>NC_047121.1:54589620-55334620 GCF_902500255.1 Thalassophryne amazonica | reverse complement strand
AGTGTGAATGAAACCTGGTGTCAGTGCTCAGTATCTGGATCAGGTCTTGGATACAAGAACATGAGTGAAACATAGTCCGGGAATGTGATTTAAATAAAATATGTTCATTTATTTAATAAGCAAAGTTCCTTTTTCAAAGCAGTAATGACGTATAATGTTTTTGAGTATTAAACTACATTTTCAGGTTGATTCATGATTAGAAAGGATCAGTTCCAGAACCACTTTGGCTCATTTCAAATTCTTAAGTGAAATCCAAGGCCAAAACCAAAACCAAGATGACTTGTTCCAGCACATCCAACTGGGAGGAGACCCAGAGGAAGACCTCGGTCACACTGAAGGGATTATATCTCCCAGCTGGCTTGAGAACACCTCGGGATCCCCCGGAAAGAGTTAGGGCCCTTGGCTGAGGACAGGGAAGTGTGGGATGAGCTGGTTTACTGCCACCATGACTTGGACCCGGATAAGCGTCAGAAAATGAATGAATGAATGAATGAATGAATGAATGACTATTTTTCTCTGTTTCTGTAGTGTGAAACAGATGAGCATCTACGATGTCTCCTGGGCGGGGTGTCAGTCAATTGCAGGTTCAGACCCACTTCAGGACAAAACCCTTTAACAGTTGAGTGTAACAAAGAAGGATTTTCATCAAATCTAGGCTTGAGTCTCCCATGTGTCTTCTGATAAACTACAACACTTATCACTTTTGAATGAAAGCTTAAAGTTGACACTACAAACATCTTGATGGTTTAATTTCAACTCCATCGTGGTGGCGCACAGAGGCAAGATGACAAAAACTGCCACTGTCCAAATACTTATGGACCAGACTATAACTGCTGGCAAAGGACAAGCCTTTACAGAGAACAAGGATGAAAACAGTGAGGAGGAACATGTCTCTTCGTCTAGGGTCAGTCCCGGCTCCTCTTTTCTCCCCCCTGTGTCTCTGTGGATGGGGGGCGGCGCCAGTGGAACAGGACTGGTGTTTTTTAACCAGGTTCAGCCCTCTCCATTTCCCCTCAAAGTGTGTCACACACTGTGGGAGCAGGCGTGCACTCATGTGGAGAAGCAAAGTTTTAATATCTGTTGTTCCGGGATTCTTGTGTTATCATGTGGTTTGAACAGCCGGCACCGTTCCCACCGGCAAACCAGTGTGGAACCATCACAAATCCACCACAAGAAACCAGAATATACTTTCAAGCAAATTCCATTTGGTTGGATCTTTGCTGAGTGTCAGAGTTGTGTGAAGCACCTTGAGGCAACTTTGCTGTGATTTGGCGCTATATAAATGAAATAAATTTAATTGAACTGTGTCAGCTGCACGAGGTGTCCCACTAACGGACAATCCTGCAGTCCAAATACGTGACAGTCTGCATCCTCGGAGTCTCTTTAACTTCAGACACTTCGTTCAAACAGAACTGTCACAGTTAAGGTACTCAGTTTGGATCATTTAATTCATCTTAGCCATTGGAGTGATGTTCTATTTTCCACATTCCAGCTTTTACCTCCCAATGGTTCCCAATGCTTTATAATCACAATCCAGACTCTTGGTCCAAGTCTTGACCCAAGGTGTCTGAGGAGGACCAAGTTACAGCGACACTTTACGTCTTCAAATGTGTCAGGAGCATACAGTGGTGAGGGGTAACTCAAAATGATCCAAGTCCACGTCCAGATGATCTTCAGGAAGTGAAGTCACTTGGACCAATAGTTGTTGACACATGTGAATGGACACACAAATGGTATCATTCTCCTCTTTGAAGCTTCAAAGCAGGGCAACAATTAAAATATTTGGGCAGCACTGGGTTGGGACTCTCACAGAAGATCTGGGGTTCAAATCCAAAATGGCCCAGTTCCTTTATGTGTGGAGGTTTTATGCTAAGGGTCACCAACCCCACTCCTGGAGGTCACCCAGTCTCCTCCCACCATGAAATCACAAAGATAGGCTCACAGTCCCTTCATTAACCGTGGTCTAGGTCAGGGGTGGGCATGAAGATCCAGACCAGATAATGCAGGTTTTTCTTGCTGATGTTCTTTGCAGTGATTTGCCTGATGAGCTCTTCCCCTCAACTTACAGTGGACATGGATATATATAAGATATACCTCCTGAATTTTCATGCAGGTGGCTGGTGTGACAGGAGACACAGAGGACAGGGTGACATGCTATGGCAGATCATCCATCTGCCCCCTAATGGGAGCAGTCAAAAAGAGAAGGACTAATCCGGATCAGGGTCCCCAACCTGATCATGCAGAAACTTGCCAGGGATATCCAGACTGGGATCATCCACATGACAATAATGATGTTTATCCCAAAAAGACATTCCGGGATGGTGTGGTCCTGGCAGAGGTCTGCACTCAAGGACTGGTCCCATCCAGATCCAGATATGATACCAAGTTGTGCACAAGCATAAAAGGCCTGGAGAACTTTGACTGCAGATCAAGTCCACCTCCTGAGCGTCTCTGTTTTCAAACTGTGGGGGCGATAAACGCTTCAGACCGGACAAACGTGTGCTCCCAGCTCCAGAGGATCAAAAACATGAACCTGCGTGTGCTTGAAACTGTGTGAATGTTAAATCATTCATGAGGCGAAAATGAAAACAAGCCAGTGAACAAGTGGACAAAATAGCCCGTCTGCATTTTTGATGAAGAAACGTCCTCCGGCTCGCTGTGTCACAATATCTGGGTCTGCGGTGAAACCAAAAAAACTACTGAGGGTTGAGCTTTGCTGCAGCACAGAGGCTGAAACTGACTTCAGATCAGCTGTCGAAATGGGCTCACAGGAAGCTGCTGCTGTGACTGTTCTCAGAACAGTCAGCAAGGTCCAGAAACCATCTGGTCTCTGAGCACTGCCTCCTACTCTCCCTCCACTTCCTGCAAAATAACTAAATCCTGAAGCCAAAGACGCAACACAAAATGATTCTCATTACTGAAAAATCTGGCTATTAATTATTATTATTATTATTATTATTTATTTTATAAAATGTGCTCTAACACTGAGAAATGTTTTAAATGTTTAACTGGTGATGCAACAGTCAAAAGTTGCACTTTGCCCATTTTCTGCATTCACGACCACAGAAGCCTGTAATTCCTTCAGAAAAGTCATGATGATGGATTGATAAATGCTGCGAAATATTAGCATTTCTTGGAAAAACAAATCCAGTGTTGCATAACATAATTTCTTATAACATTTAACAACCACTCCATCTCTTTCTTCAGCCATGTATTGAGAATGTCATGTAACTTGTAATAGCAGAAAAAGTCTTTCTAATCTCCCTGAAAACCACCTCACGTAAGCGTTAAAAACCTTTTGGTGACATTTAAAAGGGTTTTTATTTTATTTATTT
Source organism: Thalassophryne amazonica (assembly GCF_902500255.1). Taxonomy (NCBI): domain Eukaryota; kingdom Metazoa; phylum Chordata; class Actinopteri; order Batrachoidiformes; family Batrachoididae; genus Thalassophryne; species Thalassophryne amazonica. Next base: position 55,331,285 of record NC_047121.1, on the reverse strand, counting down.
ATTTTTTTAAGTGCACTTCTTCCATTAACTGTATTTTCAATACACAACATCAAACTGAGCAAATTGAAGAATTAAAGAACCTACTGTCCAATAGTTTTGGACCTGACTGCCCAAGTATCTCTTTTTTGTTGTTTTTGACTGATGTGGTGCTTCAAAGTTAAAGAATCTCAACCTGTCTTTCCTCATTGTACAGCGTATAATTGACAGACTTACGTGATGATGTTTACTGTTTTTAAGTACTGTATTTTCTAGAGTATAAATAGCACCTTTTTTCAGTATTGTCAGCTCATTAATTTGGGATTTTTGTGCATTGCTGTACTTAGATTAGATTAGATTAGATTAGATAGAACTTTATTGATCCCTTGGGAAGACTCCGTCAGGGAAACTGAGGTTCCAGCAGCATTGTATAGCTGCACACCGGGTAAGAAGCACACAGAGTATCAAAAGTGAAAAAAGAAAAACAGTTTGCAAATATAAATATAAATACAAATACACAATATAAATACCAGATCAATACTGGTTTACTGGCTACTAGTGTTCCTCTCATTCTCATTCCCAACCTCTGTCTTCCTGTTACTCCTGACTTCTAATTATTGGTATTATCCTTTTGTTTTTGTACTTTATTTTGTTTAGTGCTTTGACTCCTGTGAAATTCCTGTATAAATAGTTACTGTATTATTATTATGAATAACAAATTTGTGGTTTTTCGGTATATAAGTCGGACCTGAGTATAAGATGCAGGGCCTCTGAAACTAGTTTAAAAAAGCAACCTATACTCTGGAAAATATGGGAATCACACTTGCACAGGTTACATACCCAGGTGTTTTGCCAAAGCCGAGGAAAAAACGAGTGGTGTATGTTCCTGACTTGGCCTCCTCTCATCCTTCACCTCCTCTCTCTGTGTTTCTTCCGTTTCCTACCTCCTACCTGCGTGCACTAATGTGCTGACTGACGTGAGCCGTGCTGCCTGTCGTCCTGCCCGGGGACTCTAAAACAAAACCCAGCGGTGGGGAAAGAAGCGTGCTCCGTACAGGCAGGCTGACTGACACGCTGTGTTAGTCGGGAAGAAGAGGGGGTGTCTCCAGCAGCGACCTGTCAATCACTCATTGACCTAACACACCGAAAAACAGAGGAGGGTAAAGTGGACAGGAGTGAGAGAGACAGTGAGGGAGAGGTGGTTGTTCTGGATTTTTTTCCTTTTAGTCTGATGAAAGATGAGTCAAAGAGCAGCAAATGAGCAACGGAAAATCTACAGGAATATTTTCCAAGTGCATGCTGGTGTGGAAAAAAAAAATGCACAGCTGCTGAAACCTCACAGTCAGAATTCAGCATCCCTCACCCTGAACAAGTGACAAAAAGATAACCACGTTTCACTTCATCGCTTCACACCCTGTCTTCCCGTCCCCCGTGTCACCTCGTCCTCCCACTGCCAGCTCTCTCTCTCTCTCTCTCTCTCTCTCTCTCTGACTTTCCACATGGCTGGCCATCCTCTGCTATGTCCCGGAAGATGGGAGGCTGCACAGGAGCTTGGCAGGCTGTCAGGAGTGTGCCGGAGAGCAGGGAACATGTAGTGACTGGAACAGGGGCTGGGGAAGGGGAGTGCAGAAGGTATGAAAGCTCTGGTTCGTCACCTCGATGTGACACTGGGGGGCAGCGGTCGGGATGAGCAAGAAAACACAAAGCTTTTTACTCTTCTTCTGTTCCTGCATTCAGGAAACCTCACAGGTCACGTGCCTGATTGCAGAACTTGACTGTTGACATCTTGATTTTTTTGGTTTTGAAACCTGATGCGTCTCGCGTGGTATTCTTGATCTCGCTAATGGCTGTGATACAGTTTTTTGTTCTCTCATTCATCACTCATATCGTCTTCCTGAGCAGATTCTGATGACCCCGCTCTGCTGAAGTGGCAGTGATCTGGACGTCATATAGTCCCAGGTAGCGCACTGTTTGCATTGCCACTTTTACATACCGCCATAGGGGGCGCAATACATGTTTTTGCCTGAATTTTCTGAGGTTGACGACAAACACATTTCCAGCTCTGGCTCCTTTGTAATCCGCTGGGTAGTCAGAAACACAAAGTAGTAATAAATATATACCCTGAAACACAAGTGAATCCCGCTGGTTCTACTTCTCACGTGTTCGCACACAACAGCCCCGTCCAACCTCGTTCAGCTGTCTGGCGCTGCTCTGGTTTCACAGCTTTTCATTTGTAAACGAAGTCTTTATCTCCATTCCATACCTCCAAATTCTATGAGTTCCTCATGACGGTCAGTAAACATTCGCTAGTTGTCACGTTAATGTCACTTGAATCTTTCATTTGTTCATCTGCAGTCAATAAGCAGCACAAGCTGACACAAACGTCTGGTGGCCATTTCAAGTCCCGTGTCCACATTACAGCTCTCCCGTTGAGACTGCGAACACATCCATCCGCTGTTGACACCCGCAGTTACTTTCTCTCCAACTCTGTGGTCACACTTTTCCAAAGTGGGATAAACTTCTCCAATTTTTTCACAAGACTCGCCGGCTCCCAGCATAGTTTTTCACTGCAAGGAACGTCCTTTCCAGCAAGAACGTTTTTCAGCTGTGGGACTGTCATATTCCAGAAAAACACATGGTCCACCAGACTGGAAGTGCATTTATACAGCTAACCAAAAAAACAAACAACCAAAAAAATAAAAGTTGAAGATGCAGTGCATTCTAGTTCAGTTTTCCCTGTATTTTGCAGGGAGAATTTTGGAGGAAGATGAAAAGCTGCCTAATGACTGTGAAGAATGAAGATGAAAAAGGGAGGCATGCACCAACAGCCACCCCCCCAAGAGCTGCTTTTTTTAAATAAAGTAACAGCTTTTTCAATGTCCATATATTTGTGGACCAAACTGTAAGCTGTTGGTGGTGTGTGTTAGTGTAATCTGGAGAATTTTTAACTTAACGGTGCCACAGAGGCCGTATCTCCAGCACATTACCTTTTCAAAGTGCCGCGGGGCGTTACGACAAGCGTTTGTGATAAGTCACTAAAGCACTTTTCCCTTTGGTCCGCCTTCAAAAATCCCGCCACATCACACAGCAGACTCGCCCCAAAACAACAACATGACGCTGTGCCGACCCGCGGCCCCTCCCTCCTGACAGCGAGTGAGACGACAGCAGCTTCAGATCTGACATCAAACGCTGGCGAGAGAGTGGGGAGGGGGTGGGGGGGATAAAAAAAACGGTTACATCTCTGCCGTGACAGCTTGCTGGAAGAGACTGGCGAACGCTGAGCAATTTCTCTCTCTAACTATCACCCGCTCTCTGTGCCGAGCGGTCTCATCAAAACTTGCCGGCGATTAGGATCTCTGCGAGCCACGCGCTTTGGATAGGATGTGAAAACACACGGAGGAACCCAAAGGGCTGAAACGTGGCGATTAAAGTGGTGAGGGAATATGATGGTGAAAGTGGTGGTTCAAATAGATCAGCCACCGCCGTGGCGGGGGCTGCTTGCGTCGCTTTGCTCTCGCTCGCTCCGGATCCACACACTGATGAATCAAGGCCATTTCTCATTATATCACCAGCAAGGGAGTAAAAAAAAAACGTTCATGATGCGACTTTAGAGAGAAAGACGGAAAGGAAGAAGGGACGGGGTAAAGGGTGAGGGGAAGAGGGTACCAAAAAAAGAAAGCAGAGATGCATCATGGTGGATTATTAGTGTGTCATGAAGGAAAAACACAACGAGGATGTGTTGAGGAATAACTCAAGTGATGCACGATATTTATGCCGCATTTCAGTTACCTTGGAAGTCGTGATGGTGAGTGACATCGCACCCAAGAAAAAAGTCCACAGAACCCCACAATTTGAATAATAAGCTGGAGTGTAGAGTATGATGAAAATATTCATTCAGTCATTCATTTTCTGCTAATTATGTGGGCAGCTCATTCCATACTTCCCCATCCTTGTACAAGTCCTCTAACAGATCCCAAGGCATTCCAAAGACAACTGGGAGATGTATTCACTCCACCATGTCCCGGGTTTTCCCCGGAACCGCCATCTAGTTGGATGTGCTTGGAAGATGTCCTGAGTGAGACGACCAGGAAACGACAAAACTATATGCGGTCCAAGAAAGAGACCTCATCAAAGAGGAAATACGGCGCAAACATTCCAGTAGTGTTTTGATTTCACAACATCTACCGAGTTCCCCAGTGTTAGTGGGAAGAGTTCATAAACAACACGTTACACTGTCCAGCAGTACGGCAGTATTGTGTGTACGATTTATTAAATTGGACACAAAAATGAAAAAAAAAAAACTACCACTTTCATCAATGTTGATGCTCAGAGCGGTCATCCTGGATTGGGAACTTGGGGTATGCCGGGTTCCAGTGAGTTGTAATTCAAACTTAAGGGGGGTAACTGGAAAATTATGACCTCTGAGTCCAAATAGAATGGACCATTAGCCGCGAGATCTTGTCAAGTCAGGTGTAGTTCAGTTTAACCACCAGAAGACGGCAGTGCAGCTCAGTGTATTTACTGAATAAGACCTGTGTGGCAGTTTTCCTCTTGGATTGCACATTTATCCTTTGGAAGAAAAAAAATCTAACAGTGGGCGGCACCTGTTGTTATACAAATGCCTTTATTTTGTAAACATGTTCCCTGCTGGTCATTTTCTTGACTTGTCCAGTATGAAGGGTCAAAGTGATCAAAATTAATTGAAATATTGAATGTGGTAAATATGAACGCAGTAAAACATAGATTGTGGTAAAAATTAAAGCAGTAAAACTTTGAATGTGGTGAAAATGAAAGCAGTAAAACAATTAATGTGGTTAAAAGTGAAAGCAGTAAATATTGAATGTGGTTAAAAAATCAAAAGGGTAAAACTGGACTTGATAAAAATGGAAGGTGTGAAGTACTAAACATGAAAATGAGTGATGTAAAAAAACAACATCTGATTAATATTGCCCCTATGAAAATTAGAATCGTTAAATTTGGATGCCATTAAAATCACATTATGGTAAATATTAATCTTATAAATATTATGTCTTAAAAATATAACATTGGCTAATTTAATTCACTGCCTCGATTTTAGTACCTCTACTTTACCCACTTCAATTGTATCATTTGCTGTACTCGATTTAATGTTGAATGTTTTCATTCACTGCCTCAATTTTAGCAGGTCCACTTTACCCACTTCAGTTTTCTCATTCACTGCGTCACCTGTGCAATTTTGCTCACTTCCGGTGGATCGGAATACGGCAGCAGCCACTGTTGCGCATGTCACTGACCGCGGGTTGGCGCCATTGGGAGTCGCAGGCGAAGAGCGCCCAAATCTAAAAGCGCTTTTCTACTTCACAAAAGTAGCACTACTCGGCTCGACTCTACTCGTTTTTTTTGCTTTTCTATTAGGGTTAATACCTGGTACCGAGTGCTTTTTTTAGTACCTGCTCAGGAGCGGTTCCAAGCGAGCCGAGCCGATACTAAAATGTAACGTCAACAGGCTGCTGGCCACTGATTGGTCAGAGAATGTCACTGGATGAGTCACGAGCGTGCCGTCCGAGATGAGAATCAAACTCGCCATTTTTAAATAGTCACAGCGGCGTTACAGAAACCGTTTTTTTTTTACTCGCACTGGTCCGTGGATGAGTTGCGGACATTTGTGTTTAGTGGTGGAGGAGAGAATACAGAGAGGTGGATGAAGCGACCCGAAATGAGAAAATCTCCCAGTCTTTGGCCGCGCTCGGCTCACTCAATATTTCAATTAATTTTGATCACTTTGACCCTTCATAGTCCAGCTCCTAAGATAGTGCATAAATAATTAAGCTAATAATCAGAGTACTTAGCGATAACCTCCTTTCAGTGATGGAAAGAAAAATTCTAATTGTGCATCTGTCATGAGATCAGATGAAACCGTCTGCAGCACCATCAGTTTTGTGCTTTTCTGGGAAAAATAAACAATAAAAATAGAGCAGACAATGTTGATCGTGTGTGCTTTATAGCATTGTAGCAGTTAGTAGCTCACCTAGTCCAATTATAAACCACAGGAATCCCGGGTTGAAAGTCCCAGTGTCTCTTCTGAAAAAGCAACATGTGTGAAAATATTCCACCTGAAATATTCCTCCTCCACTAAAATCAAACAACAGTTATCCGATTATTAGTGCCAATGTTTGCTACATCTGCAGACTGTTTATTGAACACCTGTGAGTAGAAGTCAGGAACAAACTACGGTTTCTCCAAAAACCTGAAGAGCAGAAATCTTCCCTCCTTCATGTGAATCTGAAACTCCTCCCATCAACCTGCTTCATAAGTCACAGCTCAGCAAAGTGCATGAAACCGTGTGCCTGCATGCCTTTGCAACAATGTCGGCGCACGCGCTTTTCAGTGCATGTGGCGTCATGCACTGATGCTGAGGCACCACGTGCACTGAACCGTGCACCAGCACAGACAAGGTACAAAACATTAGAAAAGACAGTGGGCCTAATGTGGGACCATGTCTCGGCTTATTGGCAGAGGGAACTGTCACTCACTGGCAGACTGGAGGGGCGGTCCTGGGAGACACCATCCTCACCAGTAGACTTCCCAGAGTTCCCTGGTGCGGGACCCCTGGTACTATAACTCTCCTTCTGTGGTTCCTAGAAACACAAAGAGACATTTTAGATTTGGACGGACAAAGAAAGCTTTTGTTGTTGTTTTTAAACAAAATTCCACATTCTATCAATGATCTGAATTTGACATTTTAACGTTTTAACTGAATATGTGAATTCAAAAAAAGAATTTCACTTTAATTCTGTTTAAAAAACAGAATTAGTTTCCAAAGTGTCACCTAATAAATAAATTCTTTCTGTTTCATTTACACCAGTGTCTTCATTATTTGTGATTTCTTTATAAATGTGTGGGACAGTGGCGGCTCCAGGGGGACAACATATGCAAATGTGCAGATATGCATTTTAATGGAGTATCAAGTCACTCCTACATACACAATTAAAAGAAAACTAAAACTAGCAATAGTGATTATTACAACCACCTTTATGCCAGGGAAACTACACAGCTAACAACAGACGGCACAGTCAGAAGAGAGGCCAGTCTCCTTTTCACCCCTATTGCACAGGGTGCCATTCTACTATGATTGCTCATGACCCCAAAAAAGTACAAGAACAGGATGAAACAGCTTAATCCGGCTTGCCTCCTAACAGGCTGGCTTATAAAGTGTAGACCTGGCAACTAGCTGGCTTATAAATCGCACAGCCAGCAATTTGCCTGAAAACGAAAGTAAGGAGCTACGCTCTTGGCCAGAACCGCAACAAATACGGCTTCTGCTTCAAAGTTTTAGCCCGATGGAGGAAGAAGTTTCAAGCCGCACTCACTGGGAAGACCCCATTTAAAGACATTTTTGAAGACATGATTGAAGCTGTTAAGACTTCGAACACCTGGAAGTTACCATGCACTAGCGATGATGTGGCTAATCGGGATGAATTTTTTTTGAAGAGTTTGAAAATTTCACCCCGATTTCAAAACTGGTGCAGATGATGGCTGTTACTACTACGTATACCAAGTGTGTTCAAGATTGACAAAGATGGATCAAGAAGTTACTATGATGCTTCAAAACAGGCCCCGATTTGTTATTCGGGATGAAACAGGAAGGAACGGGGCTCTAACTCTACATTTTGTTTTGCTTAAATATTACTGCACTATGTCCTCTTTTTGTGAGAAATTAATATTTTCAGTTTTCGAGCCTTACAAGAGACCTCACCTAGAGCAACCACATTTGTTTTTGTTGTTGGGGTATCCCCATGACATCAATGGAAATTCCCCAAAACATTTGCTTACTTGCTACAGAGGGAATCGCTGGGGCTATATGTGAACAGGGTATCAATAGAAGGTCTATGTACTATAAAACTAGGTATGCACAACTAGGTCTAGACTCAAACTGTGTTCTTTACCTTCCATTATAACCTCATATAGATATACAGGACCTGAGGCCCGTCTAGTTGGTGCTAATCCTCAGATTCCACAGTGTGAAGTGGCTGAGAGTCAATGACTCCCCATGGATGCGTCTTCTGTCCATCATAGAACCTCTCCAGCCAAGCCCAGTACCCATTTATAACTGGGTGGACTGGAATGATGCAGGTGAAGCATCTTGTCCAAGGACAGCATGACACGGTCACACCTGGAATTGTAGCCTGATCTATAGGTTGGTAGTCCATCTCCCAGACCACAGAGGCACTTCCTCTACATCTTATGTTATTTTAAATTCAATTCAATTTATTTATGTAGCGCCAAATCAGTCCACTCAGGGTTCTGAAATGTTGTGTGTGGGCTCAGTTTGCACAGAACCAACTGAACAAAGACACAAAGCCCAAGATAAAACCACATAAACAGCAACAGAGTGCATGAAACAGACGCCAACCAAATCCCGGCCTAACGACCTGCTAATCCTGCACAAAGGCACACGTACAGTCCTATTGTTCAATCAAAATCATTTTCTTTCTCTCTGTAATCACAATCCGATCTAGTGTAAACCAATTTTCTCCCCATTGTCGGAGGTGCTGCCCTCTCCCTCCTTCCCGCTGTCATATTTTCCCTCCTCATAGTCCGTGGAGGTCGTCCCTCCATCATGTTAACCGTCTGCAGCACAATAGCAACTTAAAGAGCTCTGAGTGGTGGGATTAGTGATAACTGATCGGCCAGACACAGACAGAAAGAGAGAGATGGGGGGGAGATGGAGCTTTTCGTACACGCACACGGGGCACGATTTACACACCGTTTACATCACACACTTTAATTTCGAAATCAATTCTTCCCTGCAGTTTGATTTTGGGAGCTGTTGTGTGATTATAATGCAGCAGGTCGGCTATATTACTGTCAGTGAGGTGATAGAATTTTATCGCTGAAGATTATCAGCGAGAGACGTGAAACCAATCTGTCATCACAACATTTAACGTGCGCAACGGCTGTCTGATACCAGTTCAATATGTTTGGAACTTCTGATTAAAATCTGGAAATTCACAGAGAACAGAAAGGGTTTGCCAAAATATGACACAGAAAAAATGTTCATGTCTTCAGCTACTGATGAAAAAGAAAAAGTTATTCATGATCTTAAATAGGATGCAGTCATACATGTTGATGGAGATTTAAATGATTAACCACTTAAAATTACTTAAGCAATAATTCTAAACATGCAAAAATAAATGCATGAATAAATAAAATAAATAAAAACCCTTTAATTCAAGAATATTTTGGATATATTTATTATTTTATATTAAACACATATTTATTATTTTATTATTATATTTATATTTATTATATGTATTATTTTATAATAAATGAATAAGCAAACCTACAACATGCATATAAATGCATGTTGTGAAAAGGTTTAAGCCACCCTGATACACACAACATTCCATTATTTGATTTTTTTTTTTTCTCCTTTCAGTAGGTTAAAATAAAATCAATGTGTTAAAATATTCTAGATTCTAACTAAAACTTAGAATTCTAGATTCTAACTAAAACTTTTAATATATGTTTAATATTTTTTGACCTCATTACTTTGCAGAATCTAATATTTAACAAGTTGCAAACCTCATTTTCAAAACAGCAACAACAACAACAACAACAGCATATGTATTTTTAAATATATACAGTGAATCTGGAAAGCATTCACAGCATTTCATTTTTTCCACATTTTGCTATGTTACAGCTTTATTCCAAAATGGAGTAAATAAAAAAATTTTTCTTCGCAAAATTCTACTCACAACACCCCATAATGACGATGGGATTTTTTTTTTAATTTTTGTTAGTTCATTAAAAAACAAAATACTAATAAATCACATGAACATAAGCATTCACACCCTTTGATCAATACTTGGTTGATGCACCTTTTGCAGCAATTACAGCCTCAGGTCTTCTTGAATATGATGCCACAAGCTTGGTGCACCTATCTTTGGGCAGTTTGGTCCATTCCTCTTTGCAGCACCTCTCAAGCTCCATCAGGTTGGATGGGGAGCGTCGGTGCACAGACATTTTCAGCTCTCTCCAGAGATGTTCAGTCGGATTCAGGTCTAGGCTCTGGTTTGGCCACTCAAAGACATTTACAGAGTTGTCCTGAAGCCACTCCTTTGATATCTTGGCTGTGTGTTTAGGGTCATTGTCCTGCTGAAAGATGAGCCGTCACCCTAGTCTGAGGTCAAGAGCGCTCTGGAGCAGGTTTTCATCCACGATGACTCTGTATATTTCTGCATCCATCTTTCCCTCAATCCTGACTAGTCTCCCAGTTCCTGCTGCTGTAGGGATGGTGCCTGGTTTCCTCCAAACATGAGAGTTCTATCTTTGTCTGTTCCGAACAGAGAATTTTGTTTCTCATGGTCTGAGAGTCCTTCAGGTACCATTTGGCAAACTCCTGGTGGGCTGCCATGTGCCTTTTACTCTGGAGTTCTTGGTCACCTCCCTGAGTAAGGTCCTTCTCCCCCGATCGCTCAGTTTAGACGGGTGGCCAGCTCTAGGAAGAGTCTTGGTGGATCTGAACTTCTTCCATTTACAGATGATGGAGGCCACTCTGCTCACTTGGACCTTCAAAGCAGTAGAAATGTTTCTGTAACCTTTCCCAGATTTGTGCCTCAAGACAATCTGACAATTTCTGGAGCTTCTTCGGGAGTTTACTGGAGTCTTGCTAACCGTTGTTTACATCCCACTGGATGCTAATGCTAGCTCGGCCCTCAGACTTTTACACAGCAACATCAGCCTACAACTGAACTGACATCCGAAAGCAGTGCAATTCGCTTCCAAGGCCAACAGGTCAACAGAGGATGCTGTGACCGCTGCCCTCCACACCAGGCTGACCCACCTGGAGCAACAGTGCAACTACACCTGTCTTCTCGTCGTGGACTATAGTTCAGCATTCAATACCATCCTCCCCCATGGCCTCGTGAGGAAACTGCTGAACCTCGGTCTACTTCATTCCACATGTCTTTGGATTAAGGACTTTCTGTCAGATCACTCACAGAGACTCAGGATTGGCCCCCACATATCCACAGCTCTCACACATGGAGAGCATCCTCACATACTGCCTCTGTACGTGGTTTGCCAGCTGCACGGGGCAACCAGGAAAGAGCTCCAGAGGGTTACCAAAATGGCAGAGAAGATCAGTGGATGCCCTCTACACACACTGGGGGACCTTCATGGCTCTTACTGTCTCAGGAGAGCCAACACCATCCTAAAGGACTCATCTCAACTTGGACACTCTCTGTTTGAGCTACTGCCATCCGGCAGACGGTACAGGACCATTAAAACAAGAAAAAATAGACTGAAAAACAGTTTCTACCCAACTGCTGTCAGAGCTTTGAATGCCACTGGAACCAAATAGCCAGGTCACATAACGCACTTGAAATGTGTGCAATATTTGTTAATGTGCAGTATCCACTGTCATATGTGCAATATCCAGTTTCTAATATTTGTTTTTAATTTACGCTCTGAACATACCTGTTTCTTTCTGTTACATTTGATGTTTATTTTCTTCTAAGTCTTTTAAGATCTTTAAGTCTACATGTGGTTTACTCAGGTTTATATTTGCACTTTTTGTTGTACTTGTTAGAAGGACAAAGAATCTGAATCTGAATCCTGTCTCGGAGGTCTACAGACAATTCATTTGGCTTCATGCTTGGTTTGTGCTCTGACTGTCAACTGTGGGACCTTATATGTAGACAGTTGTGAGTCTTTCCAAATCATGTCCAATCAACTGAATTGACCCCAGGTGGACCCAGCTGTAGAAACATCGCAAGGATGACCAGTGGAAACAGGAGGCACCTGAGCTCAGTTTTGAGCTTCATGGTAAAGGCTGTGAATACTTATGTAGATGTGATTTCTTAGTTTTTTATTCATAATAAATTTGCAAAAATCTTAAAAAAAACCAATTAACATTCAAGCTGCAATGATTAATCACTGCATTGATAACTGACTGCTAATTTAATCACCAAGTATTTTCATAATAATTGTTTTGAGTAACTTTTTTGACGAAAGAAAGAAAAGTCCAAATTGTCAGCGGTCAGTTTCTTCCACAGGAATTTTTTTTTTTTTTTGGTTTCTTTATTAATACGTTCTTTCCGCATCTCAGACAGTTAACTGAATACGTTTGGATTGTGGAGAAAAGAAGATGTTTTGAGGACGTTATCTTGGGGTTTGGGGATTTTTAGGACATTTTATGACATTTTATGATGCAAACAAGTATGTGACAGATTAATTGTTAATAAAAATAATCTGTTTCACCCTCATTTCACAGCTTTTTTAGGTCTGAGGAAGAGAAAATGTGTCTAAAACTGTTGCACAGAGCTGCACGCAGACGTTGCAACATAATTGCCCTCAAACAGAAACTTAGTTTAAATGAAACTGAGTTTAAGCAACAGACATCATGTGCTCATCTTCAGGGGCCCCTCGGGCCCGTTTGGAGTCGACCGTTGAAAACAGAAACACACCTCCATGCACCTCCACAGGTGAAGAGAGGAACAGGAAGGGAGATTTTTAACAGTCGCTCGCTCAGAACAGCAGCTGCTGACCCGAGTCCAATATTTACTCAGGCGTGTGAGCGTGCCGAGTGCGCACACGAGGGGATTTCCCTTTTTAAGTGGGTCAAAGTGAGGCCGGCCTCGTGCTGCTGTTTACGCTCACGTTCTTACATCATCGCTGTCGGCTGGAATCAGGGCGGTGAGCACGAGAACAAAACACAGACAGGACCAGAGATGTGACAGAGTCCATGTGCCAAGGAGCTCAGAAACCAGGCCCAGGAACCCTCAGTGGCGGAGGAACCACAGAAACACCCCTCAGGGTGTCCAGGAGCAGAGCAAGAAACAAAAGCCTGGACTCTGCAAAAACCAGATCATTTGTGAAAGTTGCAGTTTTCCCAGTGTTGACCTATATAGGTGGACACCAGACCGACACCCCAGCTCATTTCAGCACACAGATATACAGTGGCCAAGAGGGGCCACAACACAAGCAAATACAATAAAACCACTGAATCAATTCAACAACAGGCAGTTGCTTCAAAAACATCATGCAAATCGAAAAAAGAGAGAAGCTTACTCAGCTGGAGAACACAAACAAATACAACATGCAACGGTTTAATCTGAAAATGCAAATACGCACAATGCACCCAAAAACAAAGAAGCACACAACACAAAGCAAGTATGAAGAAGACAAAAAGAGCTTTCTGCCTGATTTCAACTGGTCAGTGCACTGAAAATAAGATCATAAAATGTGAAAATATAAGTACCTTAAAGGGTAAACTAATCAATCAAGTTAATAAATAAACTTACTCAGCTCTGCTGATCAGACAGAGAAAGAGATCACAGAGTTAAAGTCCCTTAGGTGGAAACCTCTTTCTGAGTTGTTCATACTTTTATTATGTTGAGGAGCTTTGCAGCCCATTTTCTGGGTGTGTGAATTTGCAGCAGAAACATTATCAAATTCAACCGTTTCATTTACTGCCGGTTATATTTCTTTGTACTGTCTGTTTGCAAATATTTTCTCAACTTGCAAGATGCTTTTTGATGCAAAAACCTGTTGTTGAACTGATGCATTTTTTTGCATTTCTTTTTTTTCTGCATTTGCTGGTGTTGTCACCTTTCTCAGCCACCATACATGCAAAACCAATCACGCTTGCTCCTAATTTCCACCAAGCGTCCAGCAGGTGGCAGACGGGTCTATGGATTATTACATAAGTAAAGCAAAGTTGCTTTTTGGATTTAATTTGTGCATCAAAGTTTACCAACATCTAACTGGTTCATAATCACGATATACCCTTTTTCTATGGTGAGTTGCATCCTGACAGTGTTTACCATTTTGAGTTATTTTAACAAACTGGATCAAATTCATTGTACAATGACAATAAAGACTATTCTATTCTATTCTATTCTATTCTATTCTAATGAACTCATTCATTGCATTTTGCAGAGTGCATGTATACACGCAGTCTGCTCTCACACTTCCTTTTCTGTAAATCATTCTAAATTTATTGGCATCTTTTCCACAGACAAACCTAAATATTGTTTGTTCAGGAACACTTATCTTTTTCCATGTTAAAATTCAAATAATAATAAAGACTTTATATATCCTGGTTCCGCCCCCTTTTTTTGCACAATCCCCTTCCAGGATGCAACGTTTTGTATTCCCCATCCAATACAAACTCCTCATCAGCATTCATGGAAATCGGATGATTAGTAAAACCGCGAGCAAGCCGACAAACGTGGCAGGTGAAAACAAAAGCACCTTGGCGGCGGTAATAAAAGACAGAACATCAGGCACAAATGGAGGAGTGCTGCGAGTGCATCCTTTCATTTGAGTTTTTTTTCCAGTCCATTGTCTCAAAATCCCATTTCCCAGTTAATTTAGAAGCTTCTAAAATACACTCCACTGCCGTACCTTAAGCCTTAGGCCACAGCTAATCCTGTCTTCACACGCACGCTCCTTCATCCTCCTCGCTTTTCAAAAGACTTCATCTTGGCATAGTGGCAGCAAATGAAGGATATTGAAGGCGAGCGTTTGAAGTACATGAGGGAACGCAGGAATCAAACTGAGAGTTAAATGCTATTAGACAGCTGTGTGGAGAGGCAGTGTAATATTAGATTTGATTGAATAGATGACTGCTGAATGTGCTGTAATATATAGAGCCGAAGCGAGGCTTTACGCGGGCGTAAATCAATATTGTAGTGCCACGTTAATCCCAACCACTCAAGATCGGGAGTGAGAAACGCTATCGTGTTGATATTCTGCACGTTCACAATACGAAACACTCCTTCATATTTGTCAAGGACGTCTTGGTGGCTTCCCTCAGTTCATGTACGGTCATTCAGTTTTTGAGGTCAGCCTGCTTCAGACAGACTTTATTTAAATCAATCTTAGATTCAGTCAAAGGTGGTGGATAAACTCAGTGAATCATCTTCTCATAGCACAGGTCACAGGTCTGAGGTCAAGGTCAAATAAGAGGCCACTGTTTCATATCCATGGTCATGTCTTCAGAAAGTAAAGAGCAATTTCGATCAAACTGGGTGGATAAAATCAGGGGACGATCTTCTCACAACACAGGTCATGTCAACCTCACAGGTCAAGGTCAAACCAGAGGTCATCATCTAAAATATATTAATGACCATATCTCAGGAATGAGGTTAGATTTTGAAATGAAATGTTTTCTGCATAGATATCTGCTCTCCTCCGACCAACAAATTTATCTGACCTCTGACCTGAATGACATCACCTGACAATGTCCAGTGAAGTCTATAAATGAATAAAGTGGCAGTGATGCACTGCAGTTATCCAGAGGTGCCATAAAAACACAGAGCAGCACATGAAACAAGTTCATCAAAATATCATTTCTATTACTTTTCACAGATAAAATCCACCAATATGCATTTTCTGACCTTAAACAAAAATAATGTTGTAGAATTGTTTGTTACATGGTTGAACATATCTATTAAAGTCTGCAACTATCAATAGATTTACTTTAGCTCACAGGTGTATTTGTACCTTCCCAATATAGCGGTCGGGTAAAAGTAAGACCCTTCGGCTGCTCCCTTGTTTTTCACTCAGGGTCACCACAGCAGGTCCAAGGTGGATCTGCAGGCTGATTTGGCACAAGTTTTATGTCAGATGTCCTTCCTGACACAACTCCACATTACATGGAGAAATGAGGCAGGTGTGGAGTTTGAACCAGGTACTTTCCGCACTGAAACCAAGCACAGTAACCACTTGGCCACCACCCCTGTTCCAATACAACAGTAGGGTATTATAAAAACATGCCCCCTGGAGCTAGCTGGTGGTGTTGCAGTCCTAGAACTGAACACCTGGATCGTAAAGCTCCAGGCTCCATCGAAGCTGCTGCTGCAAAATAAAAATCCTTTTGAGCACTTTGACACCCTTTTCCTTCTTCAGTTAAGTCGTCTGTGGCTTTTTTTTTTTTTTTTTTTGGTGGTTGTGCTCCACTCTGTGTGTTTCTAGATGAGGACGGAGGTGAAACTGTTTTGCTTTGCTTGTATGAGTCTGATTGGCTGTCACAGGAGATAAGCAAACAAGCACAACCGCATGTGAGAACATCTGACAGAACGCAGCCAGCAAATTTCACAGCTGTCCAGGTGTCTGGCTTCAGTCGACATTATTTCACATGGCTAAGAGTGATTCTTTTGTTTCATGAGATCACTGATGTTTGTCTCTTTGGTTGGAACCCTCGTTGAAGTGAGTTTTGCGGTGAGGTTGAGGAGCTTTCTCCAGCCTGATCGTCCAGCTCCTCTTGGGGAATCCAACATGTTCCTGGGCCAGATGGGCTACATAATCTGTGAAGTACTTCCTGACAGCTCTTCCTAGCTGAACTTCGAAAGGAATTCATCCAGGAGGCAACCTAAGAAGATCCCCAAACCACCTAACAGACTCAGCAGTGGTTCGACTCTGAATTCTCCCCAGATGTTAGAACTATTGAACCTTTGAGAAAGTTCAACCACCAGCCAAGAAAAAAGCATTTCAGCTGCTCAGGTCCCATTCTTTTCTTTTTTAAAAATCCTGTCACTTCCCCAAGTTTAGAACCATATCAGTGAAGACTGGGTCATAAATCAACTGCTAAATGTAGATACTTGACTTCTGGGTTTTCTCTGGACTCACCACAATTGTTGAGATTTCACAGTAAACATCCTCAATGTTCCACAGATCTAAGTAATTTTAGACTTCTATGAAACAGGTTAACTCATGTTTTCTTTGTTCAACACTTCATTTCTGTGGAATTAGAATATATCAGTAGTGAGTAGGAAGCATGTTGAGACGAGCATGGAGAGGAGGAGATATGCTCTGGAAAGAAGGGGAATTAAGCAGAAGTAAGACAGAGTCCATGGGTATGAATGAGTGGCAGCACAATGGAATAATATGGTTGAAAGGTGAAAAAGAGAGCAGGAAGGCTAGAGTGGGTGAAGAAAAGTGACAAGAGTGATTTATAACAATGATATTTGCAAGAGTGAAAGGGAAGAAGGTAGTGAAACCAGCAATGTTGTGGGGCTTAGAGATGGAGGTGGTTAAGCTGAAAATGGTGTGATTTGCTCTGGAAGTGATGAGGATGGATAGAGAAGGAAAAATGTATCAGAGTCATCACAGGTACAATGATTTAGATTAGATAGAATGTTATTAATCCCTTGGGAAGACTCCCTAAGGGAAATTGGAAAGAGATGGTTTGGATATATATATATATATATACACACTCAACAAAAATATAAACGCAAGACTTTTGGTTTTGCTCCCATTTTGTATGAGATGAACTCAAAGATCTAAAACTTTTTCCACATACACAATATCACCATTTCCCTCAAATATTGTTCACAAACCAGTCTAAATCTGTGATAGTGAGCACTTCTCCTTTGCTGAGATAATCCATCCCACCTCACAGGTGTGCCATATCAAGATGCTGATTAGACACCATGATTAGTGCACAGGTGTGCCTTAGACTGTCCACAATAAAAGTCCACTCTGAAAGGTGCAGTTTTGTTTTATTGGGGGGGGATACCAGTCAGTATCTGGTGTGACCACCATTTGTCTCATGTAGTGCAACACATCTCCTTCGCATAAAGTTGATCAGGTTGTCAATTGTGGCCTGTGGAATGTTGGTTCACTCATCTTCAATGGCTGTGCAAAGTTGCTGGATAATGGCAGGAACTGGTACACGCTGTTGTATACGCTGGTCCAGAGCATCCCAAACATGCTCAATGGGTGACATGTCCGGTGAGTATGCCGGCCATGCAAGAATTGGGACATTTTCAGCTTCCAAGAATTGTGTACAGATCCTTGCAACATGGGGCCGTGCATTATCCTGCTGCAACATGAGGTGATGTTCTTGGATGTATGGCACAACAATGGGCCTCAGGATCTCGTCACGGTATCTCTGTGCATTCAAAATGCCATCAATAAAATGCACCTGTGTTCTTCGTCCATAACAGACGCCTGCCCATACCATAACCCCACCGCCACCATGGGCCACTCGATCCACAACATTGACATCAGAAAACCGCTCACCCACACAACGCCACACACGCTGTCTGCCATCTGCCCTGGACAGTGTGAACCGAGATTCATCCGTGAAGAGAACACCTCTCCAACATGCCAAACGCCAGCGAATGTGAGCATTTGCCCACTCAAGTCGGTTACAATGACGAACTGGAGTCAGGTCGAGACCCGGATGAGGATGACGAGCACGCAGATGAGCTTCCCTGAGACGGTTTCTGACAGTTTGTGCAGAAATTCTTTGGTTATGCAAACCGATTGTTTCAGCAGCTGTCCAAGTGGCTGGTCTCAGATGATCTTGGAGGTGAACATGCTGGATGTGGAGGTCCTGGGCTGGTGTGGTTACACGTGGTCTGCGGTTGTGAGGCTGGTTGGATGTACTGCCAAATTCTCTGAAACGCCTTTGGAGATGGCTTATGGTAGAGAAATGAACATTCAATACACGAGCAACAGCTCTGGTTGACATTCCTGCTGTCAGCATGCCAATTGCACGCTCCCTCAAATCTTGCGACATCTGTGGCATTGTGCTGTGATAAAACTGCACCTTTCAGAGTGGCCTTTTATTGTGGGCAGTCTAAGGCACACGTGTGCACTAATCATGGTGTCTAATCAGCATCTTGATATGGCACACCTGTGAGGTGGGATGGATTATCTCAGCAAAGGAGAAGTGCTCACTATCACAGATTTAGACTGGTTTGTGAACAATATTTGAGGGAAATGGTGATATTGTGTATGTGGAAAAAGTTTTAGATCTTTGAGTTCATCTCATACAAAATGGGAGCAAAACCAAAAGTGTTGTGTTTATATTTTTGTTGAGTATATATATATATATATATATATATATATATATATATATATATATATATATATACACACACACACATATATATACACACATATATATATGTGTGTGTGTATATATATATATATATATATATATATATATATACACACACACATATATACACACATATATATATATATATATATATATATATGGGTGATTCTTTAACTACGGGCACTATTGGCCTTGTAAATGTAATTTCCACCACACCATTGCCTTACAATATAAAGCGCCTTGGGGCAACTGTTTGCTGTGATTTGGCGCTATATACATGTGCTCTGATGTCACTGTTTATCTCCATAGAAACTACCCAAACAATCTTTCATACAAACTGTTTAAAGGGACATTACAGTGTTGTGGTGGAAATTACGGCAATAGTGTAGGACAACTACATTTTGTTTAAAAAAATCACAACAGTTGTATGACATTGAATACCCCAATTATGTTTTGATTATTTTACTGATATTTTATTCAGAGATATTTTAAAACATTAGAAAAAACGTTTCTTTACCATTCATTTTTATCACTGAAGATCAAAAGTCTGGGTGTGGGACAAGCACAAAACGGCAATATCTGTTGCGTGGGCCGCTGAAGAGGAGGTACTGCTGGCCCACCACCACCAGTCGGCGCCCTGCTTGGAGTGCAGGCTTCAAGCATGAGAGGGCACCGAGACAACAGAGAGTGACAGCTGTCACTCATTTACACCAGCTGTCACCAATCACCACCGTCCCTACAAAAGCCGGATTATTACTCCACCTCCTCCCCGAGAAATCAGCTACCGTCTAAGGTAACCTTCTCTGCTGTGATTTTGTTGTATCTAAACATTGTCCTGTGTGCAGCCGTTTTCCTGTGGACTCAGTCTAAAGCTGGATTGGCGGATAGTGGGAGTGCGACGGTCTTCGCCTCTTACTCCATCCAGGGAAGAGACTAACAGGAGCTGCACGGGTGAAATTGTATCTGGAGGTGGAGGTTTTCCCTCCTTGAAGATCTGTATTGAAGGATTACTGGGTGTGTGGATACACACTCACCATTAACTGTTTTCATCTTCTGCCAGCAGTACCAGGGTCTGCAACAGAAGACGGTGACCACCTGGGGACTCAGGACTTGGCGGCTCCGGTGTTCTTCAGGTCGTTGGTGGTGGAAGCTGTGTGGGTCCCAGCTCTTCGATCGTCAGAGGTCTCCTATCTTCGAGCCTGCCCGCACGTCACCTTGTGTTTAATTGGCATTATAGTTTTGTCTGTATCCAGTTGTGCGTTTCACAACATTAAATTGTTACTCTTTGTCTTATCCATTGTCCGTTCATTTGCGCCCCCTGTTGCGGGTCCGTGTTACGACACCTTCCCAACAATATCTGCATATAATGATGCTGAAAAAAGGTGAAAAAGTCATCATAGACTATTAGAACAAATTTCGTAACACACTTTCATTGTAAAGATAACTATAAAACTGTGAAATTTCCCCTTTTTTTCTGTTTTTCATACAATATGATCAAAGGACATAATAAGTGCCCGTAGTCTAAGAATCACCCATATATATATATATATATATATATATATATATATACATATACATATACGTATATACATATGTACATTTACACATATATACGAGGTCTGTCCATAAAGTATCGTACCTTTTTATTTATTTTTTTAACTATATGGATTTGATTCATATGTTTCCAAGTCAGACAAGATTGAACCCTTGTGCGCATGCGTGAGTTTTTCCACGCCTGTCGGTGACGTCATTCGCCTGTGAGCACGCCTTGTGGAAGGAGTGGTCCCGCCCTGTCATCGGATTTTCATTGTCTGGAAATGGTGGAATGATTTGGGGTTTTTTTCCATCAGAATTTTTTCAGAAGAGACTGGCACCTGGAAACCATTCGAAAAATTTATCTGGCTTTCTGTGAAAACTTTACGGGCTTCACAGAGAATAAGGACTATTACTACAGCTTTAAGGATGGCCCACAATGGCGCTCGGCGCGCCGTGCTCCGAGCCGCAACGACAGGCAAGAGCCACTGGATCATTTCTAAATGGATGGCCGTGTGGAGCTGGGACCGTCGTGTGCACTTTCTCTGGTTATCACAAGAGCTGGACATCAACCATTTTCTGGCAGATTTCACTTTTAACAAGAGATTTTATCGTGGAAAGCCGTGCGGAGGCTTTGTGCGTCACGACCGATTCGCTGTTCGAGCGAGACAAAGAACGTTTCGGCGTGCCAGAGGACAAGTTCGGACATGCCCAGCTCTCTACAATTTCTCTTATAACTCACTCGACTGGTAAGCATTGAAAGCCAAGATAGGCATGTCCGAACTTGTCCTCTGGCACGCCGAAACGGAGGTGTTACTTTGTCTCGCTTCAAAAGCGAATTGGTCATGACACGCGAAGCCTCCGCGCGGCTTTCCATGACAAAATCTCTTGTTAAAAGTGAAATCTGCCAGAAAATGGCTGATGTCCAGCTCTTGTGATAACCAGAGAAAGAGCACACGACGGTCTCGTATCCACAGAGCCATCCGTTTAGAAATGGTCTGGTGGCTTGTGCCGTGTCATCGCAGCTCGGAGCGCGGTGCGCCGAGCATCCTTACAGCTGTACTAACAGACCTTATTCTCTGTGAAGCCTGTAAAATTTTCACCGAAAGCCAGATAAATTTTTCAAATGGTTTCCAGGTGCCAGTCTCTAACAGCTTCTGAAAAAATTCTGATGGAAAAAAACACCAAATCATTCCGCCATTTCCAGACAATGAAAATCTGACGATGGGGCGGGACCACTCCTTCCACAAGGCGTGCTCACAGGCGAATGACGTCACCGACAGGCGTGGAAAAACTCACGCATGCGCACGAGGGTTCAAGCTTGTCTGACGTGAAAAAATATGAATCAAATCCATATAGTTTAAAAAAAAATAAAAAGGTACGATACTTTATGGACAGACCTCGTATATACATATACACACACACATATACATACACACACACATATACACATACATATACACATATACACATATATACACATTATATACATACGAGGTCTGTCCATAAAGTTTCGGCGTGTCAGAGGACAAGTTTGGACATGTCTATCTCGGCTTTCAATACCAGTAAGTATCAGTGAAATTGTGGAGAGCTGGACATGTCCAAACTTGTCCTCTGACACGCCGAAACAGAGGTGTTCCTTTGTCTCGCTTCCAAAGCGAATCGGTCTTTACGCGCGAAGCCTCCGCGCGGCTTTCCATGACAAAATCTCTTGTTAAAAGTGAAATCTGCCGGAAAATGGCTGATGTCCAGCTCTTGTGATAACCAGAGAAAGAGCACACGACGGTCTCATATCCACAGAGCCATCCGTTTAGAAATGGTCCGGTGGCTTGTGCCGTGTTGTCGCAGCTCGGAGCGCGGCGCGCTGAGCGTCCTTAAAGGGGTCCTTAAAGCTTTACTAACAGACCTTATTCTCCGTGAAGCCCGTAAAATTTTCACTGAAAGCTAGATAAATTTTTCGAATGGTTTCCAGGTGCCAGTCTCTAACAGCTTCTGAAAAAATTCTGCTGGAAAAAAAACCCCAAATCATTCCGCCATTTCCAGACAATGAAAATCTGACGACGGGGCGGGACCACTCCTTCCACAAGGCGTGCTCACAGGCGAATGACGTCACCGACAGGCGTGGAAAAACTCACGCATGCGCACGAGGGTTCAAGCCATATAGTTTAAAAAAAAAAAAAAAAAAAAGGTACAATACTTTATGGACAGACCTCGTATACACATATATACACATATACACATATATACACATATACACATATATACACATATACACATATACATACACTCAACAAAAATATAAACGCAACACTTTTGGTTTTGCTCCCATTTTGTATGAGATGAACTCAAAGATCTAAATCTTTTTCCACATACACAATATCACCATTTCCCTCAAATATTGTTCACAAACCAGTCTAAATCTGTGATAGTGAGCACTTCTCCTTTGCTGAGATAATCCATCCCACCTCACAGGTGTGCCATATCAAGATGCTGATTAGACACCATGATTAGTCCATGAAGAGAACATCTCTCCAACGTGCCAAACGCCAGCGAATGTGAGCATTTGCCCACTCAAGTCAGTTACAACGACGAACTGGAGTCAGGTCGAGACCCCGATGAGGACGACGAGCATGCAGATGAGCTTCCCTGAGACGGTTTCTGACAGTTTGTGCAGAAATTCTTTGGTTATGCAAACCGATTTTGTTTCAGCAGCTGTCCGAGTGGCTGGTCTCAGATGATCTTGGAGGTGAACATGCTGGATGTGGAGGTCCTGGGCTGGTGTGGTTACATGTGGTCTGCGGTTGTGAGGCTGGTTGGATGTACTGCCAAATTCTCTGAAACGCCTTTGGAGACGGCTTATGGTAGAGAAATGAACATTCAATACATGAGCAACAGCTCTGGTTGACATTCCTGCTGTCAGCACGCCAACTGCACGCTCCCTCAAATCTTGCGACATCTGTGGCATTGTGCTGTGTGATAAAACTGCACCTTTCAGAGTGGCCTTTTATTGTGGGAAGTCTAAGGCACACCTGTGCACTAATCATGGTGTCTAATCAGCATCTTGATATGGCACACCTGTGAGGTGGGATGGATTATCTCAGCAAAGGAGAAGTGCTCACTATCACAGATTTAGACTGGTTTGTGAACAATATTTGAGGGAAATGGTGATATTGTGTATGTGGAAACAGTTTTAGATCTTTGAGTTCATCTCATACAAAATGGGAGC
The DNA here is from genome assembly GCF_902500255.1 of Thalassophryne amazonica. Taxonomy (NCBI): domain Eukaryota; kingdom Metazoa; phylum Chordata; class Actinopteri; order Batrachoidiformes; family Batrachoididae; genus Thalassophryne; species Thalassophryne amazonica. The sequence goes on along the minus strand of NC_047121.1, from coordinate 55,307,712 downwards.
AAAACCAAAAGTGTTGCGTTTATATTTTTGTTGAGTATATATATACAGTGATAAACCTCCTCTTCGGCCTCCATATTCTCCTGCCACCAGGCAGGAGGAGAATATGGAGGCCGAAGAGGAGGTTTATGACTGTGGACATGGATGACCTGCTGTGGCGCCCCCTAGTGGGAGCATCTAAAAGTAAAGTCTTTTAAAGACAGAGATGACCTATGCTAGCTACCTGAAGAAGTTGATGTATGACCCCTTTAAGTGCTAAATAAAATAAAATCAGCAGCTGCAATCAATCTTCTTTATAGTTTTACTCAAACTTCCGGGTCAGGCTTTTCTCTTTCTCCTTCCTCTCCCTGTCATTTTCTCTTTTCACACCTCTCATATCCCTTCCCCTCCATCACTCGTTCCCTCTCCATCCTTACATTTGATACGACCTCTGATCCTCAGTATTTGTCTCTTTTGTCACCCCTCACCATCCCTTCTCTCTCTCGCTGCTCTCATCCTTTCATCCATCCTCATGACTACCAAATGAATTCACCCCGCCGCCCTTTTCTGGAATCTTAGCAGATGCACAAATCTGATGCTAATGTCATTAATATTCATTAAAAATTAAGCTTAATTATATGTTTTTCAGAGACACAATCATAACCCGCACCCTTCACACAACGCGGGCAGGAGGGCATGCGTCCCCACGTCCCAGCACCACGAGGACATACCCAAATACCTGCAGCAGCAGATAAATTAATGTAACCTGACTGACATATTTCAATACCATTGACAGCTCCAGGTTATGTTACTCAAACAGGATTGGCCAAAAATGTTTCACTGATTTTTTTTTTTTTTTTTTTTTACAAAAGTTGGTGAGATGATCAACTGTGCATGTCGTACATGTCTGCAGCATCTTAAAAATCTGAGTTAAAAAAAACCTTGTTTCTTCTCAGATATGACTAAAAACAAGATGTTTCCAAAACTCTTGCCCTTAAAATTTTTCAGACATATTTATGTACAAACAATTACAGATTTTGACCAGAAATTAGACAAATATATGCGATAAAATGATGCGTATTTGCAGTGTTGCTCTTTCAGTGAAGCACTAACTCCAACTCGTAAACCTTGAACACATCATAGAGATGAGGAGGGCATGGGGCAGGGGGGAGACATTCATATTCAAAACGTGTTGGCGCTCAAACCAATCAGACTGACTGAACCGTAATCGGAGCGACAATCAGCGTGCAGCAATACGACACAGAGCGCTGCAAACCGACAAATGAGGGTTTAATGATCATATGTTTGTCTCTGGTGTTTTCAAGACGCAGTGGATTTATTTTAGGACACCCGGGAGAAGACGGCTTTGGAAAGAGAATCTGCTTCAGTGTCATCACGGTTACTCTGCATCCTGGAATAAACCTCTCACATGGAATCCGTTATGACATCACAGAAAAGATGAGCACTGCAGGTTTTCTACATGCATGTACCCGAGGATGCTTGCGCATGTATGCGCCTGTGTGCACGTGTAAGAGCGGCCTATCTTAGGTCCATTTGTAGCATGGCCTGTTCCAGCACCGTGTCCTTCAGATTGGATTCTATCACAGCAACTGCACTGACCTTTAGCACAAAGAGAGAACAGGAGAGGACCACAGCTCCGAGAGATGGCACAAAAACAACAAAAAAATAAACATGCACACGGCTCCTCCACACAGTCAAGGGCATGCAACATGCACAAATACACACACACGGAAAGACACAAACATAGCAGAAACCAGGCCTGTGCAGATTTAAAGGGCTGATATATTACACCCCAGCAGGTATCTTTTAAACATGATTTATGCACCACATCAGTGCAATATCCCATAGACCTGCCCGCCACCTGCTGAACACTGTCACCTGCTGGATGGTCAATGTTTGCTTCATTTTTATCTGAGGCCATGAATTATGGCCATCGGGTATTGCAAAGGCTTTTCGTCTGTCGTCTGTCCGTCCATCCGTCCATCCTTCTGTCCGCTCATCCATCGGTCCGTCTGTCTGTGCTCAGCATAAGTCCAGTCCTATTATTGCCAGAGGCTTCAAATTTACAGGGGACATTCTTGGAACACAGACCTTGGACAAGTTCATATATGGCTAACCTTGGTGTATTTTAAAAGTTATTTTAAGAGGTTAAAAAGTCACATTCTGATCCATTTTGTTTCTGAGTGACGAGGGTGACAACAAATTAGAGTAAAGCAGCACCATGATGTCAGTTGCTGGTCTCTCCAAAACCGCTTCATTTTGTGTCTTTATATACATGTTTCTCATATATTATGTAAAAGACAGCAAACAAAAAACACTTGTAAAACTGAAAAGACTGTTGTTTTTATTTACATGACATTTGGTCCGAGGTTAGCATGGTGACGTCATTTCCTGGTGTAGCTACTTGTTAACAGCTTTGTTTCTGGTATATTACGTAAGGGCTAGTTAGAAATAAACACTTCTAAACCTGAAAAATTCTGTTTTTGTAACCAGATAACACTTTTGGAGTCATTTTCAAAACACTGAGGCTCCTGCATGCTGGATAATGCTCAGAGAAACGATCAACGATCAATTCTGATCTTCCTTCACAATGCAAGTAATACTCCACATTTTGGACCCAAGGATCCTCTGAAGAGACCTGGTACCAAAGACATGTGGTCATGGCCTTAGGCCACTGCTTAGCGTCCAAGTCTCACAAGCATACAGTAAGACAGGAAGAACCGTCATCCGCCTGCAGAGATATTGGCATCAGTCAACACCTCTGTCCAATGACCTCATTACTCCACACGCTCTTCTCAGGAGTCTCTTGATCTCAAAGACCAATGATCCAGAGATTCCGACATTTATGGTCACAACTGCAATTTCATTTTTGATTTCCTGTACATACTGCCACCATATTTCCTCTGCAAGGTCTTGACTTGGTTATTTCTGGAGGTTCGTAAAGTTTTGACAGGAGTGTGGAAACCACCAGGCTTTGCTCCAGGGTGGCATTTGACATTTCCCATCTGCAATACCACTGCACACAATTGCATGAACAGAAATGTTCCAAGGGAAGAGCAGTGGAAGTTAGCATTGCTTTTCATTCTGGTTCCTCTGCGCGGGCTAATCAAACAAAATAACAGGCTGGCTTTGTACTGTCGAGGCTTCACACGGTCTTTGCGGCTCATCTGCGCCGCCACATGCTCATTCTTTTCATTGGCTTTGGTAAAAGAGGCGACGAGTTAAAGAGGACATCCCCGCACACACCCACATGACTTTTACTAACACGTGGCAGAACAATAGCATGAGTGTTGGCGAGTTTCGACTTTGACTGTGACTTTTTTGTTCTTCTTTTGCTGTTTTCTGTTTCTCCCTCCTCCATCTGAAGTCTCGATCCAGGAACAAATGTAGCGGCATTTCCCAACAAATGGCAGCTAAATGAGGCCCCTAGGGTGCGATGCCGTTAACTACCGGCCCTTTTTTTTCCACAGCCATTACGATTGTCCTAACTGTTCCAAAAACACCTCTCCCGTTCTCGCTCATTTGCATTTGAATTGAAGCTTGGCTGTACAAAAACAAACATAAATCAAAAAAGGGAAAAAGAAAAAAGAACAGTGGCGGATTTTGGTCGAGCAATTAGCAAGTGTCAGTCAACATGGAGGTCGAAAAAAAGCACTCAAAATTAAGAAACTGTTACACACAAAACCTACACTCATATTTTACACATATATTAATTTTCCTTTTTTTTTGGCTGAAACCTCATCAAGCTTAAGTGCTTGTAGGTGGGAGCCAATCAGAGTGCAGCAGGACCAGGGTTGCCGTGGCGATATGCAGGGACATTTAGAGGACTCCGATAAACTCTGCCATTTAAAAGGTTATGACAATTAACGCCGCTCTCCGCAAATTACCACTGCCAGACCTTTACCCACGGACGTCTCTGCCTCTTATCACCCAGCGCCCAGTCTCCTTCTCTCGCTCTCCTTCCACACACTCCTGTCCTCCCTCCATCCCTCGCTCCCTCCCTCTTTCTGTCCGCCCCCTTCCAGCCAGCCAGCAGCACTTTTATTATCCTGTTAATTAACACAGTTCCTCTCTTAATATTCAAATGGTGACCAATTAATGACATTGAACTTTGGGTTCCACACCCACACGTCCTGCCCCCTTCCACGCCACTTTCCTCTCTCGCTCTCTCTCTTTCTCTCTCTCTCTCTCTCTCTCTGTGTAGATACTTCTCTCGGGCCTCTCATTTCCTCTGACCCATCCCATCACCTCTTTTCCACTCCAATGTGTGTCTGTGTTGGGGTGGCGTGGGGGGGGTGCACCCTTTGAGGCTGCAGAGCCACAAAACCGGGTAATAAATTCAGGGGCCGCAGGATGCAGGCTGGCCTTTTAATTAACCTCATGTGATTAAAAGTCGGGGTGGACGGAGGCTCCAGCTGCTGCAAAATCAGGACGAAGGGGAGACACAGACTTTCTAAAGTGAGAACCACTGATGGAGGCATTCAAACAACAAGCAAGGAACTATGGTACTTTTTGTGCTCTGTAAACCTGCTGGAGTGTTATGAGAAGTGTAGCATCAAGGGCTGGAAGAGAAGAGGTACACACAGCCAGCGCAGCATATCTGGCATATTTTACAGCGATTTTCTTTCAGAAAATACAAAGATTTCTCAAATTTGCCTATGAATCGATGGAAAGATGTTGCAGTACATCTACAGTTTTATACATACTAGGTCATAGTATCCGTAGGCATGAATACAGTAAATCTGACTCATGCAATCCATGCAGTCAATCTATTTATTTTATTTATATAACACCAAATCATAAAATATGTTACCCCAAGCCACTTCACATGGGTAAGGTCCAACCTTACCCATGTGAAGTGGCTTGCGAGCCCATCAATCCCTCTCATGGCAGGTGTAGGCCAAATTCCAGCTGACACGCATGAACATCTAACACCGCTCGCATGACACTTAGAAAATGTGTGGACATTACTAATATTAACACGACAACAGTCTGCAGATGAGCACTGTCGAGCTGGATGTGAAATGTGTCTAAGTTCCCCACGACTGTGAAATTGTTGATTTTGTTGTTGAGTATCGGCTCCCCCCACAACACCTCTGTATGTGTGGTTCACCCCCCCACTGCAAGCGAGGCATCTCTCATCTGATCACAGAATGACATCTTGGTCTGTGCGCTGACAGGACAGGGGGCGTGGCTGGCTGCCCACAGCTGTTGGCACATCTCCGGTCCTGAATATCACAGCTGCAGAACACGTCCCGTGTTTTGATGGACATGTGCGTGTGTGTGTGTGCTTGTGTGGAAATGCATAAAAACATATATCGCTTTTGCAATGGGAGGAGAAATGGACCATCAGTCCATTTGGACACACAGCAGGCGATCTGAATGTCATGTCTGACAGGACACGCATGTCGGGCCGTGAGGGCTGTGAGCAGCATGCCACACGACCAGGACAAGCCAACAGTATGACAAATGTGCCACTTTCAGTCACGTATCAGCAGAAATACACTGTACCAAACAATGTTTAGTCAGTTATCACAGCGCTTTTCATTTTTCAGAAAATACATTTATCTGCTTGTTGATTTTACATATTTCATGCTCCTCTTACAAAACAGTGATTGTAGTGCAGTGGTAAAGTTTCTGCCTGGTAATCACAGTGTGTGGGTTTGAATCTCGTGGTGTTTTTCTTTTTATTTAACCAGGGTTATTTAACAGTCCCCTCATGAGTGTATGTCTGTGATCATGTGTCATCTACAGAGGAACAGACGGATCATATTTGTATTGCCCGCTTGATAAATGCGGTGTTTAATATGGTGTGTGGGTTTATCATATCAGGTTCCCACAACTTTCACAGGACTGCGATCGTAGCACAGTGGTAAAGTTTCTGACTGGCAATCAGAGCTTTTGGAAGGCATGGGTTCGAGTCCTGTGGGTGGCATGTAATTTTTTATTTATTTTCAGCAGCTGCGCAATGTTTATTTTTTATTTATTTATTCTTCACAGCAGCTGCACGATGTGTAACCAGCTGCTGGCAGTGTGTTCCCGCATGCACAAACCGCACCGGCATCTTGCACTACCTGTTAGTGCGATGTTTCGTGGTTCGATCATACGAACTGTTTTGCCATGAGTCGCCCTGGAGTTGTATGTATTTGCACTATATGTGAAGAGGCCCTAAGTTTGATCTTGCCTGGTCAAATCCAGAACTCACCTACATGTCTGCCAAGTTTGATGGACTCCAGAATGAAGGTGGGGAGAAGAGATCAAAATTTTGACCTTTGCACCAATGACCTTGACCTTAAAACAAACCCTGTAAGGGTGAATCTGTGAATTCAACTTTGGTGGAAATTGTCTGAAGAATGTGGGATACGTAGGGAACAAACAGACAAACGTTGCTCAAATTATAGTGTGACAACAGGATTAACACCTTTGAGTGTTTGTTCATTCCTCAAAAAACAAGAAGGGTCACTCAGTGGGTGCAACACATCTTCCACACAGTCATGAAAACAAATTCTTGTAGTTTGGCAGGTCCTGGGACTTTTACTCCGGTGCAACATTTTTTCCTCTTCAAGAAGCATTTTTTAACAGCTCCTTATACTCCAGATAATATGGTAAGCCCTATACGAGGTCTATTAGAAAAGTATCTGACCTTATTATTTTTTTCAAAAACCATATGGATTTGAATCACGTCTGATTGCGTCAGACAACCTTGAACCCTCGTGCGCATGCGTGAGTTTTTCCACGCCTGTCGGTTGCATCATTCGCCTGTGAGCAGGCTTTGAGTGAGGAGTGGTCCAGCCCCCTCTGAGGATTTTCATTGTCAGGAAATGGCGGAATGATTTGGGCTTTTTTTTCCATCAGAATTTTTTCAGAAACTATTAGAGACTGGCAAATGGAAACCAATCGAAAAATTTATCTGGCTTTCGGTGAAAATTTTACGGGCTTCACAGAGAATAAGGACTGTTACTACAGCTTTAAGGACGGCTTTAAGGACGCTCGGCGCGCCGCGCTCCGTGCCGCCATCGAGAGCCACAAACCACTGGATCATTTCTAAACGGATGGCTCTGTGGATCCGAGACCGTCGTGTGCACTTTCTCTGGTTATCACAAGAGCTGGACATCAGCCAAAGTGCACACGACGGTCTCGGATCCACAGAGCCATCCGTTTAGAAATGATCCGGTGGTTTGTGGCTCTCGATGGCGGCACGGAGCGCGGCGTGCCGAGCGTCCTTAAAGCCGTCCTTAAAGCTATAGTAACAGTCCTTATTCTCTGTGAAGCCCGTAAAATTTTCACCGAAAGCCAGATAAATTTTTCGAATGGTTTCCAGCTGCCAGTCTCTAACAGTTTCTGAAAAAATTCTGATGGAAAAAAAGCCCAAATCATTCTGCCATTTCCTGACAATGAAAATCCGCCAAGAGGGTGGACCACTCCTCACTCAAAGCCTGCTCACAGGCGAATGATGCAACCGACAGGCGTGGAAAAACTCACGCATGCGCACGAGGGTTCAAGCTTGTCTGACGCAACGTGATTCAAATCCATATGGTTTTTGAAAAAAATAATAAGGTCGGATACTTTTCTAATAGACCTCGTATAGAAACTCTGACGTCCATCAGGCCGGTGCCTATCCTGGGATATTGTCGCATAAAGCGTATGAGAGTTTTGGACTCCCACTGGATGGGACACAAGACTATCACAGGTTATGTCTCCAGCCCATTTACAGCAGGGCAGACTTGGATGATGCAGATGAAGTGGAATCAAACCCTTGGTCTATTTATTACTCTGTTGATTCAGTGATGTTAGAATTCATTGATTTTTAATCGGTTATGTCCAAAACTGGGCCACCTTGTCCTCAGCTAACACTCAACCCTTCTTCGCTCATGTTGAAGCCTTTGGCTCCAAACGATTTGAGTTAAACATTTATGACCTTGAGTTTGACACTGCAAGGTCACCTGGGGTCAAAGGTCATGTAACCCGTTAGAAAGGTGTTATACACCTTCATGTTTTATGGCAGTAATGTTTTTTTTTTTAATTCCTCTGTCAGAGAAGCTGAGTCAGAACGTGAAACTCGTTGACCTACATATCACTCAGAGGCATCGAAAACTGCAAGGCTACATTTATAACTGCTCTCTAAAAATACACACAGCTGTGTAAAACATTTGTTACGTATCCGCAGTCGTCTAAAAACGTGTTCCATTCTGGCATTGTCCCAGCGGTCAGCAGCCAGCTGCCGTATATAAACACAACAAACAACCCTCCATTAAAACAAAAGCTGGAAATTGTTGAAATTACACCTTTCTCATTTCCATTTTTATGAAGCCAGTTGTAACAAATGCCACAAAATATCAGCTGTTATGTGTGGAGTATAATACAGTGATGAAGAAAGGGCACTGATTCTGTGCCTGTAAGTGATTATTTTCACTGACAGTCAGACTTTAGAGATATATCACGTCACTGCTTTTCAATTTAATGAACCATATTAACAATAAGCTCCAACTTTAATCAGACTGATACAACATTCAAACATCTGACAGCAATATTTAATAAGACAGAAAGAAAACAAGAACTTTTTCCTGACATCAGAAAATGCAGCACTGTTTAAAAAACAAAAAACACCATCAACATCCAACATGCTAACTCAATTTCCCCAAAACATTTATACAAAACTCTTGTTGCTTGATTAGTTCCTCTGGAAAGTGTGTACTTGTTTTTATTCTTTCAAAAATGTTATATTCTGTTTTAGAGATTTGTGCTTTCACAGTTGTTAAATTGTTTTGTTTTGCAAATTAATAAAATGCACCCCATTTCTTCGTAGTTTTGGAAATAGTCATGTTTTGTTTATTTGTAAAATGTGCCTTTTTCTTGTTAGTTTTGTTTATTTGCTTTAGGAAATTATTTATTTTTATCCATTTAGTATAGTATATACATATACTATATATACCATATAGTATAGTTCATCATTAAAATGATTTTTATTTTGTAAAATGCACCCTCATTGTTTTGTAAACATTTTGTTAATTTGTGTTATTTTATTTTGTAAAAACTGCCTTGTTTCTTTGTTTGCTCATTTTATTCATTTGTTTTGTAAAATAATTTCAATTTTTCTTTGTTTTGTAAACAGGTACGTTTTGGTCAATTCTGTTGCAAAATGTTTTTTTTTTGATTTAGTAAAATGTTTTGTTGTTTTGTTAATTTGTTTTGTAAAAAATATTATTTTGTAAAATGTGCTTTGTTTCTTTGTTTTGTACACGGGTGCATTTTGTAAAAAATTTTTTTTTCTTTAATCGATTTAGTAAAATGTGGTTTGTTTCTTTGATTTGTAATTTTGGTCATTTTTTCATAAAATATCCATTTTGTAAAATGTTTTTATTTTGTGGTTTGTTTCTTTGATTTGTAATTTTGGTCATTTGTTTCATAAAATCATCCATTTTGTAAAATGTTTTTATTTTGTAAACAGGTGTTTGTTTTGTAATTTTGGTCATTTGTTTCGTAAAATTATCTTTATTTTGTAAAATGTTTTTATTTTGTAAACAGGTGTTTTGTTAATTTGCTTTGTAAAATTATTTATTTTTTATCCATTTAGTAAAATGTGTTTTTTTTTGTAATTTTGTTAATTTGTTTTCTAAAATGTTTATTTTGTAAAATTTTTTATTTTGTGAAATGCGCTGTTCCTTTGTTTTGTAAACAGTTCATTTGTTTTGTGAACTGATTTTCATTGATTTTGTAAAATGGGATTTGTTCTTCTTTTTGTAATTTGTTAGTTTTGTAAAACGAGAGTTATGAATGTAACTACGGTTCTATGAATTCCGGATGACTGCCAGAGGGCGGTGCTTTAGCACCTGGATAACTACATGTGGGCAGCACAGAGGTCGAGAATATATACCAACAAAGTCACGCCATTGGATGTGACCTGGGTGATGGCACTGGTTGTCTTTATATACCAGACGCACCCAGCGCTCGCTTCTTTTCGGAATGAACTCGCAAGACTCTGAGTGACAAGCAACTCTGGCGGTCATCCGGAATTCATAGAACCGTAGTTACATTTGTAACTCTCATTCTATTTCATTCCTCCTGACCGTCAGAGGGCGGTGCTTTAGCACCTGGATGACTTAATACCAACAAGGTCACGAAGAGTCACACTCACCTCGCATCAGCAGTGGGGAGTGGAGGCAGACAACACCGCCGAAGTTACCGCAGGAGGAGCAGTCACATTCAGTCTGTAATAGCGGGCGAAGGTACAGGACGAAGCCCACATAGCAGCAGCACAAATATCACTCAAAGGGACCTGAAGACCTCTGGACCTGTATACTTGTAAAATGGCATCCACGACCCAATGCGAGAGTCGCTGCTTTGAGACAGCACAGCCTCTTTTGTGATCACCGTAACACACAGGGCATCCATTTTCCGGATCCCGGCAGCCACACTAATGTACTGCTTCAACATTCGGACAGGACACAGGGAACCTGAAACAGATAATTCTGGATCAGAATGCGGGGCATACACAGCCAAGGAAACTGGCTGGTTAACATGAAAGGTTGAAATTCTCTTGGGTAAAAAGGATGGATTAGGCCACAGCGTAACCCCAGATCCGTCAGAATTCCATTGCAAACAGTCCCCAGCGAGTGATAGGGCATGGAGCTCTCCCAACCGCTTAGCCGAAGACAGTGCAAGTAGAAAGGCAGTCTTCACTGGCACCCATTTAAGATCAGCACTTTCAACTGGTTCAAAAGGGGATAAGCTTAAACCCTCCAGGACTAGAGGAAGGTCCCATGAAGGTACGCGTGCAAGCCTTGGAGGCCGCAAACGTAAAGCACCTTTCAAAAAAACGACACACTAAGAGGTGTGAACCCACTGACCGGCCATCAATGTAGACGTGCTGGGCAGAGATTGCAGCAACATAAACCATCAAGGTAGCGACAGAAAGTCCTTTCTCCAGCAGTTCTTGTAAATATTTGAGGAGAATAGGCACAGGGCAACGCCCCAGGTCTAACGTTTGGTTCTCACACCACCGCGCAAACAGCTTCCATCTGTTGTCGTACAAAGCCCTGGTAGAAGCAGCACGTGAATTAAGGATTGTCTGAACAACAGCCTGGTCTCAAGAACTTAACAAGGAGTCCGGCCCCTCAACGGCCACATATACAGTTGAAGGCGTTCTGGGTGAGGGTGCCAAATCCTCCCCTGTAGCTGTGACAACAAATCCTTCCTCTCCGGGAGAGCCCAAGGTTCCCCCTTGAGGAGTTTGTAAATCATGGGAAACCAAATCCTCCCCAGCCAGAATGGAGCAACCAGCAGCACCCTGTGGCTACTCTGATCTATCCTGTGCAGTGTCAACATCAGCAGCGGGAGAGGAGGGAAGGCATAAAGGAGGCAATCCGGCCACGGGTGAGCCAATGCATCCTGCCCAAGCGGGGTGTCTGGTTCCGAGAGGGAGTACCACTGTGGGCAATGTGTCGAGGTGCTTGAAGCGAAAAGGTCCACTTCCGCTACACCATACTTCTGCCAGATCATTTGGACCACAATCGGGTTCAGTCTGCACTCTCCCGGTGGTGGTTTCTGTCTGGAGAGTAAATCCACAGCGCTGTTGTTGGAGTTATTCTGTAGATACACTGTTTTATTTTATCATGCATGTTTTGTGTTCTCTGCTCTGGTAGAATGTAGTTCTCTCTGCTCTGATAAAGTGTATTGTACTGATGTGATGGGTGAAGGTTACTTAAGATATGTGACATGACGTGTTTCTGCAATAGAGAATTGAATGTTCCAACCACAGTGTGATTGTGATACATCAGTCCTTTTGTCAGAAGAAGCGTGATTAATCGTTAGATGTCTTAAACACATCTTAACCGAGCCCAAGATTAAAAAAGGTTCTGAACATCCTGAATGTATTATGCAATCAGCAGTTCTGCGGCAACAGCTCACGCGCTATCACTCTTCCCCTCAGGAGCTGTACCGCCCATGTATGTAGGGAAGTCCTAAATAAAAAGAGCGGGAGGGCATGCCAGACTTTATTGTAGCTTTGGTGTACAGCCTGACTGCACTCCTCGCGAGCTTAAATTGAATTCTATTTCTCACTTGTTTTATTGCCTGGTTGTCTCTTCCTCAAAGCAAAAGGTACAGTATTCTGAACCCGACAAAGACTGGGGGCTCGCCCGGGATCCCAACAGACCTGACGGTTCCAGCGAGCGTGATCGACACCAGAGAAATCCTTGGCCAAGGTAACTCAGACCCTTTGACGGGACTGGCTCAATCCGTTGGCTGGAATCTGAAAGGTTGATGGGATCACCGAGAAGGAAAGAGACCGACGGAGTGTGAGTATAGAATTTGATTCTGATAAAATTGTTGTTGTGAATGGTGGCAGTAGGCTGCGTAAAATAGAAATGTTGAAATAGTTAAATAGTGACAGAAAGTCACGGTTAAACAGGGAAATAAGTGCACAGTGAAAAGGCAGTTAAACCTCGCAGGGATGGTGGAGTCCCCTAATGCAGGACATTAGTTAAATTCCATGGGAGGGCGAGCTCCCCTGACCTAAGAATACGCGTACGGTTATTAAAAGTGTTTCTATGTATTTGTGTAAATAAAATAACTGTGTGTGAGTGTAATAAAAGTGACTGAGTGAGAGTGTGGAGTCACTTCGACTCCCCTCTATGAAAATCTCACAGGAAAGTAAGTAGTAAGTTTTGAGAAGAAGCAAAGGCAAGGCCTTCCCGTGCCCTCCGGGGTGGCGAAAGGGAACGCACTTCTCAGAATAGTTGATTACTACCCTGTGATTGTAACAACACCAGTGGATTAGGACCCTGTAGGGGCAAACCCATCACTGGTCTAAAACGTTCTGAAAACACAAAATGGGAAAATCTAACAGCAAAAATGAGAGACCTAAGTCCCGGGACGATCTAAAAACAAAAGATTGGATATACCTGAATAAAATTGATCCAAATTCAACAAAACACTTAGATAAGTGGATAAAAGATCATGGATTTGATGGACGCCTGCAGAAAGAGTCATTAACTAAACTAAAGAACAGTATTGAGAAAAAGTGTGGAACAAGTGAGAAAAAGAAAGAAAAAGAAGGTCAAGGTGAAATTGTAGCATGGGAAAGAGAAGTTGAGAAACGAAAGAAGGGCCTTAGAGAAGCAAAGGAAAGACAGAAAGAAACAGTAAATGATAAGAAGGAGCAGGGGAACGTGATGTTTCACAGACAAGAAGATAATGAGACAGGGCCTGCGGCTCCAAAAGTAGAAATGGTAGTAAAATTGGATACTACAAAACACAGTCAGCCAGGAGCTGAAATAAAGGAGAATAAACTCTATCCAGATTTACCACAGGGACAACCCCCATCATATGTAGACCCTACACAACACGTCATGAGAACACGATCCAAAACACCAAAAGATGAAGAAAATCAACCTGGACCATCAGCCCCACCGGCTGATCAGGAACCAGGTGGATCAGGAGTCTATCCAATGATTCATGTGGCAAATCCACATATGTCAGGACCAAAAACTATTCTTGTGTACCGAACTTGGACACAAGCAGACGTTAAGGCAGCTGTGGAAGGTGTAACTCCCCCACGAGAAGATGTAGCCCAGTACATTATTGACATAACCGCTTTGGTTAAATCCTACAATCTTAGAGGGGATGAAGTTCAACAAGTCATAATGGCAACTGTGACAAAGGATTGGGCTGATGTAAAAGGAGATTGGGATCCTGCAGAGGCAGACCACACTCCATTAGCCCATGATAGTCAGGAATTGGAAGACCGATTGGCCGCACTACTGCTGAGAATTAAGCAGAAATACCAGCAGAAGTCAAATTACACAGAAATAAATCGCACAAAACAGAAAGATGATGAACCATTCGAAGACTATCGACATCGAATGAAAAAAGTTTTTAAAGTGCACAGTGGTCTTCTACCACTGAAAAATGATAGCGTGTATGAACAACAATTGAAAAATGCACTCCATGCCAACTCCAGATCAGATATCCGAGCATGGGTAGACAAACACATGATAACGCTCCCAACAGCTGGGTTACAAGAATATGTAGACCACGCTATACACGCAGAAAGAAATCTGAAAACAAAAAAGGCAGCCCCAAAAAGGAAACAGGTGACTACCTTCTATACTGATGAGTCTGAATGGCAGGAAGGCCAAGTTTTTTTTCAAGGCAGAAAATTCGGACCACCTCGTGGGCGGGGCTGTTTTAGAGGCCCACCCCGAGGACGTTTTCAATCAAACCCACAGAGGCAATGGAAGCAGGACAGGCAAGGAAATTGGCAGGGCCAAGGCCAGTCAGCTCCTCCAAAGCCCTGGGCTGGAAGGTCAAACGAGTGTTGGGTTTGCAGCAAATTAGGACACTTCGCCAAGGACTGCCCACAAAGAACACAGAATCCGCAATGACTAACCGCCCGACAAGCAACATCAACGGGACCTTTAGTCCCTGAGGCAGATCTAAACCTTCAAGATCTGCTGATGATTGATGTACCTAAACCGGAAGTGACTTTAATAATGAATGGGAAGCATGTTGTTTTCCTATGCGATTCGGGCGCATGTAAAACAACATGTTGCTCATGGCCGGTAGGGTTACAGCCCAGTGATGAAACATTTTGGGTAAGAGCAGCCAATGGGAAGACATGTGCTGTCCCTGTGTCCAAACCCGTGTGGATTCGGGACCCAGAAGGGAAGTCATGTTGCATCTCTGTATTGATGATGCCCCAATGTCCGGTTAATCTTCTCGGACGAGATGGTCTAACTGCATTGGGACTGTCTCTAGTGTCGGACAATGGACTGTTGCGAGTAAAACGACAACATCAGCTGCAGGTCTTTACTTTAGGCACAAATTACACCCTAAACTGCTACTATTATTATTTTCTGAAGCTACGAGATGCTAGCCCCACCTCTTTTGGTGCATCTGTTCTGTCGTTTGCTAAAACATTGTTGTCTCATCCTGAACAAACACATGAACCGGAAGATCTCCATGTCACATTGTGGTTCAAGAGTACTCCAGGACCGGACGGTAACTATGAGAGCCTCTTGGAGGAAGTAACCCCAACATCTGCAGTAGCAGACTGTATTTACCATGATGGGAAAAATAGAGCTGCAATTGCGGTCTCTCATGTTCCTCCAGAAATTCAGAGATTACATAGGACTGGGACTCCCTTCCATGTGTCCCTCTTCAAACCATATCTCGTGACTTGGCAAAGCCTAGGGTTTATGGTCAAAGAGGGCATAAATGCAACCGATTGGGTTGAATCCCATCCAGAGAGTGGAGAATTTTTCAGTCCTTCCACCGGTCTATTCCGTATACTCCTTCTCCATAGAACGGATTTGGAAGCAGGGAGTAGTGTTGACCATTGCGATGATCCTCAACAGACAGCATGATCATATTTATTGAATCCAGAGGATGAGCAGAGGTTGGTAGAAGTTCCACCTACCCTCTGGTCCCAAGGACCCTCTGATGTAGGGCTAGTAAAAGGAGCCCTACCAGTGAAAATTAGACCAAAAACGGAATATCGCCCATGTGTCCAGCAGTACCCTTTGAGACCCGATGCAACGGAAGGGATCCGACCGGTAATACAAGATCTATTGAAGGCAGGAGTCTTGATACCCTGCCCCGATTCACCATGTAACACACCTATCTTTCCGGTAAAAAAGGCCCCTCCCTCCGTAGGTTGGAGAATGGTGCAAGACCTACAAGCTGTCAACAATGCTGTTGTTCAAAGAGCTCCTTGTGTCCCGGATCCGTACACATTGTTAAATTCGTTGCGACCAGATGCTAAAGTATTTACTGTCGTTGATATTAGTAATGCTTTCTTTTCTGTCCCGGTTGATCCAGACAGCCAGTTCTCGTTCGCTTTCACATACGCAGGACAAAGGTATACATACACACGATTGCCACAAGGATATGCTGAAAGCCCAACCATTTATTCCCAAGTAATGTCAGCTAGTATGGCCAAATTTGTACCACCAGGTGGTAGCCAGATTTTCTTGTACGTAGACGACATTCTGATAGCCTCTCATGACAAAGATACCTGCATCACAGACACTTTGGTCACCTTACATCACCTAGCCAGGGAAGGACATAAGGTCAGCAAGAACAAATTACAGTTGTGGTCCCCGACAGTAAAGTATTTGGGACATGAATTGAGTGCACAAGGACGCACTATTGTTCAAGACAGGAAGACGGCTATTCTCCAGGCACCCAAGCCATTGACAAAAAAGCAGATGATGTCCTTTTAGGCATCACTGGCTACTGCCGTAGCTGGATTCCAGATTATGCGTAAATTACGTCTCCTCTCTTGAAATTAATGTATGACGAAAGTATATCCATGTCAACAGCATTAAAGTGGACCCCAGAGGCGGAAGCGACATTTGTGCAAATCAAACAAAGTCTGGTGTCTAGCTCGGCTCTAGCCCTACCAAATTATGACAAACCATTTGTTCAAACTGTCGATTGTAAAGTTCATTTTATGACTTCTGTATTGACGCAGCAATATGGAGAAAGGCTTCGCCCGGTTGCCTACTATTCTTCCAAATTAGACAGTGTTGCTTGTGCACTTTATCCGTGCGTACGTGCAGTAATAGCAGCCTCTATGGCTATAGAGAGTTCTGCCGGAGTTGTGCTTTTCCATTCATTAATACTAAAAGTACCCCATGCAGTGTCAGCATTGCTGCTACAAACAAATATGACATTTCTGTCTCCAGCACGTCATCTTTCTTGTATGGCTACGCTCCTATCTCAACCCCATTTGACTATTGAACGCTGCACAACATTAAATCCTGCCACACTCTTGCCCATCCCAGTGGATGGAGAACCACATGACTGTGTGGAGGAAGCCCAACGAGTATCTAAATGTAGACTAGTGGAAAGAATGAATGGGACAATTAAAAATAGGCTAAAGAAGGCGATGGAAGAAACAAACAGACCATGGACACAGTGCGTGGACGTAGTAAAAATGTATATAAACATCACAAGTACAGCAGGATTAACACCATATGAGACCCTTTTTGGCCGACCATACAGATTACCTCAGTTCAGAAATCCATGGGAAATACCAGAAGAAGCAAACCTAGCTGATTATATGAGAAAGATGCTGGAAACGCAAAAGGACAGGACCTCAAACATTGATGATCCCATCTCTCCACAGGACGACCCTAAAGTGGCACCTGGAGACTGGGTACTGATAAGAAGCATCAAGAGGAAACACTGGCACTCACCTAAGTGGGAAGGTCCATTCCAAGTACTGCTCACTACACCCACAGCCTTAAAAATAGGAGAAAGACAAACGTGGATACATTTAACACATTGTAAGAAAGTGATCTCTGTAAACCCAGTGTAAGTACGGAAAGTGAGCAAGTCTGATAATAGTGTGTGGCTCTGGTGTTAAGATCCAGGGCAGACACGAAAATCAGCAGAAGAAATTACAAGCCACTGACCAGAAACTTAGGACACTGACTTTAGGGAGATCCTGACTATGTCGCGCCATACACCATTATGGATGAAAACAGCATTGTGCTGCTGGGCATTAGTGTTAGGAGCCATAACAGTCACTATATGGGGAATGCACGTGTGGACACCATTAATGAAAAAGGGAATTGACTATGGGTAAGTAGAGAACATCACAACCAGAACAGACGAAACTACAAGTGGAAATTCAATCCGCCGCGTTAAACGATATGTGGTTACCTCAAAGGGAGTAACCTGCTACAATCATGGGAGGCAGATACTATGCGGACTAAATCCTTGTGAAGACCAGGAAATATCCTACCAATGGATTTATGCCTGTTACACCACACCCAGAATCTATTATGTTGTACAGATACCCTTTTTGGCCATCAGACAAGATAGCTGGATTGGTGATCCTGGACAATGGCTGGCTTATGATTTCTACATGACTACAGGTTTTCCCCGTGCCAGTCATTGGTGGGGAAATACCTTTCTAACGAATGGCTACCCATCCGCCTGGCCACAAAACTCCTATGGGTGGACAGACGAAGCGTATAGTTGGAAAAATATCATATCAAACCTAACAGTCAGCGGCCGAACCAAAACAGTGACATTCACAATAAACTCGTTAAAATTCCCGATAAGCAGACCAATCGAACGGATATGTCACACGTTTGCACTGTGTGCATACAAAGCGGGGTATGATCCTTGCTGGAAGATTGTGCTATGCCCAAAGACACCAAATACAAATGCCTCAAGAGACACCACGAATCAAACAATACTGGGTGACCTTCTCCCCGGACCGGGGTCTGTAAGAGTCAAGCAGGCCCGCTTGCATAAAGGGCCTCTGTCAGCAGATGATCGGTTTTCGGTAACTACGGGAATTAGCGGACAAAATAACAATTGGCTCCTGATGGCGGAGCAAGCAGTAAAATCCACAAAACAGGATTGCGTAGTATGTATGGGGCCCCGACCAATTTTACAGGTGATTCCAGCAGCGATATCGGACGACTGCCTATTGGTGGTAATGAAAAATACAACAATACACCGAAACCACAATTGTTCACTATGGGACCACATTTACCCCGTTGCGGCTGCGGTAAAAAACAAACCAATATTCTCAGAAAAGGTAGCTTTGGGAAATTTCTCCTGTATCAAACTGCCCGGAACAGGGAAACCACTGGGAAATCTGAACGAGACTAAGTGGTGTAGTCGAATAATACAGATAAACGGTTCATTTGTACCAGTCAGCCGAAGTGACGTGTGGTGGTGGTGTGGAGATAATAGAATTTTTGACAGATTGCCTAGGAATGTGTCAGGCTACTGTGCTTTAGTGTCCCTACTCCTCCCAGTAAAAGCCATTCCCATTTTAGCCAAGGACTTGCTGACGCACCTAAAGTCTGTGCTGCCTGAAAATTGGCATAGAGTAAAAAGAGATTGGAAAGGAGTGGGAGATCCAACATATATTGACGCAATAGGAGTCCCCAGAGGAGTGCCTGATGAGTACAAACTGGCTGATCAGATAGCAGCTGGATTCGAATCCTCCATCTGTTGGTGGTGCTCAATTAATAAGAACGTAGACAGAATAAACTACATCCACTACAACGTGCAGAAATTGGGAAATTGGACAGAGGAAGGTTTTAAAGTGGTACATTCCCAACTGGCAGCCACCTCACTGATGGCCTTCCAGAACCGCATAGCCCTGGACATGCTACTCACTGAGAAAGGAGGAGTCTGTGCAATGTTTGGAGAACAGTGTTGCACATTCATACCGAACAACACAGCAGCCGATGGAAGCCTGACCCAGGCCATTGAGGGCCTGTGGACACTGAACAAGAAGATGAAGGATCACAGCGGCATTAATGCCGAATTCTGGGACTCGTGGCTGGACGTGTTTGGGAAGTATCGCACTTTGGTCTCCTCTGCGCTTATATCTATAGCAGTTTTTGCTGCAATTCTGACCTTGTGTGGATGCTGTTGTATTCCTTGTCTACGTGGTCTAGTCAATAGAATGATAACCACTGCTATCTCACCAGCCAGACAGGATTCAGCTCAAGCATACCCCCTTCTGGGTAACCATCCAGGCGATAACGATGATGAGACTGATGAAGAAGACAACTACGACCACTATCTTCCAGATCTGTTCCCTGATCCAGGTGATTATGGTGAACCTGACAATGACCTCAACACCAACGATAAGACCTCCCGAGTGTAAATGTATTCTTACCATTGTTTAATGACCCTGCAGCTGAAAATCTGAATAAGAAGTGGTTGCTTAGTAACAATTGTTTACTTTTAGGTGAAGATGTAATACCGTTGGAATGCATGATAAACAGGGGGGAAATGTTGGAGTTATTCTGTAGATACACTGTTTTATTTTATCATGCATGTTTTGTGTTCTCTGCTCTGGTAGAATGTAGTTCTCTCTGCTCTGATAAAGTGTATTGTACTGATGTGATGGGTGAAGGTTACTTAAGATATGTGACATGACGTGTTTCTGCAATAGAGAATTGAATGTTCCAACCACAGTGTGATTGTGATACATCAGTCCTTTTGTCAGAAGAAGTGTGATTAATCGTTAGATGTCTTAAACACATCTTAACCGAGCCCAAGATTAAAAAAGGTTCTGAACATCCTGAATGTATTATGCAATCAGCAGTTCTGCGGCAACAGCTCACGCGCTATCACTCTTCCCCTCAGGAGCTGTACCGCCCATGTATGTAGGGAAGTCCTAAATAAAAAGAGCGGGAGCGCAGGCCAGACTTTAGTGTAGCTTTGGTGTACAGCCTGACTGCACTCCTCGCGAGCTTAAATTGAATTCTATTTCTCACTTGTTTTATTGCCTGGTTGTCTCTTCCTCAAAGCAAAAGGTACAGTATTCTGAACCCGACAGCTGTTCAGTACGTCGGGCAGATGAACTGCTCTGACACTTTGAAGGTGAGGCAACGCCCATAAGAGAAACCTCCAAGTTTCTGCCAATGAGTGATTGGACCTGGTGCCCCCCTGATGGTTTATGTGATAGACTGTTGACATGTTGTCCGACCGGACAAGAACGTGTCTTCCTCTCAGGGCCGGGTGGAAATGCTTGAGAGCCAGTCGCACAGCTCGAAGCTCCAGCACGTTTATGTGTTGGAGTCTCTCCTGAGGACTCCAGACACCCCTCACCATCCTGTGATTCCACACGGTCCCCCATCCTTTGAGTGATGCATCTGTAACAACCACCTCTCGGCGAGAAGGGACGGAGCCTAGAGGGACACCCTTGCAGATGAAGTCCACCTTCCCCCAGGGTCTGAGGTGCAGAAGGCACGGGTTAGAGAGTTGTACAAGCCTGTGCTGATGCAACTTTGAGTTGAGGCCTAGGTTGTTGATCCAAATCTGTAGTGGACATAAGAACAGAAGTCCCAAAGGTACCACTAGCGACAATGCATCTGAACTGAATTCTGTAACCTTCGAACAAGGTTGAAATGACCCATGGGTCTTGAACTTGAGCCTCCCAGTGGCTGAGTTGATTTCGTGAAAAACGGCTGGGGGCCAAACATTGGCAGTCAGACCCGACCACCTCTGCCTCGCATCCCTGAGGACCTCTGGGTGCAATTACTGGAAGCTCTGTGAAACCGTTCAGTTCTCGGGGGTATGCCCGTAGGCTCCCGAAAGGCAGGCCGCTGGGAGAGCTGGCCCTCAACTGCGAAAGCACGTGCAGCTCTGGGAGTCGGCGGAAGCCTGGATGTAGAGTGAAAAGCTGTAGCACGTCTGACTGGCTGAGGTCTGGAAGACCGGTGGAGGTCAACAAACTGTTGCCGAGATTTACTAGCCTCAACAGCATGCTCCAAAGTTTGTTGGGCCGCAGGTCCAAATACTTGGCCTGGAAGAACCGGCAGTGAACGGAGTGTGCCTCTGCAGGATTTGGACAGGGGGGACTGCGCAAGCCACACCTGACGTCTAGTGATGGTAAGGGTTGACATCAGTCTGTCAAGCTCTCTGGACATATAAGCAAAGGTTTGGAGTGAGGCATCACTAAGACTTTGCGTAGCATCATCAACCTCTGCCTCCCTCAAAGACTTTGAGAGGGCAAGGGCTAAATGGAACAGTGAGTTGCCTAGGCAACCGATGCGAGCAGCTATGTCATCGCTTTTGGTGAGGAGGTCATCAGTGACCCTACACTGAGGTCATGGGCAGTGGGCATCCGGCCGAGCAGCATCAGCTGGAGCCACAACCAGGTTTGCAATAATGCTGTCAACGGTGGGCATACGGTTCAGACCATACTGCACCGAATCACACATAGAGCTAAGGGCTCTGCAGTCCTGCGATAGATGGGTCAATGATTTGGCGTCCACCCAACATCGGTGGAGCTCCTCGATATATGGTTGTGAAACTGGAACGTTGAACTCAGGCTTCTGAGTGACTTTGAAAAAGGCACTTGAAGCGGTGGTTTCCGCAGGGGGAAAAGGCACTTGAAGCGGTGGTTTCCGCAGGGAGATTGTTGACCCCAAGCCTGGATAAAGCCAACTGAACAGCTTGCTTGACAAAGGATAGTCCAGGTCCGGTTTGCAGCAGGGACTCTGCCTCAGAGGTGTGAGAGCCCACTAATGAATGGCTTGGAGAAAGACCCCTCTCATCCTCATCCTCCACACAGTTTATATCACTTGTCATGTACAAGGAATCAGTCGCAGCAATAGACACGACATCTTCCTCCTGCTGAGTAACTACATTGGTCTGATCAGCCTCATTAGGGACAACAGGAACTGTCACTGCATCCCTAGGCTGTAGATTCAGAAGCAAGGACTTAATCTGAGCAAACTCAGAAGTCAATGTTTCGACGTTTTCACCCAAAGCATGGTCATGAGTAACCTTCTTAGCAGAAGGGGCTCCTGCATGTGGGCGTTTACGGCGCTTTGGTTCCTTCCTGGGGCTGGAGGCCAAAGTCGCACTAGATATTCCACTTTCCAATGCCGCAAGTCTAGCAGATCTCTCTGCACACAGCCGTCGACTTGACACGAGGCACGGCGCGTGAAGCACTCCAGCCGCAGACTCGGCACGAGGCACAAAGCGTGAAACACTCACAGTGTAAAAGCTAATACAAGGCCCGGAGCGTGAAACACTTACAGCCACAGTAATAACACGATGCACACAGCCAAAAAACTCACAGTCCAAGTGCTAACTCACTTAGAGCAACAACGACAACACTAGCTGCTTGCAGAGCTGTTAAACTTAGCAAAATGGCGGCAGTGCAGACGAAGTACTTCAAGGAGTGGAAAACACTCACGGCAAGCCCAACACAGTACACTATACTGGTTCTGATACACACACTACCATGTAGTTAACGGGGTTAGTGACACAACTAAACAAATAGCCAGTTTTCGTCGAAACAACACAGCTAATGTGCACAGAGGAAAATACCCAGCAAGGCAGCAACAAAGGTGCGCACCCGGCGTTTAGGAAGGTGTACTCACGACAGGCGTCAGTCAAAGAATACAAAAAACAGTGAAGCCGTGTCTCGCAGCCTCTGGAGGATGTGTGCAGTGCACATAGGGCCAACCGAAGGTGGGTTGCGAGGCTACAAGCAAGAGCAGCAATCGCAGCTAAATGCGTTCTCAACATTTAAGAACGCGAGAATGAAGAAAAGAAGCGAGCGCTGGGTGCGTCTGGTATATAAAGAAACCAGTGACGTCACCCAGGTCACATCCAATGGCGTGACTTTGTTGGTATATATTCTCGACCTCTGTGCTGCGCACATGTAGTTATCCAGGTGCTAAAGCACCGCCCTCTGGCGGTCAGGAGGAATGAAATAGAACATTTATTTTGTAAAATGGTCTTTGTGTTGTAAACAGGTGTTTTGTTAATTTGTTTTGTAAAATTATTTTTCATTGATGTAGTAAAATGTGATTTGCTTCTTTCTTTTGTAATTTGTTAGTGTTGTAGAAGGATTTTTTTTTAAATGTGATTTGATTCATTGTTTTATAAATGGGTGTTATTTTTGTAGAATTGTGTTTTGTCAATTTGATCTGCACATTTTCTATCTTTTATAATGTGTGTTTTGCTTTGATTTTGTGTGAAATTCTCACTGACTTTGTGATTTCTTCATTGTTTTCTGTGACTTTTTTAATTTGTTTTCTGAAACATTGCATTTTGCACCTTAAAGTTTAAGTGGCTCAGATCCAGATTTAACAACCAGGAAAGAATGATAAGAAACAAATAACTGCATGTAACTCTTCAAAGGTTTATAATACCAAAGCCTTATGATACCAAAACAAATGAATATAAAAAAACCCCTTTCTTAAACTTTGAAAAGTACATAACTGTATATATATTCTTCATGTTATGAGCTGTGACTCAAAGTAAAGTGATATATATACAGATAAGCAGAATAAACTATTCCAACTACAGCTGGCTATAAAAATGTAAAGATATCTGCTATTTTCAAACGACCACAAACACCACCCACATTTATTTTTTTCTAAACTCACAGCTTTCCTGATGCAATATTATGTTTCCTCCCATTTTCTCGTAGCAGCCTTGATGTCTTAGAAATGTCTTTTTAGCCCCTGCGACTCACTGCAATCAGATGAGGTCACAGCAGTGCAATAGACTCGAACAAAGTCAGCATTTTCACTTCGATTTGTTACTAAACCAGCTAATAGCAGTTCGTTGAAGAGCCAATTTTGTGTCAAAGGCAGCTGGAATGGCTCCATCAACTGGAGGATGTCCTCTGGCCGGGGTTAATGGGAGTGGATAGGAGGAAAAGGAACCAAATAAAGAACTGTTCAGCCTGGATTTCTACAAGTAATGCCGGGTCAAAAAAAAAAAACAAGGATCAAAAACCACAACACTGTCTTAATCTGGGGCGTGCATGTGTGTGTGTGTATGTGTCTGTGTGTGTGCGCGCGCGTGCATTCAGTGTGTCTCACACTGTGTCTCATTTCAGCACAGAATCACAAGCAAAGGTCAGTGTTTGACCGTTTAACATCTCAGAATTTCTGCAGCACACTGGGCTGATTAGTGCACACATGAACACAAAACCAGCACAACGAGGTGTCAGAGATCAGAAAAACCAAAGTAGGGGAACAAAAAAAAATTTATTTTATTTGTAATTGTGTTCATCTTTCGTCGATATAAGTCCAAACTGCCAACATGTTTACTTTTGGGAATTAAAAAATATAGACGAGGACCTGGTTTTGGTTTTTGTATCATTTGCTGGCATTGAAGTCGTTTACTTTCATTCAATCGATGGACAATTAACAGCATCTTAAAACTTTCTGGAATATGCAAAAGGTCGTGTTTGCACAGTCAATAATGTGTATTTTCAGCAATGTCTTGGACACCAGCTGCAGAAAAATAGTCTGTGTATGAACCTGGATTTTGAACTGGCGGCTGCAGATCGTCCTGGTCGTCACTGCAGATGGCATTAAAGCTCACAAGGTGAAATTCAAATTAATTAAATAAATAAATACAACACGTCACCCAACATCCCATACAGGTCTGAGTAGTGGAACGTTGCACAAATCTTTCCACGGATGCACCAACAGAAAGTTTTCTGCTGGTTTTAAACCATGCTGGAGGATCAGCACACGATCAGTGCAGTAAAATACTAATATTTACCACACTGGCAGTCAGCAGTTATTTTTAATTTTCTGTGTGTTTTACTATGTGTTCAAGACTGTGATTATCAAAAATAAAACAAAAAATTCTTTCAATATTTTTATTTTTTATTTCAAAAATCTAGAATATTTTTTTTTAACTTTGTGAAATAAGTGACAAAAAAGAACTGGTTTATGATATTCCAGTGTTTTGAGATGCACCTGTATATCTTTGTCATCTCCCTCCACGCCTCCATTTCTGTCTGCTTTGCTTTTTGTCTGACTGCACCCTCTTGCTCTCATCTTCATCTCTTTGTTCCCCACACCTGTGCCTTGTTTGCTGTGATTGCCACCTCTGTTATTTAAACCTTGTGTGTTGGATCTTCTTGCTAGTTTGTTGTTTCTGTAAACCTCGTCCAAGCCTTTTGTCATAGTCCTGATTGCCTTACTGATTTTGAGTTTGCTTTGTGTTTTTGGATCACGGTTTTGTCTCAGCTTTTGAACTCTGTGTTACTGTGTTTTTGACCTCAGCCAGTTTTTGACCACGCCTCAGCCTTACCCCTGCCTGATACCTCTGCCACACTGACTGCTACTCTACCGAACAACTGCCTGCTCACAAGATAAAGCCTTTTTTATTCAAGCCTGTGCTCCTATGTACGAGTCTGCCTTTGTGTCCCGACCCTCTGAGCCATGTCACCTTACCGCATGACAGCAGAGACTCGATAACGGGTCACCGAGATGTGACTGATGCTAAATACAAACTTGAACTGACCTGAATGTTTGTGAAGTTTATTGTTTCTTTGTTCTGTGGGAAGTAGCTACTTATTATATAATTATATAATTGTTATATAAAAAACAATATTCAACAGAATGCACAGCAAGAGTTACAGATGCACCAACACTGGACCATGAGTAGATGTTAAAGAAGGCTTTAGCCAATCAGAGGACTGAGTGTGGAACTGAACTACATGTAGTGTGTCCATGTTGGTCAGTGGTGTCAGTGCTGGTCAATTAATTTGCATGTTTCAATCTTGTCAGTGTTGGGCCAGTCGTGTCAATGTTGGATCAGTCGTGTCAGTGTTGGATCAGTCGTGTCAGTGCTGGGTCAGTGCTAGGTCAGTCGTGTCAGTGTTATATGATGAAAGCACTACATTTGTGAGTTTGTTGTGTTTGTTCGGTCTTCAGTGTGGAAATCAGTCAGTGTTTTGTTTTTCCAGCCTGAGAGACAAAAGCCACACTTGCTGAAAAACTCAGTGTGAAAATTACTACACCATGACGGTCGATTTCCTTTTTTGACAACCTGCTTTTGAGTTCACAGTGGCATCAGTGTTTAAAGTCGTCTACAGCAAAGTTTAACTTCATCTCAGCAAATCGCAGTATAAGTACGAGGTCTGTGAGAAAAGAATCCGACCTTTTTATTTTATGCAAAAAATATATGGATTTGATTCATATGTTTTTACGTCAGCCAAGCTTGAACGTTCGTGCGCATGCGTGAGTTTTTCCACGCCTGTCGGTTGCGTCATTCACCTGTGGGCAGGCTTTGAGTGAGCACTGGTCCACCACGCTCGTTGTTTCATTGCGAGGAAATGGCGGAATGATTTGGGCTTTTTTTCCATCAGAATTTTTTCAGAAACTGTTAGAGATAGGCAGCTGGAAACCATTCGAAAAATTTATCTGGGTTTCGGTGAAAATCTTACTGGCTTCACAGAGAATAAGGAGTGTTACTACAGCTTTAAGGACTGCCCACAATAGTGCACGAAGCGCCGCGCTCCGAGCCGCCATCGAGAGGCAGAAACCACCACATCATTTCTAAACGGATCGCTGTGTGGAGCCGGGACCGTCGTGTGCAATTTCTCTGGTTATCACAAGAGCTGGACATCAGCCATTTTCCGGCAGATTTCACTTTTAACAAGAGATTTTGTCATGGAAAGCCGCGCGGAGGCTTCGCGCGTCACGACGGAGCCGCTGATGGAGCGAGACAAAGGAACACCTCCGTTTCGGAGTTAAAGGACAAGTTGGGACATGCCTATCAAGAGGGTGCAGGTTTTCTTTCGAACTCCTGACTCCACCAGGTGATTTCACTGGGAAACTCAGTGGCTCCAAAGAAAACCTATTCCCTCTTGGAACTTTTTGGAATGTCTTTGGACACTACTGGTCTTGAGGTTAAAATGGTGTACTTGAGACCAGAAGATACTCGGTTCAAATCCCTGTCACACTGGAAATCACTAAGGGCAAGGTCTTTTTTCCCCAAGTTGCCCCCAGTGAGCACCTTGCATGGGAGCATACTGATACTGGAGTGATATTGTGTCCTTGTGGGTCAACAGTGTCGGCACTGGTCAAACTTCCTGGTGCCCGTCAGTCGTGTCCACGTGAGTCAATCCTGTTGGCGCAGGTCAAACATCTTGGCACAGGTCAATGATGTGAATTGTGTAACAAATATTTTGGTAAATTATTTTGTAGCCGTACTTGTATACAGTTCTTCTGTTATATTTTCTCTGTTGTGATATTCCCCGGCTCATGATGAAGGCTCAGTTAAAGTTTAACGATGGGACATCAAAAACAAAGCATCAGAAATGGATCTTTGTCGTTTATTATCATGAATTAAAATGTCCTGTTAAAGACCTCTCTGCAGTACTTGTCTCGTCTATCTTGCCGTGTATTTTCCTCTCCCGTCTGATCTGCCTGTTCCGTCCTGTTCTGTAAGAATATCTCCTGACCCATCTTGTTCTTTACTATCCTGCTCTTTTCCGCTGTGAGTCAGACCCGGCTGTTCTCCAGAATCACTCCACAAAGGCGGAGAGACGCCGCCGGCTGCAGAGCAGATGGGAAACACATGGGCAACCTTCACTCAACTCCAAAACAACTGCACAATCCAGCTTCCCAGTGGAAAACCTCCACTCATCACACTCAAACTTGGCAGGACTCAGCTTGATCCATATCGGCAAAGCGGGTTTTTCGCTGTACTGAGGATTGGGTTCGAGCTGTTATGTTTACAGGACATATTTGTGTTTGCAATCTGTGAATTCCTGCAGAGAATAATACTTTTTATAAATGATGTGGAGGAATAATGCTGAAAGGTTGGACTACCAACACGCCACGCAAACCGCCCAACCTCAAAACCACTGAGATAAACCAAACCGGGGGAGACACGAGGCAACACGTTTCCTGCTGAGATTTCAAATTTTATTCTTGATGTTATGTCTAATATGTGAAATCTGTGGAAATGATATTCATATTTATTTATTGAATTATGCTAATCGTTTCCATTTTTGCTCACAGCATGTAAAAGGGGCTTTATGAAAGACTACAGCTCCAGGATGTACCGATTTTTACCTCATCATTAACTGCACAGTGTGTGGGACGGAGGGTTACTGACAGCACACACACACACACACACACACACACACACACACACACACACACACACACACACACACACACACACACACACACACACACACACAAAGTTTAGGTCTTGAACTGCTTCCCTTTGGTCTCTATGGAACCAGAGGTCCACTTTGTAAGTCAAATCGTCTGGAAGCATGTGTTGCATCTACCACCCCTAGAAGTGCCCCATGTCCTGGGTGGCAACCACTCAGGCAGACAACCAGCCCAAAACCACCTCTAGAAAGTCCCCATCTATCTGCTGTATCGAGGTGAAATGTGGCCGTGTCCTTGACCTTCTCCAGCCACTGTGATCCTCACAAGTATGGCACCTGCATGTTGGATCATGCCCAGAGAAACACAGCACATGGACAACACACTGCAGCTTACCAAGCAGACCCAGTTCCAAAGGCATCCAAACCTGGTCTTAGGTCACTCGTCAGATAGACAGGAAGCACCAGGACCCTAAATATTTGGACCTTAAATCACGTGCATATATATCAGCATTACCAGTGATCATATGACTCCAAAGGTTCTTCTCGGGCATCTCTTGATCTCACAAGCTGAGGAACCAGAGACACAAACTCCAACCCAGAACTATGGTGTCACCAAAGAAATAACAGTTGAACACCATCTTGGCCAGTGTTCTGTTGAGGTCGAACCAGGACATTTCGCACGTTTACAAACACTCATCTTCCCGGTGGCATAGCTTCCATGTGATTGTAAGCAGTGCACGTGAGTCTGTACCTGTTGGGTGGGAGGTCGGAGTTGCAGGTAGGAGCTCTGGTTTGGGCCTGGAGGGGTCTGCTGTGGGGGGCTGAAGTATGGAGGGGTTCCCTGTTGCTGCTGCCCGACCTGCTGCTGCTGCTGTTGTTGACTATAGCCCCCGATTCCTTGCTGTCCATATGGTGCCACCTGCTGGAACAAACAATAAAAACGGTTAAAAAGACAGAACTTTAAAACTGAAAAAGGTGGTTAAAGCATTTTGTTCACATTGTGGAGGTTTAGTGAGCCCTCTGCTCCTGTGCGTGCTGTTCACCGCCTGCCAGCACTTTCACCGCTGGGCTCTCATTAGGCATGAAAAAATATCTGGCTTCATTTCAAGGGGGAACATTGTGCTAGAAGTGTTTTTCACACTTGCTTTTAATGCACATTACAAGTCCTGTTGTTCATAACGGAAGGCACTCAGCTCATGCTAACATTAGCCCATTAGCATTGCATTATGTTGCACCTTGTAGCATTGAGTTATGTGATACTAGCAAGTTTTCATGCTAGCTTTAGCCCATTAGCATTGCATTATGTGGCACCTTGTAGCATTGTGTTATGTGTCGCTAGCAAGATTTCAAGACCTATGAATGATTAAATGCATGGTGAATGACGGTGTTAAGGTGCTCTCCTCGCTCTGGTCCACCACCAGAATGCATTTTTTAAGCACATTACACATCCTGTTCCTAAAAATGGGGACGCTATGCTCATGCTAATATTATTTGTACTGTCAGCGTGTTGACATTGCACTTGACACCAAACTAGTATCAAGCCAATTATACAACATAAAACGTTAAAACTGTAACTTTAGTAAAAGAAGGACAATGACAGCATTTAACAATTAGCAACTGCAACTGGCTTAAACATATAAAATTTAGGACTTTAGAACACATTTCTAAGGGTTTTTTTTGCCTACACACACACACGTGTGTGTGTGTGTGTGTGTGTATAAATTGTTTTTAATTGGACAATTTCAGGTAGAGTGGATTTATCTGTGAAGACTGTGCTAGTTATTACATAATGTAGACATTAATATGGTAGCTAACATGAATACACTTAACTGATTACTAAACAGTTAATTCATTGTTATTGTTTATTTGTTATGTGGGCCGCTGAAGAGGAGGTACTGCTGGCCCACCACCACCAGAGGGCGCCCTGCTTGGAGTGCGGGCTCCAAGCACGAGAGGGCGCCAGACCCAGAAGAAGTGACAGCTGTCATTCATCCTCTGCACCAGCTGTCACTCGTTCATCATCATCATCACCACCATAAAAGCCGGACTGCAACTCCACCTCCTCGCAGAGAAATCGCAACTACTGAAGAGGTAATTTCTCTGCTGACTGACACTTTGTGTGTAATAACCTGAACTTCTGTTGCAGCCGTTTTCCTGGAGTGTTGCCTTGTCTGGGGAATTGGCGTTTGGTGTGACAGCGACAGCTTCGCCTCACACCCCAACCCAGATAAGTGGTTAACCAGGAGCTGCACGAGTGTGTGATTGGAGGTGGAGGTGCTCCCTCCTAACTGTGTATGGACTGTGGATTACTGAGTGTGCGGACTCACACTCATTCATCTTATCTCTGCTTTCTGCCAGCAGTACCAGGGTCGACAGCCGAAGAAAGAGGCCACCTGGGGACTCGGGACTTGGCGGCTCCGGTGTTCTTCAGACCGTTGGTGGTGGAAGCCGTGTGGGACGCGGCTTTTCTCTCGTCAGGGGTCTTCTATCTTCGAGCCTGCCCACACGTCACCTGGTGTCAATTGACTGTGCAGATTTCTGTGAATTTAGTTGTGTATTATCACAACATTAAATTGTTACTTTTTGGCTTATTCATTGTCTGTTCATTTGCGCCCCCTGTTGTGGGTCTGTGCTACGACACCTTCCCAACAGGATTTCTCGGCCATCGTCATGGATTCCAAGGGGCGTCAACCCGAGCTTGAACGGCCAATGGAAGAGCCAGGAGTGCAGGCGTCAGCGGGAGGCGTGTTGAGTGAGCTGCAGCAAATCTTAACCACCTTCACAGCTCGGCTGGATTTAGTGGCCGAGCAGAATGTTCTCCTTAACCGGAGGGTGGAGGCTCTCACCGCCAGGGTGGAAGCGCGCGATCAGGGCGCTGCTGCAGCCACTCCTCTGGCTGGTCCTGGGCCTGTAACAGACGTTCCACTGGTCGTTCAACGACCCCCCCCCACCGTCCCCTGAAGCATACATAAGCCCTCCGGAACCGTACGGAGGCTGTGTTGAGAAGTGCGCAGATTTCCTCATGCAGTGTTCGCTCGTCTTTTCACAGCGTCCTGTCATGTACGAGTCAGACGCCAGCTGGGTGGCTTATGTTATTAGTCTGCTTCGAGGAGAGGCACGCGCCTGGGCTACGGCGCTTTGGGAGCAGAATTCACGGCTCCTAACGTCTTATGCTGAGTTTATACGGGAGTTCAAACAAGTTTTTGACCATCCCAACAGAGGCGAGACCGCTTCGAGCGTGCTGCTGTCAATGAGACAGGGGCGCCGCAGCGCAGCCGAGTATGCAGTCGACTTCCGCATCGCGGCAGCGAGGTCCGGCTGGAATAACGTTGCGCTCCGCACCGCCTTCGTAAATGGACTGTCTCTGGTCCTGAAGGAGCACCTGCTGGCTAAGGAGGAACCGCAGGATTTTGACGGGCTTGTCGATTTGGTTATACGCTTAGACAACCGTTTGAATGAGCATCGTCGGGAGCAGGCCGGGGGGGCTTGACCGGGCACGAGCCGTCCCTCCCCCTTCCGATTCCGAAAGGGTGACGTCGTCCCCACGCTTCACTGCCAGAGAGCTCCGTGTGGTTACAGCTCCCCCTGCTGAGGAGGCTATGGACACGAGCAGGGCCAAAATAAAAACAAACGTCAGACAAAGGAGGCTGGCCCGCGGGGAATGTTTTGTCTGCGGCTCTTGTGAGCATATGCAGAAGGACTGCCCCAAAACGGTCAAACTACAACGCCCGTCCTTAGAAACTGGGCTAAGGGTGGGTCATAACACGCACGCGGGGAAACCCCGCAAATCTGCACGAATCCCAGTAATGATCCTTTGTGGGGATTTAACCCTTCACGCCCCAGCACTGGTAGACACGGGGTCGGAAGGGAATCTGCTGGATAGCGGATGGGCAAAGGAAGTAGGGCTCCCCCTAGTGGCTCTGCCGGCACCATTGCAGGTGCGAGCACTAGATGGCACCCTGCTTCCATTAATTACACATCAGACACAGCCAGTGACCTTGGTTGTGTCTGGAAATCACAGGGAGGAGATCGTGTTCCATGTAACACCTTCTACCTCCCGAATGATTTTGGGATTTCCATGGATGGTGAAGCAAAATCCCCGGATAGATTGGCCGTCTGGGGTTGTGACGCAGTGGAGCGAAACCTGCCACCGGGAGTGTTTAGGATCCTCGGTTCCTCCCGGCACGACGGCTAATGAGGAGGTTAAAGTCCCCCCCAATCTATCGGCGGTGCCAAAGGAGTACCACGATCTTGCTGACGTTTTCAGCAAAGATCTGGTGCTCACTCTTCCCCCGCACCAACCGTACGATTGTGCCATCGATTTGGTCCCGGGCGCTGAGTACCCGTCCAGTAGGTTGTACAACCTCTCACGTCCGGAACGCGAATCAATGGAGACCTACATCCGGGACTCTTTAGCTGCCGGGCTGATCCAGAACTCCACCTCCCCGATGGGTGCTGGTTTCTTTTTTGTGGGCAAAAAGGACGGCGGACTCCGTCCATGCATTGATTACAGAGGGCTGAACGAGATCACGGTTCGCAACCGATACCCATTACCTCTGTTGGATTCAGTGTTCACGCCCCTGCATGGAGCCCAAATTTTCACTAAATTGGATCTTAGAAACGCGTACCACCTGGTTCGGATCCGGAACGGAGACGAATGGAAGATGGCATTTAACACCCCATTAGGTCACTTTGAGTACCTGGTCATGCCGTTCGGCCTCACTAACGCCCCCGCGACGTTCCAAGCTTTGGTAAATGATGTCTTGCGGGACTTCCTGCATCGGTTCGTCTTCGTATATCTGGATGATATACTCATCTTTTCCCCGGACCCGGAGACCCATGTCCAGCATGTACGTCAGGTCCTACAGCGGTTGTTGGAGAACCGGCTGTTTGTGAAGGGCGAGAAGTGCGAGTTCCACCGCACTTCTTTGTCCTTCCTGGGGTTCATCATCTCCTCCAACTCCGTCGCCCCTGATCCGGCCAAGGTTGTGGCGGTGAGAGATTGGCCCCAACCAACAAGCCGCAGGAAATTGCAGCAGTTCCTCGGCTTTGCAAATTTCTACAGGAGGTTCATTAAAGGTTACAGTCAGGTAGTTAGCCCCCTGACTGCCCTGACCTCCACCAAGGTCCCCTTCGCCTGGTCGGATCGGTGCGAAGCCGCGTTCCAGGAGTTGAAACGCCGGTTCTCGACTGCACCAGTTCTGGTGCAGCCTAATCCTGATCGCCAGTACATAGTGGAAGTGGACGCCTCTGACTCAGGGATAGGAGCCGTGCTGTCCCAGAGCGTGGAGGCTGATAAGGTTCTCCATCCTTGTGCCTATTTTTCCCGCAGGTTGACCCCAGCTGAACGGAACTATGACGTCGGCAATCGGGAGCTCCTCGCGGTGAAGGAGGCTCTTGAAGAGTGGAGACACCTGCTGGAGGGGGCATCGTTGCCTTTCACGGTTTTCACGGACCATCGGAACCTGGAGTACATCCGGACCGCCAAGCGGCTGAACCCCAGGCA
This sequence comes from Thalassophryne amazonica, assembly GCF_902500255.1. Classification (NCBI taxonomy): domain Eukaryota; kingdom Metazoa; phylum Chordata; class Actinopteri; order Batrachoidiformes; family Batrachoididae; genus Thalassophryne; species Thalassophryne amazonica. The sequence goes on along the minus strand of NC_047121.1, from coordinate 55,273,825 downwards.
AGCCCGCTGGTCTCGGTTCTTCGGGCGCTTTGACTTCCGTATCACGTACCGCCCCGGGACCAAGAACCAAAAATCAGATGCATTGTCCCGGGTGCACGAAGAAGAAGCCAAAGCGGGGCTGTCGAACCCCACCGAGACCATCATCCCCGAGTCCACTGTCGTGGCCTCCCTCACCTGGGACGTGGAGAAGACCGTCCGGGAGGCCCTGGCAAGGAGCCCGGACCCGGGGACCGGCCCCAAGAACAGACTGTACGTCCCACCAGAGGCAAGAGCTGCCGTATTGGACTTCTGTCATGGGTCCATAGGACCGGGGCAGTGGTCCAGCAGCGCTTCTGGTGGGCGTCCCTGGAAACCGACGTCTGGGACTACGTCCAGAACTGTACCATCTGCGCCAGGGGCAAGGCAGACCATCGGAGGACTTCGGGACTCCTCCAACCCCTGCCGGTGCCTCATCGCCCCTGGTCTCACATCGGCCTGGACTTCATCATGGGCCTCCCGCCGTCCCAGGGCAACACCGTAATTCTCACGATAGTGGACCGGTTCTCCAAGGCGGCCCACTTCGTGGCCCTCCCGAAGCTCCTGACGGCCCAGGAGACAGCAGACCTCCTGGTCCACCACGTCATGCGGCTGCATGGGATACCATCGGACATTGTTTCAGATCGTGGTCCCCAGTTCTCTTCGCAGGTGTGGAAGAGTTTCTGTAAGGAGCTGGGGGCCACCGTGAGTCTCTCGTCCGGGTACCACCCCCAGACAAACGGCCAGGCAGAGCGGGCTAACCAGGAGCTGGAGCAGGCCCTTCGCTGCGTCACCTCCGCGCACCCGGCGGCCTGGAGTCACCATCTGGCCTGGATCGAGTATGCCCATAACAGCCAAGTTTCGTCTGCTACCGGCCTCTCCCCTTTTGAGGCATGTTTGGGGTACCAGCCCCCATTGTTCCCGCTGGTGGAGGGAGAGGTCGGTGTGCCCTCGGTCCAGGCCCACCTCAGGAGGTGCCGCCGGGTATGGCGGACCGCCCGCTCTGCCCTGTTAAAGGCCCGGACGAGGGCCAAGGCCCATGCGGACCGCCGGCGTTCCCCGGCCCCCACATACCAGCCCGGGCAGGAGGTGTGGCTCTCGACCAAGGACATCCCTCTGTGTGTCGACTCCCCGAAACTGAAAGACAGGTTCATTGGTCCATTCCGTGTTCTCAAGATCATCAACCCGGCCGCAGTGAAGCTCCAACTCCCGGCTTCACTGCGGATTCACCCTGTTTTTCATGTTTCCCGTCTAAAGCCACACCACACCTCGCCCCTCTGTGCTCCGGGACCTACGCCGCCTCCTGCCCGGCTCATTGACGGGGAGCCTGCCTGGACAGTCCGCAGGCTCCTGGACATCCGTCGTAAGGGCCGGGGGTTCCAATATCTGGTGGACTGGGAGGGGTATGGACCTGAAGAACGCTCCTGGGTGAAGAGGAGCTTCATCCTGGACCCGGCCCTCCTGGCCGATTTCTACACAAGACATCCGGACAAGCCTGGTCGGACGCCAGGAGGCGCCCGTTGAGGGGGGGGTCCTGTTATGTGGGCCGCTGAAGAGGAGGTACTGCTGGCCCACCACCACCAGAGGGCGCCCTGCTTGGAGTGCGGGCTCCAAGCACGAGAGGGCGCCAGACCCAGAAGAAGTGACAGCTGTCATTCATCCTCTGCACCAGCTGTCACTCGTTCATCATCATCATCACCACCATAAAAGCCGGACTGCAACTCCACCTCCTCGCCGAGAAATCGCAACTACTGAAGAGGTAATTTCTCTGCTGACTGACACTTTGTGTGTAATAACCTGAACTTCTGTTGCAGCCGTTTTCCTGGAGTGTTGCCTTGTCTGGGGAATTGGCGTTTGGTGTGACAGAAACGGCTTCGCCTCACACCCCAACCCAGATAAGTGGTTAACCAGGAGCTGCACGAGTGTGTGATTGGAGGTGGAGGTGCTCCCTCCTAACTGTGTATGGACTGTGGATTACTGAGTGTGCGGACTCACACTCATTCATCTTATCTCTGCTTTCTGCCAGCAGTACCAGGGTCGACAGCCGAAGAAAGAGGCCACCTGGGAACTCGGGACTTGGCGGCTCCGGTGTTCTTCAGACCGTTGGTGGTGGAAGCCGTGTGGGACGCGGCTTCTCTCTCGTCAGGGGTCTTCTATCTTCGAGCCTGCCCACACGTCACCTCGTGTCAATTGACTGTGCAGATTTCTGTGAATTTAGTTGTGTATTATCACAACATTAAATTGTTACTTTTTGGCTTATTCATTGTCCGTTCATTTGCGCCCCCTGTTGTGGGTCCGTGCTATGACACCTTCCCAACATTATTATTGCATTCATTAATGTACCCTTACTGTAAAGTGTTATCAGAACTTTATATAATTAAAAAATGCCATTTTAAAATCATGAATAAAGCAAAACACACCTATGTTAAACAAATTTTTTTTTTAAAAGAGCCAAAATTCAATCATAAACTTATCAGGTAAAACATAAAAAGTAAAAGCTTAAAATGAGAATTCAATGAGAACACATTCATCTGTTCAATAGTTTATTTTCCAATTATAATGTTACAGTTTCATCTTAAAAGCAAATTTGAAAGCCAAAGTTATTACATTTACAGCAACTTCAACCACAAAGACGTTTCAACTGGAAAATGTTTGGAATGTTAACTTCATTCATCAGACCCTCCAGGAAGTTGCAATGCAACATATCTCCCTGTCTGTATCTCTCTATGTAGAGCTATGTCTATGTGTCTGTATGTAGAGATACATTCATCTCTCTCTTTCTTTGTGTGTGCGCGTGTATGACTTCTGGTACAAGTCTTCCTCAACTGATTTCAATCCATTTTCCAATTCTCTTGATTGACCTGTTGATTTGGCTGCGACTCAGAGTCCGGGAGGAGCGGCGTCCCCCAACAGTCAGAACCAGCTCTCGTCACAAAAAAACACCTCTGCGGATCACTTCCTGTGTGTCAGCTGACAGGTGGGCTGCAGTGCGTTCGCCCACCGCATCCCGGAGCTCTGATGTGGGACACCCAGATGTGCTGGTGCAGTTAAGAATTAACTCGCAAAGGGAAGCGGTGTCAAGCGTACCAGCTACATTACACGGTGGTTCTGAGAGAGAATGTGAAAAGCTGGCAGCCGTACAAATGTAGACTTAATCTCTCCTTGTCGTTTGTTATGACTACAGACAGTGCCAGGTGCTCCTCGCTCCTCTCAGGATTTCCTACGGAGGCTTTCTGACTCACACAGACAAGCACACACGTCCATTACAACATTTACATCCACCGGCACGGCGCTACTTTTCATGTCATATTAAGTCCCCATCATGTGATGTTGCTTTTTTTTTTTACTCTGGCATTTGCAGCAACGGCACCATGTCGTTAAATGTGGCACACAGCCTGTAATTTGGGGCAAAGCTCAGCAGTCCTCGTCCAGCTCCCAGAATGCACCAGGTGTAAAAGGTAAAACCTCCCTTTAAATCTTCTCTGTCAGGCTCTGCAGAATCTCAAAGGAAGGATTTATATCTGGACTGATGGACTCCCATGTGCCGGAACAACAACACCTTGTCAGATGAAAGGCGCGGCGTGCCGGAGCGTTATTGTGGCCGTTACGCCGAAATAGAGGTCGGTGTGAAATACAGACAAACCAGACAAGACCGCTGCAGGAGATTAGATTTGAAAGTTGGTTTGAGTGGGTGGTGAGATCTTCTCTCCATGCTGACACAGACTTTTTGACTGGTTGAATGGAGAGGATTGGACAACATGGAATATTTTTCACTTCAATGGGAATGTGATTAGTTGGGACAGGTTTGCGCGTGAGCGTGTCATCAGGTTGATCAGGCAGACGGACGGCGTGCGATCGCTCGAGCTGGCAGAGAGGTTAATAGCGTGGCCCTGCTCATGCCAGCAGCTCCACTGGATTCATTATCATGAGCCAAGGCAATGCATGCACATGTACACACACACACACCCACAGTACTCACACACACACACACACACACACACACACACACACACACACACACACACACACACACACACACAGTACTCAGATATTTTCTCTCTCTCTCTCTCTCTCTCTCTCACCACCAAATACAAGTTGTGTTTTTTAGCAGCCTCACTGTGAAACTGTGATGATTTCAGTGCTGAAACGTGGATCACAATGTTTGCTGTTCATTCTTCACCTGAAGCGTGGTTCGTGTTTCAGACAGATGCACCAGGTTCTGAAACAGTTTGTCCAGAGTTCCTGTGTTTTTTTAAGTTGATCCAACATGACGGTGGCACCTAAATGCTACTGTGAGACCTTAATGCAGAGATATCCACTTAGTGGTTAGCACTGTTGCCTCACAGCAAGAAGGTCATGGGATCAATTCCCACCTGTGGTCTTCCAGTGTGGAGTTTGCATGTTCGCCTGTGTTTGTGTGGGTGCCCTCCAGGTGCTCCGGCTTCCTCCCACATCCAAAGACATGCAGGTTAGGTTGGGATCGCCATATTGTCCAGGTCTCCCTTTCAAAAGAGATCTCGATCTCAGTGGGACTAACCTGGTGAAATAAAGGTTCAATAAAATAACAAAGTTTACAGAAGAAGTAAATTATTGAACTGATATTTGTTTCAGACACAAATTACAAACCACAATCTGGAGGATTAAAAACACATCTGTGATGATCAGAGAAACAAGATGAAACTCCTCTCCTCTCTTCACCCAGTCATTATCAAGTATTTTACAAAACAATTTCTTGAAAAGGGGGAGGAACTATATCATCTGGAGGTTGAGGGATCCAGTCAGACCTTTGGTACATCCGGTTGCGTCAGCTTTTTTGTTGCAAAAAAACCCTGAGACACTCTTCAGTTGTCCAAAGCCGGATTTCCGCACACTTGTATGCTTTGTGTCACGTATCTGTTCATGTCTCTGTCATGCTTTTGGTCTGTCCTACACGTGTTTGTTGCAGAGTGTGTGGGGAATTTGTGAGAGAAAGAGAGAGAGAGAGAAATTAGGAGTGACAGCAAATGCACCAGAGACTGTGCGCAGAGAAAAACGACAGCAGAACTAAAAAAAATTAAAAGACAGATGATTTCTGGAGTAAAAGAAAGAGTGCATCTGGGATTATAGACATAAAAAGTTTTGTATAATATATGGCAGTTAGTCAAGTCAAGAAGCAGCTCTTCAACCACCAGTTCATCCTGCCTTGTGTTTTCCATAATTTTTGTTAACATCTACAATGGATAAGTGTGCTATGTTGTTAATATCTTTGATGACAGGACACAGCGATGTGATTACTGAGGTTCTGAATGGTCATTCAACGCCAACATTCGTCTAAAACACTGTGGACCAGCGGTCGGATTGCTGCACAACTGCAACTGTGTCACAACTGAAACGTCTGCAGCAGAGCGAAGCAAGGACTCGATCAGCGCCCCTCGGCTCGGTGTACGTATCAGAGAAGTAACAGACCGCAAACAGAATGCAAACATAGTGTGTGGAAATACAGTCAAAGCTGTGAGATTTTAAACACCGGAAGAGCAGAGACAGCAGAGTTTCGTGTAAACAGAGGCCCACTGGCCAGAAGGTAAGAGATTCTACTTTTTAATTGTCTAGTTAAATCTAGAAAACAGCAGCAGTGGCCTCGGTGGCCACCAGACTGAGGCTTTGGAAATGAAACAACCCGACAAACAAGCTCATTTCAAACTACATGTAACTTCAAAACCACACAAATGCTGAGAAACAGAAGAAAGAAATGTTTGCTTTGGCTACATTCATAAAAAAAAAAATCCTTTCTGCAGGGTTGTGTGGATTTATGAATGTGTTATTTGAATTTTAGAAGATTGCCGCTGATAAACAGAAAATAAGTTTATCTCTCTAATTTAGTCAATCTCTCCCTCTCACACATTCTTTTTCTTTCACAACAAAATTCACACAAAATCCTTTCTGCAGGGTTGTGTGGACGTGCGACAGCGTTATCTGAGATTTAGAAGGTAACGTTACTTCTATGATTTAACACATTTCTCTGCAGAACCAGTTCATCTGATAGACAACCACACCTGCTCCGAATCCATCATCAATCCAGCGTGCACTCAACAACCACGAGGCAGCAGACATGTCTGTGGAATATTATATGAACAAAACAAAGTTGGATTTTTAGATTGATCTGGTGCAGAAAAACATCTAATCACCTATTATTAATCAATTTATGCTCATGGTAAACACTTTGGTGAATTAGCATGGATTATTTTTGAGTAATGTTAAACTATCATCCATCTACCATGTTCTCTCTCACTGAAGGTTCTCCCAGCATGCCTCAGCTTTAGTAAACCCAAAGAAAATACCAAATGACAAATAAAATCAACTTTTTTTTTAAATGCATTAATAATAACTCAGAGATTCAAGGTTGTGGTTTATTTTCACGGAAAATGGTGTCACACATTCCTGGCTTCAAAACATAAATTCCTCCTGTCTTGCTCTCTCTTTCTCTCTCACACATCATTGGCTGTGGATCAAAGGCGCGCAGATAAAACAAGCGATGCTAACCGGCGCTGAGTGATGACAGGCTGCAGTAAGACAGCGGGTCTCGGCTGGAGCGCCACTGTTCTGGGATTGAGGAGGATTAGGTCACCATGGAGATCGAGTCCAGACAACTGTGGGTGGGTTCCTGTCTCCAACATGTACAACGACAGATACGGGCAGACAGGGACAGACAGAGGAACAGACACACACATCAAAGCGCACAAACACAAAAGTGGTTCTTTCGGGTTTTACAATAAAACTAGATGATCATACAGAATGAACGTGAAAATATGATGGATAAACAGTATCCTCTTTACTATTTAAACATGTCCATTTTAAGGAATTCGACTGCCAACATGTAGACCTGGGTTCAATCCCCAGGTCTGTATCCTCGGACATAATCTGTGATGGACTGGAGTCTGGTTCGGGGCAGTCATAGACTCTCATCTGCTTCATGCTACAGAATCCGGGGATAAACCTCGTTGGTCTCCTGTGGTTTCTTCTTGTCGAGAGATGAGGCCCCAAACAGCTTTTCCCATCCCCTTCATAGCACACTTCCCTCTGACGGAAGCCAGCTGCAGAGTTCCCACAGAGAGTGGGAACAAGAACTTTACTTTTTTTTGGCGCAGGAGCTATGTTAGATATTTTTATGGTTGGTTTTGTGCTAATTGCACCACTAATGTCACAGCTGGACACACTGAGAAGCTTGACTATCTGGGACAGGCTGGAGTGAAGCTGCTGCTTGTTCCAATTGAAAGGAGCCAGATGAGGTGCTTCGGGCATTTGGTGAGGATGATCCCTGGTCGTTATGGTAGGGAGGTCTTCCAGGCACAGCCAACTGGGAGGAGGCGCCGCTGGAAGAACCACAACATGCTCAAGGGATGATATTTCCCAGCTGGTTTGGGAATACCTCTTGATCCCCTGGGAAGAGTTACAGGACTTGGTCAAGGATAGGGAAGTGTGGGATGAGTTGGTCTGCTGCCACCACAACCAGAACCCGGAGCAAATGAATGATGGAATGTCTAAGAAGGATTGTGTGGGATAGAGGAGTACTAACAGTCGCCGGATGCAGGGTAACAGCATATCCAGGAGGTACCAACACTCCCCTCCACTTCCCAAAGACCCGCCCACATTTCACCTGTCTGTAAATAAGTGACTACTTGTAAAAGGTGGGAATAACCTGAGGGGGGTGTTGCCATCCAGGACCTGAGGTGTCTCCGTGGTGTGGTGTACACTGCAGAGCTGCTCTGACTGTGGGCTCTGCATCAATCACAGCATCCCGTGAACTGACTGTACCGCTGCCGTCGCCGCAAACAAATCTGTTTCTCTGGGATGTTAGAAGAACATGGTTGATTTCAGAGTCTGACAGTTACGCACGCAGACAGTCAGGCAATCAGGTAAGAAAGCACAGAGACAAACGAATAAAGTGACAGAAATACAGGCAGTCAGAGACAGCAGACAGACTGAAGGTCTAACAAGTATCAACCTGCTACCACGGCGGCATCACGAGGAAGAATCACTCAAATGTGTTTGATGGTGGGACAAAGCCGCTGAAACCTGTTTCTCTTTGACTCACAATATGCTCCTTGACACACCAATAAAAATAACGGCTGCATGTAGAAAATAAGAGCATTTTCTACTTCTCGCTTCCTCTCAGGTGTGTGCAAGCAGATGAAATAACGCTGTGATTTATCCGGCAGCATGGCAGCAGGAACGCCGCCTCAAATAAATGTCTGTAATGAAGTGACAACAGATGTGAAGTGCTGTGGGGAGAAATGACGCAGAATCAGCGTCCTGCGAAGCAAATAATTCACCGTAAAGTGCGGAAAACAGTGTGATGAAAACAAAAGCCTCAGCAGCAGATTAAGACACAAAAACACAAACGCTGAGAAGAAGGTAATCTATCAAATCAAGAGGCAGACAAATGTCTTCCTGCTCGGCAAATGGATTAAATAAAAAGACATGCTAGCTCTCTTCCAGGCCACTGGAGTGTGCGCGCTTTAAACGACCTGTTTAAAAAGCACACAACATGACACGGTTTGTAATTCGATTGGGCCAATGAGCATTAGACAGGATTTCTGTCAAAGCGGCGACACGGCTGAGCACCAGCCGGAACCACCGGTTAACGGATTTGATTGACAGTTGTGCTCAGCCAACTGGAGCGTGCAGCAGTGCCGCCACCACCGGATGTCCAAATGCATGCATGTATCCATGGGTGCACCGATCCCATTCTGGATGCAATCCTGGTGTTTGACCTCTAGGACTGCCAGCAAAAATTGAAGTGAATGACACCAAATCATTAAATGAATAAATAAAAGTTGATTAATTAATAATTATAATAATAATAATAATAATTATTATTATTATTATTATTATAATAAAACCAAGAAGAAGAAATTGTACATTCCTTTGGCTTGATCCAAAATAAATTCAAACTTGTGCACCCGATTCTTGTTTTTAGAGTCATTAATGATATCTGCAGTCCAGTCATTTCACCCTGACAAAAGAACAGTCCAAAGACATCATTAAAAGCCCAGAATTGCCATGACATTCATTCCCATGATGGGTGTATGTAAACTTCCGACCACAACTGTATGCTTTGCTGACGACAGCAGGTGTCTTTTTCTGGGCTTTCTTATGCTGCATTTTCTGCTATTCTGAGTGGTGCTGCCCCCAGTGGGGACCAAAAGGTAAGCGGAGGCAACACAAACATAGATGACGGGCCCTGGTTTTTCAGAAAATATGTATTTGAAGGTAAAGCTATGTCATTTTTGGCTCACTGCAATATATCATGAAAAATGTATGTTAATGAATTATGTCGTATCTCCCGGAATCATATTGTAAGAAGAATCTAAACACATATCACATTATAAGAGTGGCATGTTCTGAACTACTTGCAAAATAGAAATCTTTAGCTAGTTTCTTTTCTCAAAAATATATAAATAAATACATCAGCTTGACAATCTGTCGAAGAGTCTAGCATTTCTTGTTTTTTAATAATAATAAAAAAATGCTAATAAATAATTCTATTTTCTCATGTCCTCTCATCGTTGGGGGGGGGAAAAAAAATCATATCCAGCCCAAAACACATCAGTCATACTGAATGCTGTAGACACGAAATCATCATAATCTTTAATCACTTTCTTAATCACTTCTTCTTCCACCCATAACTTTTCTACAAAAAGGAACAAATTTTCACACATTATTTTAAACGGTTTTTATTTCCTCCCTTCATTCCCTAAACCTACTCCCAAAATTTTATTCAACCTTTGTGAAAATTACTTCATTAATAATTGCCTAAAACTGATAAATTACCAACCAACAAGCTGAGGCTGTTTATTGGAGGAATTTAAAGAGCAAAAAAGGACAGAGGACACTCAAAAAGAGAGATGATTAAAGATGTTTAGATACTAGAGAGCGAGATGGGGGGAGATAGGGAGGGAGCTACAGACTGATAATTCAAAGGTTTAAAAACGATAAAGACACAGACAGATGAAGACGGTGATACAGACACACACACACACACACACACACACACACACAGAGAGAGTAAAAACAGGAGGGATGAAGCAAAGCCTTGGAGGAGGGATGACGGGAAACTGGGATGAAGATGAATGCAGAGAGCAAGGAGCCGGATCCTTTTTTCTTTATGATCCTTTTTAGATCATAAAGTGCTTTTATATTCGCAGCATTTGAGCAGAATATAGCTGAGGGAAGAGGCGGACAGAAACAGGGACAGGCAGATCCTGCTGCTCAAATTTACACCAGCAGGAATCCTGCATCCAACCAATGGGATGGATGGAAAATCAGCAGATTGGGTGTGACTGTATGGCCCCAAAACGTGAATATGCCTTTTACCTCACTAACGGCCTGGCGTTTGATGAGTGCATTAGTTTGAATTATTGCGTGACTTGTTTGCACTGTGCTTAGTCCAACCGGCAATATGTGATTATCTTGTGCACCGAGTGGGCGGGTGAGTGGGTGAGTTAGTCCACAACTTGTGTAAGCAATAACTCAAAAACAATAAATGCTATCATCTTGCAAGTCACCAACCAAAAAGAGCACATAATGAGGATGAAGGGATTACATAGTGGTTAACGCTGATGCACCATATTGAGTGAAAAAGGAAATTTGTTTCCCATCTGCCACCTTGTTCACTGAGAATTAACTGGTTCAATGTTCACTATTGCCAAAAGTATGAATCAATCAATCAGTCAGTACATTATAGAATTACAAAATTCTATGTTGCCAGTGTGAGCATAAATGCATGTATCCTCAATGTTTCAGAAGAAGCAGCGAAGAAATTACACACACACACACACACACACACACACACACACACACACACACACACACACACACACACACACACACACACACACACACACACACACACACACACACACACTCAATTGAGTGGAAAGTGTGTCCAAACTTCTGACTGGTATAATAGTTGAAAACCAGTTTGAAAACCAGCTGACTGATTCTTCACTAGTCTGCCCAGTCCCGTTAGACCCTGTGTCCTTATTAATTTTATTAAATTGTTCATTTTCTGGTGGAAAAGAGTTGAAAAGTGCTGACAAATGCTTCATCTCAGTGGTGTCAGCGTCTTCGGTGGGCAAAAAAAAATCCTATTTGTGGGTTTTGTTTCTATAACAACAACAAACAGCTAACACCTAGGTTATAATGTATGGTGATAAAAGTACACACCTTCAGCAAGAACCAAACATCTGTCCAATCTGCTATCACAGATAAGCTTTATGTGTCATCCTTGTCTTTCACCTTAAAGTGCTCAAACAAAGTGGCTGGATCCGAAAAAAGATGCTGAATGTGAGATTTTAGTCTAAAGGCAGCTACATGCAGCTGTGTGTGCCCCGTTCTCATTTATACTAATTGCAAAAAGATGCTGTCACCCAGGGAAAAAAAACACTTTATAAGGACACAGGGCCTAAGCCTCCTCACTAAATGTAAAAATCCTCTCGTGTGATTGTGCACACCAATCCATCACCCCTGGGTACACTGAAGTAATTCCATTTGTAAACACTATTCCAAATTAAATAGAGAATTCTTCCACATTCTGGCTCCGCCGCAGTTAACTTAAAGTGAGATCATCAAAGGAGATTTCAGCAAGGCAGCGCAGCGGGGAAACGGTGAGGGAGGAACGGCAGCATTGACAGAGCCGTCAATCAAAAAAATAAAAAAATAACAAAAATGAAAAAGTTACACTCGTATCAAAATAACTCTGACAGCTGAGGCGGCTGACATGTTTCTCTTTCTGAAGGTTATTTGCTGTAAGTGGCTGAAGCATTTAGATGATCCATTTGTAAGACTTCACAGCTGGCATGCTTCATCCTCTCTCCTCTTTCTATCTGATCAGCGCACCTTTAAATCTAAAAACCTCGGCTAAGAACATCTATAGTGACACAAAACGGATTAGACGAGTCTGTGAAGTCACATGCTGTTAAAAAAGTGGAGAGATTTCACATGGAGATCACATTGTATTCCAAGAGATTATTTCTACAACCTTCAGGCTGATGAAACACTTCAGATTTACTCAGCGACGTATAGACCTCGAGTTCAAAACAGGATTCCGCTTTTTATTGTTGGATTTTGTTAATTTGGTGCCGTAAATAAAAATGTTTTCATCTCTGTTCATGTTGGCAGAACACACGGACAAAAAGATCAACTTAAATAATAATTATAATAATAAAATGTAAAAGTATTTGTTTGAAAAGCACTTGCTAAAAGTGCTTCGTAGCACTTAAGATTAGCAATGCAATTTTTTTTAATCAAAACATTAAAAGTGACAGAGCTGGAAATTCAATTATCACATTATTAGTAGACATTACCACACAAATGAGCACATTTATTTAAACCAGTGACATGATAACGCGGAAGCTTGGAAAGCCGTTGTTTTTCCTGAGCAAACTTAGCTAGGTAGCTAAAGCACGACTTCAATAAGAAATTAATCACCACAGCACAGCACAGCGATGAGCAACCTGGGGTGACATCTTCTTTTATTCTGGCAAATAAATACATAAATAAGGCCCAGTGTGTGTATATAGTTTTTTTTTCCTTTTTCATTTGGTCTAAATGAGAATGCATACGCAGTTGCAAGTGGATGCCTAAACAGAGAAGAGACAGTGAGAGAAAAGACACCACACCCAGCATCGTTTTTCAGAGGGCTCCACTTTTTGTGTGTGTGGCAGCTCAGAGCACTTTAAGTTGAAAATCTCTGAACTTTTCAGAAAGGGACTGTGACATCACAGCAGCAGCTCTTTAGGCAACCAATCAGATAAATTCACATGATAGCATATTGAACAAACATCAGTGGTGGGCACAGTTCTGCTAATCTGCTAACCGCTAATTATCGGAGCTAACGTTTTCGTTAGCGGATTAGCTTTTCAGATAACTTTGAAAACCATCAGCGGACCAATTAGCTTCCGATAAATTTAGTTCCGATAAGCTTTAGACTGCTAACATATTTTTGCAGGCACAGTGAATAAAGCGTAACAGTTAAAAACATTTGTAAAGTCTGAAATCATAGATTTTAGTGCTGTGTGTTGCATGTTTTGTAGCAGACAGACAGCTATGAGTGGCAGTGCTTAATTCTCTGCCAGCAGAGGAGTGGTGGCTACCAGAGAGAAAGGAAGAGAGAGAGAGAAATTTTTTTTTCCACACCATACAGACTTGCAGGCAGTTTTGACTTATGGTTAAAATTTTAAACAAACTAATTCTGGACAACTTATTGAAATTAACATCACCCCTGTCATTTTACAAAGTGTAAATATCAGCTATATGTTTTAGTTTTAAAGTAGTGCACTAATTTTAAAGGTTTTAGCGTTTAAAGACACATGCCGCAGTGCATTGTGGGAAAATTAGTTTCTTGACATCAGTAGTTGGTCGGTATATAACACACAAGTAATTGTAATGTGTGCTGGGTCTTACAAAAAAAAATCTGCATTTGTAAATATGTCATTTTTTTTCATTTGTAAAAAAAAAGGCAGTTTGAAAACTGAAAATTCTGTTTTAAGTGATTCAGCACTTTTAGTGAATGTGTGTCAATTCCTGGTTATCAAAGCTAACTTTTTGGTTAGCTGTGCCCACCACAGACAAACACCACTGTATGTTCTTGCTGAGGGTGAGTACTTTTTAATTGCAGTACTTCATAAGCTAGTCATTGGATGTTTCTTGTTGTCATTGAAATTAAATTTCAATAATAATAATAATAAGAAGAAGAACATAAACTATCCTATTTTTTATGTTTACTTTTTGCAGCTATATGTTTATTTCAAAGTTAGCTACCTTTCATTTTATGCATTTTCCCAAAATATGTGGAGGACTCAAATAAGCCTGCACTGGTTTGATCAATTTATTTCAAAGTATGCCTACAGAGTATTATTTTTCCCCCTCTTTATTAGAACATAGGATTTTTTTTTTCTTTGCTCTAACGAGTTAGAAAAAGGCAATGAAATGCAGCTCCACATGAATTTTATTTGGTGGAGGGTGTCTGTGTGTGTGTGGGGGGGGGGGGGGCATAACTTGCTTTTACAGTAGAGGTTGCAGACCCCTGCTCAATTAAATATCTTTATGATTGGAAGCTTTGAAATGGTCCTGCCAACAAAACATTTTTTAAACCATCACATAACAATAGTGTGGTGGAGGAAGGAGCTACGATTGAGATGAACACCTGAGAGAGCTGGCTGACGCTTTGATTAGATAAACCACTGATGATCCAATAATTCAAGACTCTGCCCTCCACACAGGTCAACGATATCTGGGTTTAGATCCCCAGATCTTTAAAATGATGTCATACTATGAACAGATCAACATTTTGGGTTCTGTCTGGTGATACGAGGGCTGTCAATGAAGTAATGGTCCTTTTTATTTTTTTCAAAAACTATATGGATTTCATTCATATGTTTTTACGTCAGACATGCTTGAACCCTCGTGCGCATGCGTGAGTTTTTCCAAGCCTGTCAGTGACGTCATTCGCCTGTGAGCACTCCTTGTGGGAGGAGTCGTCCAGCCCCTCGTCGGAATTCCTTTGTCTGAGAAGTTGCTGAGAGACTGGCGCGTTGTTTGATCAAAATTTTTTCTAAACCTGTGAGACACATCGAAGTGGACACGGTTCGAAAAATTAAGCTGGTTTTCAGTGAAAATTTTAACAGCTGATGAGAGATTTTGAGGTGATTCTGTCGCTTTAAGGACTTCCCACGGTGCGAGACGTCGCTCAGCGCTCTCAGCCGCCGTCGTCAGCCTGTTCAAGCTGAAAACCTCCACATTTCAGGCTCTATTGATCCAGGACGTCGTGAGAGAACAGAGAAGTTTCAGAAGAAGTCGGTTTCAGCATTTTATCCGGATATTCCACTGTTAAAGGAGATTTTTTTAATGAAAGACGTGCGGACGGGTCCGCGCGTCGGGACGCAGCCAACGCGGTGCGGCGGCACAGGAAAAACACCTCCGTGTTGATAACCATTTGTAAAATCCAGGCGGCTTTTGATGGCTTTCAGTGGAGTGAGTATATGAGAAATTGTTTAACAGGCAGGACATGTTCCAACTTGTCCTTAAGGCTTTCAACAGAGGTGTTTTTCCTGTGGCGGAGCGTCGCGGCGGCTGCGTCCCGACGCGCGGACCCGTCCGCACGGACCCGTCCGCACGTCTTTCATTAAAAAAATCTCCTTTAACAGTGGAATATCCGGATAAAATGCTGAAACCGACTTCTTCTGAAACTCCTCTGTTCTCTCACGACGTCCTGGATCAATAGAGCCTGAAATGTGAAGGTTTTCAGCTTGAACAGGCTGACGACGGCGGCTGAGAGCACTGAGCGACGTCTCGCACTGTGGGAAGTCCTTAAAGCGACAGAATCACCTCAAAATCTCTCATCAGCCGTTAAAATTTTCACTGAAAACCAGCTTAATTTTTCGAACCGTGTCCACTTCGATGTGTCTCACAGGTTTAAAAAAAATTTTGATCAAACAACGCGCCAGTCTCTCAGCAACTTCTCAGACAAAGGAATTCCGACGAGGGGCTGGACGACTCCTCCCACAAGGAGTGCTCACAGGCGAATGACGTCACCGACAGGCGTGGAAAAACTCACGCATGCGCACGAGGGTTCAAGCATGTCTGATGTAAAAACATATGAATGAAATCCATATAGTTTTTGAAAAAAATAAAAAGGACCGTTACTTTATTGACAGCCCTCGTATGTAGATAATCCATCTGTCAGGGTTTTACTTCTAATGGTTCCTTTATAACATGTTATGTTTGTGAATATTACTGTCTATGTTTCAGAGGTCTATGTTTTGATTTGTATTGTTTTACGCTTGTTTCCTCGTCTACATTCAGTCGTCATGTCAACCCTGCTGTATGGATCTGAGACGTGAACCGCCGCCATCTGAACACCCTTGAGTGATTCCACCAACGCTGCCCAAAGATTATCCTCTGCATCAGGTGGGAAGACTACCGTACCAACATCAGTGTCCTGGCTGAAGCCAAACTCCAGAGCACAGAGTGTGTCAACATGAAGAACCTGCTTTGGTGGGCGGGTCACGTCGTTAGGATGGATGACAGCCAACTTCCCAAGCTTCTACTTCCAGCTGAACGAAGGAAAATGGCCCGGAAGTGGGCAAAAGAAACACTACAAGGATCTCATGAAGTACAATATCAAGACCTGTGCCATCGACTGGAAGACCTGGGAAGAACAAGTGACGGACCAAGCCAAGCAATGGTCCACAGGGCAATGAAGTCTTAAAAAAAAACAAAAAAAAAACAGATGAAACAACTGGAGAAGAGGAGAAAGAGCTGAAGGACAGATAGCAAGATCCTCGACCAACAGAAGCTTCCCGCAGCAACCACGTGCAGCATCAAGACTGGGCCTGTTCACCATCCGTCCGCGAATTACCCAAGAGACCATCTTCCTTGCCACCGAGGGATTGCCACGATGATATATTACTGTATATATTTGTTGCTGTTTGGAACAGAATGATTGCATGCTACTCATCGTGGCCTAAACACTCTTGAAAAAGAGATTTTTTTATGTCAATGAGGTCTTTTCTGGTTAACAATGAATAGCACAGACCTCTATTTATATACACCTACTGGCTCCTTTGTAAATACATGTATATATTCTTATTTGTCTTTTTATATTTACTTTTACACCTTTGCACTACAGGAGTTGTCTTTTAATTTCGTTGTACCTTGTGTATAATGACAATAAAACGTATTCTATTCTATTCTATAAAGAAAGAAAAAAAATCTCCTGCAAAGACATCAGCATCACCAAAACACCTGTGTTTGCATCTCAATCTCAAAGTCTGAGGATCCAAAGACATGAACTTCTGATGGCTGAGTCTCAGAACTTATTAAAAGCTGGGATCTCAGACTTGATCCAGGACAACTGCAACCTCAGACACTCTGAAGCAACTGCTGCAAGCAAAAGTCTACTTCTGCACTTTGGCTCAAGTGAGATGAAGGGTTCTTCTTCGGTGAAAAGATCAGGTTTGTGCACAAGAAAGCTCCTGGTGCTGCTGCATTCTATGAAGGTTAGTATCTCACTAAAACGGGCATCAACACCAACAGCCTAATGATTAAACATCCGGAAATGAGAATCAATGCACTGCCATCATCGACCTCGTATCTCTCCCCTGAAGGTGACACACCTCCTCCCTCCTGCCCGTGTCTCCCCCTCTTATATATCGGGAAGCCCTTGACACCTCAGGAATGAGCTGCCCTTGGATGAAAGCGAGCGTGCAGGATGGATGAGTGAAGTATTCTGCCATAAGCAGAACCTTCACAAGGGAATGTAAAACAACATCAGGAATATAAAAGCACTGCATCGCCATCGCAGCCGCGGCTGAATCTCCTATAAAGCTTACAGATCCATCTCGTGATCCCAATCTCTTTACACGCAGCTTTGTGTTTTTGTTTCTGAGCCTTCAAAGAGCGACTTACTGACTCTGTGATGACATTAGCGCGGCGGTGACAGGCAAACGTCAGCTGAAAGTAAGCAAACAGTGCAGCCATCGCCTGATTAGACGCACTGCTGTGATTTTCTATATTTTCGTCTCGGATCGTTTTCTGAAAAGTGCTCTCTGAACCCTCCTGTCTCTCTTTATTTCTGCCTCTCTCTAATTCTCTGTTTCTCTGCACATCAAGTGATGGAGCAAAGAAAAAAAAAAAAAGCACAAAGAGGCGGCTGCTTGCCGGCATTTTATTGCTGGCTGGCAGCGACCGGCGGTGGCTGTGTTGTTCCCGACAGCACAGTAATGGAGACATTTGGAGAGGCAGTGCAGGGCAGGTTAATGCTCTCTCTAATGTGTGTGTGAACAGCCATTTATTTATTTTTTTTTTTGCAGCAGACTCTGGGCCCTGTGCCACCGAATCCAAATATTTTTCCCCTACTAAACTCCTGACCCCAATCTGAGGCCAAGAAAGACTGAGGAGAGAGGGAAATTGAGACGAGAGAGAGAGAGGAAAACAATTATGATTCATCAGGGATCTTAACCATGCTGAAATAAATGTCCACCACAGTCTGGACCAAACAGACGAAGACGTGGTTTCCGTCCAGATCAAATGGAACCACAGTCCGATTTGTTTACATCATAGTAAATGGACTGTGTTACTTACAGATACAGATGCTCAAATTGCTTTACAATGATGCCTCTCTCTCACACACACACACACACACACACACACACACACACACACACACACACACACAATGATGTCAGTGCCAGATGCTCAGGTGCACTCCACAAGCAACATGCGGCTTAAGGTCCTTGTCCCAGGGACTTCCGTGATTTGTCTGATGGGAATTCAAAGTGGGGATCCCCTTGACCATCACTTCCACAGTATAATTTATTTTTTAACCTTTTGAGTCCTCAGGTTATTTTCTTGATTTTACCATACATTAAAAAAAAAACTCAGTGTAAAGTACTTTAAGTATAATGCCCATGTGTTACATATCAAAATGTTCAGTACAATCTCAGCTTTTTGAATGCCAGACATATATTTGTCTATAACACTATGTAAAGATATGATCTATTAACAGATAGATGATCAAACATTGACCATGATGCAGGACAGCATCATTAAGTCTCTGAGGGTTAAATATGATTTAGTCTTTTAGACAAATTATGTATGTGTTTTCTGGAGTACAAATTGCACCGGAGCATAGTAGCACCCTTTTTTTTTTGGCCTCCGGAATGCACTTTTTAACAGAGCATTTCTCAGAGTGAGTTCAACAATGGACAGGACCTCAGGGTAGCACATCTGCACACCACAGCCTGTGCTGTTACTTAACAAAAGGACTTTTGAACCAAACCTTATCCATAACCTTTACTCAAAACTTACCCATAACCCTGACCCAAACCTTAACCACAAATCTGAACCAAACTTTAACCATAAACGTGACATGAAGCTTTACCATCACCTCAACAAATGTGAACCAACCCCTTGTTTAAAAAGAACTTTATCACTTAACCTAAACTTAGCCATCACCCTGACTCAAACCATAACAATCATCTGACAGAGTCTTAACTATAATCCAGACCAAATCTTTAACCGTTCCTCTGACCTGAACTTTCACAGTCACCATGGGATGAACAGCTCCATCAAACTCTAAAGAAGACAATGTTCAGGCTCTCGTGGAGGACTTTCAAATCGATCTGTGAACACTTTGAGTGAAAGCATAAGAAGACATGTCCGATTTTTCAGGGTGGGGCCACAGAACAGACACATGCAGCCACAACCAATTAGCTCACACTCGTCCTGAAACATCTTCCACATCATTTCTCTGATCACAGCCACTTTCAACTGATCATTTTACCTTTTTTTCTCCACCGCTGTTGTTATGACAAGCTGAAACATGTGCAGGCTCCACGTCAGTTATATCTGAACAGGAGGAGGAGGAGCAGGGCCTCAAGTAAAAACATGTTTGTTCAACAGCATTTCTCATCAGCACGAGGCTGGACTTGTGCTTCACCTCCCCTGCTGTGCTGAAATGTTATTCTTTGAATAATATGCCCCGAAGCTAAATGATGGCGACAATGAGAACTGTCGCGTTCCACCAGGTGACTGTGCTCACCGCACCGGAAGAATCAGACAAGTGCGATGTGAGAATGAGAGAAGTCACAAAAATTTCTGGGCTTTCAGCTGAGAAGGAAGCTTGTGTGCCAACTACTCTGTTACCCTCCACGACCTCTGAGCCTGTTGTTACCCTGCTGCCTGCGACATCTGACCCTGTAACAGCCTGTGACCACTGACCCTAACAAGTTCTGAAGCTGGTTCCATTCACCATCACTGGAAGCCAGAACCATGTAGTGAAGTAATCTACATTTTTTACTCATTTGTCTTCTAATCTTTACACAGACAGAAAAAAACAATAGAATTAGAACCAACTTTCAGTTTCTACCCAATTTACGTTTGGCTGAAATACTCCAAATGGTTCCAAATTAGGTTAATTAGACAGTGCAGTGGGGATTGCCTGCACTACATATGTTACATCACTGGCTGCTCTATGGACAAATCATGAGCTGGATCAGATGTGTTCAGCCAATTGCACGTTCAGACTAGTGAGGCAGACAGAAATGATATGTATACGCATCGCCAGTCTCTCTTTTTGGCAGCTCACATTCACCACAGTAGATGCCGTATGAGGCACAGATGGCTTTGAAATAGTGACCTTCTGTTTGAGAAGCAGACTTATCAACTGCTTGTGCCAATACCCTGCCCCAAAATTAATTAATAACTAAATTAATTTCTACTGCGCTTGAATCAGTAGAGCTATGTGATCGGTTGAAAAATGTTGCATTTGACATTTATATGCAGTGACTGCTCATGTTGTATATCCGAAACGGTATGTAAGTAAGTAAGTAAACTTTATTTATATAGCGCTTTTCACAGACAAAGGTCACAAAGTGCTTTACAAGATAAAATATCACAATACAAAAATAAAAACAGCATGGTGCCAGCCATCTAAAAGCTCTGGAAAGCCTGTTTAAAAAAATGTCTTGAGTTGCTTTTTGAAAGTCTCTACGCAATCCAGGGAGCGCAAGGACAAGGGCAGTTCATTCCAGAGACGAGGCACTGCGGCTTTAAAAGATTAAGATTTATGTGTCAAATCAAACCTGTGTTCTGTCTGTGTAGCGTGGTAAGCAAATAACAGCATGCATCATGGTGTCCCAGAGGAGATATGAAGTTATCAAATAGACGGAGGACAGGGTCACGAGACATACTGTTCAACACTTTGCTTAATTTATTACCACCCTTGAAAAATGTCAGCTACCTATTTTATACACACTACCCAATCCAGACCCCATGGATCCCCACGGGCAACAAGCTAGTATACAATATATAAGTCTTATTATATGTCAATCAGGTGAAAAACAATTTTTTATTCTCCTGCTTATGTAACCAGCAAACACCAACTGGCTGCAGCAAACACGACGGTTAAAACCGCTGTCATTAAATCTACCCTCCCCACACCTTTTTTGTTTTTAGTTGTATTCAAATGTCAACGGTGCATCATAACTTGTGTGTTTTCTACAAATGAAGCCCAGTTACTGAGATGCTGCAACTGTTCTGACCCGCGTGTGTGTGTGTGTGTGTGTGTGTGTGGGGGGGGGGGGGGGGTTTGAAAAATCCATCTCTAATCTGGATGAAAACTGAGATGAATTCTCGGTGAGCCAATTAGTGCAGCGACTAATCCCCTTGTAACTTGGCACAGACATAAAGCCTCCCCTTTTTTCCGTCTCCCTTCCTCGCTCGCCCCGTTTCGCTCCACTTTCATCTCTCTTCCTCTTTTATCTCATCAATAACACACATGTAGAGACGGCGAGCGCCTCAGTCTTTCACAAAAACACACCGTATATGACGTTTTACAGCATTCGCTCGCATTCAACGCTAAGTGACACTGAATACATCACTTCAGGTCACCTGGCAGAGTTCACAGTGTGTGCAGATGATGCAACAAATGATACAGCTGCCGCCGTGGTTTAATATATACCACAAATTCACCTTTAAATAATGTGCACATATGTGCAATTGTCCAAAATCTATGAACGTGCTTAATTTGTGCGTTTGATTTCTGCACGCTGTAACTGAGTGCAACACTTCAAACGCTGGCTGAGGGGAGGAGGTCTTTTCTCTCCTTTCCAAGTAGCATCATCTCCACGTGGCGTATGATTGGCTGAGAGACACTTCACAACAGCGGGGTAATAAAAGTTACAAATGAGAGCAGGCTATTAAAGCCATTGACGTGCGTAGGCTAGCTCGCTAATTAATTGATCTTGAAACTTTATCTATTCTACAGCCAGAGAGGAAGCTTTAATTTATCAGCCTTTCTGTATCTTCATCATCCTCCTTTATTTCACTTCTTTTTCCTCCTCCTCCTTCATTTACCCCCCCCCCATCATCACCCCCTTTTTCACTTTCTCCTAACAGCGTTTCTTGCAGCCGTAGTCACTTGGTGTTATTTAGAATGAAGATCTGGATTTCTGTGATGTGTGTGAATGCACCTGCAGTCTCAAAAACCTTTTTTTTTTTAAAGGGAGGGGTCCAGAAGGCTACAGGGCTCCCCAACCTCTCCGATCTGTCTCCATCGTTCCTGGCACGGGGTCTGATTTATCGGGCTTCCCAACCATCCGTCAGAGCAGCGTCGCTGGCTGCATTAACCTCAGAGACAGCCCCAGCACCAGGGGCCCCTAAGTGCTTCAAAGTGGCCCCCGCCCTCCCCACCGGAGAGGATCCTCCCACCTCAGGCTCAATCAGGGCTGTAAATTACCAATCTAACTCCCTAAAGTGGATCGGCCACAAGATGATGGAGACAGACCAGGATTTCACTATTGGTTTTTTAATTTTAGTGAAAACTCTAAAGCCCAATCAGTGCAGTATTTCCAGTAATACTGTATGTGCACATTCACACATCACAGAGTGACAGTGATGTCATCATCACTTTTTTATTGTTACAATGACTATCATATTTTCCAGAATATAAGTCATGTTTTTTAAACTAGTTTGGGAGGTCCTGCAACTTAAATTCAAAAGTGGTTCATACATGAAAAAATACTGCATTATCATCTGGAGCCACAAGATGGCAGAGTCTATAATTTTGCAAGCTGCTCCTGTATACTGAATGAGGTACTGTGATTCGCACTCTAGAGCAGAAGAAGGAAGTTTGATTGGCAAAAACATTCTTTGTCTTCAAGGAGTAAAATGAAGAAATAATGCTCTCTCTTTGTCTAATGCTATAGAAATATAGCCCTTCTTCCACCTGAAAGTCCATGATCTGGAATAAAAAAGAGTCAATATACTCACTGGGCCAATATCAACTCTGTTTTTCATCATGCTTGAATTAATCGATCAGCAACGGAATGTTACAGTGATGATGACCACTTCCTGATATTGTTTCAGCGTGATCCAAGCCATGCACACACACACACACACAGAGGTGACTTGGCTATTATAATATAGATGGATGAAATAAATTTTTCTTGTGGAAACAGGATGCACCTGAGCTCAATTTTGAGCTTCATGGCAAAGGCTGTGAATATTTATGTACATGTGATTTCTTTTTTTTTTTAATAAGTTCACAAAAATCTCAAAAATCTTTTTCACATTGTCATTATGGGGTATTGTGCGCATAAGTTTGAGGGAAAAAATTAATTTAATCCATTTTGGAAGAAGGTTGTAATGTAACAAAATGTGGAAAAGGTGAAGTGCTGTGAAATCTTTCCGGATGCACTGTAACTGTCAATGGTGAGAAATGTTATTTTACATTCATTAACACTGATATAAAATTTTATTCATAGATTATTCATAGATTACACAGCTCATTCACATGAATAAAAGTGCATTTTCAATAAAGGTTTGAAGAATTGTCAAAAAATGCATTTCATTTTATGACATTTAGAGCCAAAATGAACAGTGTTCTGAACGTTGAGATTGTTGTGAAGATTTTGATATGTAACACGTGGGCATTATAGTGAAACAGAGTACCTTGAAATGGGAATTACTGAAATACCCCTGGACCCCAGAGGGTTAAAAAGAAATCTAAAATCTTCTTCCTGTTAAGTTACATTAAGTTAAGTGAGAATTCCAGTTAATCTCACAATGATTTTAAGGATAAATCCCAAATGATTATCTGTATTTTGATTGGAACCATTACTTATCTTGTAGAGCCGTGCATTTGCCGTGAGGTGAGATGTTCTCCACAGAGTCCCGCTGTAGTTTCCTGAAGCGTCAAAGCAGAGCGAGATTTAATGTGTGTGCAGCGAGCGTGTGTGAAGTGGAGCTGAGCTCCCAGTGCAGGTCAGCATATTTCCACTCCACTCTAAATGCTCGGTGTGACGAACAAACAACCAGCACTCTCCCTCCCTCCACATCAAACACTAATGTTTCCTTCAAATTCCTTCTCCTCTCCGTTTGCCAATTTTGACATCACAGGAAATTACGCTCGGAACTGGCAGCGGTGCTTTTTTTTGTTCTGTTTTGTTTTCCACCTTCAGATTCTTTCCACATCCCAAACAGATGCTTCTGTCGCTCCCTGTTTCAGACACTCGCCTGCTTCTTCTGCTTTGTTCTGCTGAACTGTTTCATTCACACACAACCTACACTTCAAAATAAGCAATTAATCAATAGAAATTATTTATCAATGAAAAATATTCAATTTTGCATGGTTTCAACTTTTACTTGTTGCTTATTTTAAGGGCAAGAAACTGCAAATTTGGCAGAGTAAAATCAACTCTGTAGTGAATACCTTTGGCCATAGTCCAAAGAGTGTTAAATCAATACTTTCCTCATGTAAAATCAAGTTGATCAAGTTACAGAGCATCCAGAAAGTATTCACAGTGCTTCACTTTTTCCACATTTTATGTTACAGCCTTATTCCAAAATGGATGAAATTCATTTTTTCCTCACAAATTCTAAACACGATGTGAAAAAAAGTTTGTTTTTGAGATTTTTGAAAATTTATGAAAAATAAAAACGACAAGAAATCACACGTACTTAAGTTTTCACAGCCTTTGCCATGAAGCTCAAAACTGAGCTCATGTGCCTCCTGTTTCCACTGATTATCCTTGAAATGTTTCTACAGCTTAACTGGAGTCCACCTGGGGTAAATTCAGTTGATTGTACATGATTTAGAAGAAGTAGCTCTAGATAACAAAACATTCATTGTTTTATTATTTATTTATTATTTATTATATCGTTTAAGATTGTGATTTAATGCTCATCTCCTGAAAGGCCATACTCTGGAATAAAAAGTGGGAATATAACTTTTATACTGTTCAGCATAGTGGAACGTGCCAGGTAACAAAAACAGCAACAGCAGTTCAACTAAGCTAAGTCTGTTATCTTTAACCTATTTTATAAGAGTTTTCAAATGTTTAACCTCACATATGATCATTTGTTCAATGGCCAAAAGAAGCAGCTTTCTCACATTTTGTGCCCGTTACAATTACATTAATTAGCTTGTTGGCTTCTGTTTGCTAAAATGGTGTTTGCATTAAAAATTTTAAAAATGTTCAGATAAAATTCATTTTGTGGTGTGGTAGTACCACAGTTCAATTTATACTCCGGTGCAACTTATAGTCTGGAAAGTATGGATGTCAAAACACGAGTAATATGCAGTTATTTTTACTGTCGCTCTGTGTGCAGACACAGAACGATGCACATTTGGCTTGCTGAGTCGCTGGTGAGCAGTGAGATCAGTTCCTGCATTCACCTCCTGTGGTTGGATAAAGGAAAACATGCGGTGAGCAGTATTCATAATTACTAGTGAACTGCATGGCTAAGAATATGTTAGAACGATGTAACTGCGCACGCACAGTCGGCCTGCTGCAGACGTCTGCGCGATCACGTACGTGCAGAAACGACGGGTCGTCTGAGAGACAGCAGCCCTGAGGCCACCAAGAGGTAAACAAGGTCCACCAGAAAGGATGATTCAGCGTGGGCTGAAGGGTCGACCACGGCCTCTGGCACACGCATGCACACACAGACACACACACACACTTGGATGTCCATCACTCCATATGAGTGAACAGATGAACTCCAGCACTGTTAGAGCATCTTTTGTCTCCATGATAGGAGGATTTTTTTTTAATTAAACTGAACTACGATTGCAAAAAAAATTTTTAATTATATGACAGGAATGCAGTGCTCAACCACTTCACCAAGGCTGTTGCTCCCTTTAAATGACCTGCCCACGCACTGTGATGGTTTGCATGCAGATTTGTTTCCTGGCCAGAAAACCTCTCAGTTGCACCTGCTACCTGAATAGCAATGTGAAAGGTTAATCACATCATGGTAAATATTCTCTGATGCTTTTACTTTGAAGTTTCTTCTGTGTTCTTTTTTGTGTAGCTTAACGCAAGTTAACGAGTCTCCATACCTCTGTTTAATTGTTACTCATCAAAGAGACAAGCTGTCAATTTTCAATCAAAGCAGGTTTTACAGCGACAACAGGCAAGTGGTCGCTACGCCGCCAGCTACGCAGGGCCTTAACAAAAAGTATTTTTTGTTTATTCAGATACTGAGCAATGCGACACGCAGACTGCTGGGTGACATCAGCACGACATCAGCATCAGACCCACGATGGTTGCTTGCTCAAACAAAATAATCCAACATGGTCCGAGACAGCTGTATTTTTGCAAAAATGTAACATGGCATTTTTTTGTTTCTATGATATTTTGGAAAAGTGAGTGAGAAATAAACACTCTGACTTCTAAAAATGTTGTTTGTGTAACCAGATAATGCTTCTGAGGTGATTTACAAGACATCTTACGGAGTTATTAGCATGCTAACTAGCAATACAAGACTGTAACTATCACACATGTTCTACTGAAACAAATCAACTGAACTTTCATTCCATCAAGTCGTCGAGTGTGGACCAAAAGCTCATCATGACAATTTTGTTTTTCCTTAACATTTATACTCTTTCATTAAACATTGTGCACAATAACAGCAAGTAACCATGAGCTGGCCATGCCCAGGAACGCATATCAGGTGACAGACAGCAACTGCTTGTAGCTAATCTGACCTTTGGGTTCGAGCATTTCCTCGTTGCCAGATTGTATAGGTTCATCTTGCTCTCTCGCGTTATTGTTCCAGAGCCTTTTCCCAGTGTTCTTACTCTCCTGTTACAGACTTTTGTTGCCGTTCTGTGTTCCTGTTTTTTTCTTGCCATTTTTGGATAGCTTGTCCTATTATTGACATTTTTGCCTGTTGTTGGGTAACTGCCTGCTGCCTCCCTTTGAAACACTGCTACGTGTTGGACTGATTACCTGTGTGCTTAAACTCCGCCTGTTTGGTGCAGATCCACATCAAGCGGTGGATCAAAGAAATACTTTCATCATTTTGCATTGACATAATCACAAGAGAAAATGATGTTTGCAGAAACATTTAATTCTTCTGTTGAGCAAAAATCGTGTTTTTTTTTTTTTTTTTTTGGTTTTCAAATTTGATGATTGTGAAATTTTAACACATCTCCTGTTAGCACTTATACTGTGTAGAACTTTTATTCTTTTACGGAATGTTTATATGTATATACAAAAAAATAATAATCTGACAGTCTGATGTAAATGCGTGATCTCATATTCTTCCACTTTAAGAGGAATTAATCTGAACCAAAGCCTGTTTATTGTCGTTCTGCACGACACCCGAGCAATCCGTCCACGGGAAATCACACAGACAGACGCACATTGTCATCGACGTCATGTTGCCTTGGCAACATCCCAGCATGCTCGGCTGTGGCAAGCTGAGGTCTCAGCCCTGAAACGCAATGCATCATGGGGGGATTGTGTGTTTCGTGTCTTACATCACCCAAAAAAAAATCCCCTCGCTGATGCAGCCACAGTTGAGAGGGTGAGACTGTTCTTTGCAGCTGATCCTGGGTCAGCTTTGCAAAATCTCATGTTAAGAAAGAGGAAAGAACCTCAACCATCTTTATTATTAGTCACTTTAAAACCCGATGTTGTTTTTTTCTTTTCTTTTCAGTGCACATGTGGAGCGTTCCTCTCTTCTCCCAGATCAGGCCCCTGACCGCTTTTCTGTAGGTGAGGCTCATTACGCTCGTCTGAGAGGGAGCGGAATTAAACCTCCTCCTCCGAACTCATTACCGTCAGCTTGATTTCACCGTCTGCAGATCGGCAGCACGGTGGTGCCGCTTTTAAAGCCAGAGCCAGATAATTAGAAACTTTAGAAGCACAGTTCCCATGGCTATAGCCACAGCGAACAAATAATTCTATTTGAACTAATTACGTTCCATAGCGCTCGGCTGTGATTGCTACGCCGGCGCTCTGCCTCCCCGATGTAATATGCCAAAGGATTTCATCACAACCCGGTACCAGGAATGGATCTGAGTGCATGTGAGTGACTGTATGTCATTATTCGGCTACGCACATATCAAACTGCCAGCATCCAGTATCACGCTGAGCGCACTTAATAAAGTTCAGTTTAGGAGCACATTGACATCAAATTGCATTGGTTTTGACCCTCAGTTCGGGTGATAAAGGCGAATTTTCTGTTTAGACTCCACAGTTCATTGAGATAAACATGAATAAAAGCACTGGCAGATTATATAAAGCAGAGGCTGTAAAACGTAGAGGACCAAGTCCCATGTCAACAACAACCCAGTCATAAAATTTACTAGAATTCTAGTTTGGTCTTCGGTAACAATGTATGCTCATATTCATCTAAAGAAAAAAGTACCTGTGCATCACTTGGTGCACAATTTAAGTAAGGTTTTCTGAAATCAACACAAAGTCAAAATTCCACAAAAATTCCACTTCCTGGGTAAAAGATTAAGTCTGGGAATGCCTGTTTGGGGTGAAATATGGTGGGACCCGTATGCCCTGTGGCTGCTACAGTAACCATGAAGCCCAACAGAAACCCTGAACTCAAAACAGATAACAGGGCTCTGGTGAAACAAGACATCCCCAAAGGCGGATCGGGCAGAGGAGGCGACGGCTTGTAACCTAGTGGCTGTGCAGGCTGCAGCAGGTCCTCAGACCCCAATTATCTGGGATTTCCCAACAGTTGGACCAGGCTAAGGATCTGTCAAGGACTGTGCGCTTGCTGCCGTGCAACAAGATTTCCACTTTAAACAAACCCACACACAGGCGTCTCTAGATTGATCCCAGACTTAGATTTTCTCTGAGTCCACCATTCCATTCGGGAATCAACTAAGGGACCATCTTCCTCATCAATGAGGGATTGCCGGTGTGACACAGGCCAGCAGGAGGCGCCATGCACGTGGTAGTCAAAAGGTCTCACTCCCCCGATAGCCAAAGTATACTCTGGCCACTCAAGCCAGGGTCTGGGTTTTAGCCGACTGGTCAGAGTGTCAGCTTCCCATGCCGGAGATCGTGAGTTGGTGTCCCAAGTGGAGCGAGTGGGAGGAGTCAAAATCACAACACAACGCAGAAGCAGACAGAGTAAAAACCACTACACCATGACCACGACAGCGATGAGGTTATTGATTCAGACCTGCTGAAAGTTTCAAATTGCCTTTCCTTTCTAATTCCTGTTATCTTTCGGTTACTCAATGGCAGAGTAGTTTGCAGGTGAGACTGCTGTGCCAGAAACCCGGGTTCGTATCCCGGCTACAGTGGAGATTTCCCAAGTGGTGTTTCAGGACATAATGAATGGTCATCATTCAGTACTACATCCAGCAGTATCAGCCTACACTGGAATACTAGGGTGTAAATGGCACCTATTGTGAACTCTTCTGAAAGTAAGCCCAAACTCAAGTCCATGTGAAGGCACCACATGATCCACATTAATCATTGGCACATTTAGGGCCCATTCACACGATGACGTGAAGCAGCTGAGACATAGCAGATTGTCAAAAATCTATGTGAAACACTGGAAAAGGATCAACACAGGTCAGAGGGGGCCTCATGGTATTAGCAGAGCTCGGTGTTTGGCGACAGTCTAATGACTTATTATAGGATGTAGGTCAACTGTAGTTCAGCATTTATCATATAGAAAAAAGTCTATTGGACGTCATGACCCACATTTCACCACAAGTGTCACATTTCTTCTGCCAGAAAGTTCAGTCCAGACACCACGAGCTCAGACAGGGGACAACTAGATGGACAGTTTTCTCCAGAGTAGCCATCAGTGAAGACTTTATCGAGATTTCAGCCAGAATCCTGTCAAAAACGTCCTGGTGACTCCCATAACTATCTGGTCAAGGCCTGGCATGTATATTTTTGACCCTGTATGTGTAACTTTCACTCCGTGTTGGTTTTAGAAAACTCAAAATAAATTAAAACTTGTGCACCAAATTCTTCTGTTTTCTCTATTAGGGATGTATTGTGTACAATTGTACCCGCAAAGAAGCCACTGAAAGACCAATATTCATGTCCATGATTCGTGTATGTAAACTTCTGACTCCAATTGTATATTTCTCATTAATTGTTCTCACATTTTAATCATTCTTTCCATCTATCTTCGCTGCAATTCTCTCTCTCTCTCTCTCTGCTTTTGTGGTGTGAGCAAGCTCGCTCGACTCGCTGAGAGGTGTCCAAGTCCAGACAAACAGACCAGGATCCAGGATCAGGATGACTAAATATAGCAGACAGCGTGACAGCAGGAGACTCGGCGCTCACCCTCGTCTCTCTCTTTTCCCAGAATAGCCGCCTCACTGTGGGGCTCGCTGCTGATGTTTCACGGCAAACTCTGCTGATGGTACGACAGGAACACGAGCAGATGAAGCTGAGTTTACACCAGACAGGTGAGAGAGGCATTTTATACATGCAACATCTGGAAGAACTCCTCCAGGACATCCAGGTATTCCATAATAAAGGCAGTTTTTCCAGCTTCAAGGAATCAACCCTAGAACTGATTAATATCCAGTAGGGATGTCCCGATCCGATCACATGATCGGAAATTGGGCCCGATCATGTGGTTTCAGACTTGATCGAAATCGGACGTTGCATCCCGATCAGGAATATAGATTTTATCCTCATTATTTTGATCAGCGCTATTTCAAGCTCATTATTGCAGATTAATGGGCCTTTCATGCGTCGGAATCATCAGAGGCATGAGACGCGTTGCTTTTTAGAGGCGTCAGAAGCGTCGGAGCGTGCATTGCCGTTTGTCGGCAGGCTGACGCAGTCTAAGTTCAACCCAATCTTTGTTTTTTTTTTTTTACTGAACAAAAGAAAAAACATGAGTTCAACTGGACATTCGCGCACATGCATGCGGCTGAAGCCGATTCCAGAGGAGAAAAGGGAACAAGAGTTGCGCAGTGAATTTGGGAAGAAGAGATGGAATTGTAACCCAGACAGAGGTGGGGGGGCAGTTACGCGCGCAAAGTTTCTTCCGTAGAACTGCTGTTTGTGTGTTCGTGCGCTCAGCCTGACGCCTCGATGGAACGACAAGAGGATGATGGACACTTTCCCACCGAAACTCTTGCTCAGTCATCCCTCCATGCGCACCAGGACCCGGTGCTGGCCAAGTACTCAGAACGACGATCTATCATCTGATTAACAAAAAGAAAAAAACAAATTGTCCTGTGATCGTTTGTCTGCAAAACGGAGCGAGTGATGGTGTGCACACGAGTGACGTGCACACTCATCACATTTAGGAGCGCGTCTTAAAGAGCTTCCATCTTCATTCACGTTCACTGCACTGCTCTGAACTTGTTGCACACTGATAAAGCATCGAGGGGCACAATGAGGACTGTCAGGACGCAAATGTAAGTTGTTTTTTTTTTTCTTTTTACTTTTCAAGTTGACTTTTGAACTTTCGACGCCCTGAGCTGTGACGTAGCTTCGCGCTGCCCAATAGGAACGACGCGTCTGGCCAAAACACAGAAGACTAGTGGCAGAAACCACTGATCTGTACAAATGGTAAATGGACTGCATTTATAAAGCGCTTTTCCATCTGCATCAGACGCTCAAAGCGCTTTACAATTATGCCTCACATTCACCCCAATGTCAGGGTGCTGCCATACAAGGCGCTCACTACACACCGGGAGCAATAGGGGATTAAAGACCTTGCCCAAGGGCCCTTAGTGATTTTCCAGTCAGGCGGGGATTTGAACCACAGATCAGTGCAGAAACCACGTGTCTGAAGAAAAATCCTTGGAAATGTTTTTTGTTGCTGTTGTTTGTTACCTCAAAATTTCTGATTACTTTTTTAAAAAGTTTAGAACACTTGTAATTAAAATAGCTAAATCAATAAATGCTTCTTTAGAAACCTTTCATCTATAAATTACAACCACCTGTTATTTCAGATTAGATAATTTGTTGTTTAGCATACGGAAACTTGGACATTTGTTTTTAGACAAATAAAATAACATGGAAATTTGTACATTTTTTAAGTCTGGTAGATTATTACTTGATTGTTCAAGCTACCTCAAGGAGAAGTGCACTGTTTAAGTCATAAATAATAAAATAAGGTGATTAAAATGAAATTATTATATATTTAGCATTTGTTCATTGTTCATTCAGTTTTTTAAAGTATCGGGACTCGGTATTGGCAGATACTCAAAATCAGATGACTCGGAATCGGATTGGGGCCAAAAAAAACCTGATCGGGACATCCCTAATATCCAGGTGGGCTGCAGGACGCGTTTGGCATCAATGACGTCGATGGTGCCAAAGCACGACGGTGCCACACACACTTTATGCCCCTCCCACACTCGCTGGCCCACCAGCTGGAACAAATTCTCACTAAGAACCGTTAAATGACGAACCGCTCTGTCTTTCTCGTCTTAAGCTCAGTTTTAACCTTTGCCATCAGCACAAATGTAAGAAAGTGATGGACAGATTTTGTAGCACAGGGGAGAAACAGACAACAATATTTTTGTGGTGACCAGGACCTTGTGGAAAATTTTTACCTTTTGTTACGCTATAATATCACAAAGATCTGACAGAAGAACAGTCTGTAGGTGTGGAGTTGGATGGCAGAAGCAATAAACGTTGGACCTAACAACCAGGTGGATTCTGCCTCTAAGGTTCTTCAACAATCACGTTTTCCCATATTTAATGTGTCAATTCCTTGTATACTGACATATAGGCTGTCCTGTTGTGAATTTCTCATTTTTGTTTTCTCCTGCAATGAGGGCATGGCCTTGGTGACCAGCAGACCTCAGCCTTGGAAATGAGAAAAAACAAGTTCATCTCAAACTGAATACAGCTTCAACTACACCTACTCCTAATTCCCATCATGCATGTGATGATGAGATTGTTCCCTACAACAAGTCCAGACATGTCCAGAAGATGGGAGACAGGTCTATAGGACAATTACCTTTGTAAAAGAAACATGCTTTTTAAAATAATCGGGTGCACCAAAGTTCACCAGAATTCAATCAGTTAATTCTGACTATTCCGTTTTTGTTTAGTGAGTTATAAGATGACAACATTCATTGTTGTTTAATTATTGTGTTCAACACTGTGGAGGGGATAGAGTGATTTATCTTATTTTATGCCTCGGCTTTTCCAGAGCCAAGAAATACCCATTTTGTCTTTCTGGCATTCATTTTTATTGAAATAAATTTAAAGAAATTATTATTATTATTATATCTTCATCAAACACAAAAAAGCCAGAAGATTTTATATTTTGTCATGTGTTATCATGTGATTAGATATTAAAATTTGTCATATACAGTTTATATATATGTATATCCCTACTCATAAATCACTGTGATGTTGTCATGTAGGTTAAATTTTTTTCTCTCATTTGATCTCACAGCCACATACATACAGACACACACACACAGACACACACGTTTCCCATCCAAATGAGATTTACTTAACACTCAATAAAGCAGACAAAAGCACTATTGTCTCCGACACAGGCCCATTGTGCAGCACAGACTGTGACGTGGGTCGACTCTGCTGCAGACAGCACTGTACTACACACACAAGCACGCAGAGAGAACACACACGTACATACACACAGAGCACACAGATAACGATTCCTCACACAAACACAGACCGTGCCACACGGCATCAAACCAGGGTGAGACGGCGAGGGACTCGACCGCCACGCCACATGCCATCATGTGACACATGCTGCCTGGAATTTCAGGCCTTAAGATGAACAAGACTTCAGGTTAAAATCACAAGAGAATGTTCACGGTGAGAAGCAAACATCCAAACGTAAAATTGCTCATAGTATCAGCGCCGACATCCGGAGCGAACCTGCAGAGGCGTCCAGCTCGTTGATGTTTGGTGTGTTAGCATACCTGCTGTTGAGGATACTGCAGCCCGCCCAGGCCCATCTGGCCCCTCCCCTGCATGCTCATTGGATATCGGTGGGGCGGGGGCGATGTGTATGGCTGGCTAGGGGGATAAGGCCCGCCCCCTGAATGTTGGGGGCCGGAGTAAGGATTGTTGGCCATGCCGTAGAGTTGGGAACGTTTCACAGCCATCAAGTCCATGGAGGCCACCTGTGCAGCGAGGAAACACAACGATTAACCCCAGATCACAATCAGCGTACTGGAACATTTTCAACATTGCAATTCATGAAATTAATTCTTAAGTCCAAACACCTAATTTGTTCTTTAATGGCACGCGTCATGAACGAGCTACAGTTAGAATGAATAAAGACGAAGATCCAGACTCAATCCTTTAATGAAAACCAAGAGCCAAGATGCCTGGGTTTTAAAAATGACAAATAAATAAATAAATGAATTAATAAATACTCTGGCTTTGTTCCCACGGCACACTCCTGCCAATAACTTCGCACAGTGCTCCTGCTCACACAAACGACTTTTACATTTCACATTCAGCAGGTAAGAGCCAAACATGAAGGAGCTGCTAGAACCTAAAACATATCTGCAAAGATCAAAGAATTTGTTGAGTAATTTGAGAAATCAAATGTACATGCGCGATACCACCATACTGCTACTGGAACCTTCAGTATCTGCCGATACCAGTCTGATATCTCATCTCAAAATAACTCACTTGTTAACGCACACATTTGTCTGGACACAGTTTGCACACCTAACATACATCACCAGAACCTGTGGAACTTGTATATATGCTGCTCCTCAAACATACAATACACTCTAAAAAATATTACACTGCTCAACATACAAAAATTAAGGTAACTATTTACATGGATATTTTTAAGTAATTCCAACTCAGCCATTGCTAAATCACTGCCACAAGCATTTTCTAGCCAGATTAACTCAACATTAGCAAAGCATTTAGTTAAGCGGTTTATCATTGTTCTATGCAAGGATAATTAAATTAAACCAAAGATTTCCTGATTAAGTGTGATCACGAAGAGTGATTAAGTGGACAACATATTTCATTTTAATTATTCCAACTTCTTTATTTTATCTCCATTCTGCTCAGAAATGTCCATGCAAACTGATATCTTAAAGTTTTTTGTTTTGTTATTCTTTTTGTTATTAGAACTTATTTCACGTACGTCAGAATAAATTCCGTTTATTTTAAAGCCACTGTGAACCTGTGATCAACTGTTTTTTTTATATAAATATTTTGAACAATTTTGTAAGTTATCAACTTACTAAAATGTGAACATGTAAAAACATTTTTCATGTTGAAAATACTCTCCAATTTAAATGATACGAGTGAAGCGCCGCAGCGTGAAGCTCACTCGTGGTACAGGGAGTCCCAAACAGAAAGTGCCAAATTTTGAGTCCACAGTGAAACAGGAAATGTCAACTGTCAAACACTTCCTGGCATGGATGGAGAGCAGGGTTGCACTGGACTCCCCTGAGATCTGATTGGACACAGATGATTGGCATGTCACGTCACCGCACATGTGGCTGAAAGAGCTGTATTTTGAAATCAGTGAGTCACATCGACCGCTAGGTTCCTCCTGTCCAGTAGTTGGTGCTGTGTACCACAAAAGGTTCTAATCCACCTTAGTAGAAGAAGAAAAGTGTTTGCCTCAGATTTGAACTGAACATGTCGTTTGTCGAATATGTCGAATGACACCAAAGTTAATATTGGTGCGTAAACGATCGCATTTTATGCCAGAAATGAGGTCCAGGTTGTTAAAAGCTGCATTTCTCCTGTAATTTGGGTTGTCTTATATATACCTGTGTCTCCAGTGTTTTTTAAACAAGCAGGCAGCTGATAATTAGATAACCTCTTAATTTTGCTGTCTGAAGGAATTAAATAACGTCTTAATTTTGCTCTCTGAGTGACATCCACATGCCATGGAAGTGTTTCTCAACTGTACTCAAAAGTACGAGAACACTTGGCATTTTACACATTTTTGTTTATGCCATTTCAAATACAAATAAGTAAATAAATCTAAAATTATCTTCCTTAAACTGAAAGCAAATGTCTACAACTTTATATAAATGAATTAAAAATAAAAGAAGACTCCAAAAGAAGACTCCAGGGCCCCACCCTGGAGCCAGGCCTGGGGTTGGGGCTCGCGCGCGAGCGCCTGGTGGTCGAGCCTTAGCCCATGGGGCCCGGCCGGGCTCAGCCCAAAAGAGCAACGTGGGCCTGCCCTCCTGTGGGTTCACCACCTGCAGAGGGGGCCATGGGGGTCGGGTGCAGAGAGGATTGGGTGGCGGTCGAGGGCGGGTGGCCCGGAGGCCCGGTCCATGCTCACAGCCCCTGGCTGTTGGGATGTGGAATGTCACCTCGCTGGGGGGGAAGGAGCCTGAGCTTGTGCGGGAGGTTGAGAGATACCGACTAGAGATAGTCGGGCTCACCTCCACGCACAGCTTGGGCTCTGGTACCCAACTCCTGGAGAGAGGCTGGACGCTTCATTTTTCTGGCGTTGCCCACGGGGAGAGGCAGAGAGCTGGGGTCGCATTGATTATTGCTCCACAGCTCAGTTGCCATGTGTTGGAGTTCACTCCAGTGAACGAGAGGGTCGTGTCCCTACGCCTTCGGGTCGGGGACAGGTCTCTCACCGTTGTCTCGGCCTACGGGCCGAGCGGCAGTGCAGAGTACCCGACCTTCTTGGAGTCCCTGGGAGGGGTACTAGATAGCGCTCCGACTGGGGACTCCATTGTTCTCCTGGGGGATTTCAATGCCCACGTGGGCGATGACAGTGAGACCTGGAGGGGGGTGATCGGGAAGCACGGCCTCCCCGATCTGAACCCGAATGGTGTTCAGTTGTTGGACGTTTATGCTAGTCACAGTTTGTCCATCACGAACACCATGTTCGAGCACGGGTGTCCATAAGTGCACGTGGCACCAGGACGCCCTGAGCCGGAGGTCGATGATCGACTTTGTAGTCGTATCATCTGATCTTCGGCCACATGTCTTGGACACTCGAGTGAAGAGAGGGGCAGAGCTGTTGCCCGATCACCACCTGGTGGTGAGTTGGATCCGCTGGGCGGGGAGGAAGCCGGTCAGACCTGGCAGGCCCAAACGTATCGTGAGGGTCTGCTGGGAACAACTGGTGGAACCCTCTGTCATTGCGGTCTTCAACTCCCACCTCCGGGAGAGCTTCTCCCAGATCCCGGGGGAGGTTGGAGACATGGAGTCCAAGTGGACCATTTTCTCCACCTCCATTGTCGATGCGGCCGCTCGTAGCTGTGGTCGCAAGGTCTCTGGTGCCTGTCGCGGCAGCAATCCCCGAACCCGGTGGTGGACGCCGGAAGTAAGGGATGCCGTCAAGCTGAAGAAGGAGTCCTACTTATCTTCGTTGGTAGGTGGGACCCCGGAGGCAGCTGACGGGTACTGGCAGGCCAAGCATGCCGCAGCCCATGCGGTTGCAGAGGCAAAAACTCGGGTCTGGGAGGAGTTCAGGGAGGCCATGGAGGAGGACTATTGGTCGGCCTCGAAGAGATTCTGGCAAACCGTCCGACGCCTCAGGAGGCGGAAGCAGCTCTCCACCAGCACTGTTTACGGTGCAGGTGGGGAGCTGTTGACCCTGACTGGGGATGTTGTCGGGCGGTGGAAGGAATACTTCGAGGATCTCCTCAATCCCATCATCACGTCTTCCGAAGAGGAAGCAGAGACTGGGGACTCAGAGGTGGACTCATCCATTACCCAGGTTGAAGTCACCAAGGTGGTTAGAAAGCTCCTCGGTGGCAAGGCTCCTGGGGTGGATGAAATCCATCCTGAGTACCTTAAGTCTCTGGATGTTGTGGGACTGTCTTGGCTGACACGCCTCTGCAGCATCGCGTGGCGATCGGGGACAATGCCTTTGGACTGGCAGACTGGGGTGGTGGTCCCTCTGTTTAAGAAGGGGGACCAGAGGGTGTGTTCCAACTATAGGGGGATCACACTCCTCAGCCTCCCCGGTAAGGTCTATTCCAGAGTACTGGAGAGGAGAATTCGACCGATGGTCGAACCTCGGATTCAGGAGGAGCAGTGTGGTTTTCGTCCTGGTCGCGGCACACTGGACCAGCTCTACACACTCCATCGGATGCTCGAGAGTTCATGGGAGTTCGCCCAACCAGTCCACATGTGTTTTGTGGATCTGGAGAAGGCGTTCGACCGTGTCCCTCGGGGCACCCTGTGG
Organism: Thalassophryne amazonica; assembly: GCF_902500255.1. Lineage (NCBI taxonomy): Eukaryota > Metazoa > Chordata > Actinopteri > Batrachoidiformes > Batrachoididae > Thalassophryne > Thalassophryne amazonica. The sequence goes on along the minus strand of NC_047121.1, from coordinate 55,235,890 downwards.
GGGGTGCTCCGGGAGTACGGGGTCCGGGGTCCTTTGCTAAGGGCTATCCGGTCCCTGTACGACTGCAGCAGGAGCTTGGTTCGCATTGCCGGTAGTAAGACAAACCTGTTTCCAGTGCACGTTGGCCTCTGCCAGGGCTGCCCTTTGTCACCGGTTCTGTTCATCATTTTTATGGACAGAATTTCTAGGCGCAGCCAGGGTGTAGAGGGGGGTCTGGTTTGCGGATGATGTGGTTCTGTTGGCTTCGTCAAATCAGGACCTTCAGCGTGTACTGGGGTGGTTTGCAGCCGAGTGTGAAGTGTCCGGGATGAAAATCAGCACCTCCAAATCCAAGGCCATGGTTCTCGACCGGAAAAAGGTGCTTTGCCCTCTTCAGGTCGGTGGAGTGTCCTTGCCTCAAGTGGAGGAGTTTAAGTATCTTGGGGTCTTGTTCACGAGTGAGGGACGGATGGAGCGTGAAATCGATAGACGGATTGGTGCAGCATCTGCAGTGATGCGGTCGCTGTATCGGACTGTCGTGGTGAAGAGAGAGCTGAGTAGGGGGGCAAAGCTCTCGATTTACCGATCGATCTACGTTCCGATACTCACCTATGATCATGAGATTTGGCTCATGACCGAAAGAATGAGATCATGAGTACAAGCGGCCGAGATGAGTTTCCTCCGCGGGGTGGTTGGGCGCTCCCTTGGAGATAGGGTGAAGAGCTCGGTCACTCGGGAGGAGCTCGGAGTCGAGCCGCTGCTCCTCCACGTCGAAAGGAGTCAGTTGAGGTGGCTCGGGCATCTTTTCTGGATGGCCCCTCTCGCCTCGCTGGAGAGGTGTTCCGGGCACGTCCCATTGGGAGGAGGCCCCAGGGAAGACCCAGGACACGCTGGAGGGACTACATCTCTCGGCTGGCTTGGGAACGCCTTAGGGGTCCCCCGGAGGAGCTGGGGGAAGTGTGTGTGGATCAGGAGGTCTGGGCGGCTTTGCGTGAGCTGCTGCCCCCGCGACCCGACTCCGGATAAAGCGGAAGAAAATGGATGGATGAATTAAAAATATAAAATCCAGCTTCCTGATGAAGTGGTGTAGAGGATTTTCTTAAAAAGAAGACCTGAACGTTCAACTACAATTTGCCAGGAAGTACATCTGAGATGAAAGCCTAGATTTGGTATTTTGGTGAAAGAAACTTTGTATTTCTTCATAATTCATGTAAATAAATTCCAGGACATATTCAGTAACTTGGAAATGTTCATGTTTCCATCCCCTGACTTGCCTGAAAAAAACTGGCAATAAAACTGATTATTATTTACAGGTTTTATCAAGTTTTAGAGATTTGCTTTCAGTTTGAGTTTGAGGAAGATAATTTTAGAAATGTTTATTCTTTTTTATTTTGTATTTCTTGTATTTGAAATGGCATGAACAAATTAAAATGTGTGAAAGACCAAATGTTCCAATACTTTTGGAGGTCACAGTATCCTAACATTATGATGACTGCAAAATGAGTGTGGTATTATTACTGTTTTGTTTAACAATGTTTAAATTTCAGTGTTGCTGCACTTTGTGTCAAATCATAGTCATATCATATATCATAGTGATGTGACAATATTAAGAGCCGATAATTTGGCCATATTGTACAGCCCTACTGTCAACTAGCTGAAAACTTTGAATATTAATTTACATCTACATTAAAAAAAATGCTCAAAGTGGCAGGGGGTTAAGAAAGCTGTCATTAGGGGGTCTGGGGGTGGAGCTCCCCCAGAAGCTGAAAGGCAAAAAAGAAAAATGCTTATAAAGGTGGGGATATGGGGGGGGCAAGCCCTAAGGAAGGACCTAAAAGACATGGTGACATACAAGGTCTGTTAGAAAAGTATCGCACCTTTTGTTGGGAAAGTGTAGTGACACGGACCCACAACAGGGGGCGTAAATGATCGGACAATGAAAGAGTCGAATATGAACACTTTACTGTTGTGAAAGAGCACAACAAAAACACAGAGGATTACAGAATTTGAGCAAACAGTCAATCCACAAAGGTGATGTGTGGGCAGGCTCGAGGATAGAAGACGTCTGTCCTGAGAAGAACCGGAACCACACGATTTCCTCCGCCACCGAACCTGGAGAATACTGGAGCCGCCAAGTTCCGAGTCCCCAGGTGGCCACCATCTCCGAGTGTCGGATCTGGTACTGCTGGCGAGGAGCAAAAACAGTCAGATGTGGGTGCATGCACACCCAGTAACAACAATGGTGGGAATTCCACCTCAACCTCTAATACACACTCGTGCAGCTCCTGTCTAACCACTTATGTGGTTGGGGTGTGAAGCGAAGCCGTCGCTGATCACACCAAACGCCAATCTCTCAGATAAGGAACACCACAGGAAAGCGGCTGCAAAAAGAGTTCAGACTAAGACACAGTTTAGTGTTATGGCTGAGAATATTACCTTCACAGGTAGATGATATCTCGGCAACGAGGTGGAGATGACGTCTGGTTTTTATGGAGTGGAATGATGAAGTGTAGATGGATGACAGCTGTCATGAGATAATGAGTGACAGCTGTCACCCCCGGCTGTGTCTGTGTCGGCAGCGCCCTCTCATGCCTGAAGCCCGCACTTCAGGCAGGGTGCCCTCTGGTGGTGGGCCAGCAGTACCTCCTCTTCTGGTGGCCCACACAACACCTTTTTAATTTTTTCAAAAACTATATGGATTTGATTCATATGTTTTTACGTCAGCCAAGCTTGAACCTTCGTGCGCATGCGTGAGTTTATCCACGCCTGTCAGTTGCGTCATTCGCCTGTGGGCAGGCTTTGAGTGAGCACTGCTCCACCCCTCTCGTTGTTGTTTCATTGCGAGGAAATGGCGGAATGATTTGGGCTTTTTTTCCATCAGAATTTTTTCAGAAACTGTTAGAGACAGGCAACTGGAAACCATTCGAAAAATTTATCTGGCTTTCGGTGAAAATTTTACAGGCTTCACAGAGAATAAGGAGTGTTACTACAGCTTTAAGCACGGCCCACAATGGCGCACGGCGCGCCGCGCTCCGAGCCGCCATCGAGAGGCAGAAACCACCACATCATTTCTAAACGGATGGCTGTGTGGAGCCGGGACCATCGTGTGTAATTTCTCTGATTATTACAAGAGTTGGACATCAGCCATTTTCTGGCAGATTTCACTTTTAACAAGAGATTTTGTCATGGAAAGCCGCGCGGAGGCTTCGCACATCACGACCGATTCGCTGATGAAGCGAGACAAAGGAACACCTCCGTTTCAGAGTGTTAGAGGACAAGTTGGGACAAGCCCAGCTCTCCACAATTTCTCTTACTCACTCGACCGGTAAGCACTGAAAGCCGAGATAGGCATGTCCGAACTTGTCCTCTAACACTCCGAAACAGAGGTGTTCCTTTGTCTCGCTTCATCAGCGAATCGGTCGTGACGTGCGAAGCCTCCGTGCGGCTTTCCATGCCAAAATCTCTTGTTAAAAGTGAAATCTGCCGGAAAATGGCTGATGTCCAGCTCTTGTGATAACAAGAGAAATTGCACACGACGGTCCCGGCTCCATATAGCGATCCGTTTAGAAATGATGTGGTGGTTTCTGCCTCTCGATGGCGGCTCAGAGCGCGGCGCGTCGTGCGCCATTGTGGGCCGTCCTTAAAGCTGTAGTAACACTCCTTATTCTCTGTGAAGCCCGTAAAATTTTCACCGAAAGCCAGATAAATTTTTTCGAATGGTTTCCAGCTGCCTGTCTCTAACAGTTTCTGAAAAAAGTCTGATGGAAAAAAAGCCCAAATCATTCCACCATTTCCTCGCAATGAAACAGCGATGAGAGGGGTGGACCAGTGCTCACTCAAAGCCTGCCCACAGGCGAATGACGCAACCGACAGGCGTGGAAAAACTCACCCATGCGCACAAAGGTTCACGCTTGGCTGACGTAAAAACAATGAATCAAATCCATATAGTTTTTGAAAAAAATAAAAAGGTACGATACTTTTCTAACCCCATGAAGCACATTTTTTACAGTGTATATATCCCACAATATGACTCAGATGTGCAGACTTGTCAGAGAAACGATCAGATTTTGTTTTTGTAATTTCCAATATCTGATCCAGTAATTTTAGCCAATATCAGACCGATATGATCCAAATTATCAGCTCAGAGTGGCGGCTGCAGCCAGTAAGAGTCAATTCTGGATTACACAGGGGTCAAATTTTAAAAGGTTTTCTCACATCAAAAACATATTTTATGTAGCATCTATGAGCTAAAGTTACTGAGTGAAGAGGTTAAAAAAAAAAAAAATCAAAGATGGTGACCAACGGTAATCCGAGTTTGTGCAGGCGTCAAAAACTAAAGTTGCTCCAGTTTTGGTCGGGACCAAAAAACAAAACAAAAAAAAACAAAACAAAACAAAAAAAAAAACAGATTTTTTTCTTTTTTTAATTGACCATATCACATTTTGTGGTTAAAGCAGGTGAAAGGCTCAACAACTATAACCTTGGTGCCCCTTTATTTTGGTGAGGAGGAATTCAAAACAGTCAAAACTGTTCCTGTGTTTTTATGAGACAGTCTGGGATACTGCTTGGACCTAATCACCATGTGGAGATATAAACTCAGAGTGCTGGGCTTTTATGATCTTTTATCCACAATTTTTATATACTTAATTTTATTTATTTATTTTATTGTACAGTGAATTATACACTGTAATTTAGATATTGTCTTTTTTTGATCATTTTCTTCTGTTTTCTCTGTGTGATACCTACTTTGTTTAGCTTTCCAATTTTTCCCATTTCATTTAATTCTTTGTATTTTTAGGTCCGAGTGTACTGATGACAGCAACCATTAATTTGCATAATTTGGAACAAAAAAATCATGGGTTATGATTTGTGTTCAAAGTGAAACTGGACTTTGTCACCATTTTTGCATTTTTTATCCCCATAACTACATCTTTCTGCTGCAGCTCCTGTGAGCTATACCTGCTTAGAACCTCTACAATAGATGAACAATGTGATTATATGTTGGAGGATTTTTAAATTGTGATCCCTGTGAAATTCTTAATTGATCCCAATCTTTGAAGATTATCACCCATGTTTTGTGGCAGCCATGTATCCCGAGACTGGATTATAAAAGTCACTTGGGACCCCATTGAAAACGTCGTTCATGGACGAATTTGCTTACATACAACATACAGAATAACATGAATATTCCTTCTTACAAATGAAGTGAAGTCATCAAAAAAGAAAGAAGACCTTCTTTTTTGGGAGGTGATGGTCTAGTTGTTAAGCGTTGGGCTTGACACCAGAGGGTCCTTGGTTCAAATCCCAGCCTGACTGGAAAATCGCTAATCCCTAGGTCCCAAATCCCCTAGTTTCTCCCAATGTGTAGTGAGCGCCTTGTATAGCAGCAGCCTCACATCGGGGTGAATGTGAGGCATTACTATAAAGCACTTACAAGTGCTACATAAATGCAGCCCATTTATGACCTTCAGCATCGACAGGACCTTAATTTAGAAAAACATTGTTTATGATAAATGATTAGTTTTATTTACTTACTGTTTTAAAGCAACAATATCAGTGAGCAGTTTGTGGTCATTCCACTGGCGGTTTTTCAGAACCTTTGAAGGTTTCGTCTTGTCAAACCCTGGAGCTGCTCACCCCTCTAATGCTAATCCATCACCTCAAGCAGCGTGCTTGTCTTTCTTCCAGACACCATCGATCTTCCCTCTTTCCTCTCTTACGTTCCCTCGTTTGTCTCCATCGTATAACATCATGTGTGACTTATGACATTTAGTTCCTACAGTTTCCTCGCCACACTCTCAATTCTCCTCCCTCATCTGCAACTAACCCCCGGCACCTTCTCCCCCTCCCTCCTCAGCTTCCTCACTTCTCCCCGACTCAATATCGCCTCGACTAGTGCCAAGGAGAAATTGCTGCTGCCTCCTATTGCCGGGCTAATATCAAGTAGACATGTCAGGGAATGGGAGCACTTTATTCGACGGGGTTACGTGCGGACGGTTACAGCACTCGAGCTTTAAAGTGGTTTTGTCCACTGAGGCACGTGCGGCGGGGGGGGGTGTAGTTTGAACACCATCACGGAGAGCAGAGGAGAGAGACAGAACATGGTTTGGTCGGGACAAAGATAGAAGAAGTGACTTTAGAGAGCTTGCAGCAGGTTTTCGTGCACCGTCTGCATGAGGTTATGAGTCCACTACCCAGTGTTGTATTTGTACATGCAGATCCATTGTACTGCTGATCCAAACACAGCTGATCATGTCGTGCTCAAAGAAGAATCACTCTTTAACTTTGTGCATGACATGATGTATCTACTGCAGCAGGAACCTGATTTCAACAGGAACGGGTGCCAACAGGGCCAAATATCAAGCAGCACAGGTTCCTTCCACCACAAAAACAGTGGTGCTGGGCACCAAAATAAAACCTCTAAAATAACAAAAACGTTCATGGCACCACTCAGGAAGGAGAACACGCAAACAGCTGTTCACGTGACTGTTGGTCAAAGAGAACACTTTAAGGTTAAACTTTGGGCTTTGGAAACTGCAGGTGGCATTTTTGCATTTTCTAGACTAAAGTATTGATCAATGAAGACTGTAACTCATGGTTATTAGTCCATGGGCCAGAGTTGAAGAAGGTCTAATTTTGATAAAAAGTGAGGCAAATTACTGGTTGAGCAAATATGGTTTTCTCAAACATCTGTTGTGATTATTATCAAGTAATGGGGGGTGGGGGAGTAAACTATGTCATATGTCACTGAATCCAATGGATGTCGACCTTGTTTGACTTTTACTTTGGAAATAGTCAACATGGTCAAAACTATTCCACTTAGTAATCCTATTAGCTTAACCACTATTTTTCAAATTTTTTTAAATTCGAGCAACTTTTAAGTTTTAACCTCTGCAGAAACTGAAAGTGACCTTTGACCCCGTTTTTGACATTCAGTCATAGATAGTCTAAACTATTGCATTTCAGAATCTTTATGATCAGACAAATAATGTGGTATACTTTTCAATATGACTGGAGCATTTTATAAATATTTTGATCCCTGTGTAATTCTTCACTGACCCCTACGTGGCCACAGCTATAACCCTGGGATGGCCACCATACATACTGTATAGGTCATAGTACACTGAGGCTGGATTGTAAGTGTCGTTTAGTAGAATGAAGTGTTAATGATTATGTCAACATTGTCTTCTGGCTCATGAAGTACATTGTGACTCAGTAGTGTTTACCTGCTGATTATTTTCCAGTACTGTTAATTGGTACATTCATTCATTTTCTAAACCTGCTTACTCCAATTAAAGGTCATCGGGGGGGGGTAGCCTATGCCTGCAGTTGATAGGTAGATTTATGAAAGATAGTGAATGATGAGGTTTGCTGATGACATTATCATCTGGAATGAGAGGTGGAGATATGCACCGGAGAGAAGGGGAATGAAAGTTATTATTAGGGCCACAGTAGGCAACTTCCTACGAGGACCCTATTGTAATTACGCTGTTTATTATTATTATTTATTATTATTATTATTATTAGGGCCCGCATAGGCAACGTCCTACGAGGACCCTATTGTAATTGCGCTGTTTATTATTATTATTATTATTATTTATTATTATTATTATTATGCTCATGATTCTAATTAAGTCAAAAGGCGTGGCTGCTAGGGGTCGTCAAACTTTGGCGAGCTTTTCGGAGCACGCCATTTCACTTCGAACGGCTGTCACGCCCACATACATCATCGTAGATCCTTCAAACTTGCTGGACATGATGAGGGCTCCGCCCTGAATGTCTACATAACTTAAGTTCCCACCTGCACCATAGCGCCCCCCGGTGGTGGCGAGAAATGTCCTATTTTTACTTTAAGAGGTCCTGATGTCACATACTTAACCCAATCAACTTCATTCCACTTCTAAAACATGCAGAACAAATTGGTGAACGTAGGCGATGAACGCCGTGAAGTTACGAGTAACGGCGTCCGTGTGGCGGCGTGCCGAATATTGCCCATTCGCCATGATATTACGTTCTTCATTTTGACGGCTTTAATTTTGTCACATCATCATGAAAATTGATACACAGGTCGAGCATGACAACCTCTTACAATTCATAGGGGCGTCGCCCATGGGCGGGGCAAAATGCTTCAATAGCGCCCCCTTGAAATTTTCAAAAACCCCTCCACATAGGGGTTTTTTTTGGAGTAGGGAGATGAAAATTGGTACACGTGTGACTTTCATAGACGTACAAAAAAGTCTCTTGCACCATGAGTCTACTCCAAACAGGAAGTCAGCCATTTTGAATTTTCTTCTCATTTTGGCGTGATTTCCACATGTTGTATTTGAACGAACTCCTCCCAGGGATTTTGTCCAATGCACTTCAAATTTCTTTGACAGCATCCAAAGATGATACTGAACAAAAGTTATCGAAAGCTTTTCTCTATGTTGTAGGGTGTGGCCGCTATGGTGCCGCCATTTTGACCTTTTGCCATAGAACATCAAGTCATGATAACTCCTTCATGCTTTGCCTGATTGACTTGAAACTTCACATGTATGATGATGGTTGGCCCATGAACACACCCAGCCCCTCTGTTTGTACACTGAGTGCCCCCTAGTGGATGAACAATCAACATGTCATAACTCCTTCATGCATTGTGTGATTTGCTTGAAATTTGAACTGTGGGATGAGTGGTTGCCCCTGTACGCACATGCCCACATCTGGTCACAAGAGAACACACTGCCCTGGGTAGGCGGTCGTGCGGAACGAGGGCCCGTATATGACTGCTTGCAGTCATAGTTATTATTATTATTATTCTCACTCTTGAAATCGAAATTTCGGCCTCTTCCCATGCTCAAAAACTCACCAAACTTTCCAAAGTCGTCCGGCCGGATCCGAAATTCGATATTTTGGGGGCCTCGCACATGGTCGCAGAAAAATCGCGAAATAGCGCCCCCTAGAAATTTTCAAAAACCCCTCCGCATTGGGCTTTTTTCGTCATAGCCTCACGAAATTCGGTACACATATTTACCATGCCAGGACGCACGAAAAAGTCTCTTACTGTCATGGTGAAATATCGACAGGAAGTCGGCCATTTTGATTTTAAGTTTCGATTTTGAGCAAATTTTTGCCATTTTTGGCCATTTCCACTACTTACATTTGAACAAACTCATCCTAGGGATTTCATCCGATTGTTTTCAAATTTGGTCAAAATCATCACAACACAATGGTGATCAAAAGTTATCAAAAGATTCTAATTAAGTCAAAAGCACCATTTCACTTAGAACGGCTGTCACGCTCACATACTTCATCGTAGATCCTTCAAACTTGCTGGACATGATGAGGGCTCCGCCCTGAACGTCTACATATCTTAAGTTCCCACCTGCGCCATAGCGCCCCCCGGTGGTTGCAGGAAATGTCCTATTTTTACTTTAAGAGGTCCTGATGTCACATACTTAACCCAATCAACTTCATTCCACTTCTAAAACATGCAGAACAAATTGGTGAACATAGGCGATGAACGCTGTGAAGTTACGAGTAATGGCGTCCGTGTGGCGGCGTGCCGAATATTGCCCATTCGCCATGAAATTACGTTCTTCCTTTTGACGGCTTTAATTTTGTCATATCATCATGAAAATTGATACACAGGTCAAGCATGACAACCTCCTACAATTCATAGGGGCCTCGCCCATGGGCGGGGCAAAGTGCCTCAATAGCGCCCCCTTGAAAATTTCAAAAACCCCTCCCCAAAGGGTTTTTTTTTTTTGGAGTAGGGACATGAAAATTGGTACACATGTGACTTGCATAGATGTAGAAAAAAGTCTCTTGCACCATGAATCTACTGTTGGGAAGGTGTCGTAACACGGACCCACAACAGGGGGCGCAAATGAACGGACAATGGATAAGAAAAGGAGTAACAATTTAATGTTGCGAAAGAACACAACGGAATATAAACAAGAATAATGATGCCAATCATACACAGGAGGACTGCGGGCAGGCTTGAAGATAGGAGACCTCGGATGAACGAAGAGCCGGGGCCCACACCGCTTCTACCACCAACGGCCTGAAGAACACCGAAGCCGCCAAGCCCTGAGTCCCCAGGTGGTCTCTGTCCTCCGTTGTCGGCCCTGGTACTGCTGGCAGACAGAAACAGAAGGTGGTGAGTGTGAGTCCTCACACCCAGCAACCTTTATAAGTAATTCCTCCGGGAGGGATAACCTCCACCTCCAGGAACGTCTTTACTCGTGCAGCTCCCGTTTGTCCCTCTCCTGGGTCTTCACGGGCATGCGACTGCACACAGAACAATATTAGATTAACAGTAATCACAGCAGAGAAGGCTACCTCTAGTCGTAGAAGATTTCTCGGCGAGGAGGTGGAGTTGCCGTCCGGCCTTTATGGTGATGGTGATGAGATGAATGAGTGACAGCTGGTGTTGAGGATGAGTGACAGCTGTCACTCCCAGTGGCTCTGGCGCCCTCTTGTGCTTGAAGCCCGCACTCCAAGCAGGGCGCCATCTGGTGGTGGTGGGCCAGCAGTACCTCCTCTTCAGCGGCCCACACAACAGGACCCCCCCCTCAACGGGCGCCTCCTGGCGCCCAACCAGGCTTGTCCGGGTGTCGGTGGTGGAAATCGACCAGAAGGGCCGGGTCCAGGATGAAGCTCCTCTTCACCCAGGAGCGTTCTTCGGGTCCGTAACCCTCCCAGTCCACCAAGTACTGAAAACCCAGACCCTTCCGACGGACGTCCAGGAGCCGACGAACAGTCCATGCCGGCTTCCCGTCGATGATCCGGGCAGGAGGTGGGTCGGGTCCAGGGGTGCAGAGTGGTGAGGTGTGGTATGACTTGAGTTTAGAAACATGAAAAACCGGATGGATCTGCAGTGAAGCCGGGAGAGTCAGCTTCACTGCGGCCGGACTGAGGATTTTGGCGATGGGGAATGGCCCGATGAAACGGTCCTTTAGTTTGTGGGATGTCACCTGGAGCGGGATGTCCTTGGTGGATAACCACACCTCCTGCCCCGGTTGGTATGCAGGGGCCGGGGAACGCCGGCGATCTGCATGGGCCTTGGCCCTCGTCCGGGCCCGCAACAGGGCAGAGTGGGCGGTCCGCCACACCCGGCGGCACCTCCGCAGGTGGGCCTGGACCGAGGGTACCCCGACCTCTCCCTCCACAAGTGGGAATAATGGGGGCTGGTAGCCCAGACACGCTTCAAAGGGGGAGAGGCCGGTGGCAGAAGATACTTGGCTGTTGTGAGCGTACTCGATCCAGGCCAGATGGTTACTCCAGGCCGCCGGGTGCGCGGAGGTGACACAGCGAAGAGCCTGTTCAAGGTCCTGGTTCGCCCGCTCTGCCTGGCCGTTCGTCTGTGGGTGATACCCGGACGAGAGCCGTACGGTGGCCCCCAGCTCCTTACAAAAACTCCTCCAGACTTGCGAGGAAAACTGGGGACCACGATCCGAGACGATGTCCGACGGTATCCCATGCAGACGCACGACGTGGTGGACCAGGAGGTCTGCCGTCTCCTGGGCCGTCGGGAGCTTCGGGAGGGCCACGAAGTGGGCCGCCTTGGAGAACCGGTCCACTATCATCAGTATGGCGGTGTTGCCCTGGGACGGCGGGAGGCCCGTGACGAAGTCCAGGCCGATGTGGGACCAGGGACGATGAGGCACAGGCAGGGGTTGGAGTAGACCCCTGGTCTTGTGATGGTCCGCCTTGCCCCTGGCACAGGTGGTACAGGCCTGGACGTAGTCCCGGACGTCGGCCTCCAGTGACGCCCACCAGAAGCGCTGCTGGACTACTGCCACGGTCCTACGCACTCCGGGATGACAGGAGAGCTTGGATCCGTGGCAGAAGTCCAAGACGGCAGCCCTAGCCTCTGGTGGGACGTAGAGTTTGTTCTTCGGACCGTCTCCCGGGTCCGGGTTCTTTGCCTGGGCCTCCCGGACGATCTCCTCCACGTCCCAGGTGAGGGTGGCCACGACAGTGGACTCGGGAAGGATGGTGTCGATGGGGTCCGACAACTCGGCCTTGGCCTCCTCTTCGTGCACCCGGGACAATGCATCGGATCGTTGATTCCTGGTCCCGGGGCGGTAGGTGATCCGGAAGTCAAAGCGCGCGAAGAACAGGGACCAGCGGGCTTGCCTGGGGTTCAGCCGCTTGGCGGTCCGGATGTACTCCAGGTTCCGGTGGTCCGTAAAAACCGTGAAAGGCCCCGTAGCTCCCTCCAACAGCTGTCTCCACTCTTCCAGAGCCTCCTTCACCGCGAGGAGTTCTCGATTGCCCACATCATAATTCCGTTCAGCGGGGGTCAACCTGCGGGAATAGTAGGCACAAGGATGGAGAACCTTATCGGACTCCCCGCTCTGGGACAGCACGGCTCCTATTCCTGAGTCTGAGGCGTCCACCTCCACTACAAACTGGCGAGTAGGATCAGGCTGCACCAGAACTGGCGCAGACGAAAATCGGCGTTTCAACTCCTTAAACGCGGCCTCGCACCGGTCCGACCAGGTGAAGGGGACTTTAGTGGAGGTCAGGGCGGTCAGGGGGCTAACAACCTGACTGTAACCCTTAATGAACCTCCTGTAGAAGTTTGCAAAGCCGAGGAACTGTTGCAGCTTCCTACGGCTTTTTGGTTGGGGCCAATCCCTCACCGCCGCAACCTTGGCTGGATCCGGGGCGACGGAGTTGGAGGAGATGATAAACCCCAAGAAGGACAAAGAAGTGCGGTGGAACTCACACTTCTCGCCCTTCACAAACAGCCGGTTTTCTAACAACCGCTGTAGGACCTGACGTACATGCCGGACATGGGTCTCAGGATCCGGGGAAAAGATGAGTATATCATCCAGATATACGAAGACAAACTGATGCAGGAAGTCCCGCAAGACGTCGTTAACCAATGCTTGGAACGTCGCGGGCGCATTGGTGAGACCAAACGGCATGACCAGGTACTCAAAATGACCTAACGGGGTGTTAAATGCCGTCTTCCATTCGTCTCCCTTCCGGATCCGAACTAGGTGGTACGCATTCCTAAGATCGAGTTTGGTGAATATTTTGGCTCCATGCAGGGGTGTGAACACCGAATCCAAGAGGGGCAATGGGTATCGATTGCGAACCGTGATCTTGTTCAATCCCCTGTAATCGATGCATGGACGGAGTCCGCCGTCTTTCTTGCCCACAAAAAAGAAACCAGCACCCATCGGGAAGGTGGAGTTCCGGATCAACCCGGCGGCCAAGGAGTCCCGGATGTAGGTCTCCATTGATTCGCGTTCCGGACGGGAGAGGTTGTACAGTCTACTGGACGGGTACTCAACGTCCGGAATCAAATCAATGGCACAATCGTACGGTCGGTGCGGTGGAAGAGTGAGTGCCAGATCTTTGCTGAAGACGTCAGCCAGATCATGGTACTCCCCTGGCACCGCCGTCAGATTGGGAGGGATTTTAACCTCCTCCTTAGCCGTGATCCCGGGAGGAACCGAGGATCCTAAACACTCCCGGTGGCAGGTTTCGCTCCACTGCACCACGGCCCCAGACGGCCAATCGATCCGGGAATTGTGCTTCACCATCCAAGGAAAACCCAAAATCACTCGGGAGGTAGAAGGTGTCACGTAAAACACGATCTCCTCCCGGTGATTCCCAGACACAACCAGGGTCACAGGCTGGGTCCGGTGTGTGATTAGCGGGAGTAGAGTGCCATCTAGTGCCCGTACCTTCAAAGGCGAAGGCAGAGCCACTAGAGGGAGCCCCACTTCCTTTGCCCATCTGCTATCCAACAGATTCCCTTCGGACCCCGTGTCCACCAGTGCTGGGGCGTGAAGGGTTAAATCCCCACTCAGGATTATCACTGGGATTCGTGCTGATTTGCGGGGTTTCCCCGTGTACATGTTATGGCCCACCCTTAGCCCAGTTTCTAAGGACGGGCGTTGGTGTTTGACCGTTTGGGGCAGTCTTTTAACATGTGTTCACATGAGCCACAGTAAAAACATTCCCTGCGGGCCAGTCTCCTTTGTCTGATATCAGATCTCACTTTGGCCCTGCTCGTGTCCATAGCTTCGTCAGCAGGGGGAGCTGTTGGCACACGGAGCCCACTGGCAATGGAGCGTGGGGACGACGTCACCCTTTCAGACCCGGAAGAGAGAGGGACGGCTTGTGCCCGGCCACGCCCCCCGGCCTGCTCCCGACGGTGTTCATTCAAGCGGTTGTCTAAGCATATAACCAGAGTGACAAGCCCGTCGAAATCCTGCGGTTCGTCCTTAGCCAGTAAATGCTCCTTCAGTACTGGAGACAGTCCGCTTATGAAGGCAGCGCGGAGCGCAACGTCATTCCAACCCGACCTCGCAGCCGCGATGCGGAAGTCGACAGCGTAATCAGCTGCGCTCCGACGCCCCTGTCTCAGTGACAGCAGCACGGTCGAGGCGGTCTCGCCTCTGTTGGGATGATCAAACACATGTTTGAATTCCCGTATAAACCCAGCGTATGACGTCAGAAGCCATGACTGCTGTTCCCAGAGCGCTGTAGCCCAAGTGCGTGCCTCACCTCGAAGCAGATTAATTACATAAGCCACCCGGGTGGCGTCTGCTGCGTACATGACTGGACGCTGTGCAAAAACGAGCGAACACTGCATTAGGAAGTCTGCGCACGTTTCCACACAGCCTCCGTACGGTTCGGGAGGACTTATGTAAGCTTCAGGGGACGGTGGGGGGGGTAGTTGAACGGCCAGTGGAACATCTACATTAGGCCCCGGGCCAGCAGGAGGAGACACTGCAGCGACGCTCGACTCGCGTGCTTCCACTCTGGCGGTGAGAGCCTCCATCCTCTGATTGAGGATTGCATTTTGCTCGGTTACTAGCTGTAACTGAGCAGTGAAAGCGGTAAGGATTTGCTGCAGATCACTTACCACGCCTCCTGCTGACACCTGCGCTCCTTGTTCTCCCATTGGCTGTTCAAGCTGTGGTTGACGCCCCTCGGGATCCATGACGAATGGCCGAGAAATCCTGTTGGGAAGGTGTTGTAACACAGACCCACAACAGGGGGCGCAAATGAACGGACAATGGATAAGAAAAGGAGTAACAATTTAATGTTGCGAAAGAACACAACGGAATATAAACAAGAATAATGATGCCAATCATACACAGGAGGACTGCGGGCAGGCTTGAAGATAGGAGACCTCGGATGAACGAAGAGCCGGGGCCCACACCGCTTCTACCACCAACGGCCTGAAGAACACCGAAGCCGCCAAGCCCTGAGTCCCCAGGTGGTCTCTGTCCTCCGTTGTTGGCCCTGGTACTGCTGGCAGACAGAAACAGAAGGTGGTGAGTGTGAGTCCTCACACCCAGCAACCTTTATAAGTAATTCCTCCGGGAGGGATAACCTCCACCTCCAGGAACGTCTTTACTCGTGCAGCTCCCGTTTGTCCCTCTCCTGGGTCTTCACGGGCATGCGACTGCACACAGAACAATATTAGATTAACAGTAATCACAGCAGAGAAGGTTACCTCTAGTCGTAGAAGATTTCTCGGCGAGGAGGTGGAGTTGCCGTCCGGGCTTTATGGTGATGGTGATGAGATGAATGAGTGACAGCTGGTGTTGAGGATGAGTGACAGCTATCACTCCCAGTGGCTCTGGCGCCCTCTTGTGCTTGAAGCCCGCACTCCAAGCAGGGCGCCATCTGGTGGTGGTGGGCCAGCAGTACCTCCTCTTCAGCGGCCCACACAACATCTACTCCAAACAGGGCACCCACTGGCCTGGGTAGGCGGTTGCGCGGAACGAGGGCCCGTATATGACTGCTTGCAGTCCTAGTTCTTATTATTATTATTAGTTTTTAGAAGTAGAAATAAAAAAATATTGGCTATTACTTATCAAAATAATTGACTTTTTCTCTGTATTGTCCAGTCCGTGTCCCTTAATTGGACTACGAAGATACAGGAAATGAATGAATGAATGAATGTCAGTTGACCAATTTATTAGTTCACTATTATTTCAGCTGTAACTAAGTTAACAGATTAATTATCTGACAAAAAATGATCATTACTACAGCTATACTACTACTACTAATACATTAATATTACTACCAATTAATTCGAGCCATCATTAAAAATTAATCTGGTTTAGAGGAGAAAGTGGAGGTGTGGCTTTCAAAGTGGGACAAAAAAATAAAAACCTATTACAACTTGTTGTTGTAGAGAATTACTGATGCAGTCAAACTGACTGCTCACACATTTCTGGTGTTGTAGTAACATCATGTTTCCAGAGACAATTAAAACCAGCCTGTGGAGACCAAACTGGCACACGTACAGTTCTCTAATTACAGATGTTTCAGCAGTGAAAGAGCATCAACATTTACTTTCTGAAAATCTAGGGCACTGTGCTAGTCATGATACGGGACAAACGGTAGGGATCCATCTCAAGAGATCCTCCGTTTGCCAAAAAAGAAGGGAAAAAATGCTGAGTGTAACACGAGTAAATCCCCTCTCACGGCTGCCAAGTGCACACATGCACTCGCCTGCAAAAACCTAAACTGCTGCACTCAGAACACAGCTGGACACAGAAAGTAACTTCTGGGAACGGAACGCCAGTGTTCAATTAGGCGTGCAAACGTGCACAAAGCGGAGTGCACAAGCATGTGAACACAGAATCTCACGCTCACACTGTTTGTTACTCTTTGTGTTCTGAATTCTATTTGGATTTCCATATATATATATATATATATATATATATTAAACACTAATTACAATGACTAAAATTCATTTTTTCGTTTTGTGACTTGATCCGCCTCAAATTTTTTATCCTGTTCCTTAACATCCTTGCTTTATGACATCACAAATACCTGATGGGTGGGAGGGGCTAGACAGTCATAATTCTAATTATTTACCATTTATGGGAGGAAATAATGATTGGTGATTGTTATCCCGGGAATGAACACTGCGGCACAGCTCTCAATCACTTGAGAGACTCCGAGGTGCTGGTTGTTGGTTCGCAGCCCACGTCAGCGCCATTAAAAAAAACCCAGATGTTAATGGCACAGTGCATTCTTGGTTGATTTTTCCTTATTAAGGGTTTTTTTTTTTTTGTGGGCTCCAGACCAGGTGTCTGCCTTAGTGGTTGCCATCCAGGACCCATGGTGGTTCTGTTGCCTCACAGATGCATCGACGCGCAACAACAGCTCCTGATCCTCATATTATTTTGACTTGTGGGTGTCAGAGGATTTTCGGTTTTCAAAGTGGGAATGTGAAATTCCTAAGTTTGGGAATGGCTGATTTTGACCGTACAGAAGGCAGGCACTCAAACCACGAAGCCAAAACGTTAGCGTCTGTCGCTAGATCACCTTTTGGCCTTGGAGAGTGAGGTTTATTTAACTTCTTTTGCGCAGCACCACCTGCTGGCCTCCGTTACAACAGCATCCCTTCAACATTAAAGAGTGTAATTTTTCTAAAAAACTGTATAAAGACGTCTGGTTATTTTTGTTATTGGTTTGGTTTCACTTACTGCACTAAAATAATGTATTGTAGTCACAGAACACAGCGCCACCATCAGTCCGTCCACACAGTCCACCGGGGGGGGGGGGGGGCTGCGATATCTGCTCTCATGACAAGTTCGAGTAAATGAGATTTCAGGCCGCTGCAGCTGTTTTCTTCACACCAGCAGCAAAAAGCCACAACAATTCTTGACAAATTGAAACATTATTTTTTTCCCTTCCCTCAGAGAAATGGCTGTACTTAAAAAAAAAAAAAATGGATACAACATGAAGTGAATTGTGTTTGTGCCAGGAGGGACAGCAGATTAAAAAAAAGAAAGAAAGAAAAACTAGTGGGAATACATATAAATTGTTTCATATTTTCTTCAAATGTGTTTTTCACTTTTGTTCATCTGGGCACACCATTCAGCGGAGGAGGCACGAGAGACAATAGTAATTCAAATGCTAAATTTAAAATTCAATTTATGAACTCCTCTCCAGCATTTCTGAGTCGTCGTGAGCTTTTTTTTCCCTTCCTCTTTTCTGCAAAACAAAGCCATTAAAACAGAACATGGGTGAAATTACTGTGGGGTGAAACCTGCTAAATTGCTTTTCTGAGCTCAATCGACAACATTTTAATGTTGCGAAAATGATTTTACTCTGCGCTTTAATGTGCTAAGTTGTTAATCAGAGAGAGACAAAAGGCTCGGCACAAAAGGCTGGCATACGTGGATTACAAGGCGCACACTGGGATCAAACCAACATAAAACAATATTGGAAAATGGTTATTATTCCAATTCCATTTTACAAGCAGGAATTATTTGAAAAATCCTTTTGATTTATCGAGCGTGCTAACAGGATGTGCTAAAGAAGAATTTATCCGCACACGCGCGCACACACACACACACACACACACACACACACACACACACACACACACACACACACTTAACGAATATTTGTCCTTTTTTTAATTTTAGTCATCTCCGGCAGCACAATGGACGCAAATAATGAAGGTGACCTCAAATGCACACTTTCATTTTTCAATTTCAGTGTGCATGTGGGCATGTTCCCATAAACTGGTTTAAACTGTGCAGGAATTCTGCTGGGCAGCATGGTGGCTCCTAGATAAAGGCCATGTGTTCCCGGTTCTCCATGCTGGTGCTGGAGCTCACTTTCACAGAAGAAGACTTTCCTGGAAGGTCAGGGTTTAAAATATACCTTGGAAAACCTTAGAGGATCCAGGAAGAACTAAGACCATGCTGTGGTTGTGTTTCAGCCACTGGTGGGATTTTCATGATATTCCAAAATCTCTTTTTTCTATCATGAACTTTGACATGCTGTAACGTAGTTGTACAGGCACACCGTGACATCATCAGGAGGTTGTGGTGAAGTCTGGAGCACCCTATGGGACGGAAACACTGGGATGATTCTAAGGAGCCGTGGCTGACAGGTGCCCAAAAATATATGACAATATTAGCTGATAATTTATATAAAATTATTAAACTGTAATTATGAATAAAATTAATGTTTATTTTCTTGTTTATGGAAAAAGGGAAACCTTCAGAGAGCTTCAGTGTCTGCCCCCCCACCCCCCCACACACACACCACATGGTTTGGCCCCGCCCCTGAACCAGGCACAAACAGTGGGTGGAAAAATGAATTTCCAAACAAGAAGAAAAAACTAGAGTGCTAAGGGTCCTGTGGGTTACCGCCTCAATTAAAACCAAAGGCAAAATTTTCAGCATAAAAATGGCTGCCATTTCCAAATGAACAAATCTACGCATATAATTTTGGGATGGGAACAATGTCAATGACCAATATTGTGCCCTTGTTAAATTAAAAGAAAAGTTATAGGACAGTTTTTGAGAAAATTTGGTCCAAATACTCAAATTGTCTGTTTTTGGCATAAAAATGGCCGCCATTTCCAAACAAATGAATCAACAAACACGATTTTTAGATGGGATCAATATCAACAACCCAAAGTATGCCCTTGCCAAAAAAGTCAGACATTTTTTTACATATCGCAATAAATGGACAACGATGCCGCCGCCGACATATGGTTAGTGGCCTATAGGCTGGTAACCCAAAATGTGGGTAGCGGGGGCAGTTTGGTGGTGAAAACTAACCTGTTAATCCATCACTACTTTTGTTTCAATAATATTAGTTAATCTTATATCAAATCTGATGCTTAACCGGGTCACGGTGGCAATAGACCAAGCAGCTCATCCCACACTTCCCTATCCTCAGCCAAATCATCTAGCTCTTCCCGGTCGGATCCCGAGGTGTTCCAAAGACAGCTGGGAAATATAATCCCTCCAGCGTGTCCGGGGTCTTCCCTGGGGCCTCCTCCCAATTGGATGTGCCTGGAAGACCTCACTAAGGCGACCACCAGATGGCATCCTCACCAGATGCTAGCTCAACTGGCTCCTTTCAATGTGAAGAACCAGGGGCTCTACTCAGAGTCCCTCCCAGATAGTCAACCTTCTCACTTCTCTTTTAGTCCAAATGTTCCCAACCACTAGAGGGACCACTTTCACTTGCACTTAGCATGAAGCATGTTTATCAATATGGTCATCAAGATCTATTCATAACGTTTTGAAATAAGTGTTGCTGTATCTCTAACATTCCTCTGGATCCAGAATATGCTCCAGATCAATTTAAAAAAATGAAATACAATTATTTCTGAAGACATTATTCATCTGCTCACAAAATGTTATTTAAGTTCATTATTAATACTGAATCCAAAATATGTTCAAGATCAAATTCAAAATAGAATCCCTCATTTTCTAGGATATTCTCCATCTGCGCAGCAAATTTCATTAACATCCTCTCACATCCTCTTTTGGAGTTAAATGCTGCTATGTGCAAAACATTCTTCTGGATCTCAGTTCCACAATATTTCCAAGATCACCAAAACTGAATCACTTATTTCTCAGAACATCTTTCTGCTAAATGAATTTAGCTGAAATCAGTCAATTACTTTTTCAGTTATCCTGACAAGAGTAAAAAACTGACAAACAAACATGACCTCCTTGGCAGAGGTAACAATGTCTCACATTCACTCATTCACACACACACACACACACACACACACACACACACACACACACACACACACACACACACACACACACACACACACACACACACACACACTGATGATAGCATGGCAAGGTGCTCGGCTTCACACCAGGACGATTTTGGGGATTAAAGGACCTCATTGATTGTCCTGTCTGACAGGGAATTAAACAGAAGACATTCTATTCACCAGCCCGTTTCTCTAACCTCCACATCAGTCCTTCCCAGGCCTGGTCCTCAGCGAGCCCTCTGTCAAAACCTGATGAGCTCATCCAGGGGTGGTCAGCCAATCAAAAACTAACAGGCACCTGTCCAGGGTTCAGAAACAATGGTCTGCTACATGCCACGTGCTTTACTGAGCAACAACTTCAGAAAACCTCCAAACCTGAAAACATTCATCTGCTGCGTTGTTGTCCCTCTGAGATCACACAGACGTCTGACGCTGAGCAGAACCATCACCAACAACTGACAGCAAGAAGAAGAACGAGAACACGAAGCAGAAAGAGTGTGATGATGGACACGTTTTTGACAGGGAAGAAAGAAAAAAAGGGGTGACAGAAATCAAGCGTACATCAGTCAAATCCCAAACACAATGAATTCCATCTCACACTCGGACTCTTTGTCAGTTTTACTGTCAGTTTGGACACAATCTAACTTATTTATTTGTTGAACAGTAATGTGCAAAAGAAACATGCAGGAATCGTGATTCATGTCACCGATGTGATTAAAATTATTAAATATATATATATATAAACCCCCGATTGTCTCAGAATGTTTTCTCTGGTCAAATCAGTTTGAGTTTCTTTTTTTCTGAACAAAATGCAAAAATGCAAAAAAAAAAAAAGTAGACAAACACACTTCCATTTTCTTCCATTTATCCGGTTAGTGTTGAGGTGTGTGTGTTGGGTGGGGGAGGGGGGGGGGCATCTTGAAATTTGATGAGAGACGGTACACACCAAGGATGAACCTCCAGTCCAACACACGACTGATACCCAGACAGACAAGCTTCGACTCTCGCACCTTTTGTAAAGCTTTAGATTGTACATACTTTTTTGTTTAAAGATAATTTATTCAAGAAGCCCAATTTTAAACCTAAAAAAAAAAACTGACTCTTCTAGAAGCTAGGGGAAGGGAGGCATTGTGGAACCAAGTAATTGAGAATTTTTTTTTTTTAATCTATGCAGAGGCTTTCCACAAAAAACAAACAACAAAAGCCACAACATAAAAACCTGTCAAATCTGACGGGCCATATCGCACTCTCGAATAGAAATCCACCCCAATTTAGAGCTATTAATTAACATTTACAAGTTTAATTGGCAAATGTGCCCATATACAAATGTAGCCTCCATCTGCCACTTTTCTGCTTATTCTTCATAAATCATTATATTTTACATCTGGTTTCCGACTTTTAAATACCACCAACAAAGGTAAAGTAAATAAATCTTGAAATATCAAAAAATAATTGACATATTTTAACAAGAATTTAGAGAATTTAGAGAAGTGAAGATTACACTTGGTAAAAAAAAAAACCTGAATCAGGGTAATTCTGGCATGCTGAATCTGAGCTCAGATTTCCTCGATCACATCACATTTTTTTGCAATCTGCATGCTCCATATTGATGGATTATGCAAAAGTTACTCATTCACTCACAAGTCTGACGCCACTAATCAGGCACAAAAACAACTTCAAAAGTGTAGTTTATAAATCAGGTTGACAAAATGTGAACAAGAGCTGTAATATCATTTGTGGCACTGGAGAGGTGTGCGAGACTGCAGCTTTTGTTTCAATGCTTGATGCGAGAAATATGTTTTCATATCTCAAAAACGTGATGTGATTGGCAAAAACTAACACCAGATTTGGATTCAGCACCACCAAATTACCCAAAATCAGTTGAAAAACTCCTTACAAGTAAAAATTGTGTTGACCAGTGTTATAGTTGTACCTTAAATGATTACTTTGATCTCTTTGACATTGTCGCTTTATGACGTCACAAAGTGGAGGTATGTTCTATCAGAGCTCTCATTCTGTGCCGTCGGGCGATATGGACGATTGCACTGGTCCACATCTTCCAAGATTTGTTGCACCGTGAAATTTGTCTGTGAAATTCTTCCAGTGATTGCATTTCTAGTTTGTAGTCTGTATAGAATTCTCCTTTACAGACTTTGATAATTTGATATCAAAGTGTTGATCAACACATACATACATACATACATACACATATATATATATATATATATATATATACACACACACATACATACATACATATATATACATATATATATATATATATATATATACACATATACAAGGTCTATTAGAAAACTATCCTACCTTTTTATTTAAAAAAAAAACTATATGGATTTGAATGACGATTGCGATTACACCAATCATGCTTGAACCCTCGTGCGCAAGCGTGAGTTTTTTCACGCGTGTCGGTGACGTCATTTCCCTGTGGGCAGGCCTTGAATGAGATGTGGTCCCGCCCTCTCGGCTGAATTCCTTTGTTTCACACGCTGCTCGAGACGGCGCACGTTGCTTTATTAAAATTTTTCTGGACCTGTGAGGAATATCCGAGTGGACACTATTCGAGAAATTAAGCTGGTTTTCGGTGAAAAGTTTAATGGCTGATGAGAGATTATGGGGTGTTTCTGTCGGTGTAAGGACTTCCCACGGAGCGGGACATCGTGCAGCGCTTCCAGGCGCCGTCGTCGGCCTGTTTCGACCTGAAAACATCCTAATTTAAGGTTTAATTCACCCAGGACGTCGTGAGAGAACAGAGAAGATTCAGAAGAGGCCGGCATGAGGACTTTATGCAGACATTCCACTGTTTAAGGACATTTTTTAATGAAAGACGTGCGCGCAAATTCGCCGAGTCGTTTCCGTGACGACTCGGCGAATCTGTGTGCGCCGCGACAGGATAAACACCTCCGTGTTGAAAACCATTTGTAAAATTCAGGCGGCTTTTGTGGCTTTCAACAAGTGAGTAACTGAGAAATTGTTTAACAGCTTGGGCATGTTCCAACTTGCCCGTTAAGGTTTCCAACGGAGGTGTTTTTCCTGTCGCGACCCCCTGCGGTCGGGTCCGGCCTGACATGCGACTCTGCCCGCACGTTCTTTCATTACAAAATGTCCGTTAACAATGGAATGTCCGAATAAACTCCTCATGCCGACTTCTTCTGAAAGTTCTCTGTTCTCTGACGACTTCCTGGGTCAACAGAGCCTGAAATGTGGAAGTTTTCAACTTGAAACAGCGAGACGCTGCCGCCTCGAAGTGCAGATCACCGTCAGGCACCGTGGGCCGTCCTTACGGCGACACTACCAGACCAAAATCTCTCATCAGCCGTTAAAATTTTTACCGAAAACCAGCTGAATTTATCGAATGGTGTCCACTCAGTTGTGCCTTACAGTTTTGAAAAAATTTTGATCAAACAAAGCAGCAGTCTCTGAGCCATTCCTAGTCAATGAAAAAATCGACGAGAGGGTGGGCAACTCCTCACTCAAAGACTGCCCACAGGCAAATGACGTAACCGACAGGCATGAAAAAACTCTTGCATGCCCACGAGGGTTCAAGCATGTCTGATGTAATCACACGTGATTCAAATCCATATGGTTTTTGAAAAAAATAATAAGGTCGGATACTTTTCTAATAGACCTCGTGTATATATATATATATATATATATATATACACACATTCATACATACATACACACACACACACACACACACACACACACACACACACATATATATGAATTGCAAAAGCTCTTTTACACCTGTAAATTTGGCCCCAGAACTGTTCTTCTCTTCTCTTTTTCCTGAACGGACGACTGCAGATCGGCAGCTCTTATTTCTGGAGTGTTCAAACCATTTTAAACTCTGTGCATTTGTGAAGAGAAACAAATAATGATAATTATTGTCAGCAGATCCTCTTTATCCTTCGTGCTGCGTCTGTCTCTGGAGAATCAACGTGCTGCAAACAGAGCCGGTGGTCTTTGTTATTTGCTGACACAGTGCAGCACGGCGATCTCCCGGTCTTACTACACCGCGGAGCCCAGTGATGCCCGGGCCTCCGGATTGCAGCCATGAAATTCTGTGCACGTGGGCCTTCAGTTTCCAAGAGACAACAACAGAAAGATGGAAAGAGAAAAGACGGGTAGAAGTGGGGGGAGGGAGAGGACAGAGAGGCTGCAGCAGTGAGTGAGTGCAGATTGAGTTCCATATTAATGTGTGCAAATTCCCCTGCTCCTGCTGACTAAGATTAGAAAAATTAATTTCATGGATGCAGAGACAATACTGATGTCATCAAGCGGAGAGGAGAGGAACACGCTTGACTCCTCGGAGCCTGGCTTCCATCAGGAACAGATCAGGCAAACTGATTTATCACAGCCTCACTGTCAGGAATGCTCTCTCTCAACACAGAAATTCTACAGCCAAAGTACAGGTGTGTGTATATATATATATATACACACACACACACACACACACACATATATATATATATATATATATATATATATATATATATATATATATACACATATATACACACATATATATACACACATATATATATATATACACACACATATATATATATATATATATATACATATACACACACACACACACGTGTCCACTCACCTGTAATTGGCCTGTTGCTTAGCATCACTAATGGCTGCAAACCCCCCCCACATACATATGACCCCCACCCCACACATACACACACAACCCCCGACATACATACGACTACCCCCCACACACAACCATGACATATATACAATCAGTTCCAACACACAACCCCCCACATACACACAACTACGCCCCCACACACATACAACCCTCGACACACACACACACCAAAACCACACACAGATACAACCCCCCCCCCCCACATACATACATTTATGCTAATGTATGTAGTGCTGCCCCCGGTGGTGAACAACAGGTGAGCAGAGGCAGTGCCAACATGCTGCAGCACAGCAGCACAAACCTGAAGATCACTGGCCTTTTTTTCAAATAATGTATTTGAAGGAAAACAATGCTGTGTTTGGATTATTAATTATCATGAAAAATAAATGTCTGCATTGAACAAACAATTGTATTGGATTGCACCAAATTAAACCGTTTTGTTATAAATGGTATCACCTCTGAATCATGCCATGCATCTATAAATAGGCATCAGATCATTAACCGTGTAGATATGAGTCTTTACTCAGTTGTCCTTCAGTTTTAGTACAATCTGTCCACCACAGGATGGCGATATATCCTCTAAGGCTCTGAGCTTTCAGATGTTTCTTGGTGACAGAGTCACCACAGTAGATCCAGAAGAGATTGTCACTGGGATTTGGTGCAGGTTTTATGCCTGGTGGCTTTCCAGCTGGACCATGATAAAGAATAAACAGAAATAAAGATTTAAAATTTTGTGATGGAAAAGAAAGAATGAAACTGAAAATAAGACATTTCTTCAATCACGGAAGCAGTGAGGGTGAGTTTCGTTCATTTTACACTTCCCTGTGTTTATTCGGTTCTTTGTTCGTGTTTCTTGGTTATTTGTATTCTGGCAGCTCACAGGTTGCAGCAGTGACATCACCACCAAGACATCAAAGTTACTGTAGTGTCAATCACATGATTCAGCACTAATCTGCCACCTGGCAGTCAAATAGGTGAATAACACTTTGTCTGATTCCACATGATAACCATTTCTCTGTACTACTATTAGTACTACTACAAATAATTATTATTACTAGGAGAAACCCATGATTAGGGTTAGTCAGTGTTCTAAAAAAAAAAAAAAGGTTACTGGTGAAGACTTAACACTTTCTTGTAAAATAAATCTGTGACAAGGTACCGAAGTAGAAATGTTTGGCACTCATGATACTGTGGATAAGCACCCCAGATTTACAGATAAATTTGGATTGTATTTTGACCACAGCATGTAGACACATTGGATAGGCTGAAACCTTCCCTTTTGGGAGGAGGTGTATTTTTCTGACCCCGATAACTTTCAGGGTTCTGGCCTGTTCCTGACCTAATTCAGGCGTGTACTTGGCAAAACCCAGCCAAATCTGGCTGAGCTGGGCCTCATAGGGAAAGAGTGTGTTTTTTTGGACCCTGATAACTTTTAGTGTTTCAGCTCGGTCGCAGCAATAATGAAGTATGCACTGTTCCACCCCCAGCCATACCCAAGGGCAACATTTCAAGCATGGACCTGGCAACACCCAGCCAAACCCTTGTACCAAATTTGACTGAGCTGCATCCCATAGGAAAAAGTGGGTATTTTCCTCTCCCCAATAACTTTCAGGGTTCCGATCTGATTAGGATGATAATGCACCGAACCCACATACCACATTTAAAGCAGATCAGCCAAGAATAGAGTGATTCCGTAAGCCTCCGCGTGATAGACACACAGATGCATACCAGCAATTATTAAAAAGAAGATTTATAGAGTTTTCCCAACAAACAACACACTAAACAAAAGAAACTCCAGTAATAAAAGTACACTTCACAATGCTCAAATATCCCAAAGTAAATAGCTGATAAAGAAAAAAATGCACTCAGCATTTATGTTAAGTAGCAGCACACACTGTGGTGTGCACACATGCTCCTCTTGAGTTCCTGTCCATTGTTAGTCTCAACCCCAGAGAAGCACTGTGTTAAAAAGTGAGTTCCACAAAGGTGACTTATAGTCCAGAAAATGATGACTGGATCTCGCAGTGATGTTGCTGGACTGTGTGCATGGCAGCGTTCCTGTGCAACTGCTGCACCGCAATGAGTACCAAATTCAGTGAATTATATCTTGAAACAAAATCTCATTCTGCATCTCAGCACGCACGCCTTGTTAGTAAAAAGTCTGATAACAAATGACAGTGAGAAGAGTGGGACTGGTCCACGGGGAGCTGAGCAGAGCCAAATTGCCTTTGCTCAGTCCAATACGCCAGGACGGTAGAAAAAGCTCGGTATGAAGGGTGGCCAGCAATGAGACGCGTGAAATTATCTGATGGGGGAGAGGTGCAGGGAAATGCCAGCTGCAAGAAGGAGGGGTTATATGCGTTTACACAACGTACATTTGCTTATCACGCCACAATGAAAAAGAAAGGCAGACATAGAGGAACCAGGTAACCAGCTCTTGTTATGCAGCTGACTGGTGCATTATTGTGTTTGGTGTAACGCACATAACTGCTCACTCGTCAACGCTGTCCTCCGAGCTGGTGATCGGTGTGCGCTCCAAGTTTGACACCAGTATTTACATCATACATGTACGCACCCAAGAGGGCTGAGAAATACACAGCCCATACCATAACCCCCCCTCATATTTGCATCGGCTTGTCACGGCCAGCACAGGAACGTCATTAAGTGAGAGGAGGACGGAGCAGAGAAGGGAAGGTGGTAAAAGAGAGAGAGAGGCTACTTCATCTGTCTCAAGTGAGATTGAGGTCAAGGGTTCGCCAGAGCCCTTTTCCTTTGCAGAAACGGAGAACTAAAGAAGCAGCAGGGATGACAAAATTCTCAGTGGCAAAATGGGATCAGGCTGACAAGCGTGCAGCACACCATTACAGAAGGAAAACAAATAGAATGCAATCGTCTGCAAACAATGTAGGGAAAACATGCTGGCAAGAGCGCGGCTCTCAAATCTGCTTGTCAACATTCCAGCCAGGATGTAGTTTCCCAAAACAGACTTCATTTCTGCTCATGAAATGCCAACATTAGATCGATGTGCAGGAATATACAACAACGTTAACCAGGGACTGCGGAGCCTGGACTCAGCGTCCCCTGGACACACTGTCACAACACTTCATTTAACAAGACACTCAGGTGTATCACAACCAGAACCAGGAATAACAGGCAAACGAGCAAAAACTAGGCAGTAGTCTGTCTTTTATATGTTTTTATTATGTCCTCCAATGATGTAATAAAAACATCAGCATTTATTTATTTATTTGTCTGTCCATTAGCAGGATTAAATCAAAACTACTGCTATGTAACAACTATGTAATCTAATATTTACTATGTACAGTAAATTCTGAGTAATAAGCAATGTAATATATAGAATAATATTTAATATGTATTGAAATATGTAATGGCATATATAATGTAATATGTGATGTAACATGTAGAGTAATATCCATCCATCCATCCATCCATCCATTTTCTTCCGCTTTATCCGGAGTTGGGTCGCAGGGGCAGCAGCTCAAGCAAAGCCGCACAGACCTACCGATCCACACACACCTCCCCGAGCTCCTCCGGGGGAACCCCAAGGCGTTCCCAAACCAGCCAAGAGATGTAGTCCCTCCAGCGTGTCCTGGGTCTTCCCCGGGGCCTCCTCCCAATGGGACGTGCCCGGAACACCTCTCCAGCGAGGCGTCCAGGGGGCATCCAGAAGAGATGCCCGAGCCACCTCAACTGACTCCTTTCGATGTGGAGGAGCAGCGGCTCGACTCCAAGCTCCTCCCAAGTGACCGAGCTCCTCACCCTATCTCTAAGGGGGCGCCCAGCCACCCTGCGGAGGAAACTCATCTCGGCTGCTTGTACTCGCGATCTCGTTCTTTCGGTCATGAGCCAAATCTCATGACCATAGGTGAGGATCGGAACGTAGATCGATCGGTAAATTGAGAGCTTTGCCCCCCTACTCAGCTCTCTCTTCACCACGATGGTCCGATACAGCGACCGCATCACTGCAGATGCTGCACCGATCCGTCTATTGATCTCACGCTCCATCCGTCCCTCACTCGTGAACAAGACCCCGAGATACTTAAACTCCTCCACTTGAGGCAAGGACACTCCACCGACCTGAAGAGAAGAAGACCTGAAGACCTCATCCCGGACGCTTCACACTCGGCTGCAAACTGCCCCAGTGCACGCTGAAGGTCCTGATTTGACGAAGCCAACAGAACCACATCGTCTGCAAACAGCAGAGAAGAGATTCTGTGGTTCCGTGGAGAGTAATATGTAATGTCATATTTAAAGTCATAAAGTCACGTAATCGATTATTTAATATGTACTGTAATACATAATGTAATATATAGAATATCTAATATGTACTGTCATATGTAATGTAATATGTAATCACTGCCCAAAATGTGGCCCAACAGTTCACGATCACTGCTCTAAATGTTTACAGACACTATTTAAACTGTACTTTATTCATATGTTTACACACATACACACACACACATACATATATATATATATATATATATATATATACACACATACATACATACATATATGAGGTCTATTAGAAAAGTATCCGACCTTATTATTTTTTTAAAAAACCATATTGATTTGAATCACGTGTGATTACATCAGCCAAGCTTGAACCCTCGTGGGCATGCGAGAGTTTTTTCACGCCTGTCGGTGACGTCATTCGCCTGTGAGCACGCCTTGTGGGAGGAGTGGTCCAGCCAGGACGTCGTGAGAGAACAGAGAACTTTCAGAAGAGGTCGGAATCAGCAGTTTATCCGGACATTCCACTGTTAAAGGAGATTTTTTTAATGAAAGACGTATGGATGGATTGGGGCGTCGGCTCGCAGCCGGCGCGGTGTGCCCGCCACAGGAAAAACATCTCCGTTGGAAGCCTTAAGGACAAGTTGGAACATGCCCTGCTGTTAAACAATTTCTCAGATACTCACTCTACTGAAAGCCACCAAAAGACGGCTGGATTTTACAAATGGTTATCAACACAGAGGTGTTTTTCTTGTGGCGGGCGCGCCGCAGCAGCTGCGAGCCGACGCACCAATCCGTCCGCACGTCTTTCATTAAAAAAATCTCCTTTAACAGTGGAATGTCCGGAAAAACTGCTGATTCCAACCTCTTCTGAAAGTTCTCTGTTCTCTCACGACGTCCTGGGTCAACAGAGGCTTAAATTTGGAGGTTTTCAGCTTGAAACAGGATGACGACGTCGCCTCGGAGCGCTGCGCGACGTCCCGCTCCGCGGAAAGTCCTTACAGCGATAGAAACAATCCAAAATCTCTCATCAGCCGTCAGTGTCTCAGCAACTTCTCAGACAATGAAAATCCGACGAGGGGGCTGGACCACTCCTTCCACAAGGCGTGCTCACAGGCGAATGACGTCACCGACAGGCGTGGAAAAACTCACGCATGCGCACGAAGGTTCAAGCTTGGCTGACGTAAAAACATATGAATCAAATCCATATAGTTTTTTAAAAAATAAAATGGTCGGTTTCTTTTCTAATAGACCTCGTATGTATATATATATATATATATATATATATATATATATATATATATATATATATATATATATATATATATATATATATATATATATATATATATATATATATGAGGGCTGTCAATAAAGTATAGGTCCTTTATATTTTTTTCAAAAACTATATGGATTTCATTCATATGTTTTTACGTCAGACATGCTTGAACCCTCGTGCGCATGCGTGGGTTTTTCCACACCTGTCGGTGATGTCATTTGCCTGTGAGCACTCCTTGTGGGAGGAGTCGTCCAGCCCCTCATCGGAATTCCTTTGTCTGAGAAGTTGCTGAGAGACTGGCACTTTGTTTGATCAAAATTATTTCTAAACCTGTGAGACACATCGAAGTGGACACGGTTCGAAAAATTAAGCTGGTTTTCGGTAAAAATTTTAACGGCTGATGAGAGATTTTGAGGTGATACTGTCGCTTTAAGGACTTCCCACAGTGCGAGACGTCACGCAGCGCTCTCAGGCGCCGTCGTCAGCCTGTTTCAAGCTGAAAACCTCCACATTTCAGGCTCTATTGATCCAGGACGTCGTGAGAGAACAGAGAAGTTTCAGAAGAAGTCGGTTTCAGCATTTTATCCGGATATTCCACTGTTAAAGGAGATTTTTTTTAATGAAAGACGTGCGGACGGGTCCGGCGCGGTGTGGCGGCACAGGAAAAATACCTCTGTGTTGATAACCATTTGTAAAATCCAGGCGGCTTTTGATGGCTTTCAGTGGAGTGAGTATATGAGAAATTGTTTAACAGCTGGACATGTTCCAACTTGTCCTTAAGGCTTCCAACGGAGGTGTTTTTCCTGTGGCGGAGCGTCGCGGCGGCTGTGAGCCGACGCTGCAATACGAATATCCGGATAAAATGCTGAAACCGACTTCTTCTGAAACTTCTCTTTTCTCTCACGATGTCCCGGGTCAACAGAGGCTTAAATGTGGAGGTTTTCAGCTTGAAACAGGCTGACGACGGCACCTGGGAGCGCTGCGCGACGTCCCACTGCGTGGGAAGTCCTTAAAGCGACAGTATCACCTCAAAATCTCTCATCAGCTGTTAAAATTTTCACTGAAAACCAGCTTAATTTTTCGAACCGTGTCCACTTCGATGTGCCACACAGGTTTAGAAAAAATTTTGATCAAACAAAGCATCAGTCTCTCAGCAACTTCTCAGACAAAGGAATTCCGATGAGGGGCTGGACGACTCCTCCCACAAGGAGTGCTCACAGGCGAATGACATCACCGACAGGCGTGGAAAAACTCACGCATGCGCACGAGGGTTCAAGCATGTCTGATGTAAAAACATATGAATGAAATCCATATAGTTTTTGAAAAAAATAAAAAGGACCTATACTTTATTGACAGACCTCGTGTATATATATATATATATATATATATATATATATATATACACACATACACACACACTATATATATGTTCTCCACTCAGATTGCAATAGCCAATCACAGATTAGCCTTTTTGTCCATCATTTACCTGTATTTTGGCATGCTAGGACCAAACGTTATATTGGATCGGTTCCCACTGACCAATAGCGTTAGAGCTTACTGCCAACAGCTAGCCAATCAGAGCGTGGCATACGAAGGTCAGGAACTAGCTGGCAGACGCTAGTTGAAAAAAATGGCAACAAACATGTCAACAACAGCAGAAAATCGTCTGCCAGCGAGGTTTGCTGAGTTCACAGAGGAGGAACTGGTGGAAATATTGAACTCCAAGGATGCCAAAAACACTAAGAAGGTAGACAAGCACACTACTGACGTTTTAGAAGCATTCATCGCATCAGAATCAATCATATGCTGTTCACAACAAAATAAACTGATCAAATTTACTTGACTCTTTGTTGTTTGCTTAATTTGGGAGGGGGTGGAGAACATAACAATTGATAGATGGCAAGTCGTCCAACATAGAGAAATATTGGATTCAAGTTATATTGGACTCGGCTACGCCTCATCCAATATAACTTTTCTTCATCCATTATTTCTCTATGTTGGACTCCTTACCATCCATTATTTGTATAATATATATCAGTATACAGTACACATTTCATATTTAAACATTTTTTGTGGTGGACAGTAGCTGTGCGGGACCACATAATGTATAATGAGTAATGATGTTTGTGGACTAAGTACCACTGGACCTGATTATATCTGCAATGTCCTAATACTTATGGACCTTTCTTCCTTCCTGTTTGCATCGTTCAAAAACTTAGACATTAACTTGAAGGCGAAGCAATGCGCAAATGTCTACAAGCTCTCGCACCCAGGCCACGTCCTGCTGCAGTATCGTATGAAGTGTGCATAATGTTACAGAACATTGTTCTGAATGAATTTGATAATTTCACCAAACTTCATGGTGACTGATTGACAACATTTGGAATACTCCTACAAGCAATCACAGGTGATCACTCAGTGTCATCGGCAGACAAAACCGAATGCTTTCAAGAAAAAAGAAAAAGACAAAAAAAGCAGATGCATCTTTGCAGTGCTGCTTCCGAGGGCGGAATGAGAGGAATGCACTCGTCTTGAACTTCCCATCCCGCAAAACCCCGTGGAGAGATGCTCTTCCACAACCAGATGACGAAGAAAAAAGAGCAGGAGGCTGGAAAATAACAATAAGTCCCAAAGAGAGAAAACAGCCTATTTGAGAAAATGCGCTGCCCTTTCAGTTCCCGCGCTCCCTGCAGCCACGCCGCAACGTGTCACATTAAATATGCAGGCGAGTTTCCCTCTTTATTCAAAGAAATCACCACCTTCACTAATGGAATGGTAGCAGTGAGGAACTGTGAATCTACGGCACGGATAATTATGAACGAGGTCCCATATCGCCAACTGTGTTTATGAATTAGCAATGGTTATTCATGATATTGTGCTCAGAGAGGGTGAAAATACATAAGTGAATACTAAGCGAGCAGACCAGCAGAAACGATGTTAAAGGGTCCTAAGGGGGCTTTCTCTGCCATCCATTAGTCTTCCCTGTAAGGCAAAGCTTAACGAGCTCCTCGGGCTCCGAGGCTGGCCTTGGACACACACACAGCCGAGTAAATTATGAAACAAAACCTTCACCTGAAGAAAAAAAAAAAAAAAAATCACAATATATTACCTTTGCCGAGGAGGTTACCTTCTCACCCCTATGAGCGCTGCTTTATTTGTTATTTCTGAGCCACATTCATCAAAATCCTTTCAGCCAAAACTCACAAAAACTCCTGGTGCAACACTTAAATCTTAGTGTTAGTGTAAAGACTGTTGCAAGAATCACTGCAAGAATCAGTTTCATGAAAAGAAAGAACATTAAATAATCCACTCACACATCTCCTATTAAAATTAGCAAAATAACTTTTATACATAAGGATGGAGATCTGTTGCAGTGGAAATACAGATTCAGTTGGGAAAAATAAAGTTGCTATATTGTAGGAAACAGGGACACACAACCTAAAAAAAGAAAAAAGTCCTGACTCTCATTTTCACATTTTTTTCTTTTGCACCCATCATAAGGG
The DNA here is from genome assembly GCF_902500255.1 of Thalassophryne amazonica. NCBI lineage: Eukaryota > Metazoa > Chordata > Actinopteri > Batrachoidiformes > Batrachoididae > Thalassophryne > Thalassophryne amazonica. Next base: position 55,201,673 of record NC_047121.1, on the reverse strand, counting down.
TAGGATACGAACATTTGGAATTTCACACATTTTAATTTGCTTATGCCATTTCAAATACAAGAAATACAAAATAAAAAAAGAATAAAAATTTCTAAAATGATCTTCCTCAAACTCAAACTGAAAGCAAATCTCTAAAACTTGATAAAACCTGTAAATAATAAACAGTTTTATTGCCAGTTTTCTTCAGACAAGTCAGGGGATGGAAACATGAACATTTCCAAGTCACTGAATATGTCTTGGACTTTATTTACATCAATTATAAAGAAATACAAAGGTGAAATACACAGGCGCCCAGGAGGCATCCTTAGCAGATGCCTGAACCACTCAGCTGGCTCCTTTCAACACGAAGGAGCAGCGGCTCTACTCCAAGTGCCTCACGAATGACTGAGCTTCTCACCTTATCTCTAAGGGAGACACCAGCCACTCTATAATGAAGCCCATTTCAGCTGCTTGTACCCGTGATCTACTTCTTTCGGTTATGATCCAAGCCTCATGACCATAGGTGAGAGTAGAAATGAAGATTGACCAGTAGATCGAGAGCTTCACCTTTTGGCTCAGCTCTCTTTTCGTCACAACTGTATGGCAGAGCAAATGCAACACCACCCCTGCTGTGCCGACTCTCCGGCCAATCTCACGCTCCATTGTCCCCTCACTCGTGAACAAGACCCCTAGGTACTTGAACTCCTTCACTTGGGGCAAGACCGTATTCCCTACCCACAGTAGGCAATCTATCGATTTCCTGCTGAGAACCATGACCTCAGATTCAGAGGTGCTGATCCTCATCCCAGCCGCTTCACACTCGCCTGCAAACCGATCCAGTGAGTGTTGGAGATCACAGGCTGATGAAGCCAACAGGACCACATCATCTGCAAAAAGCAGTGATGAGACCCTGAGCCCACCAAACTGGAACTCCCCCCCCCCCCCCCGACTAAGCCTCGATATCCTGTCCATGAATATCACAAACAGGATTGGTGACAAGGCGCAGCCCTGGTGGAGGCCAACCCCCACCGAAAACAAGTCTGACTTACTGCCGAGGACCCGAACACAGCTCTCACTTTGTCAGTACAGAGATTGGATGGCCCTGAGAAGGGATCCCCTCACTCCATACTGCCACAGCACCTCCCACAGTATCTCCTGGGATACCCGATCATGCGCCTTCTCCAAGTCCACAAAACACATGTAGACTGAATGGGCAAACTCCCAGGCACCCTCCAGGATCCATGTGAGAGTGAAGAGCTGGTCAGTTGTTCCACAACAGTAGACTTTACCAGTGAGGCTGAGTAGTGTGATGCCCCTGTAGTTGGCACACACTCTCTGGTCCCCTTTTTAAATATGAGGGCCACCACCCCAATTTGCCACTCCTGCTGCACTGTCCCAGACCTCAATGCAATGTTGAAAAGATGTCTCATCCAAGACAGTCCCTAGATACCCAGAGCCTAATCCCAGATACCCAGAGCCCAAATCCTCCATCAGCTTCCAGCTCCGCCCCTACTATAGATGACGCTCTGTTCCTCAAAATGTTCCTTCCAGTGCCAGATTACATCTTCAGTTGTGGTAAACAGAGTCCCATCCTTACTGTAGACGGCTTGGATGGTTCCATTTTCCCCTCCTGAGGTGCTTCACGGTCCGCCAGAAGCACCATGGTGCTGACTGAGAGTCCTTCTCCATGGCTGCTCCGAATTCCTCCCACACCTGCTGCTCAGCTTCCCCCACAGCAGAGGCTGCTGCCCTTCAGGCCTGTCGGTACTTTGCAACTGCCTCCGGAGTCCTCCGAGATAACATATCCCGGAAGGACTCCTTCTTCAGTAGGATGGCTTCCCTGACCACTGGTGTCCACCACGGTGTTCGAGGGTTGCAGTCCCTTGAGGCACCTAAGACCTTCAGGCCACAGCTCCCCACTGCAGCTTCAGCAATGGAAGCTTTGAACATTGCCCATTCTGGTTCAATGCCCCAACCTCCACAGGGATGCTAGAAAAGCTCTGCCGGAAGTGTGAGTTGAAGATCTGTCGGACAGTGGGCTCCTCCAGAAGTTCCCAGTTCACCCGCTCTATCCGTTTGGGCTTACCAGGTCTGTCCAAAGTCCTTCCCCACCCTCTGATCCAACTCACCACCAGATGGTGATCAGTTGACAGCTCTGCCCCTCTCTTCACCTGAGTGTCCAGAAAATGCATACTCAGATCAGATGATACAATCACAATATCGATCATCGATCTTCGGCCTAGGGTGCTCTGGTACCATGTACACTTATGAGCATCCTTATGTTCAAACATGGTGTTAGTTATGGACAGTCCGTGACTAGCACAGAAGTCCAATAACAAACGACCATTTGGGTTTACATCAGGGAGGCCGTTCCTCCCAATCAGGCCTCTCCAGGTGTCTCTGTCTTTGCCCACGTGTGCGTTGAAGTCCCTCAGCAGAACAATGGAGTCCCCCACTGGAGTCCATTCAGGGAGTCCAAGAAAGCCAAATACTCCAAACTGCTGTTCGGTGCATATGCACAAACAACAGTCAGAGTTTACCCCCCGCCACCCGAAGGCACAGGGAAGCGACCCTCTCATCTACCGGGCTAAACTCCAATGTAGCGGCTCTCAGCCAGGGACTCGTGAGTATCCCGAAACCTGCCCAGTGCCTCACACCCTGGGCAACTCCAGAGTAGAATAAGGTCCAACCCTTATCAATGAGAGTGGTTCCAGAGCTGAGGCTGTGCATGGAGGCGAGGCCCACGAGATCCAATGGTATCACTCCACCTCCCACACAAGCTCTGGTTTAATAACTACTTTATTTATCTCAAGTTGTGTCACTGGTATGTCACTCAGACAGCAAAATTAAGAGATTATTTAAAAATAAGTTCTTCAGAGAGCAAAATTAAGAGGTTACACAGGTTTTATACAGAACAGAGGAGGAGCAAATTACCTGTATTTCTTTCAGCCTGAGCCTCTTCACGTTATATCTCATGAATCAACAGCTGCCTGCTCGTTTAAAAATCACTGGAAAAACACGTATATATAAGGCAACCCGAATTAGAGGAGAAATGCCGCTTTTAACAACCTGGACCTCATTTCTGGCATAAAATACAGTTGTTTACTCACCAATATAACTTTGGTGTCGTTTGGAGTCCGTGAGTCAAACATTTTTGTTCTTCTACTAAGGTGGATTAGAACTTTTTGTGATACACAGCACCAACTACTGTACTGGAGGGGCCTAGCAGTCAATATGTGTCACTGATTTCAAAATGCTGCTCTTTTCAACCAGACATGCAATGCTGTGACATGTCAATCATTTGTTGTCCAGTCAGATTTCAGGGGAGTCCATTGCAACCCCGGCCTCTGCTCTAGCTCCACCCATGCCAGGAAGTGTTCAACATTTGACATTTCCTGTTTCACTGTGGACTCAAAATTTGGCACTTCCTGTTTCAGTGTGAACTTGCCACTGTATTCCCATGAGATTCTATGAGATCTCGTCTGTCAATCCAGGAAGTGTTTGACATTTTACATTTCCTCTTTCACTGTGGATTCAAAATTTGGCACTTCCTGTTTGGGACTCCCTGTACCATGAGCAAGCTTTGCGCCACTGTGTGTCACTTCGCTCGTATAACATCAACCACTGTACGAATCTGTAGTGCGTTTAACAAATGTGAATGATGGTGCCTTTTACTTCGACCCATAACATTTTTAATTATGCTACCCTGGGCAGATTTTAATAAAGCAATATCAGATCTACACAGTGGGATGCAATCCATAGCATACAACATTGTGGGACAAAAAACACTTTTCCATAGATATGATTTTACAGAAGTATGTAGACCTGGGTACTGAAATCCAACTGATGCCTATACATTCTCCTTCTGCTGGCATTTATCCTATTATTTACATGACTGGTTTACTTTCCCACCAAATCAAACTTGACACACAGGATCTCCCTATTAGTTTGGACATGTGCAGAGGAGGGACCCAGGATATATAGGGAGAAGGATGCTGAGGATGGAGCCACCAGGCAGGAGGAGAAGAGGGAGGCCAAAGAGGAGGTTTATGGATGTGCTGAGGGAGGACATGCAGGTAGTTGGTGAGATAGAGGAAGATTCAGAGGGCAGGGTGAGATGGAGACTGATGATCTGCTGTGGTGCCCCCTAATGGCAGCAGAAATAAAAAATGAGAAGATGAGTTCATCTAGATCTGGATGAAGGTGAAGGTTACTGGGGTCAAATGTCAGAATTCTGTAGTCTTTACTGTCTTCATTACAGAGTTGTTGGATGGGCTGACATAACTAGATTACATTGATTAATTTTTTTTAGAGTACAAACATGAATTAATGTTATTAATCCCAATACAACATTCTGCAAATTCCCAGAAGTCTGGAAGTCTGCGTGCTATGAGTCTCCTCATTTTTTAAAAAACATTTGATATTTCAAAACACATCAAGGCAGAAAAAAAAGGCAAAAATACTGCATGCCTCATAAACAATTTGTCAAAGCAGGTTCCACCAGCGGTGTAGTTAAAGAGGCTGGAAGCTCTAAACAACAAGGATTTACATTCAGGCTGTTTTGGAGCACAGCCCGGAGCTACATCCATATTTCTCCTGCAGGTGATCCATCACTTAATAATAAAAAAAAAAAAACACAACAACAACAACAAAATAATAAACAACCAGCAGATATCCTGACCTTCCTTCTTCATGCAGATATCAGATGCTCATTAAAAGTCACCTAAAACAATTTGGGCCAAATTGATTTCATTATCGGTCTCGACACGACACACGAGACGCTCGTGTCTGATACCTCAGCGGGAAATATGCCAAGTTAATTAGAAAAAAATTGATTTTCGTATTATTTTTTTCATGTCCGCTCAAGTGTCTAAAGGTGACACAGAGAGGCAGTGGGAGGGTGCGCTTAAATATTACAGCACTCAGAAATTCTTTTTCCAAGTTATGTTTGTCAGATGAGGGACAGCTCACTTATGAGGTCTATTAGAAAAGTATCATACCTTTTTATTTTTTAAAAAAACTATATGGATTTGATTCATATGTTTTTACATCAACCACGCTTGAACCTTCATGCACATGCGTGAGTTTTTCCACGCCTGTCGGTGACGTCATTCGCCTGTGAGCACGCCTTGTGGGAGGAGTGGTCCAGCCCCCTCGTCGGATTTTCATTGTCTGAGAAGTTGCTGAGAGACTGGCGCTGTGCTTCATCAAAATTTTTTCCAAAACTGTGAGGTTGATAACCATTTGTAAAATCCAGGCGGCTTTTGGTGGCTTTCAGTTGAGTGAGTATCTGAGAAACTGTTTAACAGCAGGGCATGTTCCAACTTGTCCTTAAGGCTTCCAACGGAGGTGTTTTTCCTGTGGCGGGCGGGCGCGCTGTGCCGGCTGCGAGCCGACACGCCAATCCGTCCGCACGTCTTTCATTAAAAAAATCTCCTTTAACAGCGGAATGTCCAGATAAACTGCTGATCCCGACCTCTTCTGAAAGTTCTCAGTTCTCTCACGACGTCCTGGGTCAACAGAGGCTTAAATTTGGAGGTTTTCAGCTTGAGACAGGATGACGACGTTGCCTCGGAGCGCTGCGCATCGTCCTGCTCCGTGGGAAGTCCTTACAGCGATAGAAACAATCCAAAATCTCTCATCAGCCGTTAAAATTTTCACCGAAAACCAGCTTAATTTGTCGAATGATGTCCACTCGGATGTGCCTCACAGTTTTGGAAAAAATTTTGATGAAGCACAGTGCCAGTCTCTCAGCAACTTCTCAGACAAAGGAATTCCGACGAGGGGGCTGGACCACTCCTCCCACAAGGCATGCTCACAGGTGAATGACGTCACCGACAGGCGTGAAAAAACTCTCGCATGCCCACGAGGGTTCAAGCTTGGCTGATGTAATCACACGTGATTCAAATCCATAATAAGGTCGGATACTTTTCTAATAGACCTCGTATACAAGAGTCATGAGGAGATGACATGCCCCCCCCACCATCCCAGTTCCCACAAATCAGTAATAAATAAAGTGTCTGGGACCACCTGAGTACATGCTTATGCTAAATATGCATGAAACTGGTCAACTGGCTCTTAACATATTGCGCTAACAAGGGTGACAATGACAATTACTTGAATATCTCGATGTGACCTTGAAATCGACCCCAAGGTCACCATAATCGACTGGTATCAGGGGATCACCTGAGTACATGCTTACGCAGAATATAAATGAAGTTGGTTGAGTGCTTGTTGAGATATTGTGCTAACAAGTGAAAACAGACAGACAGATGGACAGACGAAATGCTGATCGCTATATCCCCCAGTATTATACACACACACATAATTATATATATATATATATATATATATATATATATATATATATATATATATACACACATATATATACACACATACACACACACACACAACATGAAATAATTAGTGGTATTCGTGATTAGTCAACCAACTGGGGGAAAAAGGTATTAAAAAGTATTATTAGAATAATTTTGACTGATTCCATTTTCTCACATTTGGATTTGCTTCTATTTTCTTTTGAGATGAACTCATTAACTGCTTTATTATTAACTCCCCCCTTGTCTTTAGGTATCAGTCCAGTATGAGTCACAGCTGCCTTGCACCATGAAGATTATATACAATATTAATACTGCAGCAGGAATTTGCTGGACAACCTACCAGGAATTAATGAGAAAATATCCATAAGAACCACTAGATGAACAATGACAGCAATAGTAACTGACAGTGAAAAATTATAACAAAAATAGTGTTTTCAACAGCAATGACGCAAACGAAGATGACAAGAAAACAAGATCATTGAATATATTGAAAGATAGTTTTAAAAGAAATTTATATTTGCACTGGTTTAAACAGCCCTAATACATACAGTGAGGAAAATAAGTATTTGAACACCCTGCGGTTTTGCATGTTCTCTCACTAAGAAATCATGGAGGGGTCTGAAATTTTCATCTTAGGTGCATGCCCACTGTGAGAGACATAATCAAAAAAAAAAAAAAAAAATCTGGAAATCACAATGTATGATTTTTTTTTTATAATTTATTTGCATGTTAGCAGCTTGGTAGAAGACAACAACTGTTATGATTATTTATTAGAAAGTGGAAGAAACACAAGATGACTGTCAATCTCCCTCGGTCTGGGATTCCATGCAAGATCTCACATTGTGGGGTAAGGATTATTCTGAGAAAGCTCAGAACTACACAGGAGGACCTGGTCAATGACCTGAAGAGAGCTGGGACCACAGTCACAAAGATTACATTAGTAACACATGACGCTGTCATGGTTTAAAATCCTGCAGGGCAGCAAGGTCCCCCTGCTCAAGCCAGCACATGTCCAGGCCCGTTTGAAGTTCACCAGTGACCATATGGATGATCCAGAGGAGCCATGGGAGAAGGTCATGTGGTCAGATGAGACCAGAATATAGCTTTTTGGAATCAACTCCATTTACCATGTTTAGAGGATGAGAACAACCCCAAGAAAACCATCCCAACCGTGAAGCATGGGGGTGGAAACATCACACTCTGGGGGTGCTCTTCTGCAAAGGGGACAGGACGACTGCACCGTATTGAAGGGAGGATTGATGGGGTCATGTATTGTGAGATTCTGCCAAACAACCTCCTTCCCTCAGTAAGAGCATAGAAGATGGGTCATGGCTGGGTCTTCCAGCATGACAATGACCCCAAACACACAGCCAGGGCAACTAAGGAGGGGCTCCGTAACAAACATTTCAAGGTCCTGGAGTGGCCGAACCAGTCTCCAGACCTGAACTCTATAGAAAAACTTTGGAGGGAGCTGAAACTCCAAACCTGAAAGATCTAGAGAAGATCTGTATGGAGGAGTGGACCAAAATCCCTGCTGCAGTGTGTGAAAACCTGGTGAAAAACTACAGGAAATGTTTGACCTCTGTAATTGCAAACAAAGGCTACTGTACCAAATATTAACATTGATTTTCACAGGTGTTCAAATACTTATTTGCAGCAGTAACATACAAATATATTATTAAAAAAAAATCATACATTGTGATTTCCAGATTTTTTTTTTATATATATATATTATGTCTCTCACAGTGGACATGTACCTAAGATGAAAATTTCAGACCCCTCCATGATTTCTAAGTGGGAGAACTTGCAAATCGCAGGGTGTTCAAATACTTATTTTCCTCAGTGTACAACCCCTGGCAAAAATTATGGAATCACCGGCCTCGGAGGATGTTCATTCAGTTGTTTAATTTTGTAGAAAAAAAGCAGATCACAGACATGACACAAAACTAAAGTCATTTCAAATGGCAACTTTCTGGCTTTAAGAAACACTATAAGAAATCAAGAAAAAAAGATTGTGGCAGTCAGTAACGGTTACTTTTTTAGACCAAGCAGAGGAAAAAAATATGGAATCACTCAATTCTGAGGAATAAATTATGGAATCACCCTGTAAATTTTCATCCCCAAAACTAACACCTGCATCAAATCACATCTGCTCATTGATACTGACCCTATGCCATGACATTGACCCTATGTGTCTTTTTGCTCTATGGTTTTTTGCTCTATGGCAAGATGCATTATCATCTTGAAAAATGATTTCATCATCCCCAAACATCCTTTCAATTGTCCAAAATATCAACATAAACTTGTGCACTTATTGATGATGTAATGACAGCCATCTCACCTTTTCATAAGCTAAATTAGATGTGATCAAATGTCAGGAAAATGTATTTAGTTCATGCACTTGAGTCGAAGTTTTGTTGTGGTGTTGTGACTTTTTTGTTTTCAACTTTTTCGGTTTCTGAATTGTTTATCACATAATTTTCACAGAACATTGGTTATCTCTGCTATGCACAATTTGTCATTACTTTTTGGCACTTGGTTTCCAATTGATAACTGGAAGACAAACAGGCATAAAACTGGAACCTCCATCCAATTATGGTGCTGTAGGTAAATCCATAAGAGAAAAATAAAAGTGAATGGGACAGTTTTGATTGCGATATAATGCAAAATGTACATTAAATGAGCTTTTCAATATTAAATTCAAATGTCCACAAAGCCCACAATCCAGATTAAATTCGGATCAAACTTTGTCAGGTTATAGTGAGTGCCAGTCTGCACCTCACGTTCAAATATGAGTGTGATTGGGGCACGTTTGATTAAGATATAATGTAAAATACACATTAAATGGGGTTTTAAATTTTTTTAAATTTAAATGGCCACAAAATCTGTAATCAGGATCAGATCCAGATCAAACTTTGCCAGGTGATAAAGGATACCATCCTAAATAATTAAATCTGAAAGAAATTTGATCTTTTTTGACAGAGTTATGAATTTTTGAACATTCATTCAATGTTAAAGATAGGGATTTTTCCAATTTTCCAAGATTTTTCCTGACTTTGACCTTTGACTTATGACCTTGAAAATTGAATCACTTCTTGCTTGTCAGGATATGAATATTCAGTAAATATTTCATAATGATATATGAAAAATTGTGGCTTTCAGGCTGTCACAAACAAGCAAAAAACAAACATACCGAGTAACATAACAAACGGGCAAAACATAACCTCCTCCAACTTCATTGGTGAAGGTAAATAAACCAGTTCAGGTGAGTTACGAGCTGGTTTTACAACAGCTCGAACACAATGCAAAACTGGTTTTAACTGAATGTAAGTGAGCTAATCCAGTTTTGTCTGGTTGTTAAAACTGCATAAATATCTTTGAATTTTGGACAAGTAATGTGAAGTTGCGAGTTGTACTTTTTAAAAACTATTATAGAAGCTAAACAATTATTGATTAATCATTAAAAAATAATCCGTAGGATGAAAACAAGTGTTGATTTCCGCCAGTGACTAAGGCAGGTTGGACAATAGAACATTTGTTATTGTGCAACACACACACACACACACACACACACACACACACACACACACACACACACACACACACACACACACACACACACACACACACACACACACACGTCTTCACTCCTTCGCCTTTTGTGGCCCTTTCCTCCAACACTCTGGCCCTCTTTCCTCATCCTCGGCACAGCGCTCAGATCTGTAGTGACCTTAATTTTCTCTGGTGATGACTGAAAACTCCACATTTTGACATAAAGGTTTCCCAAAACGGGCTCGTCAACCCGACTTAGCGGTCCTGGCAACAGGCTTCCCTTCACCCCCAGCAGCCCCTCCAGGTTCCCCTGTGGAAGGCCTACGGCTCTCTGAGCTCAGGACAGGCCGACCATCTCCTGGGTTCAGACTGGAAATCCATCACCAAAAGCCGGCTGGGAACGTGAGGTGGGTGAGAAAGGTGGACCAGCGCCAGGCTCCAGAACTACGAGCTCGGCTGCATGGTCTCGCTGCGCACTTGCACCTCAGACTGAGCTCCGTTATTCACCATCATTTATTATATAATGGCTGAGTGGATCCTTGTCATTTGATTGGTGCTTTGTATGAACAGACCATTCAATTTGGCTTCGCCTCGTTGAATGGTCTGTTCCAGCTTTCACCTCCTGAACTATTTGTACCACTGAACCATAAACATTCATTATTTGTATAATATATAGACTGTTTACAGTTCCTGTTTATGCAGGTGCTGAAATTATTAACTCAACAATTCCCAGAAAAAAGCCAGATAATTATTGGTCAAACATTACAGGAAAATGAAAAGTATATTTTGACAGTAGTTTCGCAATGTCAAGATATAATATGTATAACGATAAACTGAATAATTCTGAGTTTTGTTCACATTTCAAGGTGCATTTTTCCTTATTTTTTTTATTCCTTTATTTTATTTTATTTTATTTTTTTGCTATACAGATATAAAAACAAACATATACATTCATCACCATTTGTCACACCGGTGCATATAGTGTGTCTCCTCAACCCGAAAAGGAGTGGGAAGAAGTATAATTTATAAACTCCCACCCCTAAGTACAATTCGCAAAATATAAAACTCATGGTAGAGCAATGAACTACAACAATCACCCATCATCCATCACCACCATCAATTCTTTCTGTTTGCTTTCGTATTCGGATCTTCTTTATGAGGTACACATTCAATTCTCAATAGCAGTATACTCAACAACTCCATATTCAATTATTCAAACCCATTACAATTGCTCATCAATATATACCCACATATGCACATTCACCTATACGTGTACACCTATATACAAGTACATGAAAACCCATACACAGTTACACACATACATCTATGCATGCATACATATTGTCCTTTTCATTTATACTTTTCTATATTCGAATATACAGTTAGGTACTAACAATTGTATCAATGGCTTTCCATTATTTTCAATTCATTTAAAGTTTAACACATTTTTACCTTCTAAGCAATTAAATAGTCTTACACCCTGATCATTACTATCATAATGCCGTACACCTGATACTACTGTTCAATATCTATACAATAGTCTACACTTCTTACTAACTCTATAAACATTTTTTACTCGTTTGTGTACTGTGATAACATAATGTCTTTATATTTCTTTTTGAACTTATAAATGTTTCCACACAGTTTAATGTGGTTGTCCAAATGATTCCATAACTTGACTCCACATACCGACACACACCAACTTTTCAGAGTAGTTCTTACATAGTGTACTATAAAGTTACCACATCCCCTCAATCCATACTGTCCTTCTTTCTTACCCCATACTTCTATACAGTAAGTTAAATATGGCAAAATCAATGTACAATATAACACACGAAGGGCATCATGCTCTAACAAATATTTAACTTTGTTAATAACTGCGAGACGTTTGGAAACTTTACTCTGTATACAGTATATCTAATGTGCTTTTTCCAGCTTATTTTTTCGTCTATTATTACACCAAGAAATTTATATTTTGATACTTTTTCAATTTGAACACCATTTATACATATCTTTAACTCAGAATTTACTTTGTAATTTCCGAAAAACATTTTAGTTTTATCTAGATTTAAAGAAAATTTATGTGTGTCCATCCAACTTTTTAGTTTATTCAGTTCGTCATTAATAATACGGATAAGTTCACTATAATTTTCATTTGCATAAAATATGTTTGTGTCGTCCGCAAATAAAATCATTCTCATAATTTTGGAGATATTAAATATGTAATTTATGTATAAATTAAATAATTTTGCTCCCAAAATTGAACCTTGGGGTACTCCGCATAAATTTTCCAAGTTATTTGATGTAAACTCACCCATTTTCACAAACTGCTTTCTCTCCGGAGAGAAAGCAGTTTGAGTCAGAGTTACTTAACGGAGCTCCGTTATTTTGTAAATATTATTTTTCTTTCTACATGCATTCTGTAGACTTTTGGTCATCCAAGGATGTTCCACAAATTTTTTTTTACAAGTATACTTCTTAATTGGACAGTGTGTGTCATATAATTCCATAAATATCTCCATAAAGTTACTATAGGCCCTGTCCACATTTTTCTCACAATAAATTAAGTTCCAATCCTGGGAATTTAAGTCATTGTTCAGGGATTTAATTGCTTCCTCCGAACAAACCCGTTTATAGATATGTTTTTTCCTACAATCTGTAATTTTTTTGTTATATATAATAAACACTGGTAGATGGTCAGATATATCACAGACCATTAGGCCGCCTGTAGTGTCATTCATAGTGCTGTTTGTGAAGATGCTATCAATTAAAGTGGCACTGTGATTTGTTACTCTGCTAGGTCTAGTTATAGTCGGATAGAGGCTCATGCCAAACATCATATTAAGGAAATCATTAGTCCATTTGTGCTTTGTGTGATTTAGTATATCTATATTAAAATCTCCACATATAAACATAGTTTTCTTTTCTTTCCTTGAAAATATTTTTCCTACACAGTCATTGAATAATTCTACGTCAGTTCCTGGAGACCGATACAAACAGCTCACCATTACATTTCTCTCCTTATCATTATGGACTTCAACTGTAACAACTTCTAAAACATTATCTATAGCCAAGTCAAATAGTTCTTAAAGATGAAGCGCTTATGTATGACGCTAAGCTTAATACTAGCAATGAACTGGACAGTCATTAAGATTGTGTCGACATGTTTTCAGGATTTTACTAGAACACGTCCCAATCATAGATTTTATATATATATATATATATATATATATTATATATATATATATATATACACACACACACACACACACACACATACATACATAAATACATACATACTGGACAAAGCCTCCGGGACATCACCCACATGTTCCCTATAGAAACCCGGAGCAGTCGATATGAAGCCTGTATCCGGACGTCACCATGTTGGCAGCTCTAACATGGCTATAAATGCATAAAGAGGTGGAGCGTAGGTGGCTCTGTTGTGTGACAAAAGAAGACTGAACACATCTGTATATTTGAGTCCAAAGTGTGGGTGTTTATGAAATATATTGTTGGTGATGTGCAGTGGTTCCCAAACAATTTGTTTTGGTATAGACATAAACGTTATGAGCCACTATTTTCTTGGTAATCCTGCATTAAATGGACCTAAAGGACGAAGCTACAACAGCTGTTAAAAGTGCTAACCCCGTTAGCGTGCAAAATTAAATAAGGCAAGAACTTCACTCAGCGTGAATACTGCAGCAGGGACGTCTTAGATGATGCGTTAGGATGTTTCACAGCATAACAAACCAGATTATTCCAGGTGTTTGCTATAATATACTCAAAATACCAGACATAGCCTCCACAACAGCTCATGGCACATGGAGCGGACGCTGACATTGGGGCAGGAGTGTGTAAATGAGTTCATGTGAGGCATCATGGTAAAGTGCTTCAAGCTTCTGATTCAAATGCACTATAGATTAGATTAGATTAGATTACATTAGATGAGACAGAACTTTACTGATCCCTTGGGAAGACTCCCTCAGGGAAATTGAGGTTCCATCAGCATTGTATAGCAGCACACAGGGTAAGAAGCACACAGAGCATCAAAGTGAAAGAAAAAAGAAAAACAGTCTGCAATATAATACACAATATAAATACTAGACATTACTGATCAATTACTGGTTTACTGGCTGCTACTGTTCTCTGCTCTCATTCCAACACCTCTGTCTTCCTGTTATCCTCCTCCCAACTGAGTGAGGAGTAACATAAATGCAGTCCATCCATTTACCATCTACTGGGGATGAAGCTACAAGAGTTGGCATTGGCTCAGCCACTGTCACTCAAAGTGACCACACCCCTAATTTTATAACAACTTTATGACTTAAAACATTTTAAACTAAGAAGTCAGAAAAAAAAAATCACCTTTGTCATGAAGGAGGAAACTATCTCTCAAGACCAAGTCTGGTTTTTGTACCAGGCTGTAAACATGTTTATTTATATTCTAAATTTGGACATTTTAACACAGACCCCTGTGGGAAAATGTACTTTTTTGGAGCCAGCCTCAAGTGGCTAGTCAAGGAACTGCAACTTTGTCCTCTTCCGGTTGGGTTTCATCTCACACCATCAAAGCTTCCCACTTGCGTTTGGCAAGCAAGCGATGAGAACCACTGAGCAGCCAACACAATCCCTCGTGACCCTTAGAAAGCAAATGTATCTCGCCATCTGTTTTCAACTTATTGCATTTAAATATACGGCATGTAAAAAAGACTCCGCTGTGTGAACAAGCGGAAAAGATTCTATGACTGTTCTGGTCTCCTTTTAATATTCAAAACATGCTAGACTACTATTAATCTGGTTAACATGCATGTTTTAATGCACCGTTTAATATCAGTAATGCACTGCTCTTGTGTGTAATAGATCCAGGAATGAAACAATTCCTCAAGAATTTTCATTACTCCAATTAATGGGAGTTCCTCAAGGAATTTTTCCAGGCCTTCACTAAACAGAAACGATTATAATTCCATTTATTAATAGTCCAAAGCTGAACTGTATCCAAAAGAGTCCGAGCCAGAATAAACACAATGACCGTGAGTTGTTTTACACACTAAATCCTTGGCTGACCTTTTATGGACAGATTTTTTTTATTGTCGGCCACACGTATTAAAGGGATGAACATATTTCCCCGGAGAATTAAGAAATCCTTTGGCTGCCTCAGACACATTTCACTACATGTCCAACTCCGTAACTCCTTGCAACGCTGCATGTGTGCATGTGCACGAGCATTTACCAACCACCTGCTAATGTTTAAGATACGTACAGCAGTGTGCATGATTTTATGCACTGCATGTGCAAATAAAGTGATCTTGAAAAACACTGTGGGAGTCTGTGGCTCTTGATGTGTCAACATGGACGAATTCACACACCTATGTTCTGAGCAGATCTGCCGAATCAGTTTCACACCGTTAACTTATTTTTAGGCGTCTCATTGTTAAATTTTAGTCTTTTATTATACTGTATAGATTTTTTTATAAGCCAGGTCTTCCACCTACACTTGTAAAGCTCCAGTCATACATTGATAAGACCGCGACACATCACCAACACTTTTTTTTTCTGCGACAGTCAAGAGAATGTGGCACGCACACACACCTGTTACCTTTTTTCTTGAACCTGTGACAGGGTGGTTGCAGCTAAAGCTCAACCAACATGGATTCTTTTGAGGTGCTCACACGATATTGATATCAAGGAGTAAAAATTTACAATACAGATGTAACGCCGATATATAGCATAGGGAACTCTTGTCTCTTGTCACTGTAAAATGCTCACTCTGATTGAAAATGAATGGCAGGTCGCTTTGCCTTCGTCTCTGGTAGCTAATGTGACAAGGGGAGATGGGGTCCCAACCATGCTTGACAGCTTTGTAAACAATGCAGCACTCTTTGTTGGACAATCTACATAATGACACCATTTCAAACAGCCAAAGCATTTTTCTCCACTGTTTAGTCTGTAAAATAAAAGTTTTCATATTGGCAAAAATAACGTAAACCCCAATATGTTCATGAAAGGCTCATATCAGTCTACTCTATATATCGGTCAGGTTCTACTTGTAACCCCAGTGTGACGGAGACCTTAGTACACCACTACACACTACATTTAAACTCCAGTGACTTGTTCCTGTTGCAGATCAACTGCTGTCAGAAATTCTGTGCCGTCATATTTTATGTGGCCTATTTGTGACCAGAACAGAACCACATAAGAACAAATTGTAACGGCTGATGAGAGATTTTGAGGTGATTCTGTCGCTTTAAGGACTTTTCACGGTGCGAGACGTCGCGCTGCGCTCTCAGGCGGCGTCGTCAGCCTGTTCAAGCTGAAAACATCCACATTTCAGGCTCTATTGATCCAGGACGTCGTGAGAGAACAGAGAAGTTTCAGAAGACGTCGGTTTCAGCATTTTATCCGGATATTCCACTGTTAAAGGAGATTTTTTTAATGAAAGACGTGCGGATGGGTCCGCGCGTCGGGACGCAGCCGCCGCGACGCTCCGCCACAGGAAAAACACCTCTGTTGAAAGCCTTAAGGACAAGTTGGAACATGTCCTGCCTGTTAAACAATTTCTCATATACTCACTCCACTGAAAGCCATCAAAAGCCGCCTGGATTTTACAAATGGTTATCAACACGGAGGTGTTTTTCCTGTGCCGCCGCACCGCGTCGGCTGCGTCCCGACGCGCGGACCCGTCCGCACGTCTTTCATTAAAAAAATCTCCTTTAACAGTGGAATATCCGGATAAAATGCTGAAACCGACTTCTTCTGAAACTTCTCTGTTCTCTCACGACGTCCTGGATCAATAGAGCCTGAAATGTGGAGGTTTTCAGCTTGAACAGGCTGATGACGCTGCCTGAGAGCGCTGCACGACGTCTCACACCGTGAAAAGTCCTTAAAGCGACAGAATCACCTCAAAATCTCTCATCAGCTGTTAAAATTTTCACTGAAAACCAGCTTAATTTTTCGAACCGTGTCCACTTCGATGTGTCTCACAGGTTTAGAAAAAATTCTGATCAAACAACGCGCCAGTCTCTCAGCAACTTCTCAGACAAAGGAATTCAGACGAGGGGCTGGACGACTCCTCCCACAATGAGTGCTCACAGGCGAATGACGTCACCGACAGGCGTGGAAAAACTCACGCATGCGCACGAGGGTTCAAGCATGTCTGACGTAAAAACATATGAATGAAATCCATATAGTTTTTGAAAAAAATAAAAAGGACCGTAACTTTATTGACAGCCCTCGTATAGCCTAAATAATGACTCACAGCCACATTACTTCCCCTATGCTGTCTGCACTGTGAAAACTCCAATATGACATCATATCGTCACTAAGGCGTGCACTTCTGCAACACACCCTAATAATCCAACTAAGATAGTAAAACTCCACATCTGAATTAAATTAATACTTACTCTTAGTACCTTGAAATAATAAGACCTCAATCCTGAAAGTATACCTGTGTAGGTCTTGAAATAAAGCTTAGACCCTCTGGGTGACTGGGTTTCTCCATGTCAAATCAATGAAGAATCTGCTGACATCCTGCAGAATTTTGTAAATCTTTGTGGGATGATTATGATGCAGAGATACATTTTAACAAAGTGTCAGCTAATTCATACACCCTCACATTTTTAAATGCCCATATCTCAAAAGATATAGCAGGTAGACTGTGTAGGTGTCATTTTAAAGTTATTTTTAAGCTTGACAAACCTCGCCAACATAGAAAATAAACATCCAAAGCATTATAATCTCTAGAGATCCAATTCTTTTCACACCAAACTGTAAATTAATGTAGGCACTGAGCAAGTGCTAGCAAAAGTAGTTATGTTACTATTAGTGATTTTGGAGTGAAAACAATACATATATTTGCCCATAATTCAGAGGGTGTCAGAGTGTCTGTCATAAAAATTTCATGTAAATATGTTGAGACCATAAGATAACTTTGACAGGAATTTGAAGAAATTTGAAGGATCCATTTTTGGGAGAGGATTCCCATTTGAAATCTTCAGTTTGTTGTCATTTCCTTCTGGCTGATGCTCTGACAAAGATATTGGACATATTTGTAGCGCTGAAAAAGAGCTTTAAAAAGACAGCTCTCCAGCTGCTCTATCTTATGAGATATGGGCATTTAAAATCACAAGGTTGTGCGAATTAGCTGATAGCTAATTAGCTGAAGATTTACAAAATTCTGAGAGATGTCAGCAGATTCTTCACTGATTCGACATGCTGTCTCGATGGATTATCTGAGAAGCTTGCACGGTCACATCGGAAACATTTCTGCAGCTCGTGACTGTGGCAAGCAGGAGTGGGCAAAGAGCGCACAGGTTTTATCTGTATACTGATCACCTCAGCAGATGATGAGGACTTTAACGGGAGGAGCCCATCATGAGTTGTCAGGAGAACCTGCACTATCTTGGACTTTCAAGGCACACTGTTACCCACCGCAGCTCTAGAATCACACCCAGACTCAACAGGCTAGTGACACACATGCCCATCAGAGGGCGCTGCGATACATTGAAAATGGAGATGAAGACATTCCACCACAAAAAACTGTCAGCATTCCAGTTGCTTTTGTTTTAAAATTCTGCAGCAGCTGGTGTTGAAATCTGAATTTATCAACAACCAAAAATAATTTTCTCCATCATTGCTATCCATCTGCGGTAGCTAGACGTCATAGGAGCTCTTAGCTAATCAACGAGTGATGTTCAGATTAGGAAAACCGCCATCTCCCAATCGATAAACTACTTTGGCTCAAGACCCTCCGACAGAGTGCTGTGATCATCTTTGATAGCACTTTATGCTCCACGTTCCAGTGATGGTGCTGCCACACAGTGGTGGGTGGATACAATTATGATTATCTGATCCAAGTGTTACAGCAGCAGACGCATCACAAAAATCTCATGAGTGAACCTTTCAGGATTTAAAAAAGAGGACAAACACTTTAGAATATGTTACTTGACATTAAAGTATTTGGATCAAAGGCAAAAAAAAAAGTGATCAAGACATCCCAGACACGCACAATTGCATATTAACACACACACTGTGTGTGTGTGTGTGTGTGTGTGTGTGTGTGTGTGTGTGTGTGTGTGTGTGTGTGTGTGTGTGTGTGTGTGTGTGTGTGTGTGTGTGTGTGAGGATGTCAGCGAGAGTCTGAAAACAGGCACATGAGTATTATGTGTGCGTCTGTGATCAGTGTGTACCATCTGTGTCCAGATGTTGTGCAGAGAGCGGGTGGCGTGGACAGGCAGACAGTTGGCAGGCCTTCTGACAGGCCTGTGTTCCTTATTGATAGAGGAATCACAGAGACGGAGGAGTCGGCCCAGCTCAGCGAGACCTCAATATTGTCCTCTCCTCCACTATTCAGCCCAGCCTGCCAGCACAAAATGGGATGTTGAGAGCCAAGTTTAGAGCTGTCAGATCTGGGCCAAATAGAAGTTGAATAGGTTTCAAACATTTTAAAAACAGCACGAGGAGCGTTTGATTTGTCATCCAGATGCAGCCAGATTCTACAGCGAAGGCTTTCCATTGTATTTACAGTCTGAAGAATTTTAACGGACAGGAAAATAATGCTGAACATGAAGTGTACGGCTGGGTAAACAGAGGGCAGGCACAGCGCCAACGCACAAATATATCATGATATGAAGTCAGTATGGAACTACTAAAATCACTCTGCAGCCGTTCTTTAATGTGAACATCTGTGATTTTCTTTCCTGCCTTTTTTAAGTATTTATTTTTTTAAGTATATTATTTTTGCCTTGCCGAACTGTCTGCGTGATCTTGCACCCTATGCCATGTTTTGTCCGCAGCTCCTTCAGCGTTATGAATTAGAGCTGAAGTTTATTGGGTTCCAACCCCTTTCCTGCAGCTTTGATCCAAAGTGTTCTGCAGCCTGTAGTTTTCCAGGGGTCGTCCACACAAAGCCACAAGGGCAGCAGTGAGTCACACATTTGAATTACATTCTTGGAAAGTGTGCATTTTTAAAAGATAATGCACAACGGTCCTAGCTATGCCCCTTTATCCAAACCAGCCCTGGAATGTATCGTGATAAGCCAAAAATTGACCAAATGATTGTCCAGACGCCGTGACCCTAGTGTGCAGGACACAAAGGTCATCAGATGGATCCAGGGGTGAAACCTGGCTGCAGACTACGTGCATGTTAAGCCTTTAGCATACCAAAAAACTACTACAGGGAAAATCTGAAGACCTTTCTGCTATTTAGCACAATGGAACTTTTTTATTTCTCCAACCATGACATAGTTCCTACACCAAAAGAGGCACTGTGCTGTTGAATGGTAACAGAGTACTATATTTTCTGGAGTACAAGTTGCCTTTTTTTTAACAACAGAATTATATTCTGAAGTGTCTTGTGAATAAAAAAATAAATAAAAAATAATGCATTATCATCTATGACCACAAGATGGCTCTGTCTATATGTGTGACAAGCTGCTGCTGTATACTGAATGAGATACTGAGTTTCACACTCGGGAGAAGGAGGAAAAAAAGCAGCTCTAAATGAGAAAAATGTCTTAGAGAACGAATAAATTTAAGAAATAATGCTGCCCACCTGAACGACCACACTCTGGAAGAAAAGAGGAAATATAATATATTATACTATATATATATATAATATATATATATTTTATACTACGCAACACAGACAGGGGTGGTGGCCAAGTGGTTAGTGCACTTGGTTTCAGTGTGGAATGTTCCCGGTTCAAACCCCACATTTTTCCATGTAATGTGTAATATGGAGTTGTGTCAGGAAGGGCATGCTGTGTAAAATTTGTGCCAAATCAACATGCAGACCCACCTCGGGTTTGCTGTGGCGACCCCGAGTGCAGACAAGGGAGGAGCCGAAGGGACTTACTATATTGCTTGACACAATAGCTGTTTGGACTGTGAGACAACAAGAACAGCAAGTCAGGTAAGCTAACAAAAGGCTATTATCTAGCAAATGTTCCACAAAAGCGTTGATGATGTTCAATGGCCAAAAGAAGCAGTTTACACCAACCAATAATTTGCATCACTTTTTATCAGCAACTTTTAGCAACTTTAACTTTTGACCTCTCTACAAATTGAAATGGACCTCTCTCACCATTCTTTCTGTTTTTACGCCATAACTCCAGAACACTCAGTCACAAATAGTCAGACAGTCCAAATTACATAACAGCTGAGTGGATCCTTGTCATTTGATTGGTGCTTTGTATGTCGCGTGACATGGATTATTTGTCCCATTTGTGTTGCGTTGCATTTAGAATGCAATTTGGTTCCATTTAGAGTGCAAATTTGGTTCCATACATTTGGTACCATTGCACTCTGTGCGCACACACATACACACACACACACACACACACACACACACACACACACACACACACACACACACAAAACAAATCCACTGTGTTGTAAGCCGTCTGACGTGATTTTTTTTCGCTGCACTAAGGAAGAACACAGTCTTTTTTTTGGTAGTATACGCTCACACAAGGCTTGTGTGAGCGTGCGCACAGTGCACGATGAAGCCGTGCATGGGGGACTTCATAGTCAGAATTATTTTTGAACTCCTATTTAAAGTTTGTGTTGGACTGTTGATGTCAAAGCAGCAGTGACGCACCAAAGCTGGATTCATTTCTGACGTGATTTTTTTCGCTGCACTGAGGAGTTACTGAAATGTAAGTTAATTTTCTGTTATTTGTAAATTAATATAATATAAAATGACAAGGATCTACTTTAGCCATTGTATAAAACAAATAATGAATGTTTTTACATTCTTTCAATGGAACGAATATTTAATTCAGTGAAAGCTGAAACATACCATTCAATGAGGTGAAGCCGAGTTGAATGGTATGAATGGAGCATCTTTTAATTTTGACCCGTGTAATTCTTCAATTGACCCGTACTTGGCTTCCTATTGAAAATTCAAGTGGCCAACTGTTTTTTTTTTTCAAAAGAGTTAATGTCTATGGAATATTAGTGACAATTTTGGTGCTTGTTTCCAGAAATTAAGAATTGTCTGCTCCACTATTTTGCTCTATATCTTAGCTGATGAAAAGCCATTTCTAACAGGACTTTGACCTTGAAAATTTTTTTCCAAGGTAAAAAAGTTGTGGAATTGGGAACTAGTGTTGGTGGAGGTTTGCGCTCTATGAGTGCGATGAGCGTGGTGCTCTTTGTTTGTTTTTGCGTTATCCTTTGTCAAATTGTGTTATGTACATGTAATATTTACAAATAAATACATGTAAATGTATTTATTTTACAAATGTTTGTACTTAATCTGTATGTTAAACGATAATTACAGAAGCTGAAGTTATGTTGAAAACTCTCAATTCAGAGGGACAAAGTGAGGAGACGTGTGTGGTCTCAACCTGAACACTGATTAAACATCTACTAATAGACGCTGAAAAAACCTTCAGTTTTGAACCATTTTTGAATGTCTTTTTCAGCGTTGGGCAGAGACATTTTTTTAAACGTCTTTTTCAACGTAAAATTGCTCACTGCCTAGGCTCTGGAAAAGCCTAGGGGAAAAAAATGATGCAAAAACTTCTAAATCACTCCTACTTGAATTTGACTGTAATATATACAGATCTTTTTCCAGATTTAAAAGAAACATTTTTTTTAAATATCCATAACCCACATCCAGATCCGAATCCAGATCAATACAAAACTGCAATGCAGTATTCGTATCAACAAAATTTGTGATTCCACCAAGTGTCCTGGAAACCACAGAAAAACCTTTAGTGCAGCTCACAAATTAATAAACAAATGCATACTGGTGTAAACAGAACAAAACAAGCCCCGCCCCCAACATAAAAAAATAAATGCTGGGCCAAAGCAGAATATGTGACGGCTTTCATATCAGTCATCAAAAAGCTGCCGTCCGTCCTCTGTGAAAATTATTCATGCCAGCGGCTAAATGCATTCACGCCGTTCTGTTGACTCTATTATTCCACTTTTATTCTGTTCTTTCCCGCACATTTGTTTACAAGAATAAAAGCCTACTCTGACAGAATTATTCCTGTGCACAACAAAAATAAATCACAGTGCTTGCACACGCATCATTCACATTCAAAGAGCACAGCTAAATTATAGATGGCCCCTTTCTCCCCAAATATGCATTTCATTAGCATGTCCTTGGCATTTTTTTCCCTGCTGCCTGCGTGCACACACACATCAGCGTCGGTGTGCTGCAGAATGAGAACAGACTTGAAGCAAAGCAGGACGCGTCCCCTTTCCCAAGCCTAATTTAGGATTCAATTACAATACTCTTTAAAAAGCGTCAGCTTCACAATTAATTATTTTAAGATTAGCCTGACAGTAATGGGCCTCCCACCGACGCCAGCCGGTGCACCAATGGCTGCCTGCACCCCAAAAACTCTCGTGCCCTGCAGCTCCCCTGCTCCTTTTCCCCTCCACTTCCTCCTCTTCTCTCCATCTTCCAATCTCCTGAGGAAATGAGATAAATCTCACTCCTGTGCCCTCCCGCTCTCGTTTCTATCTTTTGCACTTCCTTTCAATGCCTTTTTTTGGGGGGAGCGGGGGGGTGCATTCTGTCGTTACTTCCTCTAGTGCAGCGATCTCCTTGAAGGCTGCCGTGCGATTGATATTTCGTCAGCGTGGCTGGCCTGTGTTTTATGAGGCACCGGGGCCTTCTCCGGCGTCCTCCGGCGTCCCTGAGAAATGCTGACGGATGAGCACACACCAAAACTCTCACACACATTCGCACACACCACCAGTGCTAGGCGTAAACGAGAAACCGCCACACCACCATGCCGCCCTCCACCCGCTTTGATCAAAGCAAAGCATTTTTTTTGTTCTCCTTCCTCTCCTCCTCCCACCTTTTCCTCATTTTCGAAAATGAATGTCATCACCAGACGCTTCCTCACTCCGCCTCCTCGTCACCCTCGGGCAAACCGCAGCCGAAGCCCCCGCTTGTGTTTATTTAAATATTTGATATCTAAGCAGTCATAAAATAAATGTCAGAAGAGGGAAGCGGAATGGATATATGTGGTGTGTGGAGAGAGGCCATTATGGCTAATGGTATCTGATACCCCACCACCACCACCACCAGATACACGCAGAAGCAACAGGGGGAAATGGACCTCGTGCCACAAACCGTGGACATGCACACAGTCACACACGTGTTCAGATCCAGTGAGCAGTTCTCATTCTAAACCTTCACTGTGTTTGTGGACTGTGATTTAAAAAAATAATATTAGATATTTTGGAACATGACCTCTGAATGTTCACATTATCACCATGAAGTCTTACTTTCTCAGTTCCTTCCTGCACTAAACATCTTCTTCTTCAAGCTGCTCCCATTAGGGGGCGCCACAGCAGATCATCCATTTCCATCTCAAACTGTCCTCTGTATCTTCCTCTGTCACACCAACCACCTGCATGACCTCCCTCAGAACATCCATAAAACTCCTCTTGGGCCTCCCTCTTCTCCTCCTGCCTGGTGGCTCCATCCTCAGCATCCTTCTCCCTATATACCCTGGGTCCCTCCTCTGCACATGTCCAAACCATCTCAATCCTGCCTCTCTGATTTTGTCTCCAAAATGTCTGACCTGTGCTGTCCTTCTGATATGTTCATTCCTAATCCAGTCCATCCTCACTGATCCCAAAGATCGCAACATCTTCAGCTCAACATGGTCTCACTAAAGTCTTGTAAACTTATTTCCCTTTCACTCTTGCCTTCCGTCACAAATCACTCACATCTGTCACAGGTACTCAGTCTTGCTCTGACTGACTTTCATTCCCCTTCTTTCCAGAGTGTATCTCCACCTCTACAGGCTCACTTCAACCTGCTCTCTACTCTCACTACAGATCACAGTGTCATCTGCAAACATCATAGTCCACGGAGACTGCTGTCTGATCTTGTCCATCACCCTGTCCACCACCACTTCAAACAAGGACTCAGAACCAATCCTTAATGTTTCTGTCATTCCTACTGCACATCTCACCTCTGTCAAATTGTCCAAGTGCAAATCCTGCACCACACTCGCATACTTCTCTGCTGCTACAGATTTAGCCACATGTAGCCAGCAATGAAAAATGTTGTACTGTGTCATTTCATGTTGTAAAGTATAACTTTATAAATCTGACAAGGAATCAAATACTGATTTGATTTTCTCATTTAAACAATCGGGTTTTGTGTGATTGGTCAGCATAACTAGATTTAAATGAATAAAATATTTTGCTGAAAACAGCAGTTCATCCTTCATTCCTGCACTTGTAAAGGTGCTTTTTAACTTCTTACTTTTAAGAGTCAAACCACTGGAAACTTAAAGTGATATTCAATTAGCATTTTGGACCCTGTTCTTGTTAAACAAAGAGCTGAAGAACAATGCAGTCATTATCTTCTTCTTCCTAAAGAAAGGCAATTTTGCAAACTTACTTATCACTGCATTACCGCCACCATCAGACCAGATAATGATGCAAAGGGAAAAGTCTTGGATGTCTTGCCCGTGTTCTGCTGCTTGAAAATCAGTTTGCTTGGTTTTTTGTTTGTTTGTGTTTAAGGATAAAACAGACAACATGAACAGCACAGAAGTTACCAGCCAAGACACTGCTGGCGGTCTTGTTTTTTCATACACTATCTTGAGAAGCTTTTGTGATTTACTGCTGGAGTAAACTCTGAGATCCGGAGCATAGATATCATGAACGAGTGATGGTGAAGTGGGAAAAAGGGCATTCCAAACTCCGAGAATTTTATAGAGTGAATATGTAAGTCTTCTCTTTCCAAGGGAAACCATAATGACTACATCTGCACACCATGAGCTTATGTCATGAAGACTAGAGCCCAGATTTCCTGTTGGAAATCTGGTGGGATCTAGTCTTAATTTCCACTCAGATTGTCCCATCTCAGGCCATCTTAAGAGTCAATCATTTACAATAACTTTCCAGCCCAGCAGGTGTCAGTAATAAACACACCCAAACATTTTTGAGCAAGTCATGTTTTTGGAAAATGTAGTGTCCAGGCTTATTTTAGTTTGAAGCTTGTGTTGAAAGAAAGGTAAGAGGTTATTCTGCCTATTTATTGCAGGTAGAATGTGGGAAAGGAACTTTTGAAGCGAATATACATGAATGAAAGTGGACATTAAGAAACATTTCTTGTAACTGTCCATGTAGGCTTTCTGCAGATTGCAAATTATTTTTATTTAACCAGTTAGAGAGAGAGATTGAGACATCTTTTACAAGGGAGACCTGGACAGTTATAAAGTTTCCAATTCAACTAACCTGCACGGGGAGAACTCCACACAGAAAGGCCACAGGTGGGAATCAAACCCACGACCTTTTTGCTGTGAGGCAACAGTGCTAACCACTAATCCACCGTGCTGTCCAAAATCCAGATATTTCAGAGATCCACCTGGACCATATCAAAATTCTACTACTAGAGAAGACTTCCAGAAGGTCCACCCGTGGAAGTGTTTCAATTTGGAAAATTTAAACCCCAACCCTTTTCCTAAGCCTAACCCATTTAGGATAAAGTAATTAGCAAGGTTACTAGTTCAGAGCTTCATTCCAACACCAGAAGGGAACAGCAATCTTTCAGAAAGGGATGTTGGAATACAAAAAAAAAAAAAAAAAAAAAATCAGAGTTTGTCCCAGTTCACACACTGTGTAGAACAAAAGAATTATAACAGGATTTTGTGTTTTCACATACTCTGTCCATCCCGCTGTCCAGCAGTCAGAACCGCAGTCAAATGCAGCATGACGCCATCCTGATCCTGGGGTAGCAGAACCCACAGGATTACACAGCTGGAACAATTTCAAGCAGGAATTGATAACAACGGCACAGAGACGAGGGTGAATAAATCAAGTGCAGCCTAAAGAAGAGGAGACAGAGCGGGAGAGGGGGAGGAAGAGAGCGCACGTCTCTGTGAACAACCTTGAATGCGTCCTTCAAGCTGAAATGCTAAAATACTGCAGATCAGCACACAAAAAAAGCCTCATTAAGAGAAAAAAAGCCATCACGAAATGTTCATTAGTGCTGATGGCATATTGGTTTCACATTTCAAGACCTTTCATTCTCAGACCTTTGCCTAACAAGCTCCCTGGTCCCAGCTGAAGGCAGCGGGCAGGACAGTGACGGCACACTGAGGTCAAAGGTCAAAGACAAGTGTGGCCATCCAGTCACCTCATTACCCTGAAACACTCAAACAAACCACATCCTCTTCATGCAAACCCCCAAGGTTCTGCTCAGTGTGCAAATCAGAAATATTCTGTCACTGAACCAAACTGGAATTCTGGAAGGACACAAGAGTGCAGAAATCTTGGTCTGGAAGTGAAAGTATTGTTTTCAAATTTCCAAACTTTGATGCATTACAGACAAATTAAAGCCCAACCCCGTATCCTAACCATAACTAGTAAACCATTTAAGATCATGTCATTTAGTTGGTCGGCAAATGAGGCATCGGGTATAGAGCCTCATTCCAATACTAGAAGTGTGCAGTGCCCATCCAGAAGTGGCAGTTCAATTCAGTAATGCAAAATAAATAAATAAATAAATAAAAACCTAAAATCTGAATTTATCCCAGTTTACGGTTTGCGGTCAACACTTTGCTCTTGATGCGTACGCGGGCAAATGGATTGATCAGTCAAAACTGAAATTTTCAGGATGTTTTCTGGCTCAGTGATGATGAGTTTAAATGATCAAAAGTTATCTTTCCACACACACACATACACACATACATACATACATATATATATATATAAATTCCTAAATCTCAATCTCACCAGACCTCCTGCTCCCCTCTGCTCTCCCTCAGTCCAGGTCAGAATGTCCTCCAGAGTGACTCGCCCTCTGTGCTGTTAATTACCACTAATTGGTCTCGATCGTTTTCTCGCCTCCTATAATGGAACCATTCATCTTTGCTACTTAATGAGAAGGCAACAGAGTCACCAGTCAAGGTCACTCACGAGCGGCATTCAAATGACAGAAAGAGGCTCGAAAAGAACCGAAGAGCCGTTCATGGGATTCAGCTGCGTCCAACACTCACACAGAATTCCCCAAAACACACGGATTAAGACAAACAGCAACTCAAAACACACAAAAAGCACCATCTAGTGAAAAAAGCTACTGTATAACTTTTTTAAATGCTTATATTTGTATAATTATCAAAATGTCAACACAGACTTTAGGCCCAGCTGGCAACACCACATCAGGTTCGTTGCCTGCGCGACAATAAATCTGCCCCCGGTTTCATAAAGCAGTCTAATCTTTCGTCCGCTAAGCTTACTTAGTCAACTAAGGTTAGTCACCCAACGTTATCCGACTCATCTCCGTTTCACATAGACAGCTAAACTTATAGATTAGCCATCTTATGTTAGTTAAGGATTTTTCATGGTCATAGCGGCCTTGCGAGTGCTGTTGCCAAGAAATGCCACCAATGCGTGAGAGTTTTGTTTTCTTCCAGATTGGTCAGTCTGCTACAAACATGACCATCTGCCGCAGCAGAAGAGGAGCGCTCCCAACCCCAGCATCTGTAAACATCTCCAATGGATTATTCCCATCCCGGAACACCCGCTCCCACTGCAGCTCTCTCCTTATATCCTGCTCCATCAAGCAGTGGTACATGATAGCCGTCTTTTTTGAGGTCAGACACTGAAGTTTTGTTGACTTATGTTTTGTTGAAATAAGATTAGCCTCCTCTGTACCAGGCTAAAAACGTTAGTCAGCTAACGCGAAACTTTAGTCGACTAAGTGCTTTGTGCAACGACTAATGTCAAAAGATTAGTCAACTAATTAAGTTTAGTCGACTAAACAACACCAGACCCTGCTGTAAGCATTTTCATGGCAAATATCAATTAACAATTACTGTAAAATATGACAAAAGTGACAGTAATTTGCACATTTGTGAATTTTGACATGTAAACACAAATTCGATACTGCAGACAGAAGTAATTAAAATGAAGGTAGCTGGCTATCATATTAGCGAGCATGAACAACAAGTAACATTATCAGGGTGTAAACCGCTCAAAAATGGGACTGACGTGTTTGAAGTCAAGTGGAAGACATCACTGGAACAAAAACCCTTTAGTAACTTTTACTTACCATCTGGAAAATGACCATGATGGCTAGCTAGGTAGGCTACCACATGGGCTCACTGGGCCAGCTAGCTTGGATCTTTATCATATAGCTAGCTTGAAATCCATCTTGATATTTTACACAGTCCTTCCAAATATCTGTTAACTATTATGTCAACACCAACCAACCAGTGAGCCAGTTATCCTGCAGTAGCATCTGCATTAGCGCTCCATGACAGTTAGCCTGGCTAATGGCTAAACAACCTCAGCATGAACTTTTTAAACTTGTGAACAGATTTAACAATGCTTTCTAGCATGTGACAAAGAACATGTTTTTTGGTTGCCTTCTTTTTTTCTTTTAACAAAAGATTGTGCTCTAAAGCTTCATTTACACTTCATTTATGTACATAAAATGCATTTAAAACTGTAACTGTCACCACCTTCATACTTCCATACATCCTTTTTGTTAGCACAGATGTTTAGTAAAACATCCACTGGAGAGAGCTGTAGATCCTCTTGAGTGTTTCTGACAATGTTAAACAAACAGATGAAGAATTGGTGATTTATTTCATAGACACCAGTGTAGATGAAGGCAGATGGTGTAAACGCAGAGTGTGGACAAGGGTCCATATATAAGGTCAAGTATAAACAAGACTTAGGGTAAGTGCACCCATTAAGTCCACCAAAATCTAAGTGTCGCTACTTTTCCTATATACTGATATAATTTGTAAGTGACATAATTTGTTATAGGGCAAGATTTACCTCTCATTTGAATATTTACTAATTAGTTGATGTACAATTCAAAAGATGTACTTGAGAAATTTTAAGGAAAAAGTCAAAAGTTTGGAAGGGGCTTAATTGGTACCATGGTACCATTTAAGCACATTTGTGTTCCAAATAAGCCCATAACATCATTTATTGATAAAATAAACTTGTTTGATACAATAATTAATGCATAAAAAATATAATTAATGCAATATATTTTGTAAATGACAGTGAAAATGTTTTTTAAACATTCCTTTTGAACAAGATCATCATCTGAACAAATGACATACATGACAAACAGTGCACAACACAGAGCAATGAATCAGTTAATTTAGTTTCATTTCAGGCACTTCAGGCAATTCAGTTAAAAATAAAGAGCAATATATTTATTAGATAACAATGCATTATATTTACATATTAAAATTGGCATCTCTCTCTCTCTCTCTCTCTCTCTCTCTCTCTCTCTCTCTCTCTCTCTCTCTCTCTCTATATATATATATATATATATATGTACGAGGTCTGTTAGAAAAGTAACCTTTTTATTTTTTTCAAAAACCATATGGATTTGAATCACGTGTGATTGCATCAGCCAAGCTTGAACCTTCGTGCGCACACGTGAGTTTTTTCACGCCTGTCGGTTGCGTCATTCGCCTGTGAGCAGGCTTTGAGTGAGGTCAACCCCTCTCGTCTATTTTTTATTGCGAATAAATGTCTGAACGATTTGGAGCTTTGCTGCAATTTTTTCCAGAAACTGTGAGGAAATGATCTGGTTGTTCCAGCGGGGTGTCAGCCTGTCGATGGGGGCTGGGAGCGCGCCGCGCTCTCAGCAGTTGTGGGCGGTCTTTAAACCGTCTGGATCACGCCTTAATCTGTGTAATCCCCATAAAATCGTCCCTGAAAGCCATATTAATTTTCCGAACGGTGTGCACCTGGAGGTCTCTCACAATTTCTGAAAAAATTCTGATGGAAAAAAAAGCCCAAATCATTCCGCCATTTCCTGACAATGAAAATCCGCCGAGGGGGTGGACCACTCCTCACTCAAAGCCTGCTCACAGGCGAATGACGCAACCGACAGGCCTGGAAAAACTCACGCATGCGCACGAAGGTTCAAGCTTGGCTGATGCAATCACATGTGATTCAAATCCATATGGTTTTTGAAAAAAATAAAAAGGTCGGATACTTTTCTAACAGACCTCGTATATATACAACCCCTTACTTTTTTAGACCAAGCAGAGGGAAAAAAAACATGGAATCACTCAATTCTGAGGAAAAAATTATGGAATCATGAAAAACAAAAGAACGCTCCAACACATCACTAGTATTTTGTTGCACCACCTCTGGCTTTTATAACAGCTTGCAGTCTCTGAGGCATGGACTTAATGAGTGACAAACAGTACTCTTCATCAATCTGGCTCCAACTTTCTCTGATTGCTGTTGCCAGATCAGCTTTGCAGGTTGGAGCCTTGTCATGGACCATTTTCTTCAACTTCCACCAAAGATTTTCAATTGGATTAAGATCCGGACTATTTGCAGGCCATGACATTGACCCTATGTGTCTTTTTGCAAGGAATGTTTTCACAGTTTTTGCTCTATGGCAAGATGCATTATCATCTTGAAAAATAATTTCATCATCCCCAAACATCCTTTCAATTGATGGGATAAGAAAAGTGTCCAAAATATCAACGTAAACTTGTGCATTTATTGATGATGTAATGACAGCCATCTCCCCAGTGCCTTTACCTGACATGCAGCCCCATATCATCAATGACTGTGGAAATTTACATGTTCTCTTCAGGCAGTCATCTTTATAAATCTCATTGGAACGGCACCAAACAAAAGTTCCAACATCATCACCTTGCCCAATGCAGATTCGAGATTCATCACTGAATATAACTTTCATCCAGTCATCCACTGTCCACGATTGCTTTTCCTTAGCCCATTGTAACCTTGTTTTTATTCTGTTTAGGTGGTTAATGATGGCTTTCGTTTAGCTTTTCTGTATGTAAATCCCATTTCCTTTAGGCAGTTTCTTACAGTTCGGTCACAGACGACTCCAGTTTCCTCCCATTCGGTCCTCATTTGTTTTGTTGTGCATTTTCATTTTTTGAGACATATTGCTTTAAGTTTTCTGTCTTGACGCTTTGATGTCTTCCTTGGTCTACCAGTATGTTTGCCTTTAACAACCTTCCCATGTTGTTTGTATTTGGTCCAGAGTTTAGACACAGCTGACTGTGAACAACCAACATCTTTTGCAACATTGCGTAATGATTTACCCTCTTTTAAGAGTTTGATAATCCTCTCCTTTGTTTCAATTGACATCTCTCGTGTTGGAGCCATGATTCATGTCAGTCCACTTGGTGCAACAGCTCTCTAAGGTGTGATCACTCCTTTTTAGATGCAGACTAACGAACAGATCTGATTTGATACAGGTGTTAGTTTTGGGGATGAAAATTTACAGGGTGATTCCGTAATTTATTCCTCAGAATCGAGTGAGTCCATATTTTTTCCCTCTGCTTGGTCTAAAAAAGTAACCGTTACTGACTGCCACAATTTTTTTTCCTGATTTCTTATAGTGTTTCTTAAAGCCAGAAAGTTGCCATTTGAAATGACTTTAGTTTTGTGTCATGTCTGTGATCTGCTTTTTTTCTACAAAATTAAACAACTGAATGAACATCCTCCAAGGCTGCTGATGCCTTAATTTTTGCCAGGGGTTGTATACGAGGTCTGTCAATAAAGTATAGGTCCTTTTTATTTTTTTCAAAAACTATATGGATTTCATTCATATGTTTTTACGTCAGACATGCTTGAACCCTCGTGCGCATGCGTGAGTTTTTCCACGCCTGTCAGTGACGTCATTCGCCTGTGAGCACTCCTTGTGGGAGGAGTCGTCCAGCCCCTCGTCAGAATTCCTTTGTCTGAGAAATTGCTGAGAGACTGACGCTTTGTTTGATCAAAATGTTTTCTAAACCTGTGAGGC
Organism: Thalassophryne amazonica; assembly: GCF_902500255.1. Taxonomy (NCBI): domain Eukaryota; kingdom Metazoa; phylum Chordata; class Actinopteri; order Batrachoidiformes; family Batrachoididae; genus Thalassophryne; species Thalassophryne amazonica. The sequence continues at coordinate 55,169,045 of NC_047121.1, read as the reverse complement.
ACATCGAAGTGGACACGGTTCGAAAAATTAAGCTGGTTTTCGGTGAAAATTTTAACGGCTGATGAGAGATTTTGAGGCGATACTGTCGCTTTAAGGACTTCCCACGCGGTGGGACGTCGCGCAGCGCTCCCAGGCGCCATCGTCAGCCTGTTTCAAGCTGAAATCCTCCACATTTCAGGCTCTATTGATCCAGGGCATCGTGAGAGAACAGAGAAGTTTCAGAAGAAGTCGGTTTCAGCATTTTATCCGGATATTCCACTGTTAAAGGAGTTTTTTTTAATGAAAGACGTGCGGACGGATTGCAGCGTCGGCTCGCAGCCGCCGCGACGCTCCGCCACAGGAAAAACACCTCTGTTGGAAGCCTTAAGGACAAGTTGGAACATGTCCAGCTGTTAAACAATTTCTTAGATACTCACTCCACTGAAAGCCATCAAAAGCCACCTGGATTTTACAAATGGTTATCAACACGGAGGTGTTTTTCCTGTGCCACCGTACTGCACCGGCTGCGTCCCGACGCGCGGACCCGTCCGCACGTCTTTCATTAAAAAAATCTCCTTTAACAGTGGAATATCCGGATAAAATGCTGAAACCGACTTCTTCTGAAACTTCTCTGTTCTCTCACGACGTCCTGGATCAATAGAGCCTGAAATGTGGAGGTTTTCAGCTTGAAACAGGCTGACGACGGCGCCTGGGAGTGCTGCGCAACGTCCCACTGCGTGGGAAGTCCTTAAAGCGACAGTATCACCTCAAAATCTCTCATCAGCCGTTAAAATTTTCACCAAAAACCAGCTTAATTTTTCGAACCGTGTCCACTTCGATGTGCCTCACAGGTTTAGAAAAAATTTTGATCAAACAAAGCGCCAGTCTCTCAGCAACTTCTCAGACAAAAGAATTCTGACGAGGGGCTGGACGACTCCTCCCACAAGGAGTGCTCACAGGCGGATGACGTCACCGACAGGCGTGGAAAAACTCACACATGCGCACGAGGGTTTAAGCATGTCTGACGTAAAAACATATGAATGAAATCCAAATAGTTTTTGAAAAAAATAAAAATAAAAAGGACCTATACTTTATTGACAGCCCTCGTATATCCAGTAAAGTAGATCAGTACTTTAAATTCACACTGTTAGGCTACTTTTAAACACAAAATTCTATTTAACTTGTAGCAGAGGAAATTCTCTATTGAAATACATGAGGTGGGCTAAAATGGTTCCAACATGAGGAATGCTTAAAAAAGACAGTGCTTTCCTTTCAAAATGTAAGATATGCTCACAAAATTATGCATGGAGCCTAAATATAGTTTGCATCAAACATGACAGCAGTTACTACTGTGCACACATTCAGAAATATAAAGTTTTTGTCACTGAATATTAGCATGTGCTCGCTGTAGTCTGCATGCATTTTGGTGGGCTGTAAAGCCCACCTGTAAAAAAAAAAGAAAAAAAAGTTAATTTATGAAATAAATCAGCTCCACAGAACAATGTATGGTGTATTTATATACGTAAATACAATGTTAACTGACTAACAACATGCTTAATATTTGTAGCTGACAACCTTATTTCTCGTGGCAGAGTAGCGTTAACAGGGCTAGGTGTGTTAGCATGAGATCAGCTATGTTTGCTAGCTCATAAACTAATCTTTTCATTTGAAGTGAAATAGTATAATTTGGCAAAATACTATTTATCTATCAATCAAAATAAGTACATTTACCTCTTATGTGACATAATATTGATGTACTTACCAAATATGTGGCTGAAATTTGCTGAAAATGAATGAAATCTGGCAGGTCTCAAAACACCAAAGTTTTTGGGTGTCTTCTACTCAGGGGGCCTGAGACTGTGTACTTTGGGGCGGGGCTAACTCAACAATGGAAAATGTGATTTATATGCAATGAAAATGTCACAGAAGTAACAAACCATTTGATTGGATGAAGTAATGGATGGCAAAATATATATTTTCCTGTTTTTGTAAATTGACATCAAAGTTGAAAGTGGGCTTAATGGGTACACTTACCCTAATCTGAGCTACACTGTACATACTTTGGGCAACTCCAGGTTTTGTACATTTGAATTCAACTAAAAATCTGTAAAAGTCACATTGATCTCTAATAGGAATTCATCAGCATTTTTATTGTTTGAAAAGACTTTACAGATTTTTCTTCTGTTGTGTGTCAGTTTGTGGGATTATTATCGGGACAATTTAAATAAAATGAACAAATTTTTGTATAAGTTTGTGAAAATATCAGATTTGGCTGGGAATCAAAATTACAATAAATTTTAAAAATTTTGATGGTTGTTTTGTTTATTGTTGTATTTCTGCACTCTGAATAACCTCATTTAGCCTTGTGTGGGCTGCCTGGTGGGACACGAAAGTACTGCAGGTGGGTCATAAGAGGACATTAATTAATAAATAATTAAATTTGTTAATTAATATTTGATTGGTCTTACCTTAATTGGACTAAGCAGTTGAAGATGAGTGTGTGTGTGTGTGTGTGTGTGTGTGTGTGTGTGTGTGTGTGTGTGTGTGTGTGTGTGTGTGTGTGTGTGTGTGTGTGTGTGTGTGTGTTCTTAAATCTTTAATCAATTTTAAAATGATCCCCCAAATTTTTTTTCAAAGTAATCATAAATAATAAAACACAGCAATGAGATTTAAATTGTATGTTTTATTTATTTATTTATTTATCTGGGTGGTCCACAGGACATTTTCAGATTTCAAAGTGGGCCCACGACATTCTAATGTTTGGGAATGGCTGGACGAAGTGATTAATGATAAGACAATTACAACATTAATCATCATTAAAGTAACCATTAGCTGCCTCCATATACATGTCTTTTGAATCACGAGATAAAATACCACGAGACGCTGTTCATCGTCTTCTAGTAAACTGTTTTAAAGGATAACATCCTAATCCACCGAACTATTGTGTTTTGATAAAGTGTTCAAACAACCAGAGGTCAGAAAGTCAGTTGACAATATGAATGATGTCAAACTGTCTGAAAATGGATTCAAGGAATGTTTCCATGTCAAAAAAAATAAATGTTTTCCCCTAAAAATGTAAAATAAAAAAAAATAAATAAAAAAAAATCCCATTGCACACTTCATGAAGCAGTTTCCCCGTACAGAAAAGAGGAAGCGAGGAGCAGTCACGTGGTGGCACGGTGCGGCGGCGAGCTGCCCTACACACTTTATAAATGGGACAGCTGTGTATGGATTATGTTAATGTGGTATTCCACGCTCCCCTCTGGCTTGGATCTGACATTACAGCAACCTTTGCATGTTTAGCCAACAGTAGCTGTGGATGTTCATTGAGAAGGCAGGCGTGCACGTATTACGTGCACCCAAACAGACAGTGCGCTGGTAAGCAGTATTGAAATCCTTTAAAGGACTTAACATGAAGAAATAAGACATTTAAACTCCAGAATAAAGTTCACTTGTTTGGTCAATATTGAGTCTGTCTAATCAGGTGTGTGTCAAAGGAAGTGTGGCAACATCAATGATGTTTCGCACACACGAGCACCATGAGTACCAGTTATGTGCAACCCTGATTACGCATCTGACAACAATGATTCCAAAAAGGTATAGTTTGGACTACCTATAACTGAATGTTATGGAGTTATGGGGTAAAAACAGCAAGAATGGTGACAAAGGTCAGTTACAGTTTGTAAAGGGGTCAAGAGTTAAAGTTGTGCCAGTTTTGGTAAAACATGGTGCAAATTATTGGTTGAACTAATAGGATTAACAAAAGGAATAGTTCTGACTGTGTTGAATGTTTGGTCTCCAAAGTAAAGGTCAAACAATGTCGACGTACATTGGCTTCTATGACATGTGACATATGTTACCCCGTAACATGATAACTAAGCATGACACATGGTGCAAACTATTCCTTTTAAAAATCATACTAACTCAACCAATAATTTGCATCATGTTTTACCATAATTGGAGCAACTTTAACTTTTGACCCCGGTACAAACTGAAACTGACCTTTGTCGCCATGCTTGCTGTTTTAACCCCATAACTCCAGAACATTCAGTCACAGATAGTACAAACTTTGTGATCAGACACATAATGTGGTATAGCTTTTAATATGATTGGAACATTTTTTTTGACCCCTATGCAGTTCTTCAATTGACCCCTACTTAGCCTCTTATTGAAAATTCAAATGGCTAACATTATTTTTCTAAAATATGTACCAAAAGGTATACACAGTCAAACTTTGGTGCTTGTAACTGTATCTGAAGGATTCCTCTGCAAATATTCTGTTATCTGCTGCACTATCATAGAGATATTTCTAGTGTAATATCTCAGGGTCCTATCACCCCTCCCCCACCATTCTATTGGCCTGGTGGCCTGCCAGGCTTGAAATTAGCAGAAATACACAAAAATGACAGAAGTCAATAAGAGTTACTGGGACGGGTTCTGGACGTTTGTCTTCTTATCATTCGTAAACTTAAATAGTGTCTCAAATATTGAATCATCTCAAGTGACCTTCAAAATAAAAGCATTTTAAGGAAATACTTTTGAAGCAATGTCAGCAAAGACTTTTACTGTGAAAGTCACAAACTCTTGGTGGCTGACAGATGTTTATAATATAAGAGAGCTTTGCTGCTTAGCTAAAGTCGCACGTTAGCTCAGATATTCACAAACACTTAAACAACATGTTTTCCCAGGAAGGACTTTTGGAGCACTTCAAGGCTGAAGGAGCTTCTATCGTGTTGGGAGACGGTCATCTGGCAACTGGCTGACAGCTGGGTCACTCGTGGCCATAGCAACTGGCTCAAAGGGGAAAACAATAGGTTCGCAAGGCAAAAATCATATCCTGGGCTCGGTTTCTATGTGGAAAATAAAACTTGATCCTGAGAAAGTTAATGTGTGTGTGTGTGTGTGTGTGTGTGTGTGTGTGTGTGTGTGTGTGTGGGTGTGTGTGTGTGTGTGTGTGTGTGTGTGTGTGTGTGTGTGTGTGTGTCTAAAACAGAAAAGTAAAAAAAAAAATCAACACAAACTGAGACTGTGTGAAAACACAGACAAAACTCATTAACAGAGTCTCTGTGTGTTTTCTGTGTCCCACCGTTTGTCTATTTTTGTCTCACTGGGTGTCTAAAAGGAAACTCAGCATCTCTCATTGCTGCTGTTTGGTTGTTTTGTTTTGTTTTTTTAATCTGGTCTCACCGTGCCGGCGCTGATTAGGATCAACTTAAACCAAACAGCGGGATGCGTGACTGGAGCGCACAGTTTATACCGCGTGTGCAAGATTCAGAAGAGACGCTTTGATGTGCAAAGTGATGATGATGATGATGATAGAAATAATTCTCATCACAGGCCGGATGGCTTCACTCGCATTAACACAAAATATTGTGATGTGACTAATGTGTTCCAAACTGCAGCCTCATGCACAGGGTTGTTTGTATGTGTGTATTTGCTCTACATTCTACTCCACAGCTCACTTGACTATTGCACCTTACAGCATTCTTTTAAATTCTTGTATATCATATGATACAGCATATTTTTTTTAGATATGTATTTAATCCTTTCCTGAATCCATTGCAACAAAATTTCATTCTGTGTACATTTGTGAAAACTAAATGACAGTAAAAAACAAAAGTATATCCGTCTAAATATAAAATAAACCTATTTCCTGAGTGCTGACATTTATCTGCATTTCATGTTATATGCAAAAGGTGATCTATACCATTCTCTCCATTATTTACTTGTGGTTCAAACCTGTTGCCTGACTGCAAGGCAACGTTCAACTCACATTTTCTCACCAAACCTTTGAGCCATTTCGTTTTGTTATTGGTCTAAAAACCTCCACACCTGCTGATTGCTGATTAACTCAGTGCATGATAAGTTAATTCATAGTTTTCCTATATCCACTTACTCCCATTAAGGGTCATGGGGCTGGACCCGATCCCAGAGGTCACAAGGCGAGAGGTGGAGTACAACCTGGACAGGACACCAGTCCATCGCAGGTGCACATTTAGGCCGACAAACTAGCACAGCAAAGTTAAACTTTACAGTTCACCTAACCTGCACGTCTGTGGAAGTGGGGGGAAGCCAACGGGAACACAAGGAGAACACACTAATGCTGCATAGAAAGGACCAGGTGGGAAGTGATCCTATGATCTATATGCTGTGAGGCAGCAGTGCTAACTACTAAACCACCGTGCCACCCACAAGTCATAAGTGCGAAAGCAAAAATCAACAAACAAAAAACAATAAAGCTGAACTGACAAAACAAAGTTGGGCTTGAACTTTGATCAGTGCCAATTTAATAAAGGAATTTTTTTCAACTCAATATGTAGCACATTGTGGACCCCCCCCCCCCCCCCCCCCCCCCAAAAAAAATGTTTTTTACACGTTGAGAAAATCTTATCTCGAATGCACAAGAATCCAGGAAGTTGTATTCATGCAAAATAATTACACCGTGCATTAATTGCTACAACATTTTCTTCTTTTTTTTTGAGGTGACCTGTAAGTTTCCAATTTTCCAGAAGAGACAGATGCAGCTCTAAAGTGACCACCGGCCCCCCGGGGGACCTTCAAGCTACCGAGACAGCGGCAGATAAAAGAGGTGAGACCATATTTACAGAGAGAAATTTAGAAATGGAGAAAATAAAAGAAAGCAAGAAGAGAAGAAGACCATCTGTTCAGCAAACCTCCAAAACACATCAAATATTTGGACAAACCACACAGACATGATTCTGAACAAATGAGAACAATAACGATGATGACTTTATGTTTCCACAGCCAACATTTCATATTCGAGAAATGTAATATGAGTTATTACTCTTTGCACTGCACAACTCTTTGGAGCTACTTTACTGGATTATTCACAGCGCTTCACTTTCTCCACGTTATTTTAAAGCCTTATTCCAAAATGGAAGAAATTAATTTTTGTTCCTCAAAATTCTACTCACAATACCTCCTAATGACAATGTGAAAAAATTATTTATTTTTTTAGATTTTTGCAAATTTATTAAAAATAAAAAACTACGAAATCACATGCAAATAAGTATCACAGCCTTTCCCATGAAGGTCAAAATTGAGCTCAGGTGCGTCCTGTTTCCACTAATCATCCTTGAGATGTTTCTACAGCTTAATTGGAGTCCACCTGGGGTAAATTCAGTTGATTGGACATGATATGGAAAGACACAGACCTGTCTACATATAAGGTCCCACAGTTGACAGTCAGAGCACAAACCAAGCATGAAGTCAAAGGAATTGTCTGTAGACCTCAGAGACACGACTGTCTCAAGGCACAAATCTGGCGAAGGGTTCAGAAACATTTCTGTTGCTTTGAGGGTCCCAATGAGCACAGTGGCCTCCAACATCCATAAATGGAAGAAGTTCAAATCCACCAGGACTCTTTCTAGAGCTGGCCACCCATCTACACTGAGCAATTGGGGGGGAAGGACCTTAGTCGGCGAGGTGACCAAGAACCCGATGGTCACTTTGTCAGAGCTGCAGCATTCCTCTGTGGAGAGAGGAGAACCTTCCAGAAGGACAAACATCTCTGCAGCAATCCACCAATCAACCCTGTATGGTAGAGTCTCCAGACGAAAGCCACTCCTTAGTAAAAGACACATGGCAGCCCACCTGGAGTTTGACAAAAGTCACCTGAAGGACTCTCAGACCAGAAGAAACAAAATTCTCTGGTCTGATGATACAAAGATTGAACTCACTGGCGTCATGTTTGGAGGAAACCAGACACCATCCCTACAGTGAAACATGCTGGTGGCAGCATCATGCTGTGGGGATGTTTTCCAGCAGGAGGAATTGGGAGACTAGTCAGTATTGAGGGAAAGATGAATGCAGCAATGTACAGAGACATCCTGGATGAAAACCTGCTCCAGAGCGCTCTTGACCTCAGACTGGGGCAACGGTTCATCTTTCAGCAGGATGCACTGCATTGTAAAATAGGGAAAATTTGAATAATGACTAACTGCAGCCCAACTCTTTTTTTAAAAAATTGTATTCCATGCATTACAATCTAATATTTATTCATTTTTTGTTTGTTTTTATATTAATCATTAGTTTAATATTTTGTAGGGTTTAACTTGTTTTGATTATTATAATTATTATTATTATTATTGTTATTATTAATATCCCTTGTCTTTTTTAGGATAACATTAGAAATAAGCATACTTTTGTTTTCCTCATAATGTTCCATGTATGAATGCGAATTTTTAAATTCTAAATAGACGCTGGGCTTCTAGAATAATTATATTAAAGAAAAAAAAATCAATGACCATGAAATGATTTGGCAAATACAAAAAGATCACACAAGAAAAAAAAATAAAGACAATGATAACTGAATAACAAAAACAGGAAAGAAACAAAAGGAAGAGAAAAACAAAACAGGGAGAAAAAAGTAAACAATTAAATAAACAAGATGCAAGTAAACTGAAATAAACAAGTAAGAAAAGAAATAAAAACCACAAAAACAGAGGAAGAATTTTTTTTTTAAATGTCATTCTCCTGCAACATAACGTCAGCTCAGCCACAAAAACTCAAATCTAAAAAATTATAAAAAAAAAAAAAAATCCACTAGTAAGCTTGAAAGAAAGAAAGAAAGAAAGAAAGAAAGAAAGAAAGAAAGAAAGAAAGAAAGAAAGAAAGAAAGAAAGAAAGTGCCTGCTGTGGAAGGAGGAGGTTCTTTGGCGCCATGTGGCTAATTAACATACTGTGAAGGTCATGGTGATGAAGGTGGGGCAGGGGCAAGTCGCATGGCACCTGGCCAGCCACATGCACCTCAGCAAGATGTGCCAACATCTAGAAACCAGGTCCAGAATGAAGATCTGAACCCTACTGATGATGTTTGACACGGATTCTCTGTCTGAAGTGGATCAAAGTGCTGCTCAGGAATCACCAGTTCTCCCCTCAAATCCATCTGCATCTAAAGTGCACAGTGCATATGCATTATGTGAGCGCAAAGTCAGGCGCACTGGAGATCAACTCATTTATGGGAACTGCTACCAAAGCTTCCTGAGGTGAAGCAGTTCCTTTTTCATCCAGCTCCTCCTCCTCTCATTTTACTTTTACTTCTTTTTTTATATTCAGTTTCATTGCAGTTTGATGTGGTGATGCACATCCCTGTGTGTACAAGCAGAATGTGTGCACAGCGAGAACCCACCTATGTAAAGTTTTTCTGTATATTGAACTATATAAATAGCAGAAAAAAACTGCACTTGATTTTAACAATGCCTCAGCACTGCACTTGGTTGCAAAGATGAGTGTAAGTGCACCTGCTATTTAACAAATGTGGGTGCTCAGCGTGAAAATGGCAAATGCGTCAGGCAGAACCTAGCAAAGACACTTGCATTGCACTGCTTTGTGCATTGTTCTGTGCTGGGGGTAAGACAGGGCACATTATCTTACTTTGAATTATTATCAACAGCTATTAGGCAAAACAACAACAACAAAACTAGAGGCCATTTTGAAAATAAAATTCTGATTTTTTACATTTCTACACCAACTTATAGAGTGCGATTATAATTCTTATTTTCACTGCAACCCCCCAGAGCTTTATGATGTCACAAGGCAAAAAAAAACAAAAAAACAAAAAAACAAAGAAAAGGATAAAAGGAAAAGAAATAAAAGAAAGCAAAGGCAGAGTGCACAGTAGCACCACAGTCCAACAGTCTTGTTTGTCCTCGAAAGGGTTGTACTGCAGTTAGGGGGGCGCTGTTTTACCAAAGTATAAATAATAGGCAAATCAATTACACTTTTTACAAATATTAATAAAACCATGACAGATCCACAACTGGCTTCAAATCCTGTCACCTCTTGGTTCCACTCCGGCATGTTTCACTGAACGTGCTGATTTTTGAGATTATCCTCACAGTAGACACAGGTAACAACATGGAAATCTTATGGATCACCACCAAAATTTTTGTCAGCTCTTTCTGGACAAGCTCCGCCCAAATTTTGACTGAAAACTGCACAACTTTTACACAAACAAGGGTGGTCACCTAACCCCCACCAAACAACAGAGGTAGGGACGGAGGTCACGTGAAGGACTTTAGGGCTTGCTGGAGGATGTTAATGGAGTGTTTCAAGCCAAATCCAGATAAAAGTCCAGTTCTGGTCCAACAGTGACCTCTCTTCCGAGGGAAAATTGCTCCTTCCCGAATCTCAAATAATGCGAAGCTGAGAAACAGCTGACACCAAATCAGCATATGCTGGAAGTAATTAAATTCTTTCTTTGGGGCGTTTGTACATCAACCTGTGACCCGGGCATGGACGGCAAGGTGAAACCAAATGGCTCAGAATACACAAGCTTACACTCAGGGAGGCAGCTGGACAGTTGTTTTTTGTTTTGTTTTGTTTTACTATTATCATTTTAAATCAGAACTAATTGGCATTTTGTGGAAACCACATTGCAGACCGGGATAACCCCGGCCCTGCCAATTACCTCAACAGCCTCATCCGAGGAAGATGAAAAATGCTGTGCAGGGCCTGTATCAGACACAGCAGAGCAAATTAAAATTTCACTTGTGCTGCTCATCAGCACTGCACCGGCTAGCCAAGACGGGGATGTAAACAAAACAACAAGCAAATGAATGATGGGAGGGGCAGGAGGCGGGGCTGAGGTTGGACTGTTAAGTGCTGAGGAGGCAGCTTTCCCCTGTAGCGTGCACACAAAACCAAGAACACACACACACACACACCTATGAGGGCCGGAGCAGACTCCACAGGCCGTCCGTCTGATCCAGAACATGCACCATAAATTAAATTCCAGCAGCCACAGTCGGGCGCGTGACCGCGCACGAGCCTCGCTGAGATAGCTGCATAATGCAATGTGACATTGATGCATTGGTCCCATTATAAAGTCTTTGTTGGTATCACACTAATAATTCATAAGAGAGAAATGTAAACAGTGTGCAGCTCCGTGAGCAGGGATCATGTCAAGGTAAGCACGTTAGCAAAGATGATATTCAGGTTAGCCTTTGAAATGGGGAACGACTGAGGGAAAACACACACACGCACAAAAAAGCAGGCCAAACAACAAACCTCGCAAGACAACGTGTTACCATTCCTAAACAACTTAATTTAGAGTGGAAACGATTAGTCGATTAAATGTTGGTCGAACAAGCCTTGTTAGAAATCTTGATCATTTTTAAAGTTATTTTCCAAAACTATTACAAATCAAATAGAAATTATTTTTTAAATAAACTAAGAACTTATTTTATATGGCATAAATTGGTGAAAAAAGGACCTGAGTGGGTAGCGTCTCATGCTGTCTCGTCGAAAAATGCAACTGGCAAAGGAGTCGATTGTGGTGCCTTGCTCACCGGCTCGTGATTGGTCTGTTCAGTTTGTGATGCAGTAAATGCATTGTTTCAGATTTCAAGTACATGTAAAAAGAAACCTGCCTCCATCAGCACAACACTGAAGAAAAATTAATAAAAAAATAAAATAACGAGAGACACTGTGGACACAAGCTTCCATAAATCTGTAGAATTCAAATTATCATCCACTAGAGGGCAGAATAACAATCTCAGGTGTTGAATATCTTCTTTTTATTATAAGTGATCAAACTACTACCACATGACAGTGTCTCTAGCTGGGGTTCCATTACATAGTTACACAAAATTTAACCTTTTTTTCCCCAAATTTCAACAAAAAACTAGTGAAATGACAGTTTCCACAAACTGATGGAATGTGACAGCTGGGTTTTGTCTTCTAGTGATACGTAAGTGTTCCAGTAGTCATGACAACAGAAAAGTAAGACCTGTTAAATATTGATTGCTATTTTGTTTAGTTTTTTTGCCCCCCCACAGAGTTCAATATCACAGTAATATTATCTCTTACCAGGTTTAACAATTTCTCCATCTCGTCCCTCGTACTTCGTTCACACCTGTGTATTTTAGAACGTCATGTGACTCTGTGCCTCATGGGACCTAAGATTGCATAACAAGTGTTTCCATTACAGTTTCATGAAATATGACCTTTTCAAATCACCTAAGAAAAACACCTCATGCCAGCAAAAAAAAAAAAAAAAAAACTTTTGATATTTTTCTGTAGCACACCTTTTCAATTCGCTACTTCAACTTGAACAGTTCGGAAGGTGATGCAAAACCTTTGAGCCATTTTTGTTTTTGTTGTTGTTCCAGGCATTTTCTCCTTTCTGCTTCATCATTACTGTTCACATGACTATGGTTCCATGTGACAGCTGACTGTAAATTATTCCATCTGTCGAAATCATGTGTGTCAGATGTCATCAATGCCGCCGTGCTTTCTTGACAGTTCACAACTTCACAATGTCATAATTTCAGCGACGTCACAACGTCAGACTCTGTGTCTAGCAACCATTTAAACAACTGCATTGATGATGAAATCCTCTGTAAGCTTTCTTTTTCCACACAGAACATAGATTACTTACATATACCCAACACGTGTGAGAAGCGGTTGCTTGGGAGTGTGTGCCCACACACAGGTGTATGAGTATCACATTTTACGATCTGTAAACAACAGGTTGGTTGTCATGTCCCACTAAGGTTCTTGAAATGGAGCAATAGCTCAGCCTAGTGGACATTTACCATAAATGCATACACAATTTCACCAGTAGCGCTTATCTTTAATTAAGGCTTAAATTTTCCAATATGCCAATTTTTATTTTATTTTTAGGTCTGATGCATGTTAGCCCCAGGAGAGCGGAAGTCTATAGAGAATGCCGCGTTTGAATATCTCATCTACTCCTTGAGGTCCAGTCATCTGTGGTTTTTTTGGGGGGGGGGATGACCTTTGATTTGACCTATAACCTTTACATGTTGAGAGAATGTCTATTCACCCTAACCAGATAGTTTCACTGAAATTGCTCTTTCCGTTTTGAAGATATAGCCACAGACAGGCTAATATTTTTTGCATCTTTGTGCATTGCGGCTAAGCTAACAAGATGGGGGTGTTTTGAGGGCTTAATGGAGGTCTGCTCTCTAATGCTACGTTCTTTGTACTCAAAACTCGGGGGTATCCAAAATGGGAGATGAAAATATTTCAAAAAGGAGCCTGACGTTTCCAAAGCAGATACACCTGAACGCGTTGAGATCAGACTTCGGAAATACTTACTTGGAATTATCAACTTCCGACGTGCAGTCGGTCTCAGTGTAATGAGTGCCCTTCTAGGGTCATTAGGTCATTAACGCCTCTGCGTGTTATACAACCCAATTAATGGATAGCACACAGATTGTTGATGGTGGTGGTGAAACCTGCTGGCTGTTCCGGCCTCTGCGGGTAAAACGCTACGTGACAAGAAGCAACTCCTCGGCAGGAGCGGCCTGGTCGAGATTATAGGAGGAATCAAGGTCACAAACTCCACATTGTTCTCTTTGCCTCAATCAAAAAAGGGCGACGTGATTTGAAGAAAAAAAAAAAAAAAAAACTGGGGCGGAGTGATTTGATGAGAAAGCAGGTTGACGCCATCCAGCGCCTCATGGCCACGTGCACACGCACAGCGGCGTGAACTCGTTTCTCTCACAGTTTTGCTCCTGAAGAGAGGCGGTGGGGAGGGGAAATTGAATTTGAAAGAGGGGAAACTGTGCCAACAGGTGACACAGGCGTGCTCCGACCAAACGCACTCTGAAGTGAAGCGCAGTCATATCACGGGGCCAATTTGGAGGCAGTATTATGCGCTACGCCGCTCGTCGTTCTCACACAGCCTGTAAGCGCGCAGGAGAGCATGAATACCGCTGCAGATATGAATTAAACATGGAGCTTTTGTAGCGGGAGAATATACTGCTGCTGAAACGCTGCCGGAGTTAAGAAATAACACGGCAGCTCGTGCACTTCCTGCCAAAGTGGAACACCGAAACAGAATTATGGTTCATAACCTCACAAAGACATAATCTGGTGTGGAATGTGGAATTAACCTGATTAATGAGAAGTCATCAAATGTTGATTAGGATTAAAATATGAATTCAAGATCATTTCCTCAAATGCATAAATAATGAGATTCCCACACACGCGCGCGCGCGCGCGCACACACTTGTAAAATCTTGGCAAAATGATCAGTGCTCTCATGGGGAAGAAGGCATTGCACTTCTGTGATCGTCAAGAACCAGATGTGGATTCTGTTCATATTTTTGTTCTTGGCTTGCACAACCACGTGTCATTTTTCAAAAAGCTTCAATCAGTGTTTCATAAACTTAACGCAAATCTCCACAAACCCAGATGAATGATATCATGGTGAAGAACCTAGTGTTTATCATGATAAGATTTGGATTCTGCATCATTTCCTTTTTTCGGGACAACTTGTTGATATTTCAGTCATTCAATCAACAATTTATTATTATTATTATTATTATTATGCTAATTTCTATTGTACTTTATTAAATAATCAATTTATCATGAGCTAAAACCTGTTAAATTTAGCTGTTAATCAGTATTTGGATCTGGATCTTTTTTTTTTTACACTGTTACATAATGGCACATTCATTTAATATTTAGAATCAGCTGCTCAGAAAGTTTTTGTTTTGTCAGCACCCAAACAGAAAAACTCAGTCAATGACAGAAGTGAGAGGTTTTCTGGTGAGGAAACAGTTTTGTTTGCCAAGTGTCAAACTGTGCTGAGGTGAAGCAGTTAAGTGCCTCCTGCCTGTGACCCATCCTTCTCCTCCTCCATGCCCCCCCCCCCCCACACACACACACCTGGACCAACCCTGTTTTGGTCCATCCCACCTGTAAACCCACAATGGAAGACAACTATTGTCAAAATATGCTAAATTATTACAGTTAAAGATTGTATTTTTTTCATTAGCTTTTAACTTTAATTCTGTTTATTTCATCATTTTTTGGCTCCTTTTTTAATTTTTGTGTCTAATTCAGTTTCATTGCTGTACTAATGTGCTTTACTGTGTGTAAAAGCAAAGTGTTCACATTTCAGTCCTTTAAAACAAATTCTGCAGCTTCATTTTAGAAATAAAATTTGGAAACTGGCTGATTTTTTTTTTCAACATTTCAATCAATTTACCAAAAGCTTTTCATTTTACCACCAACAAACAACCATAGAAACATAATCTCAATGTCACACTCTGAAAAGAGAACAGGCATTAATATATATATTTAAATCCATTTCTCAAATACTAATTCACTGATATTGATGAAACTTGCATGACACACAAATAAATGTGACGTTTTGTGCAGATTTGGATGAGGTTCTGAATCTATCACAGGGAAATAGTCCATGTATTTGAAAAGGAATAAAGTTAATAAAGTCGCTGAATTATAAGAAACAAATCTGCAAAGATGCAGGAATATTTTTATTAAATGTTTGGCAGTGGCAGAGCTATGTGCTCCGATTGTCTTCATTCATTTAAATTCGCTTTCATATAGTTTTAATATTACCAAAAAATAAATCACCAATAATGTCTGTGGTGGAATGAAAGTTATTCTCGGCTTCAGATTCCTGTGACTGTGATATTTGCTGCAATTGATCCCACAGCAAACCCTCCACCAAAGCTTTGTTTAATTTTCCAGGATTCAAATTGCCTTTGATTGAAATAATGTCAGCTAATGAATTGCTTTTGCATGGCAAGAGACAGTGTAAAAACTCCACTCTGTCACTGTGCCCTCCAGGATGCAAACCCAGCTCAGGGCTTCCTAAAATGTCCAGGAATCCAACACCAACCACTCTGGTGACTTTCAGCAAGACCTTTAAACTTTGGACATATGCCCCCATGTGGAGATCCACAGAAATTTGCTGAAATTACAACAGAGGGAGGCACATTTAACTGATTCCAAATGATCACATGTGAGAAGTTGTAGCTTTTATTTTATTTCACGTGAACTGGCTTGAAGTGGACTGTTAGAACCTTGTTTCAAACTGGTTTAAATCAGACATTACCCACGAAAATGGTTCCAACATGAAGTAAATTATTTTGTTGAACCAAGTAGTTTTAAACTGTTCTGCACCAAAGACTGGTTCAAAGTACTTTAAAACCCATTTTAAAGAGTTTTAAGCCCAGTATTAGCTGTTCTCGAACTTAAGTAGATTTGCTGTTTTCGAGTTTAACTGGTTAAATTTGAGTCAAAGTTTATCAAAAATAACTGAGTAAATTCAGATTCTGTACATTTTCAGTCTCTGAGTTCTGAAAGCCTTTTTACTTTAAAAGCTTTATCTGAAAGTTTCACAGTGACATCATAAAGTGACAATATCAAAAGTCAACAATTATTTTGCTTATCTGTTATCCATCAATTGTGTAATAGATACAATTGGGACCTATAAGCTGAAAGAAATTAGTTCTGAAAAGTGTATTACAATTTCTCAAAGTCCAAAATCTAGGGGAAAAATCCATTTTCAGTGACTTGAAGAAAAAAAAACTCTTCTCTTTTAAAGCTGAATTCAGTGAAAGTTTGACATTTTTAAATGATTAATTGGTTTGTAAAATTATAGTTTCTGGCTCGATTAATCGACATAATCGTTTTAGGTCTGTTAGTCAGTAAGGGTGGGGGGAGCTCTAGGTCCTGAATATTCCCATTAGATATGAATGCATCATCAGCGCGTCACATCCAAAAATCTCCACATGACGCATCTTTTCTCTCGGAGTGCTTCTGCTAAGGGGCCCGCAGGAGCCAATCAGAGGACAAACTGGGTGCCAACTGGAGCGCTGAGAGCTTTGAGCCACTTTACCTCCAATATTCAAACACAGCTGCATGACGGGAACGATCAAGGCGCACGGACGCGCTCCTGAAGGCGCGTGGACAGAAGCAGGTGCCGAGGCCCGAGTCCTCCGACAGGAAACATTAGTATCTTAAAGGTTTAATGATAAAATGATTTATGTGCAAAATGACTGAATATTTGACGTTGGAAGCGCCTCGATCATGTCCTCCAGCCAGGACGCGACGTGTCAGAGCGCGCGTCGGCAGAGGACGCATGAATTTTTAAGTAACGTTAAAGCGTGGTGGTGTGTGTGTGTGGGGGGGCTCTCGGGCGTGAAAACGTAAGGATGAAACATGTTTTTAATTAAAATGTTAATCGTGGTGAATCTCTAACTGGTCCCATAAACATTAAAATATTCCAGCCTTATTGTGCGTAAAAACCATCCACTGATTCGCTTGTGCATCCGAGCACGCACTATAGTGCACGCGTCCTGCGTGGGGTCAAACATGGTCATCACCACATCAGACAATTCCCCAAAACTCACCTGCGTCCTCCCGAGTGTGTGTCCTCCGTTGCCTGGACTCATCGGGTGGTTTCTCTGCTGCCCTCCCCAGGTGGCTCCGTACTGGGGCCCCACGTCTTTTCCCAGACCCACACCGGGATGCTGCTGCGTCGTGGGTCCGCTGTAGTCTTGATAGCCAGCTCCATAACCCCGCATCATCGGACTCGGAGATGTGAGCAGCTGGTTGAGGGTAGGAGTGGCCCCTGAGGGATGCTGCTGCTGCTGCGTTTGTCCCGGGAACCTCTGAAGACCACCTGAAGAACCCCCCAGAGGAGATTTACTTGATGAAGAGTTGCTCCCCATCATCATGCTCCCAGGTTGCCGACATCCAGAGGGGGCGATCATCCCGTACGCCCCTCCTCCGTAGCCCGCCCGGTACGGCGGGTACTGGTACTGGCTGTTGTGGTACCCCGTTTCGTGGGAGTTCTCCATGCTGTTGTGCGCCCCCATTCCGCTGGTTTGCTGCTGTTGTCCGCCATGTTGCTCGTAACAGGGCCTCGGAGTGTAATAATTGTTGTTAAACTCAGAGTTATTTAGCCCCAAGTTGGAGTGGTCATAACTGGAAGGCAACATCCGGTCCGCAGGTTTGCAGGTGAGCTCTCCCTCACCTTTCCCAGACAGGTGCTGCTGCTGCGGCTCCCCGTGACACCCCAACAGGTTCTCCTTCCCGCCGTGGTGCTGGTGATCCAGCCCCCGGTCCCCGCGGGGCCCCTGGCCGTTGTTGTTGGTACTTTGCATCTGTCGCTGCTGATGTGGCGCAAACTGACTGAACTGCGGCGGCTGTGGCGGCGGCGGCGGCTGACACAGAGGGGAATCTCCTGCTCCCCCCACATATTTCAGCTTATGGTTTGCCATCAGAGCCGCTTCCATCGAGGAAGAGCTTGAGTTCGCGGACGCGGGGTTAGTTCCCTCTTTCCCGTCCGGAACGTTGTGAGTCGCTGAAGTTGAATGGACCGTGTTGAGCTCGTTTCGGCGGTGATGGTCTACATTATTTAGAGTCCCATCTCCGGCTCCCAACATGGGTCCAGTTCGCTGCTGTATGGTCCCTCCTCCTCCGGATTTCCCCGAATTGAGCTCCGGACCCAAACCACTGGATAATTTCTTATTTTTATTAGTTCTGGTCGGAGCCGATGCCACTTGCGCAGCCATGGTCACAGCAACATCTCAGCGCGCAATGACAGCAAGCTCCGACCAGCCGTGCGCGCGGCAAACAAACATATAACACGGAAAGAAAGGCGCAAGCTGAATATATTCGGCGCAAAACCCGAGCTTTGTTGGAGCGCTGGCGCCACTGTGGTGCTGGTGAAGCTGTGCGTCAGCGAGGCTTCATGTTGAAAGTTTCTCTCTCAGGTTTAAACTTTTTCCTTCCCCCCTCCGCCTCTCCTCCATCCCGGCTGTCGGTAAAGTGTAGCAGCGTCTCCCGGAGCCCTTGTAGCCCAGCATGGCATTGAGAGCGGGCTCTACCAGTTTATCCACCTCCAGGGCTCCGGTGCGCCTCACATGGAAAATCCGGACTGGAACGCCGCTCCATTACGCAGCCTTACGCACGCTCCATGTCTATTTTTGCGATATTTTGCAAGTTTGTTTTCGATGAAGGAAACAACACGGATGTGGCAGCAGTTTGCTTCCATGTAAAATTTCTTTATATCATCGGACGTGCAGGATTCCCTTCAAGGAAAAACGTCCCCTCTTCACTTTCAAGTACGTGCTGCTTTCAAACTAATCACAGCCGCGATGTGACAGCGCAGGTGCAAATTACGCACGGTCATCGAGCTCCAGTCAGCGGTGATTCGTTTTTTAGAAGAATAATCAGAAAAATATACTTTCAGCCAGTTTCTTTGGAGTTATCCAGATCAGGTTTTCATTCTTCCCACCCTCCCTGTCCCTCGGCTCAATCCAGTTCTCTGCAGCTCTGACAGGAGTCGAACACGCAACCACAAGCTTCGCACAAAAGGCTGCCAAAATGTGATCGCACTCAGAGCAGCTGTAACGTTGGAATATCTGCGCAGAGTTCAGTTCATCCATGTCGACTCTTCCCAGCCCGAAAAAAAGGAATTTCAGAATCGGAGAAAAAAATCTGTTCAACAAGAACACTTTGTTTGACGGTTTAAAAAAATGTGTAAATCTCATTTGCATAAACTAGAAGAGCACCCAGAGCGCTCAGTGTGGCTAAAATAACAGCCAGCTTTGTATTAAAAACAATCTTCCTGGTCCATTATGACTTTTAATTAACCCATAGTGATGTCATAAAGGGGAAAAAATTGAGGCTCCACCACTTCCTCTGCAGGCTGTCAAAGGTTTTAAAAGATTGCTATACTTTGTAGTTTTCTGAAGCAACAAAAATCAATCCCCGGCTGCAGGGTAAAGACCACACAAACACCAAAGTCTACAAGATCCGCTGTCCCGTCTGTGGTTTTCAAAGGTGGATGTAAAATAGTGCTTAGCAAAGAAGCTGCTGGGCGTCTGTTGGGACTTGAATGAGCAGAGGGTCCGCTTTGATCAGATCAGATGCATTTGATGAACAGAGGGAGCTGTGGATGAAAGCTGCGGAGGGTGGATGGATGGGAGCCCACAAGAATTTTGGGATGAGGAGGCCACGATAATGATGCGGCGGTGACAGTTATGGAGGTAATGATGACCGCAGCGATGTTTTAAGCATGTTTGCTTCTAACAAGTAGTTGTTGCTGCAGATCACAGAGAGGCAAACCAGTGAGACTTGAGACACAGTTCCTTACATGCAGTGCAACATTCACCGTGTCCATGACAATGGGAAGACCCCTGCTGGAGACATGCTGTCATTACAAGCTGCAGCTAAAAAGATTGCAGAACATACTGATGTAGTGCACTTGAGCAGATAATCATCAACAACATGAATCATTCCAAATCATTTCATGCACTGTAGTGAGTGAATGTGTCTTTTTTTTTTTTACCTTTTTTTACCTTACTTTTTTTTTTTACCAGGATTAAATGCATAATGCATATGAAGGCCTATATTTACATCATAAACAGTCCACTTGTGGAATTTGGATCCTATAAATCAGAGTCAGTTGACGTCGACACAGTGACACCTTCCAGGGTGGAGTTCAATTTCAAATTTCTTCCAGTTCTGTTTTCAGTTCAGCAGACTAGTGTTGTAGTACTCAAGCCCGGTTTAGGCCTCAAGTCCGGACCCCAGACGAACTTTTTACTGACACGGCCTTGTCTCAGATTTGAAAACAGTTGTGTTCGATCTTGACATCGTCTCAGACGAGACTAGACTAATTTACAGATAATTCACATTGTGTTGACTTAAACTGTGTCCTTTCTGGGTGCACAGGAAATTTTACTGAGTAAAATTTACTCTGCTGGGATAGCATTTGATCCCAGTCTAAATAGAGTAAATTATACTCTATCATAGAATGAATCAGCTAGACAGTTGTTGCAGACTGAACGGTTCACCCCCTAAACATTGGTCTGCCCTGCCTCCACTGTGCATGTGTCATTCTGGAGCCCAGACACCCGTGTGACACAGAGTCTCTCCAATCAAAGTGATCAAATGGATTAATGTGATTATTAACCATCAGATGACAAGGTAAAACCTCTTAAATGATTCTAAAGTCAGGCTTTAAACAGTGACACATTAAAATGTTCAGCGCGCAGTGAACACATCAGCTAATATCTTGCAGTTTTAAGCAGAAACAAGGTGATTATCAGTTAACATAAGCGCAGTGAAGGAAGGGCAGATGAAGGACCGTTTGGTCTGCGACACCATCTGGTCAATGCAAGTGGTTTTACTCCAATAAGAGTTGATCGTACACTGTTTTGAGTTGATTTAGTTCTGTGATAGAGTATAATTCATTCTATTTGGACTGGGATCAATGCTATCCCAGCAGAGTAAATTTTACTCAGCAAAATTTCCTGTGTGGCATTTGCATGTTCTCCCCGTGTCCGCGTGGGTTCCCTCCAGGCGCTTCGGCTCACACTTCCAAACACATATGGGTGTAGGTGTGAATGTTATGAATTGTGTTGTCTTGTGTGCAGTCTGTCCAACACGGTTGCACCTGGGACACAGTAGTGCTCACTGGATGGTAGTGACAGGAGAACCCACAGTGCTGTTGGTGTAATCATGGCAGGAAGATCATTTCTTGTTCAATTCCCGTCAGGATGGTAGATGGAGAGATGTTTCTGACAGATGCTGAACATGGCTGCTGCAGGAAGCTTCTTCCTGTTAGGATCTTGCTGTCTCTCCTTCCTCTTTCTCTTCTGTGTTGTATGTCCGCATTTTTTCAGACTTCCACTCCCGTGTGGATCATTGATCACCAGCTGATTTGGTCCCTCGCTTGTTCTTCCCTGGTCTTGCAGTCGATGGACCAGCTCTTGAAGTTGTGCTTCAAGAGGTCTTTGTAGGATTTCTTCTGCACTCCTCTGTTTTCCTTCGCTCAGGAGTAGAATATCTTTGGGATATACTGGGATGTCATCTGTCAGCAGCAGAAATGTTTCTGTACCCTTCCCCGACTTCTGCCTTGAGACAATCCTGTCTTGGAGGTCTACAGACAATTGGGCAGTGCAGTCTCATTTGAGGGTGGGTGCTAAAGATGTAAAATATGACACATATGACATAATTGCTCTACTTCCAGGGACAAAAACATGACATTTTCTATGCGTTTTGTGGCAAATTACATGCAAACAAATTGAAAATGCAAAGAAAAAGTGACAATGTGGCGGGAAAGTGGACATGTGTTGTGGTTTGTTTATGACCCGGAGCACAAACATGTCAAGGCGATCGTGTAGGCGAGAGAACACTGTCTCTGGCAGTGTTAGTTTAACACTGGCAGTGTTAGTTTTACACTGGTGATTTTACTGTGTACCAACACGACGTCTCCCATTCTTCACTGGGAACGAAAAACAAACAAACAAAAAAACAAATACTTTTTGGGACTACTTCGGTGAATGGAGCCTAAAACAAAACAGTACACCATTTTTCCATGTGAAGTTATGCTGTGTATATATTGCACAATGGGAGCTGCTGTCCCCATAAGTGGTCAAATCCTGTGATATCACGCAAGGTTCAAATGAGACTGTGCTGTGTATTCCTTTGACTTCATGCTTGGTTTGTGTTCTGACATACACTGTCAACTGTGGGACCTCATACTGTATGTGGACAGGTGTGTGTCTTTCCAAATCATGTCCAATCAACTGAATTTGCCCCAATTAAGCTGTAGAAACATGTCAAGGATGATCCAGGATGGACCTGAGCTCAATTTTGTGCTTCATTGAACAAAGGCTGGGAATACTTTTTTTTATTTTGAATAAATTTGAAAAAAACAAACAAAAAACTTTCACATTGTCATTATGGGGTATTTTGTGTAGAATCTTGAGGGAAAAATTGAATTTCATCCATTTTGGAATAAGGCTATAACATAACAAAATGTGGAAAATGTGAAGCACTGTGAATACTTTCCTGATGTGCTGTATCTAAAAGTGATCACTCCAAATCAATGTCAGTGTCATTACTGAGCAACTTTGCCCACTAACTGAAGATTTACAATTTTGATAATCAAACTTTTGTTATCCACAGATGAGGTTTAACTTCAGTTGAAAGTATTTGTTATTTTAATGATGGATTGTGAAACCATATTGTGAAAGTGTTTAATTGAACTTTACTGAACTTTCTCCACCTGATGGAGCTAAACTGTTGGTTTTACTTCAACACAGATCACTTTTTGCTGGAGTAACTGTTGGGAAGGTGTCGTAACACGGACCCACAACAGGGGGCGCAAATGAACGGACAATGAGTAAGCCAAAAGGTAACAATTTAATGTTGTGATATTACACAACGAAACGTGTCTTAATTTTCACAGTCAATAAACACCAGGTGACGTGTGGGCAGGCTCGAAGATAGAAGACGCCCGACGAGAGAGAAGCCGCGTCCCACACGGCTTCCACCACCAACGGCCTGAAGAACACCGGAGCCGCCAAGTCCCGAGTCCCCAGGTGGCCTCTGTCTTCGGCTGTCGACCCTGGTACTGCTGGCAGAAAACAGAAAGATGATGTGTGAGTGTGAGTCCGCACACTCAGTAATCAACAGTCCAAACACAGTTGGGAGGAAGCACCTCCACCTCCAACCTAGGAACACACTAGCAGCTCCTGTAACCACTTATCTGGATGGAGTGAGAGGCGAAGACGTCGCTTCTCTCACTGACCGCCAACCCAGTTGAAAGGGCACCACAGGACAACGGCTGCAAACAGATCAGACGTAAGTCACAGTTTAACTTCAGCAGAGAAATTACCTTAGTACTGGTAGTCGATTTCTCGGCGGTGAGGTGGAGTTGCAGTCCGGCTTATATGGTGGTGTAGATGAGTGACAGCTGGAGTAATGAGTGACAGCTGTCACTTCCTCTGGGTCTGGCGCCCTCTCGTGCTTGGAGCCCGCACTCCAAGCAGGGCGCCCTCTGGTGGTAGTGGGCCAGCAGTACCTCCTCTTCAGCGGCCCACACAACAGGACCCCCCCCTCAACGGGCGCCTCCTGGCGCCCGACCAGGCTTGTCCGGGTGTCGTCTGTAGAAATCGGCCATTAGGGCCGGGTCCAGGATGAAGCTCCTCTTCACCCAGGAGCGTTCTTCAGGTCCATACCCCTCCCAGTCCACCAGATATTGGAACCCCCGGCCCTTACGACGGACGTCCAGGAGCCTGCGGACCGTCCAAGCAGGCTCCCCGTCGATGAGCCGGGCAGGAGGCGGCGAAGGTCCAGGTGCACAGAGGGGCGAGGAGTGGTGTGGCTTAATACGGGACACGTGGAAGACAGGGTGGATCCGCAGTGAAGCTGGGAGTCGGAGCTTCACTGCGGCCGGGTTGATGATCTTGAGGATGGGGAATGGTCCGATGTACCTGTCCTTTAATTTGGGTGAGTCCACACAGAGGGGGATGTCCTTTGTTGACAGCCACACCTCCTGCCCGGGCTGGTACGTGGGGGCCGGGGAACGTCGGCGGTCCGCATGGGTCTTGGCCCTCGTCCGGGCCTTTAACAGGGCAGAGCGGGCGGTCCGCCACACCCGGCGGCACCTCCTGAGGTGGGCCTGGACCGAGGGCACACCGACCTCTCCCTCCACCAGCGGGAACAATGGGGGCTGGAACCCCAAACATGCCTCAAAAGGGGAGAGGCCGGTAGCAGACGAGACTTGGCTGTTATGGGCATACTCGATCCAGGCCAGATGGTGACTCCAGGCCGCCGGGTGCGCGGAGGTGACGCAGCGAAGGGCCTGTTCCAACTCCTGGTTAGCCCGCTCTGCCTGGCCGTTGGTCTGGGGGTGGTACCCGGACGAGAGACTCACGGTGGCCCCCAGCTCCTTACAGAAACTCTTCCACACCTGCGAAGAGAACTGGGGACCACGATCTGATACAATGTCCGATGGTATCCCATGCAGCCGCATGACGTGGTGGACCAGGAGGTCTGCCGTCTCCTGGGCTGTTGGGAGCTTCGGGAGGGCCACGAAGTGGGCCGCCTTGGAGAACCGGTCCACTATCGTGAGAATAACGGTGTTGCCCTGGGACGGCGGGAGGCCCGTGATGAAGTCCAGGCCGATGTGAGACCAGGGGCGATGAGGCACTGGCAGGGGTTGGAGGAGTCCCGTCGTCCTCCGATGGTCTGCCTTGCCCCTGGCGCAGATGGTACAGGCCTGGACGTAGTCCCGGACGTCGGTTTCCAGGGACGCCCACCAGAAGCGCTGCTGGACTACTGCCACGGTCCTACGCACTCCGGGATGACAGGAGAGCTTGGACCCGTGACAGAAGTCCAATACGGCAGCTCTTGCCTCTGGTGGGACATACAGTCTGTTCTTGGGGCCAGTTCCCGGGTCCGGGCTCCTTGTCAGGGCCTCCCGGACGGTCTTCTCCACGTCCCAGGTGAGGGTGGCCACGACAGTGGACTCGGGGATGATGGTCTCGGTGGGGTTCGACAGCCCCGCTTTGGCTTCTTCTTCGTGCACCCAGGACAATGCATCTGGTTTTTGGTTCTTGGTCCCGGGGCGATACGTGATCTGAAAGTCAAAGCGCCCGAAGAACAGAGACCAGCGGGCTTGCCTGGGGTTCAGCCGCTTGGCGGTCCGGATGTACTCCAGGTTCCGATGGTCCGTGAAAACCGTGAAGGGCAACGATGCCCCCTCCAGCAGGTGTCTCCACTCTTCAAGAGCCTCCTTCACCGCAAGAAGTTCCCGATTGCCGACGTCATAGTTCCGTTCAGCTGGGGTCAACCTGCGGGAATAAAAGGCACAAGGATGGAGGACTTTATCAGCCTCCACGCTCTGGGACAGCACGGCTCCTATCCCTGAGTCAGAGGCGTCCACTTCTACTATGTACTGGCGATCAGGATCAGGCTGCACCAGAACTGGTGCAGTCGAGAACCGACGTTTCAACTCCTGGAACGCGGCTTCGCACCGATCCGACCAGGCGAAGGGGACCTTGGTGGAGGTCAGGGCAGTCAGGGGGCTAACTAGCTGACTGTAACCTTTAATAAACCTCCTGTAG
The DNA here is from genome assembly GCF_902500255.1 of Thalassophryne amazonica. Lineage (NCBI taxonomy): Eukaryota > Metazoa > Chordata > Actinopteri > Batrachoidiformes > Batrachoididae > Thalassophryne > Thalassophryne amazonica. Next base: position 55,143,387 of record NC_047121.1, on the reverse strand, counting down.
AAATTTGCAAAACCTAGGAACTGCTGTAGTTTCCTGCGGCTTATCGGTTGGGGCCAATCTCTCACCGCCGCAACCTTAGCCGGATCAGGGGCGACGGAGTTGGAGGAGATGATGAACCCCAGGAAGGACAAAGAAGTGCGGTGGAACTCGCACTTCTCGCCCTTCACAAACAGCCGGTTCTCCAACAACCGCAGTAGGACCTGACGTACATGCTGGACATGGGTCTCAGGGTCCGGGGAAAAGATGAGTATATCGTCCAGATATACGAAGACGAACCGATGCAGGAAGTCCCGCAAGACGTCATTTACCAAAGCTTGGAACGTCGCGGGGGCGTTAGTGAGGCCGAACGGCATGACCAGGTACTCAAAATGACCTAACGGGGTGTTGAATGCCGTCTTCCATTCGTCTCCCTTCCAGACCCGAACCAGGTGGTACGCGTTTCTAAGATCCAATTTTGTGAAAATTCGGGCTCCATGCAGGGGCGTGAACACTGAATCCAACAGAGGTAACGGGTATCGGTTGCGAACCGTGATCTCGTTCAGCCCTCTGTAATCAATGCATGGACGGAGTCCGCCGTCTTTCTTGCCCACAAAAAAGAAACCAGCACCCATCGGGGAGGTGGAGTTCCGGATCAGCCCGGCAGCTAAGGAGTCCCGGATGTAGGTCTCCATTGATTTGCGTTCCGGACGTGAGAGGTTGTACAACCTACTGGACGGGTACTCAGCGCCCGGGACCAAATCGATGGCACAATCATACGGTCGGTGCGGGGGAAGAGTGAGTGCCAGATCTTTGCTGAAAACGTCAGCAAGATCGTGGTACTCCCTTGGCACCGCCGATAGATTGGGGGGAACTTTGACCTCCTCATTAGCCGTGGTGCCGGGAGGAACCGAGGATCCTAAGCACCTCCCGGTGGCAGGTTTCGCTCCACTGCGTCACAACCCCAGACGGCCAATCAATCCGGGGATTGTGCTTCACCATCCATGGAAAGCCCAAATCACTCGGGAGGTAGAAGGTGTTACATGGAACACTATCTCCTCCCTGTGATTCCCAGACACAACCAAAGTCCTGGTTGTGTCTGATGTGTGATTAATGGAAGCAGGGTGCCATCTAGTGCTCGCACCTGCAATGGTGCCGGCAGAGCCACCAGAGGGAGCCCTACTTCCTTTACCCATCTGCTGTCCAGCAGATTCCCTTCAGACCCTGTGTCTATCAGTGCTGGGGCATGAAGGGTTAAATCCCCACAAAGGATTGTTACTGGGATTCGTGCTGGTTTGCGGGGTTTTCCCGCGTGCGTGTTATGACCCACCCTTAGCCCAGTTTCTAAGGACGGGCGTTGTAGATTGACCGTTTTAGGGCAGTCCTTCTGCATGTGCTCGCAAGAGCCGCAGACAAAACACTCCCCGCGGGCCAGCCTCCTTTGTCTGATTTTTGATCTTAATTTGGCCCTGCTCGTGTCCCTAGCCTCCTCAGCAGGGGGAGCCGTAGCCACACGGAGCTCTCTGGCAGTGAAGCGTGGGGACGACGTCACCTTGTCGGAACCGGAAGGGGGAGGGACGGCTCGTGCCCGGTCACGCCCCCGACGATGCTCATTTAAACGGTTGTCTAAACGTATAACTAAATCGATCAGCCCGTCGAATTCCCGCGGTTCATCCTTGGCCAGTAGGTGCTCCTTAAGGACCGGGGACAGTCCATTTACAAAGGCGGCGCGGAGCGCAACGTTATTCCAGCCGGACCTCGCTGCCGCGATGCGGAAGTCGACTGCATACTCGGCTGCGCTACGGCGCCCCTGTCTCATCGACAGCAGCACGTTCGAAGCGGTCTCGCCTCTGTTGGGATGATCAAACACTTGTTTGAATTCCCGTACGAACCCAGTATAAGACGTTAGGAGCCGTGAATTCTGCTCCCAAAGCGCCGTAGCCCATGCGCGTGCCTTTCCTCGAAGCAAATTAATAACATAAGCCACCCGGCTAGCGTCTGATGCGTACATGACGGGGCGCTGTGAAAAGACGCGCGAACACTGCATGAGGAAGTCCGCGCACGTCTCGACACAGCCCCCGTACGGTTCCGGAGGGCTTATGTATGCTTCAGGGGACGGTGGGGGGGTTCGTTGAACGACCAGTGGAACGTCTGATACGGGCCCAGGACCAGCCAGAGGAGTGGCTGCAGCGGCGCCCTGATCACGCGCTTCCACCCTGGCGGTGAGAGCCTCCACCCTCCGATTAAGGAGGACACTCTGCTCGGTCACTACTTCCAACCGGGCCTTGAAGGCGGTTAAGATCTGCTGCAGCTCACTCAACCCGCCTCCCGCTGACGCCTGCGCTCCTGGCTCTTCCATTGGCCGTTCAAGCTGGAGTTGACGCCCCTCGGAGTCCATGACGATGGCCGAGAAATCCTGTTGGGAAGGTGTCGTAACACGGACCCACAACAGGGGGCGCAAATGAACGGACAATGAGTAAGCCAAAAGGTAACAATTTAATGTTGTGATATTACACAACGAAACGTGTCTTAATTTTCACAGTCAATAAACACCAGGTGACGTGTGGGCAGGCTCGAAGATAGAAGACGCCCGACGAGAGAGAAGCCGCGTCCCACACGGCTTCCACCACCAACGGCCTGAAGAACACCGGAGCCGCCAAGTCCCGAGTCCCCAGGTGGCCTCTGTCTTCGGCTGTCGACCCTGGTACTGCTGGCAGAAAACAGAAAGATGATGTGTGAGTGTGAGTCCGCACACTCAGTAATCAACAGTCCAAACACAGTTGGGAGGAAGCACCTCCACCTCCAACCTAGGAACACACTAGCAGCTCCTGTAACCACTTATCTGGATGGAGTGAGAGGCGAAGACGTCGCTTCTCTCACTGACCGCCAACCCAGTTGAAAGGGCACCACAGGACAACGGCTGCAAACAGATCAGACGTAAGTCACAGTTTAACTTCAGCAGAGAAATTACCTTAGTACTGGTAGTCGATTTCTCGGCGGGGAGGTGGAGTTGCAGTCCGGCTTATATGGTGGTGTAGATGAGTGACAGCTGGAGTAATGAGTGACAGCTGTCACTTCCTCTGGGTCTGGCGCCCTCTCGTGCTTGGAGCCCGCACTCCAAGCAGGGCGCCCTCTGGTGGTAGTGGGCCAGCAGTACCTCCTCTTCAGCGGCCCACACAACAGTAACACTCGTTCATTACCAGCTCAAACCAAAGCCGCACATCAGTGATGATCTAAACATCCTGAATTAAATATGGCTTTAGTAATGGGGGAAAACCCCAGAAAAAAAATAAAAAATTGTTGTACTTGTTTGACTAAACTCTGTGAGAGTCCAAGCAGTGACATCTGTCTGTTAAAGCTTTAGAACAGTCTTCCATGAAGAGGAAAACCTGCTTCTAACATCATAGAAATGTTGAAAATACTGTTTGACAATGTGGTGAGTTGAACATGATATTAATTTTGTGAGGACAGAAAGAGAAATGCTCTAGTCTTCTGACCCAGATCACACAGAGCCCTTTAGGACGTAATAACCTCGGCCAAGGCCCACCTGTCTCTTACTGTGCTGAAGCACTGATGGGTCGCTGTGTCATCAAACGGCAAATAACATAAAAAATCAATGAGAGACTTTTGTTACCTGCTGAAACGGTGATGGCAGGGTCTTGTTTTCACTGGAGTGTCTGTGGACAAGATGAATCTAAAGGGTGGATTGATTTCCTTCATTCTTGGTGGGTGTGTTACTTGGATTGATAAAAAGGCAACGGGATGTTGGAGGAAGTTGGTCAAAGGTTGAAGAAATTATGGTCCGAAAAACACTTTTTGTATATTTCAACAACCACAAAGCCTCAATGGATGATCTAAAGCATATTTGATCAGCAAAATATTTGTGATTGGTTGGTAAAAATGACTTCATTATGCAGCCATAGAATTAAAAACAATATTTCAGATGGCTGACTCTGGACATGTGCCTGCACTCAAAAAATGACTCATTGGATGAGCTCAAATTATGTGCAGGATTTCCATCTAATAAATATATGTAGCCCCAACTCAAAAAAGCACATCCATGCAAGATAATTTAATTTAGTTGGGACTACATATATTTATGAAATAGAAAACCAGTCCAATGAATCAGTTTTTTGTGTGTGTGTTCCAGAAAACTCTGATGTCAAATGTATTTTATTTGGAGTGTGTTAGGACCCACCTCAAAGGTCCCAACTCAGGTGAACGATATTGGACGTAAACAAAATGCATGGATGACTCCAATGGGGGGGGGATTCTAAAGAACCTCAGGCAGAGAGATTATAGTGACATATCATCATGTCAGTTTCTATCCAGAACAAATTGTGTTAAAAGTGATGTGGAGTAAAACCAATAAATACAGATAAGTGTATACTTTATAACCTATTAGTTGAGATAGCTCAAGCTGTCCCAACTTCGCTAATAGGAACTCCGACTTTGAGTGGCATTCCAGTCACTTTTCCTAGTCGGAGGTCTGAAATTTCAGACTTCCCAGTTCTCTGGAACATGACAATAGTAGCAGCTGGACTACTAATATTTAAATCTGGGTATGATTCCTGGTGTGTGTGTGTGTGTGTGTCCTTGGACAAGAAGTATAATCTGCATGGTCCACCCAGCCTTGGCTGGGGAAGTAACCTGAGGTGGACTGCAGTCCCATCCAAAGGGGAGTCATGGAGCTACAATATAGTCTGACGTTGAGGACTTCATCATGTTTCAGCAGAGCCCCATTAGCTGTCTCATGTTCCAGGTTCCAGTGGAGGAGGTGACGGCTTGTAACCCAAAGCCTGTGAAGGCGGATGAAGGCTGCAGCAGGTCCTCAGATCCATGTGTTTGTTGGTGTGCAATTCCCATATTAAACAAACGCACACACAGGCATCACTAGAAGAGACCATCTTCTTCATGGTGAGGAAGATGTCTCTAATAACGATACCTTCCTTCAGACGGGCAAACAAACAAACCAAAAAGGCGGTGAGGGTCAAAAATTAAAACTTAGACTTCAACAAAGTTTGATCCTGGTCTTCCAAATTAAAGCTCCCTGACTGGAGAAAAACAAAAGTGACAGTCTCATGGTGGAAACGTTTCCCATCTATTTGTCTTTACGAGTCCATATGGCAATGAATAAAAGCCGAAGTGTTACTGTGCTCCAAGTACAAATTCTCTATGGAGTTCACTGTTCGGCACACTCAGGCCCAGCATCAACCGGACCAGATGGCTCTTAATCTATACAGGATACCCGCAAGAAAACGTGTAGATGGCAGAAACAAACTGACTGCCGTTACCGCCGGCATGATAGAAATGCGTGCAGTAAAGTGGCGCACTGAGATATTCATCAGCGGCTACGAGCCGCTTCCACCGCCATGATGTTCTATCGATTTTGTGCATATGATGATTCTGATTCTCGTCAGCGTCGGAGATCAAAGCCTGAGGTCTGATCTCATCCAGAGCAACACTCCAGCTCAGGATGAGAGGACCTGCGGGGCATTAGCATATTCCATGATGGCGCCCGGCTTTCCGAGCCTCGGCTGCAGCTATGGGCGTGCCGCGCTGTAGCTTTGCAACTCTAATTTCCTTCTCTAGCTCATTAAAAAAAGCCCACTGTTCTCCTGTTAATTCGCAGACACACTGATCTGTTTGAGCGGCGAGGATGTGCGGGAGGAGGGAGGTGGAGGAGGGCAATGGCTCAGCGCATTTGCATTTATGTTTAATTTATAACCTTCAGGGGCCCCCTGATGCAGCAAGATTGAAACAATAACTCCAGACAAACACGAGGAGGAGAGGAGGAGCGCAGGAGCGCAGGAGCGGGGGGATGGATGGAATTAAAAATATACAGACCTGGGATGGTGTGTGCTTTGAAAGTGTCGTATCATGTGTAAAGTTGTGTTCACATCGGCGTATCAAAACACAGCGCACTGCAAATATTTACTCCTCCAGAGCTGTCGGTGGCGCTATTCCAGATTTGCTACACAGTGCTGCCTGTTCTACAAAGGTAAACATTTGGATTATCTAGACTACATAAGCTACACTTTGGATTTTGAAGCACACTTTTCAGCTTTTCCTGTGGCTGAAAGCTGAAATTTTGACATGCAAATAATATATATAATTTTTTTTTTTTTTTTTGGTCAAAGGTCGTTTTTTCCCCCCTTTCTGTTTCTTTTGTTTTTAAGCAATCATTCGGGAGGTGGTTAAGGTTATAGCTGGTTGTGAAAATCCAACCCCTCATCCATGTCATGACACCTGGGTAACAGATCAAATGAAATGCAGTGGGACCATCGTGCGCCCTGTGGCTGCTACGGCAACCATGAAGGCCCAACAGAAACCCTGAACACGAGACGGCTATCAGGACTCTGGTGAAACAAGAAGTCCTCAGTGATGGACCCTGCCGAGGAGGTGGTGGTTTGTACCCAACGGCTGTGAAGGTGGATGAAGGTTGCACAATGTCCTCAAATCCTGAGCCTCTGGGATTTCCCAACCATCGGACCAGGCTAAAGCTCTGTCAATGACTGCGTGACTGTCGGTGTGCAATGACATTGAAATGTTAAACCAACTCACTCACAGGTGTCTCTAAATTGACCCTGGATGTCCACCACTGCCACACACATTCGTTGTGGCAATCCCTCGGTGGCAAGGAACATCGTCTCTTGATCGATTCCCGGATGGGATGTGGACATGGTGAAAATCTACACTTGTACATCAAGGTTCAATCTGGAGACACCTGTGCCTAGGTTCTTTTAATGTGGGAATGTATAGCTCGCTCCCTTGGTTGACTGAATACTAATACCACTTATTTTTGGAGAATGTGTTTGTTGTGCAGACTTTTCTCTTCAAACTTCAACCTGTATCAATCTGTTGTTGAACAGTTTATGCCATATCAGAGCTAGCATGCTAGTCGCCACCTCTCGAACCCTTTTGCTCGGCTTTTTGTTCATTTGTGTTTGTAGAAATCGGGGACAAGGGGCTTCTTTTTGTTTCAGCCTTGTTTTCATTTATTTTGCAGCTAAAACCACAACATCATGCATCAGTCTTCGTGCACTTGACTGCATGTGCACCCATCGCACGTCTTCATTTGTGGATGTGCATAAAGATGTTTGTGAAACACACACACACACAGAGCCAGAGGTCTCCCGTCCATGGGGGGATAACATGCCACGGTGAGTGTCTGTCAGGAGGAGAGCTGGAGCCTGTTCAGGGGGAGTCTGCAGGGATTCTCCCCCCAGCAGCAGCGGCAGCACAAACCCGGCCAAGCACAGAAAGTGGGTCAACGCAAAACATACACATGCACACAAAGACACGCACAGCTCCCGTGGATGCAGCACCGGTGTCACGCTGTGGGTGTGGCATATTTTTAAAGAAAAAGAAGACGATGACTCGTGCAGAGAGCTAGCATGCTAGTGTATTTTGCATGAAGCATCTTGGAGAGAGAAGACTGATGGATGGCCAAAGTGCTTCACAAGCATCTAAACCTACGGCGCATCAGGAAAGTATTCACAGCGCTTCAATTTTTCAACATTTTGTTATGTTACAGGCTTATTACAAAATGGAGTAAATTCTTTTTTTTTCCTGAAAATTCTACACACAATACCCCATATTGGCAATGTCAAAAAAGTTTTTTTTTTTAGAATTTCACAAATTTATTAAAAATTAAAAAAAATAATAATAATAAATAAATCACGTGTACATAAGTATTCACAGCCTTTGCCATGAAGCTCACAATCAAACTCGTGCATCACGTTTTCACTTATCCTTGAGATGTTTCTACAGTTTAATTAGAGTCCACCTGGGGTAAATTCAGTTGATTCGACATGATTTGGAAAGCACACACCTGTCTACATATAAGGTCCCACAGTTGACAGTTAGAGCACAAACCAAGCATGAAGTCAAAGGAATTGTCTGTAGACCTCTGAGACAGGATTGTCTCGAGGCACAAATATGGGGAAGGGTACAGAGCACAGTGGCCTCCATCTCCCATAAATGTAAGAAGTTTGGATCCACCAAGACTCTTCTTAGAGCTGGCCGCCCATCTAAACTGAGCGATTGGGGGAGAAAGGCCTTAGTCAGGGAGGTGACCAAGAACATGATGTTCACTGTCAGAGCTCCAGCATTCCTCTGTGGAGAGAGAACCTTCCAGAAGGACAACCATCTCTGCAGCAATCCAACAATAAGGCCTGTATGGTAGAGTGGCCAGACGGAAGCCACTCCTTAGTAAAAGACACATGGCAGCCCACCTGGAGTTTGACAAAAGGCACCTGAAGGACTCTCAGACCAGGAGAAACAAAATTCTCTGGTCTGATGAGACAAAGATTGAAGTCTTTGGTATGAATGCCAGGAGTCATGTTTGGAGGAAACCAGGCACCATCCTTACAGTGAAGTATGGTCCTGGCAGCATCATGCTGTGGGGATGTTTTTCAGCAGCAGGAACTGGGAGACTACTCAGGATTGAGGGAAGGATGAATGCAGCAATATGCAGCGACATCCTGGATGAAAACCTGCTCCAGAGCGCTCTCTGGGGCGACGGTTCAACTTTCAGCAGGATAATGACCCTAAACACACAGCCAAGATATCAAAGGAGTGGCTTCAGGACAACTCTGTGAATGTCCTTGAGTGGCCCAGCCAGAGCCCAGACCTGAATCCGATTGAACATCTCTGGGGAGATCTGAAAATGTCTGTGCACCGACACTCCCCATCCAACCTGATGGAGCTTGAGGTGCTGCAAAGAGGAATGGACCAAACTGCCCAAAGATAGGTGCACCAAGCTTGTGGCATCATATTCAAGAAGACTTGAGGCTGTAATTGCTGCCAAAGGTGTATCAACAAAGTACTGAACAAAGCGTGTGAATACTTATGCACGTGATTTCTTAATTTTTACTTTCAAAAAAGCTTTTTTCTAGTTGTCATTATGGGGTGTTGTGAGTAGAATTTTGAGGGAAAAAATTAATTTACTGCATTTTGGAATAAGGCTGCGACATAAAATGTGGAAAAAGTGAAGTGCTGTGAATACTTTCCGGATTCACAGTATGTGGAAGAACATGGTAACATTTGGAGATTGTTGTTACAATACAGCACTTGCTAAGTTCGGACCTCTCTTCTGATGAATGTGCTCGCAACCTGGAGTCTAGCCGTCAGTGTCAATGAATTGGCTTGAGAATGTGTCTTTATTTCTGACCCGTTTCTGCGCTGGACTGAGGTAGACAGATAAACAAGCTCAATCTGTTCAGTATAGTTCAAGTTCACACGGCCTCTGCACAGTTCTAAGCCTGGATGATATCTGAGTATCTTTGGAGGAGAACGAAGGTCCACATCTTTTGGGTCCTGGTGTCTTACTGTAGTTCTGAGACTTGGATGCTAGTCAGTTACATAAGGTGATAACTAGATGTCTTTGGTACCTGGTCTTTACAGAGGATCCTTGGGTACCACTGGAATGACAGTGAGGAGCATCACTTGAACTGTGAGGGAATGTCAGCTCTGACATTTTGGTCATGTGGTATGGTCCTCTGGGTATGCCTCATGGTTTCACCTGCTGTGGCAGATGGATGCTTTTAATGGACTGCATTTCTGCAGCACTTTTTCATCTCGTGCAGATGTTGTAAGTGCTTTACAATGATGCCTCACATCCCCTCCATTCGCACACCCTCATTGATGTCAGGGTGCCAAGCACACCGGGAGCAACTTGGGCATTAAGGACCATGTCCAAGAGACCTTAATGATTTTTTGGTCTGATGGGGATTTGAACAACTTTAAATTGGCTTATTTTCCAAAAGGTGCAGATAGATCAGTTCGCTGTCTGGGTTGTCATCCAGGTCCCAGGGCAGATCTGTAGTGTGGTAGATGAGTCCATGTTCCCAGACCTGACCTGGTTTCTGAGTGAGTTTGAGGATCACTTCGCACTACTTCACCTCCCAAAGTTCCAGCGGTGACTTGCATTCTTTGTCATCATTAAATAGTTGCAGAATTCCGGACATTTGGACTTGAAGGCAGCCATGACTGAGTGAGGTAAGAACCAGCCCTTTTGGAGGAGGTGGGGTTGCATCCGAGACCAAAACCCAGCCAGCCATTGTGCACACACTCTGCAGAAGAGCATCAAATTGATCCACAGTCTTTTCATTTCAGGCTTGGGTAAATAACCGCATTTGCATTGATCAGCCTGTAAAACCAAGCGGCGATGTGCTCGTGGAGAATAAGTGCGTGCATGTCTTGTGTGTGCATTTGTGTTGCTCCAAACTAAACACATCTCCTTTGTGCTCTTTGCAGAGTCAAGGGCCTCGCCGGAGCCCTACAAACGCCTGTGATGGATAAAATGTTTTCACTAATACTCGAGAAAAGTGGATGCTATTGTGTCCTGAAACACTGAATCACAGAATTCCCAGGACGCGGCACGCTCTATTTATGTGTTATGAAAAACATGACTCAAAAGGAAAACAGCTCCGCTCCACTTTCACTGTCAGCGATCATGTGAAGTGTGAAGGGGAGGAAGAGGATGAGAGCGAGATCCAGACGGCGAGCGCCGAGTTTTTTTCTTCATCCACACATCCCATCCTGACGGTGACAGGGGACTGGGCTCTCAGAACCCCCACCCCATCCACCCCTCCCTCCCCCCATAATGCCTGTCATTGCTTCTCTCCCCCCTCCTCCCGCCCCCAAACTGGAGGAGCGTGTGAAGTGTCCCACGAGAGACACCGACTCAAAGCCAGTATTTACAAGATCCATGCTGAGCCCACTTTTAACTGTCTGTGAAGAACTTCTCCTGCCGCCTTTGATGTGCCAACCTAATGGGGAAGAGCTCGCCGCCAGTCATTGCGTATGTTAGTACGGCAACGTGAGCTAATCCGTTAGCATTCCGAGGTAGATGTCACGTTGAGCACTTTAAATGTTGCATCGTTTTAGTGGCTCGAGACCACACCTTTTGACAAACATGCCCCGGCACAATACGCAAACCTTGACGGTAATTTGACGGTGTGGCGCAGATTGCTTCGCTTGTATTCATGAAAAAACTCTCTGATGTGATTAACAAAACCACAGCAAATGAGATGTGCGAGACGCAAATTTAATAATTACTTATGTCAAGGATGTTCTGTTTTCAACAGCATCTGTGTGTTTGCAGTAAAGTTCTGTTCATTAACAGAAAGTACTCGGGACAACTGACTATTCAAGGGCAAGAGTTTTAAGGTCCTCTTCCTTAGTGGAGGTTATGTGTTTGAATGAATGATGCACTGCAGTGGTTATGAGGAGGGGTGTGTCAAGCCGATATTTTGGATTGGAATCAGTCCGATATTTTTTCCTACACTGAGCTGATCTATTGTTAGATGGCTAAGTTAGCAAAGTACATCCAGAAAAATGTGTTTATCGTCAGATTTTTTTTGCTTTAAAGACAGAGGAAATTGTATCAGACCGGCATCAGCAGATATCGGTATCGTATCAGATATGGAAAAGCAATACTGTTTCATCCCTACTCATTAGCTCCACAAATAAGTTTTGTTATATTTTTTTTTTCCCATTTATTATTATTAGTAGTAGTATTTGTTCATTTTTGGCTTTCTTGCCATTGTGCATGCACAACAAAATCACAGTTGCATCAGCTTCAGATGGTGCAGTTTAAAGATAAAACATGACACAAGACAAACACAAGACCTGTAAATGTATAAACCTTATTAAGGGGAACATGTAAAGTATTTCACTTAAAAAAAATTTAAATAAAAAAATGATAATTATTTGCAATCACTTCTACAATGTTTGTGTTGAGCTTTAGAACCTGTGTGTAGCAAAATCCAAATATAACAGTTTACTTCTCCAATTTAGTACAATACTGTGCAGAAGAGGTCTGTCTTTCTTCGTGACAATCACACCTGCTCCTAATTCATCATCAATCCAACATCCACTCACTAGGTGACAGACACATCTATGGGATATTACATAGGCAAAATAAAGTTGATTTATTGATTGATCTGCTGCATCAAAGTTGAGCAGATTTTACTCAGTTTATCCTTTTAATTTGTTGAGCTAAAAGATGTGTTGTTTCTGAGTTGCTGTTAAATGTGACTCAGTAGCTGCAAGGGATTGACTTATCTATCTATGAATCTAAGAGGGTACGTCTCAACTTTTTCTTTTATTAGTTCTCCACTTGCTCTCATAATTTGTCCAGTTTCTGCAGAAGTAGCAAGTTTTGTATTTGTCCTTTACTTGCATAAGAATTTGGTGTAATAAACCGCTTTTTGATTCCCTCACTCCTCCATTTTTTCCTGTGACACGTGAACCAATGAAGCTGTCAGCTGACTGAGTTCAACCACAGTGGGAAACCTGTTTAAACAGGTTCTTTGATACACTTCTTGATATATGTTGTCTTTAGGCAAAGAAGCAACAGGCTCTCCCTGTTTGAGCTCAGCTGAAAGGTCAAAGGCCACAGGAGACATTCTGTGATGCATTTATTTCATAACCAGAATTCTTTATTTTAGTTGATGCATTTCTTTGTTTCATTTCCAAAATTTTTGAATTTTAGGTGATGCATTTGTTAGTTTCACTTTTAGTTAAGCATTTGTTAGTTTCACTTCCAGAATTTTTTAAGGGATGCATTTGATTGTTTCACGTGCAATAGTCTTGATTTGCTAAGTAAAAAATGCACTAGGAATTTATTTGTGTTGTCTCCAAAAATATAAGAAAACCTGAAAACCTAAGCATGTGCACGCCGTGAGCACGGACACATAGGTTGCTGAAGCCGTGGAGCGTGCAACTTTTTTAAACGACTATTTTATCTTTAATAAAGGTGCAGGGAAGGAAGGCTTTTCTAACAAACAGAGGCATTTGGAATGATTGTGAATTAGGCTAATTAGGTTTGTGTTTTGTTTGTTGTTCAGGAGGCATGATCAAAGTGATATTTCACCAATTTGTGTCAGCTCCGGAGGAAGGGGGGAACAGTTTGCAGAAAGCTGACTATTAATCTCTTTGGGTTCAGCACGCTGTGCATTAAGGACGGTGATCAAAACAACAGAATTATGAATAATGAAAAGTGTTGATCAGAAATGAAACAAAACAGTAGATTTGTGTTTTATTACCGACTTATTAGCCAAACAATTGGCTCCTCCTTATTGTTTCCTTCTCCACCTTATGATCCATCTCTTCCATTCCTGTCCTTCTTGTTTCAGAGTGGAAGCGGAAAAGCGACCCAAAGCGAGGTGGCTGACCCCGGAGTGCAGAGTCTGAGGGCAAACGGCTGTTTTGATCTTATCTAATATTTATGAATAACTTCCTTGATATTTCCTTTGCTCCATGAAGCCGTCTGCTTTTACAGCATTACAAAATGATGTCTTAGAGATCAAACGACGGAGAAATGTAGAAATGTGGGAGGGGTGGGGCTTGAACCGTGAACCGTACTGAAACCAAGCGCACTAACCACTTGGCCACCAGCCCTGCTCCAAATAAAAATAAATAATGTGCTTTAATTGAATCATCCACTTACTTTAACCTTTACGTCTTATGTCTTTGTTCTGTGTTTTTTTGGGGGGGTGGGGGTCTGTTTTTCGGCAGTAGGTCGGCGTATCCGTGTCTGTCACAGATGTGGCCGTCACTAAACCATTCACAGTTGTTTGGTAGAAGCTTTTCTGTAGCTCTTCACAAAAGTTGAGTGTTCTCAACATGTTATTTGCCAAAGTGGCCGTGTTCCAAAGCCCTATTCTTCACCTAATGGAGGCTTGACGACACTAAGACTCTAATGTTGTGTGGCTGGGGGGGCCTGGCTGCCTTTTGTTTCTGTTTTCTGTCCTGTCTTTTGTTTTTCCTTCCAGGTGGCTTGCATTTGGGACTGAGTGGCTGTGTAGCTGAGTTTATCAGGACCTCACCCTGATCACCTGCGGCTCGTCAGGACTCACAGCTGTGGTGCATCTACATGGATTGGAACATGGTGGCATTTAAGACTGGAGTACACAGTGTGTATTTGCCAGAGACTCGACCTTGTGACCAGACGGGTGAGATCGTCGTCTCAAGAGCCATCTCATCATCAGTGGATGCAGAGAACGTCCAGGTTTGATGCATGGTCTGTGAAAGAGGAGGGGGTGAGGTCTCACGCTCGTCAGCACACTTCCTGAGGTACGTTAGATTTTGTGACTAACATTTATACAGTCAGTAAATGTGGTGTTCCTCACACCTTATTATATTGAGCTGTATGTTGGTCGTTTAAATCAGCTTCCACTGCAGTGGAGTTTTGTGAACAGGGTGTTCTCTGCCTGCAGGGTGGGAAGCTGATTTGCAATTAAGCCAGGAAGTGTTTGCTGTTTGTACACCTTTGAGTGGTCTCTCTGTGTGTTGAATGTGGACTCACATAAGGATTCCTTCTTTCACAGACTCGGTTTGTCGCGGCCACCTGGGGGGTGTCGGCGGGGTCCTTGGGTCCGAACTGGTTCTGGCTCCGGACCGTTTTGTGCTGCTGGGAGCACACCGTAAATCCGCCATGCCAGACCGCGCACTTATTTGTTTGTATTTTTTCACAGCACTGTTATGTTCATTAAACTCTGTTATCCTTTGTACCGTGCTCTGCTTATTTTATACTGGGTCCTTCAAACGCTGGTCGGTTCTCCGGGCTGCGTCCGACACATAACAGTAGTCTCTGGCCAAACATCACGGACCCAGCGGTAGCAGAGACGGTAACGCGCCGGGAAGGCGGCAGCAGACGTTCAGAAGTTATCCGGATCAGTTGCGGGTGCTCTCCGCCCGGATGGTGCGTGTTTGAGAACCCATTACTGAATACTGATTCGTGCTCTCTTGCAGCCGTGTTTCCTGTGTTTGTGCCTTATCCGTGGGTCGTGGTGGAGTGTGACTGGCGACGGCTTCGCGTCACACTTCGACCGGATAAGAGGTTTAAACGGGAGCTGCAGGAGTGTCTGTAATGGGTGAACGCGCACGGCGGAGCTCTGTGGCACGGGTCGCGGTGCTTCCTGTGTTACAGTCGTAGCCCCGTTTCCCCGGGTAAAGATAACTACTGCGTCTGTTGTGTCAGCTCCGGTGTTATTTAGTTAAATCACATTTTTGGTTGTGTGTTACACAGAGCTGCGCACAGAAAGGCAGCATGAGTTTGTTTTCTCAGTTACCAAAGGGGGTTTTTCATTTTTAGCACTTTGGCTCCCTCTTTTGGTGACTGAGTCACATTACCATCAAGCTCTTAAGTTGGAACAGGTGTGTTCCATTTGTTTGAGCTTGACGGTATAAATCACTTATTAGTTTTGTGTGTGTTCATTTTGTGTGGGTGTTTTTTGAGTTGGTTTTTGTGTGGGATTTTATTTTTTTATTTTTTTTTCCACTATTAGTGTCTGAGGTTGTGACCCTGCAGCCTGTTTGGAGCAACAAAACAGGACCCAAGCAACTTTATGTTAGTCTGTTAGTCTTTCTTTTTATTTTTTTTTTAGTTTCACCTCCCCAGGGTTTGATGGGACGGTCCCCTGGGGGGTGATGGGGTGGTAATTGGGTTGTTTTTTTTTTTTTTTTGTTATGCCCTCTCTTCTCCTCTGACTCCAGCCGGGTGTGCCGTACGTGTCGGCGTCGCTGGAGTGGTGCAGTTTGGTTATGCTGGGTGTTTTCCAGGTAACCTCTGCACCCGGGAGGGGGGGGGTTTGGGGTATTTTCTTTTTGTTCCCTCTCTTCTCCTCTGGCTCCAGCCGTGTGAGCCGTAGTGTCGGCATTGCTGGAGTGGTGCAGTTTGGTTATGCTGGGCGTTTCCCAGATAACCTCTGCACCTGGGGGGGTTCGGGGTGTTGTTGTTTTTTTTTGTTTGTTTGTTGATTCCCTGTTCCACCTCCGGCTTCAGTGCGCCTTTGAGCCGTCTGCCATCGGCGTGGCTGAGGTTTGGGGCAGTGGGATGTACCCGCAGCTGGTGGCTGGTTTAGAAGTCGGAGGAGTGGCGCCGTTTTGTGCCGTCTGCCATAACCGCTGTTCCACTCCTCCCGGTTGGCTTCTGGGGTATAGTCACGGTTGGTGACACTGGACGTGCTTCCAGTTTCCACTGCACCAAGGGGGTGGGGTTGGGGTTGTTTTGTTTGTATGTTTTTTTTTTTCTTCTTTTGTTTTTCCCCCCAGTTTCCGCCCTCAGGGTTTGACTGTGGTGTCCTCTGGGGGGGAAAGGGCTGTGGGTCCATCTAGCCATAGACGGCCGGGGCTGGGTCCGTTGGTCATGAGGGGAGGCGTCTCCTGGGGTTGATGGAATGGTCCTCTGGGAGGCGCTGGGAGTCCCCGTGGGTGACGTTGGATCCCAGAGGGACCTCGGCTGTGGTTATTACTCCTGGAGCTGGCGGGATGTCCTCTGGGGGGTGTTGGTCCCTACATGTCGTTGGGGGGGGGGGGTGTTAGTGTTTTTATTTGTTAGCTTAAGTTTGGGTTGTTTTTCTTTTCTCCCCTTCCCGGGGTTTGATGGAACGGTCCTCTGGGGAGGGGGGGGGGGGGGGTTAGCATTTTTATTTGTAAGCTTACGTTTGGGTTGTGTTTTTCTTTTCTCCTCTTCCCGGGGTTTGATGGGACGGTCCCCTGGGGAGGGGGGGGTGGTTTGGTTGTTTGTGTTTGTCTTTTTTTGTTTTATGACTAATCAGACTGTGAACATGGTTGGACAAAGGCTGACCGCACAGGTTTAAGAACTCCTGGCCACACCTGTGCTAAGTGACTGACAGAAACAAAGGCAAAGATGCAGCCAGAGGAGAAGACATCAACCATTCTGTTGGAAGACGAATGCAGATACGGTTTCCAGCCATGGCCCCTGGAGGGGGGTGTTTCTCCTGGGCCGGGTTTGTGTGGTCGCCGGGAGGCTTCCCGTGAGGGTGGGGTGCTGTTGTGTGGCTGGGGGGGCCTGGCTATCTAATATTTATGAATAACTTCCTTGATATTTCCTTTGCTCCATGAAGCCGTCTGCTTTTACAGCATTACAAAATGATGTCTTAGAGATCAAACGACGGAGAAATGTAGAAATGTGGGAGGGGTGGGGCTTGAACCGTGAACCGTACTGAAACCAAGCGCACTAACCACTTGGCCACCAGCCCTGCTCCAAATAAAAATAAATAATGTGCTTTAATTGAATCATCCACTTACTTTAACCTTTATGTCTTATGTCTTTGTTCTGTGTTTTTTTTGGGGGGTTGGGGGTCTGTTTTTCGGCAGTAGGTCGGCGTATCCGTGTCTGTCACAGATGTGGCCGTCACTAAACCATTCACAGTTGTTTGGTAGAAGCTTTTCTGTAGCTCTTCACAAAAGTCGAGTGTTCTCAACATGTTATTTGCCAAAGTGGCCGTGTTCCAAAGCCCTATTCTTCACCTAATGGAGGCTTGACGACACTAAGACTCTAATGTTGTGTGGCTGGGGGGGCCTGGCTGCCTTTTGTTTCTGTTTTCTGTCCTGTCTTTTGTTTTTCCTTCCAGGTGGCTTGCATTTGGGACTGAGTGGCTGTGTAGCTGAGTTTATCAGGACCTCACCCTGATCACCTGCGGCTCGTCAGGACTCACAGCTGTGGTGCATCTACATGGATTGGAACATGGTGGCATTTAAGACTGGAGTACACAGTGTGTATTTGCCAGAGACTCGACCTTGTGACCAGACGGGTGAGATCGACGTCTCAAGAGCCATCTCATCATCAGTGGATGCAGAGAACGTCCAGGTTTGATGCATGGTCTGTGAAAGAGGAGGGGGTGAGGTCTCACGCTCGTCAGCACACTTCCTGAGGTACGTTAGATTTTGTGACTAACATTTATGCAGTCAGTAAATGTGGTGTCCCTCACACCTTATTATATTGAGCTGTATGTTGGTCGTTTAAATCAGCTTCCACTGCAGTGGAGTTTTGTGAACAGGGTGTTCTCTGCCTGCAGGGTGGGAAGCTGATTTGCAATTAAGCCAGGAAGTGTTTGCTGTTTGTACACCTTTGAGTGGTCTCTCTGTGTGTTGAGTGTGGACTCACATAAGGATTCCTTCTTTCACAGACTCGGTTTGTCGCGGCCACCTGGGGGGTGTCGGCGGGGTCCTTGGGTCCGAACTGGTTCTGGCTCCGGACCATTTTGTGCTGCTGGGAGCACACCGCAAATCCGCCATGCCAGACCGCACACTTATTTGTTTGTATTTTTTCACAGCACTGTTATGTTCATTAAACTCTGTTATCCTTTGTACCGTGCTCTGCTTATTTTATACTGGGTCCTTCAAACGCTGGTCGGTTCTCCGGGCTGCGTCCGACACATAACATCTAATCATGGACACAAACGATCAGAGCTGATAATATTAAGAGGAAAGTGGGAAATTTGTGACTGTTGGGTTGAAGGACCTGAGGGAAGGAAAAGGATGGAGGGAAGGTGAACAGAACAAAAAGTAACAGGGAGGAGATCAGGACGATGTTTGCTGATGTTGCCGCCGTCTCACCCGTCACCCAAATCAGTCCTGCCGAGATGAGATTATTAACAGACTGTGTGATATTCCAAATGGAATGCCCATGATGTGGCATTAATTATTATATAACGCCAAATCACAACAGAGTTGCCTCAAGGCGCTTCACACAGGTAAGGTCTAACCTTACCAACCCCCTGAGCAACAGTGGTAAGGAAAAATTCCCTCTGAGGAAGAAACCTCAAGCAGACCAGACTCAAAGGAGTGACCCTCTGCTTGGGCCATGCTACAAACATAAATTACAGAAATAATTCACAGAACAATTCACGGACAAATATACAAGAAATTGCTGTTGGTGCACAGGACAGGAGGATCGCCAACACAGACAACTCCCATCTGTGGATAGAGCTGCACCTTAAACAGAGAAAAAACAGAATCGGGCATCAGAAAGACAAAAATGCTGTATAATTTGCCAGCATTAATCAACAAGAAAAACAGAAGAAATACTAAGGTGATCGCCGGCCGCTAGCCCTAAGCTTCACTAAAAGACCCAGAATTTAGGTGAAGTTGAGGCCGCGGCCCACTTCAATTACTAATAACATGAATTAAAAGAGTAAAAAGCGTAAAACTGTACCAGTTAGAGTATCTCGTCAATAGTTTTACATCCTCATTGAAGACAACCTTGGATGCTGTAGCTCCTCTGAAAAAGAGAGCTTTAAATCAGAAGTGTCTGACTCCGTGGTATAACTCACAAACTCGTAGCTTAAAGCAGATAACCCGTAAGTTGGAGAGGAAATGGCGTCTCACTAATTTAGAAGATCTTCACTTAGCCTGGAAAAAGAGTCTGTTGCTCTATAAAAAAGCCCTCCGTAAAGCTAGGACATCTTTCTACTCATCACTAATTGAAGAAAATAAGAATATCTCTAAAATCAGAAAGGTCTTGTCTCAGAGTGATGCTGAAAAATTAATTCATGCATTTATTTCCTCTAGGCTGGACTATTGTAATTCATTATTATCAGGTTGTCCTAAAAGTTCCCTAAAAAGCCTTCAGTTGGTTCAGAATGCTGCAGCTAGAGTACTGACGGGGACTAGCAGGAGAGAGCATATCTCACCCGTGTTGGCCTCTCTTCATTGGCTTCCTGTTAATTCTAGAATAGAATTTAAAATTCTTCTTCTTACTTATAAGGTTTTGAATAATCAGGTCCCATCTTATCTTAGGGACCTCGTAGTACCATATTACCCCATTAGAGCGCTTCGCTCTCAGACTGCAGGCTTACTTGTAGTTCCTAGGGTTTGTAAGAGTAGAATGGGAGGCAGAGCCTTCAGCTTTCAGGCTCCTCTCCTGTGGAACCAGCTCCCAATTCAGATCAGGGAGACAGATACCCTCTCTACTTTTAAGATTAGGCTTAAAACTTTCCTTTTCGCTAAGGCTTATAGTTAGGGCTGGATTAGGTGACCCTGGATCATCCCTTGGTTATGCTGCTTTAGACGTAGACTGTGGGGGGGTTCCCATGATGCACTGTTTCTTTCTCTTTTTGCTCCGTATGCATCACTCTGCATTTAATCATTAGTGATCGATCTCTGCCCCCCTTCACAGCATGTCTTTTTCCTGGTTCTTTCCCTCAGCCCCAACCAGTCTCAGCAGAAGACTGCCCCTCCCTGAGCCTGGTTCTGCTGGAGGTTTCTTCCTGTTAAAAGGGAGTTTTTCCTTCCCACTGTAGCCAAGTGCTTGCTCATAGGGGGTCGTTTTGACCGTTGGGGTTTTTCATAATTATTGTATGGCCTTGCCTTACAATATAGAGCGCCTTGGGGCAACTGTTTGTTGTGATTTGGCGCTATATAAGAAAAAAGTTGATTGATTGATTGATAGCCTGAATCTTAGACCTTTGGACTAGAGTTGGATGGGTTTAACTTGCCTAGTCTGTCGCCATAGCATGATACCATTTTTAGTCTTTGACTAAATTTTGAGTACTATGCCTCAGTCCTTCTACTGCTTCATAAGACTGCATCCAGATGTCTTCTCAACTACAAAATAATGGTTTCATCCCAAAATAGACTTTTTGAGACCCGACCTATATGAGGTCAGGTCTGGGAACACTTGTTGGTGCCCCATCCACCACACTATAGGAGTTACTTTGCTCCCGGATGACAACCACAAAGGCAGACAGGCAGCCCATTCCTACCTTTCAAAACTAACCACTTATCTTCTGCAGCCAGGTGACTCTTGGACATGTCGTTGGACTTTTTCAGCCGCTGGAGTTGTCAGCACTGAGGCTGACGGTCCTTCAGAATGCAAGTGATATGCCTCATACGAGTCTCCTCAAATAAACCTTCAGTTGGTACACATTATTCCAGCCGATCCAATCATCACCTACAGTCACTGGTTACTGTCCACGCCTCACAACCACACAGTAAGACAGGAAGCACCAGGACCCTAAAGACTTGGACCTTCGTTCTCCTGCAAAGGTATCGGCATCACCACATAACCTCTGTCCAGAGACCTCGTGCTCTTTCTCTTCTTTTGTTCTGTGTAGCTCAAAACAAATAATCAAAAACAACACCAAATGTGCCAAAAAGAACTGCTGAAACAAGTCTGCAGCCTGTGCTGATTCTGTCAACACCCAAAATCAAAGCGGCTTTCCCATGAGTGATCTGTCCAAACAATTAAAATGGAACCTCTTTGGATCATCACACTTTGCATGTCAGACACAAAAATGAAAGGAGCCTGGTGTATTGGAACTGCACGCCGTGACACCTCCTGTGACAAGCCCCACGGAGAGAACGGAACGCCACAGGAATGACGGCGCTGTTCAAATTTTAAATATGTTTTGACACAAAATCAAAAGTTGTTCAGTATTATGGGCGAGAGAGTCCCTGGTTCCTGTGTGATCATTTACTAGGCCCCTAGGTGAGATAGGGAGTGACACGTGTATATTCTCTTTGCACAATCTGACTTTTTTTCAGCATATCTGGGAATTATTGTGATTTTGTTTTTTTCATTGTAGGACTGAAGCTCTGATCTTTCAACATCTGAGGCTCATGAAAAGCCACCAATGATCAATGAGGATCCCTGCCTGAGTTGCTGGGTTTTATCCAGCTCACATTCTCCGTCCTGGTGTCCAAAGCTTAGCTGGCTGCTGTTCCATGTGTGATTACTGTAGCGCGGGCTGCTGTAGAAGGTTTATTAGCTTTGCTTTTGTATGTTGCAGGTCTGAAACCAAATGTTTCTTCACTTTTTCCGCACAATCCTGAAAATGAACTGCAAGTACTTTAAACAGACAGTAACTGCAGGTGTTCCAGGTGCTCACTTGCATGAGCCACCTCAGGTTATGACCTAAGTGACCTCTGTGCAGCTCCTCTGCACCACACCAGTTGTGACTTTTCAGAGTTAAGACCGATGGAGTCACTATTCCAAGGATGAGGATTCTTTTGCATGCTGTTCTCTGAAGGAGAGTTATGCCCATGTAGTTCGTTGGCCAAGCACGGTTTCAGTACCACATAAGGGGAATAAACAACACTTACAATCCAGCCTCAGGGTACTATCGTCAACACAAAAATCTATGATGGCCATCCCAGGGTGATAGCTATAGCTAGGTAGGGGTCAATGAAGGGGTTCTGAAGTAGTACTGGTTAGGTCACAGCTGGCTACCAGCTCATGGAGTAATGGAGTACAAAAAGAAGAAATCTCATTTCGTTTGGAGAAGTGCAAATGTTTTCGTGGTAGTTGAAATAACAATACCTCCACTAACATCATTAAAATTGACTTCTCCATCTGCAGTTCCAGATTCCCAGGATGGCACTGGCAGTCAAATCTCTGAGAGTTTGGTCTACGAGGTTGAGGGTTGGGATAAGATTATGAGGGTCTTTCAGCAGGCTGGTGGGTGTGTCAACATGCCACACCTGTACATGTTTTTGTTTATGCCTCAGCCTCGCTATGTAATGATTCAGTCTTGGCCTCAGCATCTTCCACAGTATTACACGCACACATAGATACATGCTATGCTACGCCACATCTACAAGTACAAATGCGTAAAAAAATTTTGAAACATCACTGTCACGACCCAATCATCATTATATTCCTTTGCCTTGTTGTGGCTTTAAATTACACACTAGTCTACGGGAATGGGCAGCGGCAGCTATGATAGACTTTGTATAATACACAGCCTCGGCCTCAGCCTTGAGTTGTTAAGACTTGATCTTGGCCTTGGATATCCATTACTTGGACTCAGCCTTGGCGTAGGTGGACTTGACTACAATACTGCTGACCATAAACACATTCTAATCCAAAAGCAATTCAACACTGTTTGAACCCGGAAGGTGTTATGCTGCATCCTACATCTTGATCAGTTCTCACATACCTGTTTTCAGCTTTCATCACACTATTTCCACCAGAAAACTAAATTGGTAAAGGAAATGGGCCACAACAACAAGAAAATATCCAATATTGACAATTGTTGTAATCCTTTCCGTAAAATGAGTCTGAGGTTTTTATTGAGCTGGTCCATCAGTGTCCAGATCCGCATGCTTAGGCAAAGTACCCAGAGGGATTTTTGACTCTGAGCAAAACAGGAGCATCCAAAGAAACATACAATCTACTACTACAAGCAACAGGTTGGTTGTCATTGTGTCACAGGGTTCTTGAAATGGATTGATATCTCCCCCTGGTGGACATTTACTATTAATGCAAGTACAATAGAGGTCTAGTTGTTGCAGTTAGGGAGAGGGGGATTGTTGATCCTATTGTCACGGTATGGTTATGGTTATAGTTAGGATTAGGGTCAAAGCCAAGATTAGAGATAATGTTAGCAGTATTCCAAAGTCTTTCACGTGTTTTTCCACTGGTGTGGAAAACAAATGTCCCTGTGTGTTTTCCACATTCACTCTGTGAGAAAATCTTATGGATGAAACCAGTGGACAATTATACAAGACATCCAGCCAATCACATCAACATATCGTCATATTTGATATCTGACACATTTTTGTCATACGACAATGGAGTTTTTGAGAATAATGAATTTTCCTGTCACATTAATAATAAGATTGAGCAGCTTTAAACATAATGGAAAGTAAGACTATTTCATGGGCTTTGACTGTACTCTATACATAGTCATAATAAGAAGATGAAATTCCTAATCTTCCAACAAACGGGAGAGGTTTTTAAAGCAAGACCCCAATTATGCCCAGCCACAAATTAGCATGTTTAATGCAGCAGAGTGTTTTAATAAAGAATAAAATCAAGGCAGCAGAAAACAAAAGCCAACTGGGTAATAAGATTATCTCTGCCAGGCGCCGAGTACACATTATTGTAGTTCACACAAATGAAGGAGATTATAAGTCACATTCAGAAGAGCCTAATCCGTGAAAGACTCCCGATATGATTACTTTCCATTACGTTTGGTGACTGAGTAAGATGGATTTATCTTGAATCCTGAGGAGTTTTTAAAGTGCAGCTGGACATGAAGACAGAAAGCCAGTTGAAGATTAGTTAAATCTGTCTGTGATAAGCTTCAGCACTATTCGCACAAACGCATATCTGAAGGCCAGATGATGGAGATAATTGACATTCCACAGCCTGATGAATGTGTTGTTATTGCATACTGATTGTTGCTGTAACATCAAAACAAAGACCATCGCTCAAGATCAGAAATTTGGATCAAACATTTTTGTTTTGACTTAAGGTTTAACTGGATTTTTAGATGATTTGGGGTTTGAGTTTTAACTTGGACAAAAATGATGATAACTGGTCCATCACTGAGTTGGTCTTCCCTCGGTGTCAAGGAAGATCATCTCTTGACTAATTCTCAGATGGGATGGTGGACACGGAGGAAATCTACATCCAGGTTCGATCTAGAGTTGCCTGTGCATGGCTTTATTTAACATGGGAACGTCATTGCATCCTGAAGATGAGGTACTGCTGGCCCACCACCACCAGAGGGCGCCCTGCCTGAAGTGCGGGCTTCAGGCACGAGAGGGCGCTGCCGCCTCACGGGAACAGCCGGGAGTGACAGCTCACTCATCAACTCATGACAGCTGTCACCTATCTCCACTTCTTCAACCACTCCATAAAAGCCGGACGACATCTCCACCCCGCTGCTGAGATATCGCCTACCATTGGAGGTAATATTCCTCAGCCAGATACTGTGCCGTATTGCACGTAAGTTTGTTTGTTCATTTCAGAAGGTCCTAAGTGCTTGTGTCAGCTGGAGGCTGAACCAGTCATTGACGGCAGGGTGACGGAGCTCACCCTTCACGACTCGTAAGACAAGCAACTGGTCGGGTTTAGTGGACTGACTGTGTTCAGTATTGCGGAGGTGTAGGTGCAATTCCCACCTGCTTTGCTGACTGTGTTACTGGGTGTGCACACACTCACACCTAACTGTTTCTGCTTCCTGCCAGCAGTACCAGATCCGACAGCCGGAGACGGTGGCCACCTGGGGACTCGGGACTTGGCGGCTCCAGTATCCTCCGGGTTCGGTGGCAGTGGAAATCGTGCGGGATCCGGTTCTTCTCTGGATAGACGTCTTCTATCCTCGAGCCTGCCCACACATCACCTCTGTAGATTGACTGCATACAAATTATGTATTCGTCTGTATTTCGTTGTGCACATTCACAACAGTAAAGTGTTGTATTTTCGGCTCATTCATTGTCCATTCATTTACGCCCCCTGTTGTGGGTCCGTGTCACTACACTTTCACAACACACGGTCCTTGATGGATCCATAGCCTGGTCCGATGGCTGGGAAATCCCAGACGACTGGAATCTGAGGAACCTGCTGGAGCCTTCATCCACCTGCACAACTGTTGGGTTACAAGCCATCACCTCCTAAGCCTGATCCGCTGTTGAGGACTTCACCAGAGCCCTGTTAGCCACCTCATGTTCAGGGTTCCCGCTGAGCCTTCATGGTTACCGTTGCAGCCACGGGGCACACAAGGTCCCTATTGTATTTCAACCCAACAGGAAATTCCTTCCTTGATCTGCTACCCAGGTGTCATGACACGGCTGTGGGGTTGGGTTTTGACACCCAGAATGCTGGTAGCACAGAGTGGATCCTTGGGTAGGTAAATGTGTGCATGTTTACCTCAGTAAATGTAAAGAAAGTTTATCGCTCGACGCAATCCCTCTGTGGTGAGGAACATTGCCTCTTAGTTGATTCCCAGATGGGATAGTGGACATCCAGGGTCAGTATAGAGACACCTGTGCATGAGTTTGTTTAACGTGGGAATGTTGTTGCACGCCAACAAACACATAGTCCTTGACAGATACTTAGCCTGGTCCGATTGCTGGAATATTCCAGAAAATCAGGGTCTTCAATGTCAGAAAGTCAGAAATTCAGGCAAGAACTGCGAAGACCGAGTTTGCCAATCTGATGTTGCAGCAATATGGCGCACACAGTGAGCAGTAAACAAGATAACCTTTTTGTTAATTTTTCTCGGGAGAAGGCCCAGGACAGGCTGGAGGGATTATATTTCCCAGATGGCTTGGGAACACTTCAGGATCCCCTTGGAACAGACCCGCTGCAACAAGGCAAGTAAACCAATCAACTGCCCCTGGCTCCGAGCTGGCCTGGGGCCCCCAGACAATGACTGCTTGTGAATTTTTCGCAACGACAAACTGTGTGAGTACCCCTTTAAATTCTGTGACAGTCAATGCAGGAAAGTGCAATGACACCGTTTTCGGAATATCCCTCAAGGGGGCCCCTACCACTAATTACTGACAGGACCCAACCAGGTTTGTGATTCCTGTAGCCGGCAAAATATAACACTTCAGCAATGATGAAGTGGATTTATCTATCACACTCGCTGCGTCAGTCAGTCAGAGCTGCGTGTCGTCAGAGCGAGCTGCAAAAAGTTTGTACCTGAGTTTTCAGAGGTGGTGTTTGTAGTTGCCATCTGCCACGCCGGTGTTTGCCAACCCGGACAGTGGGAATACCACCTCAACCGGCAACTTAGCCCCGCGACTGGACAGCAACAACGTCCGAGGCCCGCTCAACGTGGTGAATTCACTGAGGCCGCGCGCTGCGTCATTAAAGCCGCGCGTCACGAGTGCCGCTTCCCCGAGGCCTCGTGCAGCCACCGCGGATCCATCAGCGTGGAAACACCGAGGCCGCGCGGCACCAGCGCAGTGCAGATCCATCCCGGTGACAAACAACGCAGGCTGTTAACATCGGCGATTGACAAGCTGCTCATAAGCCGACCATGGGGCCTAAGAAGGTTCTGACAGCGGAGGAAGGTGACGATATTAAAAAATCTCTGGACTTTCTATCAGAGGAGATTTCTGTTGTGAAGCAGCAACAGAAATCAATCATGGATCTGGTGGAGGAGGTGAAGGCATTACGGCTCCAGAACGCCGAGAAAGACCGGCGTCTGGTGCAGCTGGAAAATAGAGTGGCTGAATTGGAGCAGTACACCAGAATCAATGACGTCATCATCACAGGTCTTCACATCAAACCACGGTCCTACGCACGGGCGGTAACAGATGAGAGCGGAGGGGATCCCAGTGAACAGGAGGTCAGCTCTGTGGAAAAACAGGTTGCTGATTTCCTCCTATCTAAAGGTATAGAAATGGATTTAAATAACATTGAAGCGTGCCACCCTCTGCCCCGGAGAAATGACGGTGATAAACGAACCGTCATCATGAGATTCATCAACAGAAAACACAAAACAGCACTGTTAAAACAAGGAAGAAAACTGAAAGGGACAAACGTATTCATCAACGAACATCTCACCAAACGGAATGCCGACATCGCCAGGAAAGCACGCTTCTTAAAGAAACAGGGAAAAATCCAGCACACATGGACTTCAAACTGTAAAATATTCATCAAACTGAACGGATCACCAGAACAAGCAAAGGTTATGGCAATAAGGAACATCGAGGAGCTGGACAAATATGAACAATAGGTATGAGGACTCAAACACATCACAGCACCATGATGCAGACTGGAGCAACCCACTCATCCACATCATCTACACCCGGAGACAAGAGAGACATAATGACTAAGGACAATGATCCGTTTATTTCTGCCCAGGAGCTCTGTCTAGATACATTTAATTATAATAACTCTGCTAACCACCCCTTCGAATCTGAAAATGATCCTGATACCTTTTTCAGTGAGAATATTATGAGACAGTGCGAATATTTTACAGAACAATTCAAAAATTATAAAATCAATGATGAAAATTTTTCAATTATACATTTCAACAGCAGAAGTCTTTCTCGTAATCTGTCCACTATTAATGATTGTTTGAAAACATCCAAAAAATGTTTTTCAGTTATTGCAATTTCAGAAACATGGTTAAATGAGGATAATAAAGATCTGGTATATGTTGATGGTTATGAATTGTTCCTGGTTAATAGGCAGACGAGAAGGGGCGGAGGCGTTGCATTGTTTGTAAGGTCAGATTATAACTGTAAACTCATTAACAACATGTCATTTACAGTGGACAACATCATGGAATGTGTTACCATAGAAATTACATCCATAAACTCCAAAAACATAGTTGTTAGTTGCATTTACAGAGCTCCTGGGACAAATATGGACAACTTTGAAGACATTATCTTAGGAATGTACAACAAAATCAACAGAAATAAGCATTTATTTGTCTGTGGAGATTTCAATATAGATTTTTTTAAACCCTCACAATCATCCACAAATTACCTCATTTATAAACACCTTGTACTGTTTAGGACTGTTTCCAACCATCATTCATCCTAGCAGAATAACTATGGATACAACAACTCTCATTGACAATATTTTAACTAACGTTATATCCGGTAATCTTAGTGGGGGACTACTGGTCAGTGATATCAGTGATCACTTGCCAGTTTTCTCAGTCTTTGCATTGGAGAGTTGTTGTATGTATCGAAGCAATATCAAATTCATGAGTAGAAAAGTAACACCTGAAACAATTGATAATTTAAGGGAGGATTTATCAAGTCAGAATTGGTCGGATGTTTTTGTTGATGATGTTGACAGGTCATATGATGCTTTCATTTCCATTTTTTCCAGTTTGTATAATAAACACTGTCCATTTGTTGACAAAATATATAGAAATCAATATAGCAACAAACCATAGATAACTAAGGGACTTCAGAGGGCATGTAAAAAGAAAAACGTACTATATAAACAATTCATAAAACTACGAACTAAGGAAGCTGAAAGTAAGTATAAAACATATAAGAATAAGTTAATCAATATCATGAGACTCAGTAAAAAAACATATTATAATGAGTTACTTGTCAAAAATAGAAATAACATCCAAAACACATGGAACATATTAAATGAAATAGTAAAAAAGAATAGAGTAACTAGAGATTATCCATCATTTTTTCAGAGTAACAACTACATCACGATTGATAACGACGAGTCTATTGCTGAACACTTTAATGAATACTTCGTTAATGTGGGTAAAAATCTTGCCAGTAAGATTGACTCATCAACTAATAACTTCTGGGTAAATAATTCAACGTTTAACAAATCTGTTTCAATGTTCATTGGTGGTACTCATGAAAGGGAAATACTTGATCTGGTTCATGGTTCAAAAAGTAAGAAATCGACTGATTTTAATAATTTGGATATGGCTTTATTAAAAAAAGTTATTGATTGTATAGTAAAACCGTTCAATTATATTTGCAATATGTCACTAAGTACTGGTAAATTTCCTTCTCAAATGAAAATAGCCAAAGTAATTCCTCTGTTTAAAACTGGTGACAAACACACATTTTCTAATTATAGACCTATATCACTCCTGCCACAATTTTCCAAAATTTTGGAAAAAATATTTGCTAAAAGATTAAATGATTATTTACTGAAGCATAACATCATTTGTGAAGAACAATATGGATTCAGAAGGTCTCGAACTACATCACATGCTTTGATGGACTTTGTGGAAAGTATAGCAACTGCAATTGATAATAAACAATACACAATAGGTGTTTTTTTTTTTATTTACAGAAAGCGTTTGACACAATTAACCATGGAATACTATTAAGTAAACTGCAGAAATATGGAATCAGAGGTCTGGCATATGAATGGATAGCTAGTTATTTACAAGGTAGATTTCAGTATGTTCAATTCAATAATACAAATTCTGAACTCAGGGATGTCACATGTGAGGTGCCGCAGGGCTCAGTGCTGGGTCCTTTGTTGTTTATAATCTATATAAATGATATAAGTTGGGTGTCGAGTTCACTGAGATGTGTCCTTTTTGTGGATGATACAACTGTGTTCTGTAGCGGTGAAAATCTTGAACAGCTTCTGGACATAGTGGAGAAAGAACTGAAAAAAATTTAAGGTTTGGTTTGACGCTAATAAGTTGTCACTCAACCTTGGGAAAACTAAATGTATTATATTTGGAAATAAACAGGCACCCAAATGTAAAAATTTAACTATAAACAATAAGGAAATTGAGTTAGTAACAGAGAATAAATTTGTAGGTGTTATAATTGATAATAAACTTAGCTGGAAACCACATATAAATTATGTGAAATCAAAATTGTCAAAAACTATAGCCATTTTGTATAAAGCCAAAGACCTACTGCCGCAAGAAGGGTTACTTACTTTATATCATTCTCTGATGGTACCATATATGACATATTGTGTTGAGTCATGGGGAAACACTTACAAATCAAATACCAATCCAATATTCCTTTTGCAAAAACGAGCCATACGAATCATCTGCAATAAACAATATCGTGAACCAACTCATTCTCTATTTGTGTCTTTAAATTTATTAAAATTCATTGATTTGGTCGATTACATTACAATTCAAACTTTATTTCGAGCGAAAAACCAAGCCTTACCGAGACATGTCCAGAGTCTGTTCTGATTGAGGGAATCCAGATATAGTTTAAGAGGTTGTGCAATTTTTATGAAACCACCAGTAAGAACAAATGTAAAGGGTTTTTGTGTGTCTGTGGTTGGGGTGAGGAAATGGAACAAATGTTCAACAGAGGTTAGAATGAGTAGTACCTTAGTGAGATTTAAGAAACTACTCAAAAAGAACATTATGTCTAAGTATCATAAAGAAGCAAATTTAATTTGATTTATATGGAATGTTCAATTTATAAGTGGGACTTATTGTATATTTGAATGTGTGGGTATGTATATGCGTATGTAGATATATAGATATGGGTAGGTGTATATGTATATAAGTGACTGTGTATATGTATGTATATATTTATGTTTGTAAAGTATATACGTATGTATATAGGTATATATGGCACAGCCCAAGCAGAGGGTCACCCCCAAGAGCCTGGTCTGCTTGAGGTTTCTTCCTTATAGGGAGTTTTTCCTCACCACAGTTGCCTAGTGCTTGCTCTGGGGGTTGGTAAGGTTAGTCCTTACTGGCGTAAAGTGCCTTGATTCGACTTTCTTATGATCTGGTACTATATAAATATAATTATAAGTGAATAGTATATTGATGTGTATGTCTGTGTGTCGACATGTAGTAGTGAATTTATATTTATGTAAATATGACTGATCAGAATTGTTGGACTTGTACTAGCAGGGGTGGGCGCTAATAAGCTTTGCTTCAGCCCACACCCTTTCGGACTCACTAGTTTTGTCTGTGTTTGTTTGTGGAATTGTTCATTTTTTTCTATTTGAATATTTTGTGTGCCGAATTAAACTTTGTCAAACTTGTCAAACTGTGACCTGGACCGGGATAAGCTGCAGAAAATGAATGAATGAATAATTTTGCTTAAATGTAGTATCTGATGATGGGTTTTATACAATAAAAGTATCTGACAGGCCCTGACTTGAGTTGTAGATGTTGGTGTTGCTCTCAGTATGTCGGCGGGTCACAAACTCATCGCAATCTCCTCCAAAGATGGAGAATGAAAATGCCACAGAAATGAGCATGATGTCTTTTTCCCAAACAGATGCAGTGCTGCCAACTATCCCGCATTGGACAGTCCTGGTATTTACTCCCATGTCCCGCATCCCGTACTTGTGTGTGTGGGATGCCCATTAGTCCTGCATTTGTGTGGGTCTAGGCATGCCCCTGGCCGCCCCTAGTTATGCTTCATGCCCTTGGTGCTTGCAGCCACACATGGATGTCCCACACTGGTATGTTCAAATGTTGGCAGATATGAAGATGCACTGGAAAGCATTTTGATAAGACATCAGAAATACAGTCTCAGAATTAGCGACTTCCAGCATGCAACAGAACGTTGTAATTCCAGCTCGTACAATCCGAGTAGCTACAGCACGGGAAGCTCGTGTTTTAGTGTTTGTTTGTTTTTTAGCAGTTCTGTTGTTTTTGGGTCAATTTAATAAATCGTGCATGCAGTTCTGCCCAACCTCTGCACATGCAGGGATTTTTATGTGTGAAATGCCACATGTTATTTATCAAGTGCTGCTGCTGCTGCTAATATTGGCTAACCTGTTAGCTGTTGCTAATGAAAAATGGCTGTCTACAATGTGCTACAAACTGTGTAGTAAAATAAAACAGGATACATGATGATGATGTTACCGCAGGAACATCTTGGGATTAGGTTTTGGGGGGTTTTGGGGGGAGGGGGTTGTTGTTGGCTCCGAATCCAGATAGAGAAGCAGGAAGGCATAGGTGTCAACCTGACTCCAGAAAGGGCAAAGAGGGTGCAGGTTTCTTTGTAACCACCAACTTCACCAGGTTATTTCACTGATTAACAGCAGATGGGATGAGTCCATCACCTCTTGATAATGGACCTTCTGTAGTGTCACATCCATGGCACCACGGAACTGCCTTGGGTCCTGTGTAGTAACTACCCAGGCAGACAACCTTTTCATTTCCAGATTCCTAAAATAACCATCTATCTGCTACAGCCAGGTGAAATGTGAACATCCCCTTGGACTTCTCCATCTCCTGGGGTCCTCAGGCACTTGCGTGCTGGATCATGCGCGGAGAAATGTGCCACATGTGGCCAAAAGGTCGAAGCTGACTCCACCTCACAATGCAAGTGGTCCTCCTCATCTTAGTCTCTGATACAAAGTCATTCCAGTGGTACCCAAGAATCCTCTAAAAAGACTTGATACCGAAGACATCCAGTCATCGCCTTAGGTCACTGGTTCACATCCAGGTCTTACAATCAGAGCAGGACATCTTACACCAGGATCTGAAAGTCTTGGCCTTTCATGCGGCTGCAAAGATATTTACATCGTCAAATGCCACAGCGAGCCGTCCAATTAAAAAATGTTGAACAAGAAAACCCAACAAGCAAAAGACCTCTGAGGTGTTGCCTCTGCTTTATGAAGAAATCTGACACAAGCCACAAGTCTCTGATGGACAACGATGAACAATGTTTGAGAGAATAAGTTCTTACAGTAGAGACACATGACGGAAGGCCAGATTACCCATGAAGCCAATTACCAACTAAAGCCAAGGCTAAAGATGAGGTAACATATTCAATACTTGTTTGATTTGAAGTGTTTAGGACTCCCCTCTGTGATTCAGCACTGCTTCAGCTCTTCTTTGGGATGTTAACATGTTCTTATTCATCATTGCTGGTGTTCCCTCCTCCATGTGCCGGCGCTCTTCGGTTGATTGTCCTTCATCCTTGACCCCCTCTTAGTTCTTGACAAGGTCAAACATCTCTCATTAGGGATAACTAGTCCTCGCCTTTTGCCTGAGAAGTATCCAAGTGGTACATGTTGAAGGTCAGGGACTGCATAATGAAGTGGAAAATGTCAGTTATATTATTCCCCATTTAAACAGTGGATTTTCCGGCACTGGGAACAAGGGCGATATTTACCCTTTTTCCAGCACAGGCCTGGAGTGAGGAGTCCTCTTAATCCAGCTTTGGGTGTGAAATTGAGTCATATGTGTAAGGGAATGTGATTTCCTGCTTCCACAGATGAGTGCGTCTGTGTTATGCAGCACAACTGAGCCAACAAAACGAGGACAGAAGCTGGAAAACCTCCTTCACTGTGTCCACAGTCATATCTGAAGTTGACTCTGCACATTTCTGTCTGCTAAAAAAACAAAAAAAAACAATGCAAGAGATTGAACACTGTGCAATGTGTACATTCAACCTGATCATCCACTGAAAAACATCAAACTTGCATTAAAAAATGCTGTTAGTTTCTCTGAAAGTATATTTATAATATGACTGAAACCTTAAATTTTAAATACACTTTTAGAGAAACTACTAAATTTAGGTGTAATAAAATTACATCAATTTAAAAAAAAATTTGTACAGGTTTCACTTTATCTGAGCCTTTAATGAAGCTTTTTTTTTTTTTTTAGTAGACTGTATATATGCTGGACAAATCCTCTGTGATGTCACCCAGAGGTTTTCGGAACAGTGGGTTTGCAGCTCAAAAAAGGTGGCTGTAGATACTGTCATCGTAGGTGTTTTATTATTATTATTAGCAGAGATTTTCTATGTTGCCATGGTGGACCAAAATCATGGGAGTGTGGGTCTAATGTGGCCCATGAACCCCGAGTTAGGAGCACTGCTTCAATATAATACCATTAAATGATCACTTTTATAGCCATGTGGCCTCAGACAAATCATATTTAAAAAAGTAAAAAGAAAAAATTTACAATTACAGAAAATCCCTTCATTTAATAAATGAGAAATGCAATAAAGATCACACTGATTATTATTATTTTATTATTATTATTCACAACTTAAAACTCAAGAATCGTAAAACTCTCAAAAAATTTACATTTTTATACGTTAATACCGGGAGGTCAAAGCTCTGCATTCTAAAAATGTATGCATTTCTCACATTCATAAATTATTTTTCTGAATTTTGGGTGTCAAGTAGGAAATATAACAGAAGCTCTGAAATGCACACATTGCTCACTAGATGGTGGCGAAAGCTGCTCAAATGTGCAGCAAGGTCTCAATTGTTTATTCATTTGAGAAGTTAAATTCTGGTGAAAGTAAGATGGATTAATAGCCAAAAATGAACATACTGTTGTATGGCTGGGGGGCCTGGCTGCCTTTTTGTTTCTGTCTTTTGGTTTTCCTTCCAGGTGGCTTGCATTTGGGACTGAGTGGCTGTGTAGCTGAGGTTATCAGGACCTCATCCTGATCACCTGCGGCTCGTCAGGACTCACAGCTGTGGTGCATCTATATGGATTGGAACATGGTGGCATTTAAGACTGGAGTATACAGTGTGTATATGCCAGAGACTCGACCTTGTGACCAGACGGGTGAGATCGTCGTCTCGGGAGCCATCTCATCATCAGTGGATGCAGAGAACGTCCAGGGTTTGATGCACGGTCTGTGAAAGAGGAGGGGGTGAGGTCTCACGCTCGTCAGCACACTTCCTGAGGTACGTTAGATTTTGTGACTAACATTTATACAGTCAGTAAATGTGGTGTCCCTCACACCTTTATTATATTGAGCTGTATGTTAGTCATGTATCGGCTTCCACTGCAGTGGAGTTTTGTGAACTGGATGTTCCATGACTGCAGGTTGGGAAGCTGATTAGTAATCAAGCCAGGAGGTGTTTGCTGTTTGTACACCTTTAAGTGTTCTCTCTGTGTGTAGAGTGTGGACTCACATAATGGTTCCTTCTTTCACAGACTCGGTTTGTTGCGGCCACCTGGGGGGTGTCGGTGGGGTCCTTGGGTCCGAACAGCTTCTGGCTCCGGACCGTTAGCGCTGCTGGGAGCGCACCACGCCAGACCGCACTTTCTTTTGTTATTTTTTGTATCACTGTTATGTATTAAATTCAGTTAGCCTTTGTACCGTGCTCTGCTTATTTCATACTGGGTCCTTCAAACGCTGGTCGGTTCTCCGAGCTGCGTCCGACACATAACACATACAGTTGTGTCACTGACCTTATGAGCAACTTACTTGTTATTAGTATGTCTTCTAGCTTTCAAATAACACGCTCAATTGTCCAGTGGTGTGAAAGCCTTAAAACTTTCATTCCCATATGAAACAATAAATTGTCTCCTCCACAATAATACAACCAGTCACTTTTCTTCTTCTATGTCATTATTATTATCATTATTGTTATTATTATTACTATCCATTCAAAATTCAAAGTAAGACATAATACATATACACAGTACACATAAAATAAATAAACTCATAATACAAAGTAAAAAACAAACAAACAAAAAAACAAATAGCACAAAAAAAAAATCATACTGGATTCATTTTAATTGTTCTGCCAAAATTTATCCGACATGTTTTTGTTATCATTTCACATTTGACTTTATTCAACAAGGTCATAAATGCACAAATCATATTCCACTAAAACTATATCTTGACTGATGTGACAATTATGAGTCTGATTATTCACGTTTCCCTCCACATTCACACGTGGACAGGAATGTCAACGGCTGCATAAATTAACAGGAGCATAAAATAGCGGCGGCGACAGGGCTGAGATGACCAAAGGGCATCCAAAGGAGAATGTTAATAATGATTCCTCTAAAACAATTTCCATTAATTTTCAGCCGTCTCACCAGGGAGTCATATCTGCATGCCCGAGGCAGATTTAAATTGCCTACTCTGCCTGAGAAAGGAGACGAAGACTCCCCAGTGTCCAGCTGCTCTCATCAGAACAGGAAGACTTGGGGAATACCCAGGAGGCCACGGCAAAATTCTGGAAGGTACGCTATTAGCACAAATCCAGGAGATGCATTGTTTGGATGCTGTATTGGAGATTAGCGCAAGAGCAAACTTTCCTTAACTGACATTTATGTTACGGTCACATTTTCTATAAATGACGGCAACAAGCGGTTGGCTTTTTCGCTTGATGGACGCTACCCTGGGCGTGTACGCTAACATACATGGTGTCTTGTAAATCACTTCATGGGTGTTATCTGGTTTCAAAAACAGATTTTTTAGATTTAGAAGTGTTTATGTTGTGAAAGTGTCGTGACACGGACCCACTACAGGGGGCGTAAATGAACGGACAATGGATAAGCCAAAAGTAACAATTTAATGTTGTGAATCGCACAACGACGTACAGACAATAACAATATAGTGACTGTCAATCATACACCAGGTGACGTGTGGGCAGGCTCGATGATAGAAGACGCCTGGCGAGAGAAGTGCCGGATCCCACACAGCTTCCACTGCCAACGGAGCTGAAGAACACCGGAACCGCCAAGCCCTGCGCCCCAGGTGGCTGCTGTCTTCAGCAGTCAGACCCGGTACTGCTGGCAGAGAACAGAGACAGTCCTGATGACTGTGAGGTCACACACTCAGTAATCCCACAGTCTGTATTCAGTAAGGAGGGAGCACCTCCAACTCCAATCACACACTCGTGCAGCTCCTGTCTAACCACTTATCTGGTTGGGGTGTGAAGCGAAGCCGTCGCTGATCACACCAAACGCCAATCCCACAGATAAGGCAATCACCACAGGAAAACGGCTGCAACAGAAGTTCAGACTATTACACAAGGTTTTTGTTCAGTAGAGAAAATTACCTGATTGGTAGTTGATTTCTCGGCGGGGAGGTGGAGTTGCAGTCCGGCCTTTAAGGTGGTGGTGATGATGTGGATGAGTGACAGCTGATGCTGATGACGAGTAACAGCTGTCACTCCCGGTTGCTATGACGCCCTTTCGTGCTTGAAGCCCGCACTTCAAGCAGGGTGCCATCTGGTGGTGGTGGGCCAGCAGTACCTCCTCTTCAGCGGCCCACACAACAATTTATTTCTTGTTAACTTTTACAAAATACGTGAGATGTTGTGAAAGTGTAGTGACACGGACCCACAACAGGGGGCGCAAATGAACGGACAATAGAAGGAGTCAAATTTGAACACTTTACTGCTGTGAATGCCACAACCATACACAGCAGATTATAGAATGATACAAAGTCAATGGATAAAGGTGTCGTGTCGGCAGGCTTGACGATAGGAGACGTCCGTCTAAAGAAGAACCGGAACCACACGATTTCCTCCGCCACCAAACCCGAAGGATACTGGAGCCGCCAGGTCCCGAGTCCCCCAGATGGCCACCGTCTCCGCGTGTCGGATCTGGTACTGCCGGCGAAGAGCAAAGACAGTCAAGTGTGGGTGTGTGTACACCCAGTAACAACGACGGTGGGAATTCCACCTCCACCTCAAATCACACACTCGTGCAGCTCCTGTTTCAGCACTTATCTGGAAAGAGTGAGAGGCGAAGACGTCGGCACTCTCACAAACCACCAATCAGCGGACAAAGCTCCACAGGAAAGCGGCTGCAAAAAGAGTTCAGACTAAGATACAGTTTAGTTTATGGCTGAGAATATTACCTCCTTTGAAGAACGATATCTCGGCGACGTGGTGGAGGTGTCATCCTGCTTTTATCTGGGGTGAAGTGCAGATGATCAGTGACAGCTGTCATAGTTGATGAGTGACAGCTGTCACCTCGGCTGTTCCTGTGAGGCGGCAGCGCCCTCTCGTGCCTGAAGCCCGCACTTCAGGCAGGGCGCCCTCTGGTGGTGGGCCAGCAGTACCTCCTCTTCTGGCGGCCCACACAACATGAGAAACAGATTTATACAGAATTTCAGCTGTTTCGGAGGACTGTCACTGAATGCATGTGTCGCATGGACGCATCACGTCTGACTTGTTGGCAGCAGCTGCCGCACTGAACTCATTAATGCATAAAGGGGTGGAGCATGGGTGGCTCCATGTGTGATGAAAGCAGCTTGAACACGCCCCTCTCTTCATGTCTGAGCAGCTAAGCTAACGCTAACATCGGCTCCGGTGTTTATCAAATCATATCTTTGGGGACTGTGCGGTGGTTCTCCTAACAGTTGATGTTGGTGAGGACATTAAAAGTTATGAGCTGCTTATTTTCTCAGTAATCGTGTATTTAACGACCTAATGGCTGAAGGGCTTGTGTGTTGTGAACCATTGTTTGCATGGTTGTGTTTTGAAATTTTAGTTCATGGATTAATTTTGCATGCTTTTTTGGTATTTGTCATCATGTGTGTATGTATGTATATATGTGTGTATACATTTCTTATTTTTATAGTATAAGGGGTGAGTATTTATAAGCTTTGCTGAGGCATTGCACCTCCACTAGACCAGGTTGCAGCTCTGTCATTGCTGCCTAGTGCACAGCTAACAGACAATGTCAAAGATAGGACGTGTATAATATGATCATTTCATATTCTGACTCCCTGCCAGGAAATGTGTCACTTTGACACCAGGTCACAAATCCGGTCAACATGTGAAGATGGAGCCGGAGCCACAAGCCCTGCAGAGAGGAGAGGGAAATCAGCCAGCTAATGTCATGCATACCAACACCAGACATTAGGGGAAGATCTCTGTCCCCAAGTTATTCTGAGGCCGAGCTGACGTCTCACCTATCTTCACGGCCAACGTGGGCCCACTTGCTTGTTGACACCGGGCGTGTCTCTGGGGTACGGGCACACCTGGCAGACTGTCAGGGCACAGGTTTTAAGCGAGGGCAAAGAGGGTAAGATGAGGGGGGTTGGAACTCCGAGGTAACTTTAAACACGGGATGGTAATGTGTATTAAATACTTTCAAAGCAACCTCAAACATCATTATTTGGATAAAAGCGGCAAACAAACTTTGTCTCAATATTTAACACATTTACAATGTGACATAGTTTAAATATTAAATGGAAGTAATTAGATTGACTCATATTAAAGGATGCACACTGCAGGTGAATGGGTTATGTAGCCTAAAGAGAAAAAAAATGAATTCATTGCATAACATTTTAGTTTGTCACAAAGGTCTTCGAGAAAGAATGAACTAGGTGAGGTGCACTAGTTGGAGCTTTGGACTTACCACGTGCCAGAACTTTCTGTCCACAAAGTGCCTCATTTGATTTCTGAGATGGAACCCCCCCCCCCTTCATCCCACTTTCCCATTTCTTAGAATTACCATATTTCCTGGAGTATAGTTTGCTGTATTTTTATACAGGATATGATTTACATACTGATAAATTACCTTGTTCACCGTCCCCGACTGTCGGATCTGGTACTGCTGGCGAGAACAAAGACAGTCAAGTGTAAGTGTGTGCACATCCAGTAACAACAACGGTGGGAATGCCACCTCCACCTCTCACTCAGAAACTTGCAGAGTACCGCAGTGATTCCTCAGGGGAAAAGAGTGCCTTCCAGCGCTCTCTCAGCTTCCACCGACAGAGGTACTGGTACTCCTGCAAACACTCACAATATACAAATTATATTGTAACACAAACGGCTGAGGATATTACCTCCAATGAAGTACGATATCTCGGCAACGAGGTGGAGATGACGTCTGGTTTTTATGGAGTGAGATGATGTTGAGTAGATGGGTGACAGCTGTCAAAAGAGACAATGAGTGACAGCTGTCACCCCTGGCTGTGTCCGTGGCGGCAGCGCCCTCTCGTGCCTGAAGCCCGCACTTCAGGCAGGGCGCCCACTGGTGGTGGGCCAGCAGTACCTCCTCTTCTGGCGGCCCACACACACAACACTTGTTTTTAAATTGTGGTGTCTCCAGTGCCATGGACCAGCAATCCGTGTCCATCTGATGATTTCTTTTGTTCAAACTGCATCAAATAACATCCAATCTGCTGTCCAATGCACATTCATTTGTCCATCTTGCTTATTTTTGAAATTTGACAGTCCTCATGTTAAGTAACAGGACAGGCTGTGGTGTGCACATGTGCTACACTGAGTTCTTGTCCATTGTTAAACTCACCACCAGGGAAACGCTGCTTTACAAACTGAGTTGTGACTTTTTTCCTCTTCACAATGCATTTTTTAACATGTGACTTATAGACCAGTGTGAATTTCTATACTTTGGAAAATATGGTATGACTGAAAATAAAAGGCAAAAAATAAAGATATGAATTTTAAAACCTTCAGGGCTATAAAATCTACCAAGTGTCAAGTACTCTGCACTCTTGTTCCTGAAACCTGTTCCCGGGCACTACACCGCAACAACGAACTACTACTAGTAGTTTGTGTATCTTGGGGAAGCCATGCCATAAAGGTTTAACAAGTGGCGTTTTGACAGAAGGGTCATGGGTTCAATCCCTCAAGCTCAGAATGTATCACATGGGTGATCCTGAACAAAGTTCTTTATCCCTAAGTTGCTGTCAGTGTGCAGCTGAGGTTATTGCCTTTGTGGATGATAGTGTGATCTCTGCAGTGACTTTCACGTCTTTGGGTCCTCTGTCTTTAAGGTCGAGAGAAGCCTACGAAGAGGTTATGGAGTCATGAGCTTAGGGAACCTGGTGCTTCCCATCTTTCTGTATGCTTGTGAGACCAACCAGTGACTTAAGACTGTGACTGGATGTCTTTGGTTGTAGGTCTCTTTGGAGGATGCTGTGATAATGCGAGAATGACTTTGTGTCAAACAAACAATTATTTTTGAGAGCTGGGGATTAACCAGGCGCCATCTGCATGGGTCAGTTCTGTAGTGTAGTTGTCCTTGGTGATGTTCCCAGACCTGACCTGGCCTTTCCTGCGTATCACCAGCAGTTCCTCAGTCATCACATTCCTAGAGTCTAGAATTTGCTAACATGCAGTCGTCCTCACATAAGACCAAATGAGGAACACAAAGTTTCCCCCTCATAAAGTTTTCTAATATCCTGTCTCTCGCCTTCGTTTCCAAGAGGTTGGAAGTCTCATTTGCAAGTCAAGGCCGAAAGGAGAGACGGCTGCCCACCAGCCTGTCTGTCACCCGAGCTCACCAGGGAGAGTGCGTGTGTGTTGATTAATATCAGGAGGGCAGAGCAGCGCTCAGGCTGTTGGGGAGCGAGTGAGAGAGAGGACAGTTCTTTTCACTGCCGACCAGGGAGACGTCTGCTGGCGGAGGAGGTAATGAGCCAGAAACAGGCTGAGAGGAGAAAGGAGAAGTCTGCAGAGGAGAGGAGGAGGCACAAGGACAGGCCGCCACAATCTACCTTCCAACTCAGTCTCTTATTTGCCCTCCCATCCCTCACCCACCCACAGCAACCAGACGCTGTCAAGCTTCCCTGGACTTTTTTTTTTTATTATTATTTTCTTTTCTTCCTTCACAGCTTGACTGTGGTTTCCTACTTCGGTCTGTGTAGCTCGCTGTCTGTTCTGCTCTAAATCACACTCATAACTGAGACATGCATTTGTATGTGCATGCATGCACATGGTCAGGTCAAGAAGCACACACATCCATGCACTACAATGCATGCAGGGAATTTCTAATAAGGTATGAGAGTATGAAATCAGCTTTTACTTCAACAGTTCTAAACTAAACTAGAAATGTCTTTATGTGCAACAATCAAGATCTGTGTGGAGCTATACGGACTACCATGAAGACTGAAGGAATGTTAGAACAGTCTTTGGCAGAGGTCCCTGTCATGACAGTGTAAGGGTACGAAGCACTCCAATCTTGCCCTTGGAAGAAGACATATGCTGAGCCTACTCCCAGATGTCAGACAGGGACTGACTGGTGGTGGTGTGGTGGTGGAGGAGGTAGCATGCAGGTCAGCAACTACAAGCAGTAGAGAGGTGAGTTAGAACTGACATTTTTATATGACCTGCACTTTTCATAATGGTTTGAGTTCATGAATGAAAGGGGGACCAGTTGCTTCAAAAATATAACCCAAAATTTTCTGGGATGTCTTTGCAACCAATAGCACTAGAGCGATGATAACAATGGTTATATCAGTCTGTAAATCATTGGTCATCCAATGGTATGAGTGGCATTATGATGTCACAAAGACACCATGAAATCATGTCAACTGTCAAGTGAACTGTCTGAAAAATACACCTTCCGGCATCATTACATGAATTGACGTGGTCTTCATCAGCCCTTCAATGGTAACCAGACATGCCCCTGCCCCTTAATATTATACAGTGCACTATTATGTATGCCAACAGGGTTTTATTGGTGCCACACTTTTATTGTTGTGAGGAAAAGCAATAAGTATCTCATGGAAATGCTGAGATTACTGTGAACTTTCACTTTTTTGAGCATTCAGAACATTCAGACGTGAGGGTTTGCACTTCCTTGTCAGGCCACAGCTTTGTTGTATTTTGCATTCCCTGTAAACCACACTGCTGATTTCCTCTGGATGCCCATTGCTGTCTTACTCTCTGACGTTTGGCAGCCAGTTGCTGATGTCTTCCTTCTGACCAGGTACTGATTGTTCAGCCTTGAAGGTTTGGCCGATTATCTACCCTGGAGCAGGAACTATTACTCACAACAGGGATGTCAACTGTTTTCCATGATGGGTCAATAGTGAGCAACCAATCACCTCAGCGGGAGAATTCCCTGATGAGCAGCACTAAGAGGGGAATCAGTGAAATCACCTGCTGAGGTGATCAGCGGAAGCAAGAACCAGCAGCGTCTGCTTTCAGGGCACATAGCTGCCCATTCAGGAAATAAAGCATTCTGTTGCCAGAAAGGCAATATTTCAGTCAGTACTGTGGTAGAGCGGGACAAAAATGAAGGTGCAGGTGTGTTGAAGAAGGGTTCTTTAGCATGATGTTGAACTGCTGTAGTCCACGTATGCAGTTAAATATGCTTCCAAGTCTGTATGTGCATACACACCAGGGGTTGGTGGCACAATTACCTGGAAGTGCACGCCAGGTGCTAGAAACCAATAAATCACGAGTGTAATCAGTGTGGTGCTAAGGCATCACCTCTGGCAATGCACAGCAACTCGGCATTCCCCTCAACCTGACCTGAGTTACTTCCTTTAAATGGAAAAGTTTTTTACAATAGTATGTAAGGCCCAACACCCAATGAAGTTCAAGCAAAATTCAAGCTTGAAATGGGTTAAATTGACCAAAAACCTTTATTTATGTTGCTTTTTTAATGGACAACTCAAACTTCACTACAGAAGGAGACAAACCCCCAAGGCATTAGTTATAATAGCACAACTCCCTTAATATGTGATCTTGGCCCCTCTCTTTCCATCAAAACTGCAATCCTCTGCTACTAATGCCACCATCCTGCAAGGTCCCGAACAAGGTCCTGAGTTACACATGTGAAAAAAACAAAAAAACAAAACATATGTGACAAGCTGGGTAGCCCCTTGGCATAATTTTGCCAAGCACATAGAAACTGCATCCCTAACCTTAACCGTAACCATAACCACAACCCAGACACAGACAAACGTTCCCTGATGACACGGAACTGAAGCAGACAGATCTGTGTGTTGTCAAATAAAAATGACACTGCTGTCAAAAAACACATTTCCCTGCACATCATCGCCACATAGTGACACAAAGGGGCACTAAACAACTGTAAATATGTGATGAGTTGGGAGTGAGAATGTGAAGCTCAGTGTTATATGCATCATATTTTATTAGACTTGTGGCTGGTTGGTTTCAGTTTGATTTATTTACACAAGTCACCCCAAGGGTCTTCACACTACTCAGGTTTAACTTTAGCCATCTCTTAAGCAAGTGCATTGGCAATAGTAGTCAGAAAAAACCCTTTAACTGATTATTATAGGAATAAACCTCAAGCAGACCAGACTCAGTAGGGTGACTATCTCCTTTGTCCAAACTACTAGTAAAAACAATAAATAAACACAGTAAAGGACTGTCAAAGATGCAGAGAAAAATGTTGCAGCAAAGCAACTTTATACATTTAGAGTCCAGTCGTCACAACAACCCTTTGACTTGATTGATTGAATCACCTGCGACTTTGTCACTCAGGATAATGACAGGGACAATTACAACAATGTAAAATTGGACTATTGTTTTATTCTTGTTTTGCATCTTTGATCATTCTTTGTTGTACTTTGTTTATTTGATCTCTGTTACTGTTAGAATGGCCTCAGTAGTGTGCCCCTCCCCACCCCGAGTCTTATCTGCTTAAGGTTTCTTCCTCAAAAAACCCACTGTCGCCTACATGCTTGCCCCTGTGAAGCACCTTGGGGTGACTTATGGTGTGGCTTGGCGCTATATAAATAAATTGAATTGATTTGTTTGACTGACTGATTGTTTGATTGATTGATTGAGTATTGTCCACTGAGGTGTGTGTTTTCTGGATGGATTGGTAGCACGTTGGCCATCTACAAAGAAAGGATAGATTCAGCGACATGTTTGAGGGTGTGCCAGGAAATAACAGGAGCAATCTCGTAAACGGAAGGGAGAGGCTGTGACTTCCTCAATCGTTTGTGAAAGACAGAAGGAGGGAGCCGTGAGGCAGCAGAGATGGAGAGCAAAAGGGACGAGCGGGAGGTGAGAGGGAGGGTGATGCGCAGTGTGAAAGAGAAAGGAGAGCGAACAGAGCCGGCGGTTTGGTGGTAAATGGATGTAACTGTTTGAGGAAGACGGGGGCAAAGTGAGAAGGAGACACAGGGAGATAAAGATAAAGAGAGAGAGAGAGAGAAAGGCTGGAGAGATGAAAAGATGAAGGGGCAGATTTCCCACCAACTGAGTGAACACCTCTATTACCCTTTCTCTCCCTCCCTCCTTTCCATGCCTCCCTCTCCTCTCACCTATCGATGTCTCCCATCAGCCTCAGTGTTGCATCCTCTCACATCAAATTAGCTCCAGCCCACAGAGACGGTTAAAACACTTCTGTCAAAGTTATTTAAAACATATCCGATACTGAGGCCGCACTC
Organism: Thalassophryne amazonica; assembly: GCF_902500255.1. NCBI lineage: Eukaryota > Metazoa > Chordata > Actinopteri > Batrachoidiformes > Batrachoididae > Thalassophryne > Thalassophryne amazonica. Next base: position 55,098,615 of record NC_047121.1, on the reverse strand, counting down.
CCTTCTGCTCCCTACCGCCATCCCTCTTTCTCACTGTTCGTCCTTGTCGTGCCTCAAACATGAGGAGCTTCAACCTCGGCAGCTCAGCTGGGAAGCACATCCCAGCTCCCACCATGGCGTCCAAAGTCACTATCAATCAAACACGAGCACGATGGAGGACAGGAAGCAAAGAAGACTGCAGGAGACTGGAATAAATCATAAACCAGGGGAAAAATGTCAAGTATAAACACGAGCTGGATATTCAAACCAGGAGGCTCTGTGGAACCGGAGTAAGCCTGTAAAAATACAGGCCAGAGTTCAGTTCTAGGTGTGCCTGCTTCAGGCTGCCTGTTTTTCTTCTTGGGCAAGACACCTCATCCGGGTTGTCCCAGACCACCCAACTGAAAATGGGGACTGGCCTTGGCTGGGGAGGGAAGCTGCGGTGGACTGGCTTCCTGACTAGGGGGAGTCACAGATCCTCATTCGCTTCATGCTACATATCCAGGGAAGAGCGTCGGCACCAAGAGACCTCAAGATCTATGTAGGAATTCATTAATTTGTATGCATACATGGCTAATGTCTTGTTTCAGGTCTCCTGTCTTAGTTTTCAATTACAATAGTTATTTTGTTTCAATGTACCTAGACCTATTTAAGGTCTAGGTCCTTGGAACATTATGGTGATGTTGGGGTGTGCGTGAAGAGGAATATTCTGTAAATACAAGCAGTGTTGTAGTCGAGTCCACCTCACCCAAGGCTAAGTCCTACATCTCTGATGCCAAGGCCACAGCATCCGAGGCTTATCTTAGGTACTGCGGCGTATTCCCATAAACTCGTGTAATTTCAAGTCATTTCAAGTGAGTCAGACGTGGCCTTATATAATCTTTAGTGTACTTTCATGATGCAATGGATTGGGATCACATATCTGAATGTTTTTTTTTTTTATTTGAGCAAAGGAATATCATAATGCTTGGGTAGTGACAAGGCTGTTTTGGAAGATTTTTATATGTTAGTACTTGTAAACATAGAGAAGCATGTATGTATGTGTGCGTGCAGTAGTGTAGTGTATTCAAGCACCACATGCACAGTATAAAGGTACTGTGACAGGCACTTGTGACAGGCACAAATGAGGGGCATCAAACCAGCCTCAGCTTATTCTTCAAGGCCGGATGACACCGAGGCCGAGGCCAAGGCCAAGATTGAGTCGTTATATAGTGAGGCTGAGGCTAAGGCATAAAAAAAAAAAAAAAATCAGCCTCAAAGCCACCAACACTGAATACAATAATACAGCTCCATAGTGAGCTCCCATGTAGCACCATAAGTGCAGCTTAAGTCTACTGTAAAACCAGCAAAAAGCTGATGTAGGTATGTTTGTGAATTGCATGGAGTCTACTATCACTCCAGGTGTAAATTACGTTGAAATCATTTGTAGTACAAATATTTGCATGATATGGAACGTTCCATATATTCTTCCAGTACACAAATGGAAAACATTCATTGTTTGCTTTATATGACAAACAGATCAGCATCATTTCATATTTTACTTAAAATTGTACAGGCATTTCTTCTCAGAACAGGAAGCTGAAAGCAGTGTGGCAGAGACGGCTCTGTGTACGCACAGTGCATGACTCCGCCCCACAAGCACGCCGCTGACACACCGCTGAGCTCAACGAGAGTTACTGACAACCGAAATCCTCAATCCAGTGAAAAATCATAATAGGACGTTGTCCAATTCTTGATCTGACAATGCTTCTACGTCTGCTAAAGATGACCCCGTGAACACTAAGCGTCTAATCAGCTGATGGCGTATTGGATTTAGTTTCCTTGTGCCATGGATGCATTTTGCATACTAACACTTTTTGCTCATTTTGCTTCTTTAAAACTTTCTGCAAATCAATATAAACGTTCTCCAAAATCACTGCAGTCCAAACAAGCAGTCTAGCGACATTTGGCTTTGTAATGTTCTGATGGGGTATTGTCCGTAGACGACTCCTGTGAGGGAGACAAACAGATCACGCACGAGCCGGTGCGTCGAGGCTCCACACCTCCTGGTGGGACAGATCTGTTCGATGTGGCACAGCACGGACCATCGCAGCCTATTTTCTGACAAAGATGGCTCTTCAAGCTCTCCAGTCATGGTCTCATTGATGAATGTCTCCCACTGCCAGGGAAAGAAAGGAAAATGGGGCCTGGAAGCCCTCAGAGGATCAATACGTACACAGAGGAGGACTTGCTTCGCATCTTAAAAACCCTGAACCAGCCCCAGCCCTCCCTGCACACTCACTCTGCTGTCTCCTGCATCACTGACAGACAAGCCTCTGGGATCAAGTGGGCGGAGAACTGATGCTGAAGAAGGAGGACTCTTTGTGTGTGTGTGTGTGGCTGCATGTTTGTCTACATAAGGTGTGTCAGCAGGTTTCCAGGGGCTGACATGTCAGCAAACTGAAGGTCAATGCTCACACGCAAAATCCCAAATCCGTGTCGGGTTGATGCTTTGAAAAGGGCCACGCTGTGATGTGGTAATTCACAGGCGTCTAAGGCGTTTGATACCCTACTAATGGGACTAAAACAATGACTAATGACTTTATAATGGGACTACTGAATGTGTGGAAATGGGATTGGGGGGCTTTTTTCCCAGCCAAGAAGGGGCACTATCGAGTAAGAGCCACAGCTCAAAACCTGGAGGGCTAAAAGCCTGGGACAAATGGTAAGGGGCGTGACGGGGGCTGTAGAGGTGTAGGTCATTGTGGAAGGATGCGGAGTCAACCCACATCAATACGCCCCTACTGGAACTGTTTTGTTGGCTGCTTCTCTGAGCATAAATAAAACATGAAAACACAACCACTTACCAGCCCGAACAGACCTATTTTCTGCGTAATGCTGTATTTATTTATTTGTCAGATCAGTGCGGCGTGGGAGGGGCCAATTGTTACCCTGAATCAAATTTGAGTCAACCGGGAGCTGAGATGTGATTCGGCTTCTGTTTGTGAATTAATGGACTTAATCGAAGATCGGTTGGTTGGTTGGCCGGGATGAGAAGTGAACCAAACAAATAAGCGAACTGCGATCTGTGACGGGCTAATAGCTGGAAAAGGAATTACAGTCCAATTGCTCTGTCTTCTGGCCCTAATGCAGCCAAACCCTTTTGCTGTGAGCTGGGCAGCCCCTCCGTGTGATTTGATTCCATTTGGAGAGCCTTATTTTCTTCTTGATCTCACACATTAAGGACCTCGCTATTCAGCAGAGCAGGAGAAAGGGGGAGGACAGGCCGAGTGCTGGAACGGATTAGCACACGGCTGCTGAAACCGGGCAGGTCAATGTTTTAAATCTCTGGCCCTGTCCAATTAAATCTGCTGGCCTGTACTTCACAGATACTCGTGGACCTAAAAGGCACAAATAGCTTTGAGCAAGATTGCTGAGAATTAAAAAATAAGATAAACGGGTCTAGAAAATGGTGAAGTAGGTGCCCAAGTAGAAATGGGCCATTAGTTTCTGAGTAAGATTAGAAGTGCTTTAAAAAAAAAAAAAAACCAGGCACTAGGTGTAATAAATCATTGATTAGATGGCTGGTTACCGGACACTTAAGGGTGTTTTTACACCCAATACCTTTTTCTCCTGGTGAACAGGGGTACAGTTCCACTCTTGCAATAATTTGCTTGGTTGATGCAAAAATGGCTAAATAAAGGTAACTACAAAGAGACGCTTTGGAGAGGGTGGCCTTAGTCCATCACATAGTTCATGGGCCAAGCAGGTTTTCAGTACCACTTAAGGGAACTAAATGACATTTACAATCCAGACTCATTGCATCTTGGCCAACACAAAATTATATCATCCCAGGGTGGTAGCTGTGTCCAGGTAGGTCTCAAAAATTGAAAAATGCTCCAATCATATTGAAAAGTAGACCACATTGTTTGTCTGATCATAGAGATTCTAAAAAGATAGAGTTTGGACCATCTATGACTGAATATTCTGGAGTTATGGGCAACAAAGATCAATATCAGTTTGTACAGGGGTCAAAAGTAAAATTGCTCCAGTATTGGTATCATGTGGGAAACCTATGTCACATGTCATAGAATCCAATGGATGTCAACCTTGTTTGACCTTTACTTTGGAGACTAAACATTCAAAACCCTCAAAACTGTTCCATTTATTAATCCTTTTAGCTCAATCAATAATTTTAATCACTTTTTTTTTAACCAAAACTGTTGCAACTTTAACTTTGACACAGGAGTCAAAATTCATTAACCTCTTACCTGGCTGCAGCTGCCACCCTGGGATAGCCATCACGCATTTTTGTACGGGTGCATTGAGGATGGATTGTAAGTGTCATTTAGTCCCCATAAGTGGTACTGATTAGGTTAAAATTAACTACTGGATCATGGACTCATGGAGACACACAGAGAGACACAGAGCCACACACATAAGGAAGTAGCTGAAACGGATCTTTTACATTCATACCCCATCCATAATTTGCAGACCTTCCATAAACAGAAGCATCTGCATTCTTCTGCACGTTGCTGAGGTAAGGGATGGAACCGCACCAGCAGTGTCCGTCTGCTCAGTGCGCAGCCAGCCAATTATCCTTCTTAATTATCTATTGACGAGGTGAAATTGATGTTTTCGGAGCGCTGATTGGATAATCAGGAATGTTGGCCACTGTTATTCTCCTTGGCTGATCTTGCTCATCTGTCCAGTCTGCTCTCCTTTTTGGCTAATCTGCTCATATTCCCACAGAACAATCATTTATGATCAAATCTGCTCATATTCCCACAGAACAATCATTTATGATCACAGTGAAAAGTGCCAGATTCAACGCGAGACTCCTGCTGCTACGTGTGGGTTTATTTAAACACATCCACAAAGCCTTCCTGATAATGGAGCGATGTTTTCAGAAGCATTTCCATTCTCCTTCGTTCATTAACCTCCACCTTTATCTGCAGACAGGCCCATGCTTCTTACGGAGCTCCGTTTCCAAAACAATGCTGCTCTGAACAAAGGATCTGAGCTCCATTAATTCCTAACCCTCCCTCCTTTTACATCGGTGGCCCATTTTCTTTAAACCCGCTTGGAGATCAGGCTGGCACAAGACCAGGCAGACAACAGGAGCGCACCAGAGTGGAGTGACACTGATTGTGCCTCCTCTAATTAAACCCTACGCGACCCTGGTGTTGGGACATCATTAGTTCTCCCTTGTAATCATCACACAGCAGCAATTACATTCTCTTTGGCCCCATTTGCATTTCACAAGATTTCCCTGAACAATCAAAGATGAATTGGAGGAAAAAAGAGAAGGCGGCAAATAAAGCACGCCTTAAAGAAACAGATTCACCTTCATAGCGCGCAGCCACAGAAAGACCGGTTCAGCAGACTCATGGTTAAAGGTTGTCCAGGTTTAGTCAGAGACACCGGGACGGTATTATAAAGAGACCAGGTTCTTGGAAAGTGTGACACCTCTCCTGTTGTTTAACGCAGGAGCAGAAGAACGTCTGCACATTAACCCACAACAAGAAAACAAAAAGAACTGATAAACCAGGAAGGTTGATTTACATCGGACTTCTGTAAAATAAACTTCCAGTTTCTCCTGGAGGTCCAAAGACATTCCCACATCAAACAGGAGGTGCAACCCCTCCAGAATCTTATGGGTCTACTTCAACGTTATGATGAACCCAAAAGCCTGGCACAGGCAGACGTCACAGATCCAGCTTTCCTTCGTTATCCAACTGGGCAGCTACAGAATTCTTATTGTATCAGTTTGTCTTAACTTTCTATTTTCGTCAGTAGAAGTTTTGACAGTGGAGGTTGGTGACTGGCGGTGGTGGTCTTTCAGTTGCCCCCGAGTATTCAGCATCACCACAACGGATCCACCACAGCGCCGCACTGATATTTGACAAGTTTTATGCTGTATGGCCTTCCTGACGCAACTCCAGTTTCACCCAAACAGGACTTATATGATTGGCTGAGAACTCATCATGTGACTCAGGACCACTGTCAAGGAGAAATGCAAAAGGCCTTAATGGTGAGACCCTTCAAAATAAAAGCCTGGTTGATTTAACAGAGGCTCTGATGATGCTGTTTCCACTTTTTTCAGCACCACTGGGTGTCCAACCCCACAGCACTGTGATACTGAGTTGCGTCACATGATACAGCCAGCTGTATGTGACATCTTGTACTGGTCAAGCTTTTGCATTAATCACCCTCCCATGTAAGGTCTCCTACTTGAACACGCCCATTTTTCTCAAAATCACCAAGCTAGCAAAGGCTAATAAGGCTTAACTTGTGTTCAGGTAACTGATTAGCGCATATTTTTGCAGACTGGGTGGTGGCTAATACTAGCTACACCTGGCAGTGATGCAGTTTACAGCTTACAGCTGTAGGCTTGACACCAGATGATTGAGGTTAAAATTCCCTACCAGACTTGAGATGCAGTCCATTTCCCCAGCTAGCTAAACATGCTACCTAGTGCTAATGCACAAATTAAACAATACCAAAATTTCACTCACGAAAAATACTGCCACACAGAGTTCTTGAATGATGTGTTAGTACAGTTAAACAGCAAGCCTTATTATCTCAGATATTTGTATTAAAATTCTCAGAAAGGTGCTAATGGCCTGTTAGAAGCTAGAAGCTAGCATCTCTCAAATCGACTACGCCCCAAAATGTGCAAACATTTATGACTTAAAATTGCCCAAGGTAATGATTTATATAAAAATTCACCCACTGTACAATTATCATGAGCATGTAAAGTAGCTCTTCTAAGTTTAAACTGGGTATTTTAGATACATTTTGGTACCACACTGTTTATCATTGCTGCAAAGTTTGGCATTTTAACATGGGCCTCTACAGAGCTTTCTTTTGGAGCCAGCATCATGTGGCCATTGGAGAAACTGCAGGTTTTAGCACTTCTACACTGGCTTCATTTTTCAGCACCAGAGGTTGCTGCTTGGTCATTACTCAAAGTTCAGTATAAAGACAAATCATGTGGGAAGCTGGAGGTCCACCTGCTTCATTTGCACCAGGAGAGTCTGAAGCAAAGCCTACATTCCTAATGATGCTGCCTCGGTCCACCTGTCATCACATGTTCCGTCTCTGCCCTCAGTCAGGAACAGTCCGCCGGTTTCTCTGCGTCTGATTTGTAGGTGCTGATTCTCATCCCAACTCAGGCTCTAAAAATACTGACTTCAAAATACTCCAGCAATAGTACAGTACATCTCCAAACAATGTGTACTGCAGAATAGTGCATGAGGGCACATCCTGGGTGTTTGGGGTGACAGCAGCTCTGAGCTGGAGTGATGTTTCTGCACAGAGGAACCATCATACATCATGAACATTAAAAACAACAGGCACCATCGACTGAGCTTGAAGGAGAGTTTTTCCGAGCAGCTCTTCTCCTGCTTCTGTCGTTACTAAATCTGACAACAGCAGAGTGAGGTCGGCGTGTTAAGAAAAGAATTATGCTGACAAATTATGTTGGCAGGAAATGATCAGATGTACATTCTCATCCCGTTTTCCCGGAGACCGAAATTGTCATCAGGTCTGAATCGATGCAAAGCAATAAGTGAAACGTGTGTACAACTTGTCTGCAGCAGGAACTTTTGCATAGAAATCTGCTTTTATTTCACATGCACAACATGCTTCAATGCAACAGATTTTTACAATGTGATGCAATAAAAAAATAATAATGTTCTGATGTCAGTGAACAGCCAAACTGTTTCTTTTCACATTTCATCATATAATCTGGTTTCTGTCTGCTTTTTATCATGGATACTGGACAGATAAGTGCAGACGTGATCACATCACTCTGTCTGCACATGATAAATGTAAATACAATGTATTTTAATGAAATTTTGCAATCTTTTATTTAATCACATATCCTGATGTCCTTTCAGCTCTTTCAACTAGCCTTATGACATCATTATGGAAGGGTGGGTGTGTTCATGCCACTCTTCTGCCTAATGACAATGCAGGGGATGGATTTTGAAGAAAGGTTTATTTTTTCACATGATACAAAATACTGTCTATTATATATTTAATTTCCTTTTGCCTCTTTCAACCTGTCTTATGACATCACAAATAAGGAATGGTGGATGTGTTCACATCACTCTGTCTATATATAGCTGATAAATCAAAATGTACAGGATGGATTTTGATCAATTTTTGTTATAAAAATGCTGATGTGATGCAAAAGGTTGTCTTTTATTAATTTCACATCCTGTCACCTCTTTCAACCAGCCTTATGACATCACAAAAGAGGGGTAGCTGTGTTCACGTCACTGTCTATACGTGATAAATGAAAATGTAGCGGATGGATTTGAGAAAATTTTGTAATTTTTTTTTTTTTTTTTACCACATATCTTGGTCTAATACAAAATGTTGTCTTTTATTGATTTAATTTTCTATTGCCTCTTTCAACCAGTCTTAAGATGCCACAAAAACCTACAGACCCATATTTAAAAAGCCTCTAATCTTGATCTGAATCTGATAACTTTGGGAGATGTTGATCACTCCCCACTCACTCATCTTCAACTGCTTATCAGGGATCAGGTCGCAGGAGCAACAGCTTCAGCAGAGGAGCCCAGACATCTCTTTGTTGATGCTGGCGTTATTGATAAATGCTGATAATGTGATCACTTAGATGAGTCATTCCCAAAGCTAAAAATCTGAAAATCTTATGAGGCCCCACCCAAACCTTTAATCACAAATTTTTCAATATAAATGTTAACATAAGTCAGATAAATGAATGAGTAACACTGCATTTAAATCCCATGGATGTGTTTGACTACGTATTACATTTTAAAAAGAAAGTATTTTTGGTCATTTAAAAGTTTATTACAAAATTGAAAATCAATGACATTTTTATTGATTTTTTTTTTTTTTAGTGACCACTTGTGGCCCACCAGGGGACCAAGGTCCACACCTTTGGAATCATTGATTTTTATAAAAATAATTTCACTTACTTATCTTCAGCTGCTTACACCATTTAAGGGTCACGGGGGTGGAGCCTATCCCAGCAGTCACAGGGCGTGAGGCGGGATACACCCTGGACAGGATGCTGGTCTGTCACAGGGCCACATACAGACAAATACATTCACACCTATGCACACCTACGGATTCCAATTCACCTAACCTGCATGTCTTTGGATGTGGGAGGAAGCCAACGCACCTGGAGGGAACCCACACAAACACGGGGAGAACATGCAAACTCCACACAGAAATCAATCCCATGACCTTCTTGTTGCGAGGCAACAGTGCTAACCACTAAGCTGCCATGCTGCCCTAAATAAGGATTTGTATGAGGAAATTAAATATAATGAGCATATCATTTTGGGGTTTTTTTCCACCAAAAAAGCGAGAAAATGAAATAAGCTTTTTTTTTTTCCTTTTTTTTTTGAATTGCAATTACTTTCTGAGGAAATTAATCATATAAAAGTGCAGCGTGATAAGAACTGCTAGCAGGTTATTACAGCATGCAATGTTCATTAGGGCTAAAACCGTACCTCATACCATCAGGAGGGAACAAAGTGCATTCTGGAGCCAGATTTCACATTAAGGCAATTTAAAATATTCCAGACTGCCTAATTTAGAGGTTGGACTTCAGTGGAACTTAATTCGACAAGATTAATTATACAATTAAATCCAAACTCCTCTCAATTACGTGGAGAAATGCTGGCTGCCTGCTCAGGCTGACCTTTCACCTCTGCCGAGGCGAGGTACCTGATAAGCATAATTTCAGCAGGAGCACATGAAATTGCTGCCGATTTTGTTGCCTTGCACGACTCGGCACAGTATTGTTCTTAATTGCTGGCAGACTTTACAAATGTGCCCTTGACATGGAAAGGCAAAATGTTATGCCACTCACTCACACGTTGCCGAATGTGCACCAGCTCCGTCCTGATTGACAGGACAATCTAGTGAAACAAAAGACTTAATTGTGTGTCAATTGATTCTGTAATTACAATTGGCAGCCTTTCCACTTCAGTTTCATTGATTTATCTTCTGTGACATTTGAGGAGCTAATAATATAATGTTGTGTTAGTGTTGTAAACTGTGGGTTCTATGAATGTGTGTCACAGACACGGGGCCAAAGTTTGGTCAACAAAACAGAAATCAAAGGTTTCAAACTGGAGGCCTGAGGGCCACTTACAACCCCTATACCACAGACTGCGGTCCTTGGCATACTTTACTAAGTGCTAGTATGATACTAGAGTGATGCCCATGTGTGAGATTTTGTAGATATTTATGATTACGTTGTCTCTGGCCGTATGGTTGCGAGGCAACCGATGTATTGATTAATTAATTTAACATTAGGCACTAATGTTTGATAAATAGTTGGACATTGCAGACAGGAAGGCAGCAAGGAAGGATAGGCAGACATGCACGCATAGAAATGACTTCTAAGTGCAAATTATTAAATAAAACGTGTGATAACATTCTTTCTGGATGCTATATTAAACTCTGTACATTAACTCAGTACAAATAAGATAAAACTCACAAAATAAACAGCACATAAATTTATTCATAAAGCACTTTAAATTAAAAAACAAAACAAAATACCTCTAAGAAATTGTTGCATTTTGTTTGCAGAATATCGATCAAACATGTATTTTTCTGTTTTCAGATTGTAGAGGTTTTTTTTTATATTTATCAACAGTTAAGCACCATTTTTAAGATGTTCTTCATCATACATACAAAAAAGAAAAGCAGCATCACAGTTATGGTCCCAGATCAAGTTCCTGCTTTGAAACAGACCAGATTAATGAGTTGGAGGAATCATTTGATTCAGATCATTTGATGTAAAAAGTCTAAAATGGTCATCATCAGTGAGGAATAATTATTTTAGGAAATTCTAGAATCCTGGTCTGGGTTAAGACCTGACTGAGCTCAGACAGCCGGTTGTGCCTTGACCTTGTTGAAGGTTCAGTCAGATGCATTTCACCAAAAATAAAGTTCAAATTATATTATTATATTATATTTCCCCCAGATATTCCAAAAATTTCTTATTTCAGGAAGAAACACCAAAAGACAAAATTGCTTAAAATAAGTCAATATCCAACAGAATTATTTGAAAAACTGCTCAGTGTTTGTGCCGACCCAGACTGGGCTGATTCTGAACGTGGACCGAGCAAAGGTGATGTTGCATTCCAGTTATCTCGGAAGTCATGATTGAGAATGACGTCACGTCTGAGATAAATGCATTCCAATTTTCACACAACGCCACAAAATGGACAACAAGCTGAACATCACCAAGATTCTGGAGTGACGAGAGATACAAAAGTATTCAGTTCATCAAAGAGACCTCATAGAAGAGAACAGAAATCATATTAGGGTTTAAATTACCCCGCGCATCTGGGAAGCGGTGACAGCAGCATATTGTTTTCACCAGCATGTGTCTGTGGACACTGGACAAGATAACTCATGAATGGCTGGATAGATTTCCTTCAAACGTGGTGAGAATATTACTTAGCTAGATATCTAGAGGCGATTAGATTTTGGAGTAAGTTGGTCAAAGGTCAAGCAAAACTTTCTCCACAGCCCTCTGAGACCTTTCAGTTACTGTTCAGTTTGTATTGTGGTGTAGCGAGTTATTGTTATTGGTAAGATAGACCGCGTTAGCCAATATTAGCAGCACCAGTCAGGTATTTCACACACAAAAAAATACTTTACAACACTCAGCAGCAGCACATTAAATTGGACACACAAAAAAGAAAGAAGTCCAAAAAACCCCAATAATAACTACACCTGTTGATGCTTGCTGAAATCATCTTGGATGATTTTGAACTTGGCGTATGTGGCGTTCAAACAAGTTGACAAGTTGGAATTATTGTTTCGGAGGCAGTGAGGATGTTCCAATTAAAAGTTCCTAACTTGGGAATTACAACCTCTGAATACAATTGGAATGTGCCATTAAAGTGTGAAGTCCCTCCACCATCTACAAACATCTTGTTGAAACTCTCAGGAGGTGTGGCGCCCCGACGATGGCCTGCCACCCTGGATATGTTACTTGCAAACAAAAGACTGACCTGTGTCCAGACTCCAGACTCATTTCATCTGGATCTGTCCAGTGGGTGCCGTGTTGGTTGAGTTGTTGTACTGTTCTAAATAGAGTTAGACATAAACACCTGAAGAAATGGGGACCTGCTCAGTGGGGTTGATGGTCTGTCCTTCTCATCATCCATCTCCATCTCACCCTGTTCTCTGCACTTTCCTCTGTCCCACCATCCACCTGCATGCTGTGGCGCTCCTTGGTCTGTAAACCGGGCCTTGGCTGATCTAGTATGGAAATTCCATTTATGATCTGAACGTTTCAAGTCAAGCGTGGGAGGATGCATCCACAATGCCACAGTGCCACCTTGGACCCTGGATGGCAACCACCCAGGCAAGCAGCCAGTCCATGTTTGCATTTTTAGTTGGCAAAACTTACGCTGGATACCTTTCCTGACTGAACCCTACTCATTTATCTGGACTTAGGACTGGCACTCAGAATACATTTGCTTATGGACCAAGTGTGGCTGAGATTTGACAGAATTTCCGATGGACATCCATCCTGTTTTTACCCTCCTCATGTACCCGGGGTTGGAACGCACCAGTTGTGCACACGTGTGGCTGAGTTCTGGGATCTCAGCTTGCTTGCTCTTATCCATATTTATACTGATGCTATCAGCAGCACCAGCAGGCCTGAATTAGGTGCAATAACCAGGATCATCCTCTTTGACAAGCACCTATTAGCAACACAGTCCTTAAAATGAAGAGCGAAAACCCATCAGGGATGGACACAAATCCTCTTTCAATGACCTTCAAAATTACTCTCTCTCTCTTTCTGTCTCTCTCCATCTCTCAGTGCCTCCTTGTCATCATTATGCTGCCTTCACAGAAGGGGAAAAAGGTAGGAAATATTCTACTTGACCCTAATCTGCCCAGCAGTTAGCTTCAGAGAGATGACATTCAACCTCAGAGGTAAAGGCCAATTGTTTCTTTTCCCTCTTCTGAGGGCCAATTTACACCCCCAAAGGATGCTTTTTGTGAAATGGTGCACTCTGTCAGGCTGTGCTGCATTGCTTTTGATTCACTCAGCTGGAGGGGGGTAAAAGTGCGAGCAGCATGTCTTTCCTTATTCTCAATCACACTCTGGCTCTTTAAATCTCATTTATGCTTCCTGTAACTGAGGTAAAGTATTTGTATTTCATGGAGTTCTATATGAGCAAAGTATTAAATAGAGGCTTTGGTTTGCTGCAACAGCTATTACAACATTTCAGCAATGACATTCATCTTACAGAAGCTGAACTCGAACTGAGCACAAAAGGCCAATAAGTGTGTGAATCTCATTGAATCTATGTGCACATATGCTGAGAAAATAAATGACAAGCATGAGCACAACTCTGGTGAAGACAAAGCTGAGGCACAAGATGAAGCTCTCGGTTTACCAGGTGATTTGAACTCCAACTCTGACCCACTGTCACTTTAGATGGCTAACAACAGAATGATACAAGTGGGTGGAACAAGTTCCTTCACAGGGTGGTTAGGTCCACACTGATGGACAGGATGAGCTCTGACCTCAGTTGAACTGCTGCTTCTTCCAGGTAGAAGGAGTTGGTGAAGGTGCTTCAGCATCCGAGGACAATGCCTCCATGACGCCTTGGGGTAGATCCAGAACCTGCTTTAGAGATTGTATGTTGCATCTGGTCTAGGGGCACAATCGCCAAAGCTGCATTCCCCAGGAGCAACTGCAGGATGAAGCTTGGGAGAGGGAAGGACAAGCTACCTAGTTTAACTCACAAAAACCCATATACACCTGGCAAAGTGTATGTGGAGGGGAGTTTTGTGTGTGTGTGTTAGGGGGGTGCGTTTGGGGTGAATTTTTCCTCTTCACCTTGAACAAAAGGTACAGAATGGGTGGCTCAATCAATAGATGTGTCAGAAAGTCTTTTTGCGATAGGCATCAAAGTCCAAAATGGTCAGGATAAGTCACATTTAGTTTATTAAATTGAAGTTAACAAGGGAAGGAAACTACCAAGTAGACAAAAAGTTTCATATCTTTTTATGAATGAAAAGATAAAAAGAAAAATCTCTCTTTGTTCTCTGGCTCCCTCTGGTGAACTTTACTCTGCGCTCTCTCTCTCTCACACACACACACTCCATTTCTCTCTCTCCCTTTGTTCTCTGGCTCCCTCTGGTGATTCTTTATCTATCTATCTGACTTATGTGCAAACAGAACCAATTATGGTGGAGAGAATTAAACACTCAAAAGTAAGGATCAACTTGACTGTTTGTTAAATGTTATACAGAAGACAAAGCATTATTTCTTTTTTAAATTTGATCCTGTTTTTCCAAAACATTTTTCAAAGCTATCCTTCCACAATTAAACAGTATTACAAATAAACAGACAGCATGTATCTGAAAGCACTGTCATTACCAAAGGAACAAGAAAAAAAAAACTCAGCAGCAACATTTAGTCATATGACCACCAAGCAAGCAAAAATGCCATAAACACAAATTATGCTATCAGAATACAACAGACCCCAGCCGGAAAACTCTGTGATTTTACTACTGTACTTTGTTTGGTTTTGGAAATATTGTGTAAATTTGTGGCAAACACATTTTCAAATTAAATTCTTGTATGTGCTGCAGCTGACGTTTGTTTTTGTTGTTCTCCTGTGTTTGATCATATTTTCTAAATTTGCAGGACAATGTTTGATGCATCTACGTACCTATTTTTGAATTAATACACAGTTTGTTTGTGCTTTCTGTATATGCTGGAGTTGTCTTACTTTGGAAGTGTTGCGACCTCTCTTGGCCACTGTAATATTTCATCTATAATGCACATATCATGCTATACCAGCTGGTATTACTGTAAATGTAATTCCCCACATCATACACTGCACAAAACATCTGTATATCAATAGACAAAACCACGGCTTAGATTTTCCGTTGAAGACACAAATCCTCTGACAGATTTGTCAAATGCTCCAACAGAAGAGCAGAGAAGTGATGCATATTTAACAACGTATAAAAGCAGAGAAATTAACTGCAAAATGAGTCTTGCCGAGCCAGCGCAAGGCATGAATTAATCATTTGGAGCACGGTTATTAAGTTATTTGTTAACAGTAAATATTCTGTATGTGTTCCTGGGAGCATGACTTTTTAATAATTTGGAATTTTTAAATTTTAATGTTTGGCTTCAGTCTGGAAACAATGGTGCTTAGCTGTAATTGATTCCTCCGGCACAGAGTAACTATGATGGGCGTCTAAGTGGAGCCTAATCCACTCGGCCCTGGGTGATGGCAGAGAAAGTGGGCTGAGAACACACAGCTTCTCAGACCAGGAGTTTGAATGTATCTCTCCACAGAACTGGAGGCAGAATACGACACAGTGGGAATATTCTTCTTTTAATCCTAATCTATATTTTAGACCGCTTCGCTTAAACCCCAACCAGTCGTGTTTCCCGAGATGGCTTGGAACGCTCACCTGCATTTCTTTCCATCCCCGCTGCTCGTATCACTCTCTTTGACACTTCAGCCATTGTTGCCTTTGAGAGCTTCTTGTTGCTTGCAGGTCACTATGCCAACGGCAGCAGACAGATTCAATCTCAGCAGGGAGGCATTTAATCCATCAGGGTTAAGTGGTAATTACTGACACATCCACAAGGCTGAGGTGCATGTGGCTGACCTATAACAGGAGGATCCAACCATGGTGTGAGTCTTTACCACACACGTGTGTGGAGGTGCTTTCACCTGGTTCCAGGTTCCTCTGCGTGTGACCAGTGCAGAACAGCAGGTATCAAAATCATCTTTAATTTTGTGTTATATGTACCAGATTTGGCACAATGGCACGTCTTGGTCTACTTTTTGCAAAAAAAGACGTTAGTCACTTAAATTTTCAATGAGGCGGCCATTTTTTCAAGATGGTGCCCTGAAATATGCATTTTCGTCATATATTTGCACAATCTTGGTTTATTTCAATGTCGCACCTGTTAAACATTGTAACTTCTGGCAATAGTTTCATGCTTTTTAGATGGATTGTATGTGCATTTAATAAGTGTGCATGCATGCTGTAGAACGTGTGCTAATGTTTGGGGTGTCAGGGTTCAGTAGTGGAGTTAGTGTTTTTACTTCTAAAGTCAGCCGTGTCCTTTTGGATGATCACTAGTCCTCACTGCTTACCGAACTCTGACCTCTGGTCCAAGTAGGTGCTTGTGCACGGAAATGGCCACACCGGCTTCCGGTTCTGCCACCACCGAGATGGCAGAGTAAAACACGATCTCCTCCGACCAGAATATAAAAACGCCCTGCTAACCTGAAAATAACCACAAGAATATACCAAAACAATTGGATAGCGGCGTAACGATGGAGATGATGACAAAAAGTAAGAAAAACGCAGCGGAATCTTATGAAAATGAGGAGGAAAGACAAGCTACAGAGGCGGGTGCTAATGCTACAGATGGTGGATGGCAGAAAAGCACCGAAAGACCAAAGGTGAATATGGAACGAATCCTTCAAGAAATTTTAGAGTTCCGAAAAGAGAATGGTCAGCAATTAGTCGAAATAAAAGATGAGATTAACAAAACAAACCAGAGGATTGAAGAAGCGGAGATGCGCACTGACAGCGCCGAAGCTAGGCTGCTAGCAGCGGAGGAAGTGATAAGAAACATGCTAAAGATTCAGCGACAGCATGAAGAGAAACTAACCAATCAGGAGGGGAGAGCGAGAAGGGAAAATGTCAGATTGTACAATGTACCAGAAGGAAAAGAGGGAAACTCGATGGTAACTTTCATTGAAACGCTTCTCCGAGAAAGCTGGATTTTCCACCGACCACCGAACTCCATATTGAAAGAGCACACAGAGCGCTGGTTATGAAACCCACCGCTGCAGGCAGACCTCGATCGATTGTAATTAATTTTCACGGATACAAAGCAAAAGAAGAAGTTCTACGCAGAGCATGGGAAAAGAAGGAAATCCTTCTGGACAACCAGAGAATCTACTTTGATCATGACTATCCTTCGGCCATTCTGAATAAGAGAAAGGAATACAATGAGGTGAAACGAATGTTAAAAGTGAAGAAGATTCGTTTCCAGACACTATATCCTGCCAAACTACGGGTCTTCTATGAGGAGGGGACACGACTCTACCACACGATCAGTAAAGCCACGAGCGACATGGAGACCAGGGGCCTCCCAGTCAAAGCAGTCCCCCCACCAGAAGATCCACTCGAGAAACTGAACCAGAACCCCTGGCGCACAACGGGAGGACAAGCGGCGCACACCAGAGGTTCACCACGGAGCATCGACATCAGAGAAAAGCTGCAGACCTTCAGACGACAGACTTCCTCTTAAAAACAGTTAAAATGATTTAAAGGGAAAGAAAGAAACAGAAGAAGAGATAGGAAAATCAGAAACATTTATTTCCACCTATTCCAAACTCTTAAAATAATCTGATTAAAAACAAAGGCTGCGATAAGGAACAATGTATTACTGACCTAGAGAAAGACCATACTCTTTTTAATAGGAATGGATAGACAGGTCACAGATATGTTCCCCTTTGCCCTTCCCCCCATCTCCTCAAAAAAGAAAAAGAGAAAAAAAAAATATTAAAATGAGTCAGAGGTAGACAATAACCACTTAAAGACAATGGATGTCTTATGGTCTAGACTCCTAGAGAGGGCCCTCTACCTGCAGGTGTTGAAAGAGGCATTCCCTCCAAAGCCAGATACATTATGGCTACTTAAGGGATTATTTAACAAATTCCTTTTTTTGAAGCCAATGTTCTGTATTTGTTCAGCTTGTTCAATATTAGTAGCTGCTTTAGTTATATATTACTTGTGTGTTTTTCACCAGTTCACCAGAGGGAAAACCTGTAGCACATAGTTATGACCTTTTGATCTCACATAAGAAAGGAAATGGCTAATCAAAAACTGAAATTTACTTCTTTCAATGTGAATGGAATACTGAATGCAGTGAAACGCAGTAAGATACTATCGAAAATGAAAAAAGAGAAAGCACAAATTGTATATCTACAAGAGACGCACCTAAACGATGCAGAACATGAGAAATTAAGAAGAATGGGTTTCTCAAACATTTTCTTTTCATCATACAAAGCTAAACACAAGAGAGGTGTTGCTATTCTACTTTCCAACAAGTTGGCCTTTCAACACACATATGCTTAAAAAGATAAGGAAGGCAGATTTATCCTGGTTAGAGGCATACTAGAAGGGACAGAGGTTACCCTACTGAATATATACGCCCCCCCCGAAAGTAATTTTTTGTTCTATAGGAAAATTTTTGACAAGATAGTGAGTCAATCAAAGGGGGTTTTCAATATGTGGGGGAGACTTAAATCTACATTTGCAACCAAAGCTAGACGTATCAAACCCCTCATATGCCTCTAGAGCAATAAGTAGGAAATTTGAAGAATTGATGAATGAAGTAGGACTAATTGACATATGGAGGGATATGTTCCCCTCTACTAAACAATATACACACTTTTCCACTGCCCACTCGGTATACACCAGAATTGACTATTTCATCATATTTGCCCTGGATAAATCAAGGGTTGTAGATTCAGAAATTGGCACAATAGACTTAAGTGATCATGCCCCAATATACCTCACCCTTAATCTGGAAAGCCGTAGGAGGAATGCAACACGGCGTTTTAATTCCAGCCTTCTCAATGATCTACTATTCAAGAAACAAATGATAAATGAAATTCAAATGTATATAAAGGAAAATACTAATGGAGAAACTTCACCACCTATGGTATGGGATGCAGCAAAGGCGGTATTAAGGGGCAAAATTATTGCTATGTCCCTCGCTCAAAAAGAAATTAAGCCAAAGAAAATTGCTTGACTTACAAAAACAACTAAAGCAGTTGGAAAGCTACCATGCATTAACTCAAGATTCATATACACTACAAAAATTGAAAAAAGTTAGAAATGAAATTAATCTAATGTATACGCAAGAAATTGAAAAGAGAATGCTCTTCACTAGACAAAGATTTTATGAAAATGGACCTAAATTCACAAAATTATTAGCTTGGAAGCTGAAAAAAAACAATACGCGAACAATATGATATATAAAATTCGAAACCCACAGAAAAATAGTATCGAAAGCAAACAAGAACAGATCGAAACAGTTTTTGAATTATTTTACAAACGACTCTATTCCAGAACAACAGAGACTCAAGAAGATCAGATTGACTCATTTCTGGAATCTCTAGATCTACCAGTTATGACAGAAGAACAAAATAAAATCCTAAGTACAGAAATAATGATAAAAGAATTATCAGATGCAATAAATAGACTCAAAAGTAATAAATCGCCAGGTGGGGATGGATTTACAACCGAATGGTACAAGACCTTTAAGGCAGAGCTCATACCTATATTGCTACCTGCATGTAATTGGGCACTGAAAAAGCCGAGACTCCACCATCTTGGAAAGAAGCCATTATTTCCCTCATACATAAAGAGGGGAAAGACAAACTCGAGTGCGGGTCGTACAGACCAATTTCGATACTTAACGTGGACTACTGTATATACACATCGATAATGGCTCAAAGAATGGAAAATATGCTACCCGCCCTAATCCATAATGATCAGACAGGCTTTATACACGCACGACTCACACAAGATAATATAAGGCGCACCCTCCACATTATGAACCATATTAAACAACATACGATAAAGGCCCTAATTCTGAGTCTAGATGCAGAAAAGGCCTTTGACTCTGTTAGCTGGCAATACCTCTTTAAAGTTCTAATTAAATTCGGCTTTAATGAAATGATGATACACAGCATCAAAGCTATCTACAATAACCCTACGGCAAGAATTAAAATAAACGGTTACCTATCCACACCACTCATTTTAGAGAGAGGAGTGAGGCAGGGATGTGCCTGGTCTCCACTCCTCTTTGCATTATTTCTAGAACCGTTAGCCCAATATATTAGACAGAATACTAAAATTAAGAGAATGTATGTCAACAAAACTGAACATAAAATAGCGTGCTATGCAGATGATGTCATTCTATATCTCAAGGACCCCGAAACATCTTTACCAGAGGTTCTGACTTTCCTAAACAATATAGGTTCTATGTCGGGATAAATTAAATGTTAACAAAACTGAAACGTTAGTGTATAATTTTAGTCCATGTGAAAAATTGAAAGAAAAATACCCTCTAAGATGGAAAACGGAATCCTTCAGATATTTAGGAGTAAACCTACCTAAAGACTTGACAAAACTTTATGAAAAAAACGACGAACCCTTATTATGTAAGATTAAGGAGGATCTTAGGAGATGGAATCTTATACCCATCTTAAGTTTGAGTGCAAGAATTGAAACAATAAATATTAATATATTACCGAGATTCCTCTATCTATTTCAAACGTTACCAATATTAATTACAAGAAAGCAAACTGGAGAATGGGACAAAATAATATCAAGATTTATATGGCAAGGCAAGAAACCCAGAATACGATATAAAACGCTACAACTGCCTAAACAAAAAGGGGGATGGGGCCTACCATGTTTGGAAAAATATGTTTCGGCACAGGTGAGGGCGCTGATCTGCTGGTGCGACCCCTCCTATGAGGCACAATGGAAAGATATTGAATGCGGTCTGATACCTGATTTACACATACAGGCCATACTACCGGATAAAAACTTACAACAATACATAGATAGACTCGAAAATCCATGGGTGAACTCCACTCTCAAAATTTGGAAATCATCAATTAGAAAATATAAACTGAATGAGGAGGTTGGAATTCTAAGCTGGTGTGCCTTTGACTCAGACTTTACACCAAACAGATTTGATGATAGATTTAGAGCTTGGAATGAAAAAGGCATTACATCAATGTGTAATATTGTACAGAAGGATACCCTTATGAGCTTTCAAAGTATGAAGGATAGTTTTTCACTACAAAAACAAGATTTCTATAGATACCTCCAATTGCGACATTACTATAATCAGAAAATAAAAAACAGGGATGGTAGAGAGGCCAGTAAACCATTTGTCCAACTGTTTATTGATGCATACAAATCGAATATAAAGAGAGGAATTATTTCCAGACTATATAAGAGTTTACAGAATTTAGAAACTAACTCAACAAAATATATACAAGTTAAATGGGAAAGGGAGGGAAATATAACAACAGATAAAGAATGGGAGGACATCTGTACATTTCAATGGAAAACTACAAAATCTCATACATGGAAAGAATTTTGTTGGAAAAACATAATACGATATTTCATCACCCCAGTCATGAAGGTACACCAAAACGATAATAATACTGCTCTCTGCTGGCGAGGATGTGGATGTTAGATTGCAAACCATTACCATGTGTTTTGGGACTGTCCAAAAATACAAAATTATTGGAAAGATGTACATAATGCAATACAGGAGGTCCTTAATGCATGGATACCTTTCGACTTCAAAACCATGTACTTGGGAATTATTCCACCGAGACTGATGGCTAAAGATAAGTATCTGTTAGGAGTGTTGCTGGCGGCAGGGAAAAAGGCTTTAACTAAGCGATGGAAACTCCAAAACGGACCTACACTTAATAACTGGATAGATGTGACAATTGAAATATATATTTTGGAAAAGGTTACTTTTTCTTTGAATTTAAAGATGGACACTTTTATGAAAAACTGGAAAGGATGGGTGCACTTTATTAGACCCTCAAAGACCAGACTTTGCCAAGATAGTGAACTAAGGGAATGATAACCTCTCATTTATTATGAGTTACATGTTTTTGTTTTTTTTCAAATCCTTAGCAGTATCTCAATGACTAATATAACTGAATGAAACTGAAGCACTGCACATATCTTTTGAGAAGTATTCTAAGTATCTTTGACTGCTGTTGTACAACCCCTCTGGATGTAAAAAGTTCAACTGTATATGTTCTGTTCTTTCTCCCTTCCCTCTCCTTTACCCGCTAGGATGTTAAAACAAAAAGGAAATGGACCAGCCATACAGCTAACACGAACATTCAAAATAAGAAACTCCATTGCAACTACAGGAAGACCCAAGTTTATGTTATAACATGTTAAAATATGGTTGTATTGGTACATGAATGTATTATAATATGTATTTCCAATAAAAAGATAATAAAAAAAAAAAAAAAGGAAACGGCCACACCTCAGTAAACCACATTGGCTTGCAGGCTAAACTAGGTCAGGCAGCACACAGAGAGATTCTCTGTGATGGAGTTTGTTTTGCTTCCATATCAGTGCATGAAGACTGGAAACATCCAGAATAGACTATTGAACAGATGAAACCATGACTTCAACATTATACTCCCCCCCCCAAAAAATGTCATGTGGCTAATAGCTTTTTTGAGGAGAAGGACTTCTCAGAAATATTTAAACCAAATTTGGTGTTTGTATCATCAACTGGATGATTCTAACACTTTGCTGCACTAATAGCTGTGGCTGCAGATTTGCTAATGAAACTTTATACAAAGAATAAAAAGTAAACCCAATATTTAAACTCGCAAAATATTGCAATGAATAGATCAGTGTAGTCTGTGGCTGATGCTGAGGGTTTGGTTCATGCTATTGTGGTCCAAAATTGCAGAATTCAGCTCTGAAATTATGAAATTCTGATAGATACAGGTGAGCACCGGTGAACCTTCTACTTCGAGTAACACTGGCACCTTTCAACACAGAAATCTGCATGCAAAATAAATAACATGCAGGTTCTTTGGTCAGAGTGCTAACCTCAAGGCTCCAAAAAAACAAACAAACACATTTTTAAAGCTGCAGATCCAGTCAGGCCTTATAAAGACATTTTTCAAGACTTCAATATGAAAGGTTTTGGCTCCCGCTCATATGTATCTGAATCCTCCCAATTGTAATCAGAATATCTTATTATGAGTTATGCAATAAAAAAAAAAATCATTGGTGATTCTTCCGATCAAACAATTCAGCACTGGAGTCTGACACTGCATGCATCAACCAAAATACCTGATAATGAGCCATAACTTTAAAGGAGCTATATCATGCTTTTTTCAGTCCCCAAGAGTCAGCTATGTGCATATTTATCATATTATCTTTCTTTTGGCACAATGGAGTGCTCATTTGTTGTGTAATATTAGTAGTTTTGGGGCTTTCGTTTTCATACTCGGAAGAAAAACGCTGAGTTTGGCGAGAGCCCTCCCTCTCCCAGTGTGGGTGCCGCCGACTTCATGACGTCGTGCCTGAGCTGGTACACGCGCTGCTTAGCGCCGCCCACGAGAGTTTGTCAATAATTTACTAACGATGGATGACCGTATTGTGGAGTCGTATGTTCTAGATCCACAATCCGATACCGATGTTGAAGTTCACGAGTTACCTGAGAGACCCCGAAGACGATTGCAGACAGTTTCTGAATGGTAATTTATATGCTAAATTACACGTGTTTTATGTAGTTGCATTTGTCATGCTTGTTCTTGTTGTAATGCTGATGCTAACGTTCGTATAGGTGTTCCTGTCGAAATTGTCAAACAATGCCCATAGAAGAAGAGAACGTATGCTGTAAAGAAATAAGAAAGGTAGCTTTTGTGTAATTTCCATGGCATATACAGTTTAAAATTAACTTTGGTAATAACAACTAACACTATATTACACTATTCAACCCCTTGGTCTCCATTTTCTTCTGTGCAATGTGTAGTAAATCACATTTATTTATTTATTTTTACGCTTTTACTGTTAATTTTTTGCCCATTTGAAACTAGCTTTGGTCATAAAATGATGCAACACTGTCCTAAAGACTAGCTATGATTGCATCTTTTGATGCAATAGATTTTTTTTCTTAGAAATAATAATATGCATAATTAGAATTATGCATTAGAAAGTATTGCTGTTAAAACAGTGTTTCTAATTACATAGTATCTATAACCTTGTAATAATTTAGAACTTATTACAGTGAAGATATGAAGTGAGTGCTTTTGTCCTCTCCATGATTAAGCTTATTACAGTTTCTTCACTTTCTTTTTAGGTGATGAGGCGAATAAACCAGCTCCCTGTACGGCCTAACTGTATTACAGCACATCCTGGCTTTGAGGTCAACTGCCTTAATGTATACACATTACAGAATATGAATAATATTTATCGTGCAGACTATGGGCCAGTTTGAAGAAGAACAGAGGAAGAGTAAGCATGAAAAATATCAAATAATTTATTATACAGTCAAACAAGAAATTTTTTTTTTGTATACTAAGTACTATACCATATACTACATCCTTAAAGTAAAAACTGTCTTTTTTGCAGGCGTCTCCGTTTTATTGCATACAGAAGCATCGTAAGCTGGTGCTGGGGACTACTCGGAGCAAGGGTTAGGGTAGTCATTCCAGCGTGTGCAGTGCTGAGGATTCGCCGTGAATTTCCGGATCCAGAAGGGCGGTATGTGGGATTTCGGCACCGTGATGCTCCTGTTGAGGTTCGGCCGCCACTCGACTAAATCTGGACACGTGTACAGCAATGATGTCCTCTTTTGATGCTCTCTCAAACTGAGCATTAAGGTTTTCTGGCACAGGAACTGCTTGCAACTGTGCCACAAACTTTGTGGGCTCAGCAAGACCTCATTGAAGACGAGCTGCATCTGTGCTGCTACATATCTTAAATGTGTAAAAAGTTTATGGTTAGTATTTTTTTAATTACTTATTTAATATATACTTGTAATTTATTTTTTTGATTTTGAACAATATTTGCATAATTTTCAAACTATATTTATGTGAAGTTGTCAACTTTTGTTTCTTACCAAATGTGGTGTTTGTTTTGACCATTTTTGCTGTGCCTTGTCCTTTTTTGTACACTCAACAAAAATATAAACGCAACGCTTTTGGTTTTGCTCCCATTTTGTATGAGATGAACTCAAAGATCTAAAACTTTTTCCACATACACAATATCACCATTTCCCTCAAATATTGTTCACAAACCAGTCTAAATCTGTGATAGTGAGCACTTCTCCTTTGCTGAGATAATCCATCCCACCTCACAGGTGTGCCATATCAAGATGCTGATTAGTGCACAGGTGTGCCATAGACTGTCCACAATAAAAGGCCACTCTGAAAGGTGCAGTTTTGTTTTATTGGGGGGGAGGATACCAGTCAGTATCTGGTGTGACCACCATTTGCCTCATGCAGTGCAACACATCTCCTTCGCTTAGAGTTGATCAGGTTGTCAATTGTGGCCTGTGGAATTTTGGTCCACTCCTCTTCAATGGCTGTGCAAAGTTGCTGGATAATGGCAGGAACTGGTACACGCTGTCGTATACGCCGGTCCAGAGCATCCCAAACATGCTCAATGGGTGACATGTCCGGTGAGTATGCCGGCCATGCAAGAACTGGGACATTTTCAGCTTCCAAGAATTGTGTACAGATCCTTGCAACATGGGGCCGTGCATTATCCTGCTGCAACATGAGGTGATGTTCTCGGATGTATGGCACAATGGGCCTCAGGATCTCGTCACGGTATCTCTGTGCATTCAAAATGCCACCAATAAAATGCACCTGTGTTCTTCATCCATAACAGACGCCTGCCCATACCATAACCCCACCGCCACCATGGGCCACTCGATCCACAACACTGACATCAGAAAACCGCTCACCCACACGACGCCACAGACGCTGTCTGCCATCTGCCCTGGACAGTGAGAACACCTCTCCAACATGCCAAACACCAGCAAATGTGAGCATTTGCCC
Source organism: Thalassophryne amazonica (assembly GCF_902500255.1). Taxonomy (NCBI): domain Eukaryota; kingdom Metazoa; phylum Chordata; class Actinopteri; order Batrachoidiformes; family Batrachoididae; genus Thalassophryne; species Thalassophryne amazonica. The sequence goes on along the minus strand of NC_047121.1, from coordinate 55,072,975 downwards.
ACTCAAGTCATTTACAACGACGAACTGGAGTCAGGTCGAGACCCCGATGAGGATGACGAGCATGCAGATGAGCTTCCCTGAGACGGTTTCTGACAGTTTGTGCAGAAATTCTTTGGTTATGCAAACCGATTGTTTCAGCAGCTGTCCGAGTGGCTGGTCTCAAACGACCTTGAAGGTGAACATGCTGGATGTGGAGGTCCTGGGCTGGTGTGGTTACACGTGGTCTGCGGTTGTGAGGCTGGTTGGATGGACTGCCAAATTCTCTGAAACGCCTTTGGAGATGGCTTATGGTAGAGAAATGAACATTCAATACACGAGCAACAGCTCTGGTTGACATTCCTGCTGTCAGCATGCCAATTGCACGCTCCCTCAAATCTTGCGACATCTGTGGCGTTGTGCTGTGTGATAAAACCACCTTTCAGAGTGGCCTTTTATTGTGGACAGTCTAAGGCACACCTGTGCACTAATCATGGTGTCTAATCAGCATCTTGATATGGCAAACCTGTGAGGTGGGATGGATTATCTCAGCAAAGGAGAAGTGCTCACTATCACAGATTTAGACTGGTTTGTGAACAATATTTTAGGGAAATGGTGATATTGTGTATGTGGAAAAAGTTTTAGATCTTTGAGTTCATCTCATACAAAATGGGAGCAAAACCAAAAGTGTTGCGTTTATATTTTTGTTGAGTGTATTTTGCATATCAATCAATCAATCAATTTTTTTATATAGCGCCAAATCACAACAAACAGTTGCCCCAAGGCGCTTTATATTGTAAGGCAAGGCCATATAATAATTATGTAAAACCCCAACGGTCAAAACGACCCCCTGTGAGCAAGCACTTGGCTACAGTGGGAAGGAAAAACTCCCTTTTAACAGGAAGAAACCTCCAGCAGAACCAGGCTCAGGGAGGGGCAGTCTTCTGCTGGGACTGGTTGGGGCTGAGGGAGAGAACCAGGAAAAAGACATGCTGTGGAGGGGAGCAGAGATCGATCACTAATGATTAAATGCAGAGTGGTGCATACAGAGCAAAAGAGAAAGAAACAGTGCATCATGGGAACCCCCCAGCAGTCTACGTCTATAGCAGCATAACTAAGGGATGGTTCAGGGTCACCTGATCCAGCCCTAACTATAAGCTTTAGCAAAAAGGAAAGTTTTAAGCCTAATCTTAAAAGTAGAGAGGGTGTCTGTCTCCCTGATCTGAATTGGGAGCTGGTTCCACAGGAGAGGAGCCTGAAAGCTGAAGGCTCTGCCTCCCATTCTACTCTTACAAACCCTAGGAACTACAAGTAAGCCTGCAGTCTGAGAGCGAAGCGCTCTATTGGGGTGATATGGTACTACGAGGTCCCTAAGATAAGATGGGACCTGATTATTCAAAACCTTATAAGTAAGAAGAAGAATTTTAAATTCTATTCTAGAATTAACAGGAAGCCAATGAAGAGAGGCCAATATGGGTGAGATATGCTCTCTCCTTCTAGTCCCCCGTCAGTACTCTAGCTGCAGCATTTTTAATTAACTGAAGGCTTTTTAGGGAACTTTTTAGGACAACCTGATAATAATGAATTACAATAGTCCAGCCTAGAGGAAATAAATGCATGAATTAGTTTTTTCAGCATCACTCTGAGACAAGACCTTTCTGATTTTAGAGATATTGCGTAAATGCAAAAAAGCAGTCCTACATATTTGTTTATATATATATATATATATATATATATACAAAAAATGTCAGAATTAAAATGTTATCAGATATAATTCTTTACCTGCACATCATCCCCACATATTTGAAGTCTGAAATTTTAGGTGTAAAGCGAACAACGACGCGGTGAAACGACTCAAGGGAAGATGTTTGTTTGGAAGAGCTCAATTTTGCAACATCAGCAAGCACTCTCTTGTTCAAAAGTAGTTTCTCCACCTTGTACATTGCCATTGTGCCTAGGACATAAAGAACAACATGAAAACATGATGAACAAAAAAATATGCAGATTCTTTTTTAGAATTATTACTAACCAGGCTGAAACCACTTGTTTGGATCACGAGAAATCTTGTCCGGGTGATTGCACTTTGGAAAAAGTGGATCATCATGAGTATGAACATCCTGAATGTGGTTGATAAGTGATGTCCATTTTGCCAGTTTCTCTTCGCCAGACTGTGAGGAAGATGCTGACCAGTACATGTGGTTTTTTATGGATGCTAACCACTTCTTTATCACCTGGCAGTCTTTGTCTTTTGCCAAGTTATCCAACTTTTTGGATAAACCTGTAAAAGTAAAATGACAATGATACAATGACTGACACATACACACCTATATACATACATACAAACATAGATATGTGTGTGTGTGTGTATGTATTTTAACTCACCTTTTACTACATGCCAAACATCATAGTATTGTGTTATGCCCGTCACGTAGATATTTCTGAATTTGAGGATGGAGGTCAGTAACTATATAGTCCACCTTTAGACTTTGGCCTCCAGGAAATCTAGACTTCGCCGCAGTCCTTTTTCCATTTGGTAGCTCCCACCCACTTCATTGCTCTACAAAAAATTAGATTGCATCTTAGATGTACAGAAATATTACAATCATCACACCCTTAGTCAAAATGTAACAAGATGTGAATGTGTACCTGTACCAGTTTCATGTCAATCTTTTCACTTTCGACAACATTAATGTATAGGTCCCAAATTTAGCACTGTGTCCTAAAAGAAAACGTGAACTGTATGATGCAACCCACATATTGTAAAAATATGTATCATAAAACAGTGAGTTGATAACATTATCTAATATTAACAATGATATGTTATTTACCTGGGGAATCTGCTCTCATATCACCACTTACAGCCAATTTCCCCTTTTTCTTCAAGTCCTCCAAAAGAATAATTTGATCCTCAGTCCATTTGTGAAAAATTGCAGGCTCAAGATACAATCTGGAATGTCTCCTGAAGGTGTTGTACTGATGCATTTGAAGGTTCATTGCATTGCATATCTGAAGGAAGAGCACAAAAATGTACAGTGTAATTGATGTAACTAATGCATCATATATGCATACTGTAGATTACATTTTATGATATAATATTTTGTACCCTTGAAAATTTAACAAAGGATCCCCCAGAGAAATACACTGCGGCAGAAAGTTGCAGATTTCCAACTGGTGTATCTCCAATAATCGGCCCACTCTGCCACTTCCTGGTGTACTGGCAATTTGGACACTTTTGCATCACCGAAAGAAAGGGTCCACATTTTCTTTTCTTAACTTTACAGTGCCGCTTACAGACTGGACAGTTTTCAAAAATCTCCATCAGATTCTTCTCAAATACAATGTATTTTGCATCCTCTAAGACTGTAGGCTCAGTTTGACTATCAGAGTAAAAAAAAAAAAAAAAAAAAAATTTATATAGTTAATAAACACTAATAAAAGGAGTTACAGGTTTAAGGAATGACATGAAATATATCTTACGTCACTTCAGACACATCTGCCTGAGAGGTTGTTGAGGATGCTGCTGTAGTAGAGGCACCTGGCTCATATGTTGAATCATGTGGATATACGAGGTCTGTCAATAAAGTATAGGTCCTTTTTATTTTTTTCAAAAACTATATGGATTTCATTCATATGTTTTTACGTCAGACATGCTTGAACCCTTGTGCGCATGCGTGAGTTTTTCCACGCCTGTCGGTGACATCATTCGCCTGTGAGCACTCCTTGTGGGAGGAGTCGTTCAGCCCCTCGTCGGAATTCCTTTGTCTGAGAAGTTGCTGAGAGACTGGCGCTTTGTTTGATCAAAATTTTTTCTAAACCTGTGAGACACATCGAAGTGGACACGGTTCGAAAAATTAAGCTGGTTTTCGGTGAAAATTTTAACGGCTGATGAGAGATTTTGAGGTGATACTGTCGTTTTAAGGACTTCCCACGGAGCGAGACGTCGTGCAGCGCTCCCAGGCGCCATCGTCAGCCTGTTTCAAGCTGAAAACCTCCACATTTCAGGCTCTATTGATCCAGGACGTCGTGAGAGAACAGAGAAGTTTCAGAAGAAGTCGGTTTCAGCATTTTATCCGGATATTCCACTGTTAAAGGAGATTTTTTTAATGAAAGACGTGCGGACGGGTCCGCGCGTCGGGATGCAGCCGGCGCGGTGCGGTGGCACAGGAAAAACACCTCCATGTTGATAACCATTTGTAAAATCCAAGCGGCTTTTGATGGCTTTCAGTGGAGTGAGTATATGAGAAATTGTTTAACAGCTGGACATGTTCCAACTTGTCCTTAAGGCTTCCAACGGAGGTGTTTTTCCTGTGGCAGAGCGTCGCAGCGGCTGCGAGCCGACGCTGCAATCCGCCCGCACGTCTTTCATTAAAAAAAAATCTCCTTTAACAGTGGAATATCCGGATAAAATGCTGAAACTGACTTCTTCTGAAACTTCTCTGTTCTCTCACGACGTCCTGGATTAATAGAGCCTGAAATGTTGAAACTTCTCTGTTCTCTCACGACGTCCTGGATTAATAGAGCCTGAAATGTGGAGGTTTTCAGCTTGAAACAGGCTGACGACGGCGCCCGAGAGCGCTGCACGACGTCTCGCACCGTGGGAAGTCCTTAAAGTGACAGTATCACCTCAAAATCTCTCATCAGCCGTTAAAATTTTCACCGAAAACCAGCTTAATTTTTCGAACCGTGTCCACTTCGATGTGTCTCACAGGTTTAGAAAAAATTTTGATCAAACAAAGCACCAGTCTCTCAGCAACTTCTCAGACAAAGGAATTCCGACGAGGGGCTGGATGACTCCTCCCACAAGGAGTGCTCAAAGGCGAATGACGTCACCGACAGGCGTGGAAAAACTCACGCATGCGCACGAGGGTTCAAGCATGTCTGACGTAAAAACATATGAATGAAATCCATATAGTTTTTGAAAAAATAAAAAGGACCTATACTTTATTGACAGACCTCGTACATCTGAAATATCCATATCATCATCCTCCTCTTCTTGTTCTTCCTCCTCCTCCAGGTGCGGCCTCTTCGAAGGTCTTATATCAGATGTTGTGGCTTTAATTGGTGTTGACGAGAAATACAGCCAATCTTTATTTGTCTCTGTACTTCCATCTGCAGTGGTAGCCGGTGCCTGGACACCTGTGAAAAAAGAATGTTTAATACTATAATAATCCAGTTGTGGCAGAGTAATAATTCAAAAACATAAATGTACAGGTGTTAAACATACAATTTATTTGTAATCCAGTGGTAGCCGTTGCCTGGACACCTGTGAAAAAAGAATGTTTAATACTATAATAATCCAGTTGTGGCAGAGTAATAATTCAAAAACATAAATGTACAGGTGTTAAACATACAATTTATTTGTAATCACCGCTCATAGTTCATAAAAAGCTTGAATTGTACAAATAAATCTTTCGCAAAATGTATTGTATTGATGAAGTATGTGTACCTTTATTTCAAGCAATCTGATTATATATATATATATATATATATATTTTTTTTTTTGTGTGATAAATAACTTTACTTCGTATAGGGTGCGATTTCAGGGTGCCTGCAGACAACTGTGTGGAGACAGTTCTGGAGAGAAAAGAGGTGTTTGTTTGGACACCGACAGACACCAGGGGAGAAGTGACCCCTGTAGCAGTTACTGATCTGAGTCCTTGCAGAGATCCAGAAGTTTTTGGGACTCTGGATGCTTCTTGTGATGTCCCCTAGACAAATAACAAAACGCAAACAAGAAAACATGATCAATCACTTGCAAAAGTGCCCATTGTCTATCAGGTATTGAGGATAAGTGGCAATACCATTAGAAAACGTTTTTTACTTACAGCCCCAGTCTGTCCGTCCGGGTTTATTGTGGGTACGGCGCCCGTTTTAAGTGTTAATCTATTCGTAAATCCACTTAGGTACTGGCCAAGGTTTTCCAGGCAGTCATCAGTGAAGTGACCGTCGCACACCGATAGTTGACTGGTTTGTTTCAGGCTTACAGAGATGAATTTCAACCACTTCTGACGAGTTGAATCTTCTTTGGGGGGGCTAAATAAAGTCCTGTAGCTTTCACAACCAAAGGCACATTTTCACCTATGAGACATAACGTTAGCTAAACAATAGCTCGAGAAGATTTGTGAAAAGGCAGCTTCTACTGCACGTCGGAGCGTAAAGAGTTCGCAGAGTTCGCGCTGAGAAAGTGGGCGTGTTGTTGTGCCAGAGCGGCAGACCATAACTTCCTGGAGGGGTGTGTCCACAACCATTGTGACGCAACGATGGCAATCGGCTCATTTTCTCTACCCCGGGCGGGGCTAAGACTAAGACCGCTGGATCCAGCAGGATTGCTCAAACAAGCATAAATGAAACTAAAAACCACTTTGGGGGTACTTTTTATGAGGAATTAGCCATGTAAGAAGGTAAAAAACTCAAAAAAGTTGATTTTGCATGATATAGCTCCTTTAAACTTAGACATGCAATGTGCACTAATATAGCTTCCCATTTAGCTGAATGGTCATCTGTGTGTTACGGGGTTCCCCGCAGATCAGAGCTGCACACTGCCAGCAAAGAAGTGCCATTTGCCTCGTGGGTAAAGTCTGATACACAGACACACTGAGTGGTCTGGAGTGGTGGAGCAGGACTTAGTGACACCTGCTGTCCTCTGCCTCGGGAGGAATTGCTTCCATTTGGCCTGGACCACTGTGGCTTTTCTCATTTGTCAGAGAGCAGGGTGATCCTCTGATTCTCACGGCTAATCTGCAGCCGCAGGCGAGAGAAGAGACACATACAGTTTGTCTCACTTCACCCAGATGACTGATACAGACTTTAGTTCACCAGTTTCTTCAGAGTCCTTCAGTCCAGTGGCAAAAACAAAAAACGATGGAAACAACAGGGATGTCCTGATCTTGGGTAAAGTTTTCCTTTTGCATGAAAATCACAGTACAGCTCTGTACACATGTTTGGCATGCAGCAGATGTCAGCATTTAGCATGTGGAAGATATGGTATATTACATGAAACAAAGTTGCTTTTTGGTTTGATTTAGTGCACCAACTGTAACCAAATTTAAATCCATTCATCATCATTATAAAGTGGACCAGTGACAATCCACATCAAGTGTTTTGTCCAAGAACACAGATGGGTAGTGTGCAGTGAGCAGGAACTGAACCCAGGTCTACATATTAGTAGTCCAACTTGTTATCCAATCCTCGTTTTATGCCCTTTTGATTTAGAGGTTTACAAGATGATAGCCTTTAGTGTTTTTGAGTTATTGTGTTGCACTCTGGAGTTGATGGACTTATTTATCTATATGTCCATTGAAAGTGACAAAGTACATGCCTAGACATTTGCCAAAGCCTAGGACAAATGATCTGACCCATAAGAGGTGAATGATAGATCATCCACTGCACTATATCTCTACAGTGACCTTCATGTCTGTGGGACCTCGACCTTTGAGATTGAGAGACACCAGGGACGAGCTCATAGAGTCACGACAGATGTGTATGTGTTGCTGATATCTGTGCATGAGAATGAAGGTCTGAGCCTTCAGCGTCCTGGTGCTTCCTGTACAGTTGTAAGACTTAGATGCTAACCAGTGACCCAAGGCGACACCCAGATGTCTTTGGTACGAGGCCTCTTCAGAGGATATTCTGCTGGAATGAACAGTTGCTTAAGGAGGCTCCGATGAGTAGGTTCACTCCCATCATGAGGGAGTATAAGCTATGACATTTTGGTTTCTCTGTTCATAATCCAGCACGCAGGTGCCTCAGTGTTGAGGACCCCATTGACTAGACAAGCCCATGAACACACCAATGTATCACATGGCTGTGGCAGAGACATGGTTACTTTCAAGAGATGGTGATGGACCAGTTGTCTACCTGAGTGGTTACCATCCAAGACCAAGGGTGGTTCTTTGATGTGGTGGATGGGGTGACACACAACAAGCTCCTAAACCTAATCTGTCTGATTTAGATAAGCTCAGTGGATGCTGAGGATGGAGCCACCAGACAGGAGGAGAAGAGGGAGGCCAAAAAGGAGGTTTATGGATGTCCTGAGGGAGGACATGCAGGTGTTTGGTGTGACAGAGGAGGATGCAGAGGACAGGGTGAGATGGAAACGATTGATCTGCTGTGGCGACCTAACGGGAACAGCCGAAAGACGAAGTAGAAGAAGAAGTATCCTTTTGAAATCCTCAGTTCTTATTGTTCACTGGGGATGTTGGGCATTAGTTACTACAACTGGCCAATGGCTAATTTTTATGTCCTTTTACTACAGCAGTAAATGTGAAAAACCTGCATAGTGTGATTTTGTACTGAGTAATGGAAGACAATGCTCCTCAAGGTACTGGTTTGTTGCAAGAACTTGCAAAAGTGTAGAACATTTCAAAGAGTGAAAATGTAAAATAATTTATAAATAAAAAATTTTGAATGGAAATAATTTCTGTAATTCGATGGGTACCCATATAATGTAGTGGGTAAAAGGACATTTATTGGATCACAATGAGATCTGAAGAAATGGCACCATTCTTGACCTTCACCCCCAACAGGAATGATGTTGAACCAGGAGCCATTGATTTGTGAATTGTTCAGTAATTCTCAGAAAGACTCCAATGTCCAAATAAACACGGAAATGACCATTCTGCTAAATAGATGGACCTCAAAAAATGAGTGATTGCAGTATCTTGTGAGGTAATTATACCATAGCACGAGCGAAGCGCTGCACAGCAGCGCAAAGCTCGCTCTTATGGTAGACAAAGGCACAAACTGGAAATGGCACAAAAAAAATCTGCCCATAGGGCAAAGAGCCACAAACCGGACAACTTTGTCGTAAAAAGCCACAAACTGATGGTACACAAAGCCACAAACTGCAAATGGCTCCCAAAAAAAAAAACTGCCCATGGTAGATGAAGCAGTCACAAACTGGACACTATTGCCGTAAAAAGCCACAAACCGATGGTAGACGAAGCCACAAACTGGACAACAATGTTGTAAAAATCCGTAAAAAGCCACAAACTGATGGTAAGTTCTGCAACAATTATTCAATCTGAAATTATTGTTTGATGATATATACACAGATAGTGAAGACCTTCGCTTATTAATTTCAGTGACATTGAACATATAATGTGTGAAATACCAAATGTTCCAATACTTTTGGAGGGCACAGTATCCTAACGTTATGATGAGCGCAAAATGAGTGTGGTATTATCACTGTTTTGTTTAAGAATGTTTAATTTTCACTGCTGCTGCACTTTGTGTGAAATCATAGTCATATCGTATATCATACAGTTTTAGCCATGCTCATGCTCCACCGAAGCATTTACTCAAAAAAAAAAAAAAAAGTCTCAAGGACCTAAATGACATGTGAGATGCTGAAGAGCTTCGTTCATCATGTCCATGACATATACATATTAACCGAGAAGTACTGGCAGGTATCACTTTGCAACACAGAGGAAATATTCCAATTAAAGAGCTGTCACACGAGGCTTTGAGGGAAGCAGCACCAAATCTGATCCTATCATTAGCAGCTGCAATTGCTTTGAATGACAGATGCTTTCTTGTGGTACGGTGTCCGCGCAGTCAACAGGTAATGGTTTGAATATCAGTGTGCGGCTCGCTGTGAGATTTACACAAAAATAATGAAATTCTTACATCTATGATCAAAAGAAGCTCTAAATTAGTTTATGTCTTCTCAAGCTAAAAGCATGTAAGTCCAGACTTGCTTGATGCTTTTATATCAGGACCAGGGACAGCTCCACTGTTAGTTTTGGAACTACGACCCACACATGCTGGAAGTGATTTATGGGTAACACGTTTATGATCTGGAAATCGTCTCATTGTTGACTTCTGGTAAGCGCTCCAAATTGTGTTGAAGTTCTTTTGCTTTTTTTTTTTTTTTTTTTTTTTTAAGAGAATGTTATCACAAATATGGCTTGAACTTTCTGAGATCTCAGTGAATTAATTTTTGCTCCAAGGTCACATGACAAAGAAAGTTTTCTTAACCTCCTTTAGAGGAGTTCATGTGACTGTTATCTAGAGAACCATTGTCTGTTCAACAGCCTAAAGTCGACTGGTAATTTTCTGCAATGACTGCATTGTTCAAGAAAGTGATTAACTTTAAGATGATCACCATGACAACTGATCTTCTTTCACTACATAATAATTCCACAATTATAGGAATTCAAGGTACCCCAAAGTTGGGCAGTTTTAGCCATTTTTTCACAACTATAAGGTGTGCTTGTCAGGAGAAATTCCATCTTTGAGTACGTCCTTCCAGGAAACTTTCATATTTTAAAGAGCCGAAAAATTTTGTACATCAATACAGTCAAACTCTGTGTGCCCAAAAAAAAACAAAAAAAAAACACATGCATTTCTGACATTTATAAATGCCTTCTTTTTTTTTTAACCAAATTTTGGGTTTTAAGTAGGAAATGTAGCAGACAGCCAAATATCAACTTACAGCTGTGTCCCTGACCTCATGGACATCTTGTTTTTACTTTGCTTTTTAAAATTTAATCCAAAAGTTAATTTTAGCATGTGATAATGCAATGCAATCAAAACATAATCCATGTCTGAATCAAGGGTACCTAGTTTTGAGCCCGTGGGCCACATCTGACCCTCATTCCCTTTAAGTTGACCTGTCATGGAGATTAACAATCCCTCTGAAAATTAATAAATTACTGTTTGTTAGGTAAAAGTCATGTTTGTATTATATGATAACGTTAATTTAAATTTTGAATGTCAATTTCTAATAAGATATAATATATTGAATTGTGATTATAACTGTATCTATGTAATTCACACATTAAGATATCTGGCCTGTGTTCCTCCATCCACGTTCATTCATGAGCCTTCAAAGCTAAGCATATGGGTATATGTGGTCTTGTAAAGGCCCAAATATCCAGTCTTTAATTTTCAAAAATAATCTGATTGACAGGTGCAACTTTTTAAAAGTATTTCTGACAGCCGTTACATATCCCCTTGTTTAATTATTTCTTAATATTGACATTTCTAATTAAAATACATAATTGGAAAGCTTGTGTGCAATGGCAATTATTTCAGCCGCCACAGAAAAATTAATATAAAAATGTATTAATAAATGCTACCAGGTTTAATTGCTGTGCAGCTGTAATTGCTGCAGCATCCTCCCTGAAATGACATGATGACAAATACGTGTGGTGTCAGCGCTTTGCTTCTTCATCGCACACCTCAGTCAAAGCTAATCCATTTCACCTCAGCTATGAACACTGAAACAAATTAAAGTCCCATTTCATTTTTCACATTCATTAATGCATCTCGTTTCCAAGGTTACAATCATTTAGTGACTCTGGAAGTAATTCAAAGAAGTGTGAGCTTTGATACTTGGAGGAGACGATGCAGATGGAGCTTACTGGGGAAAAACAAATCAGTGCACAGTTTTAATCCTCCGGCTCCAAAGTGTTCCGCGTGTTTATCACAAAACAAAGCCTTTCTTATTTGAATAAACAATTTGATATTCGACTTTAGAAGCTTATGCACACAAACTAATGTACAGCATTTCAATTTCAATCATATTTACAGTGTTGCAGCAGTAAGAACATCCTCCGGTCAACAGTTTATGGCAACTTGTTTTGTTTTTCAGATGGGTCTCAACTGGCAGTCTGCCACCTGGATCCTGCCCTCCACATAGAAACTTATTGCCCTTATTTGAAAAAATGATGCATTAATTGTGACTACTTCAACAACTGATAAACACAATATTAAAATGAAATATTTATGAGACTATAAGTTGACATTGGCAGCAAATGTTTGCTGAACTTCCTCCCAAAAAGCACAAATTTGGTGGGACTGAGAGCCCTGGAACTGCTGAGGTACTGCCCAGAAATATTTTGGAACCACACAGGTTAATCTAAATAAATATCCAACCCAGTCTCACAGTTTTGTTTTTCTTGATACCCTCCTGAAATGTGCCACATTTTCGTGATGTGGTCAAGTTTCAGTCACTATTTTTAACCCTCACCATAACCCCAATGCTCCCAGTTTTGTGATACGTCATGAAAATGTAGCACATTTCGTGATGTATCACAAACTAATAGCTTAAATCACTTTTCATAAAGCCATGAAAAATGGTGTGAGATCAGGTTGAAATATCACACTGCTTTACTCCGTCTACTCAAAAAAATGAAGTCTTCTTTATGAAACTCTAATGTATGAATCTCATTTGTGGCTTTAAATGCTTTAACCCTCATGTGACTGAGTGGAGGTCAAATATGACCCCAGCCAAATATTTACACGTACCACTGTGATATTTTAATCATAAAATTTTGTCATAACATGAATTTGCCAAAGTGCTTTTGGCACTATTTGCCAAAAATAGAGCTTTTTGTGTTTTGTTTTTAAAGGAATTGTCCATTGGTGTGGCAACGATAACAGAAACACATGATCCTAGAAAGACTTTATTTAAGTTTTATTTATTTATCTAACATTACAGGCTTTGTTATTTTTTATGAAATCAACAATAGAATATAACATTTCAGAATATCCACCATTGATCAATGAAACAGTATAGGTGTGATAAACAAAAATAGAGCCATTTAAAATATAACAGGGTCATAAATGACCCCACTCTGTTATTTTAGTTGCTAAAATATCTTTTTGCTTGAGGGTTAGCCCAAATAAGGACAACAGTTACTGGCTCATCTCTATCCTGCTCAATTAAATGAAATTACCATATTTTTCCAGCATATAATTTGTGTTTTTTTTAATAGTTTTTGTTTTTTTTAGGTGCTGCGACTTATACTCCGGTATGACTTACACATTCGCTCTTAATAAGAATAATGACTGTTTATGTAGGCCTTTCCCAGGAATTAAAGCAGTAAACAAAATAAGGTCTAATAGTGAAATAATAAATAAATGGCAATAATAAGAAGTACACTTCAACAGTACACAAAAATTCCAAAGTAAAGAGCTGATAATACAGAAAAAAAAGGTGCGACTTATACTCTCGTGCGACTTATACATGGGGTTTTCCTCTTCAAGAAACATTTTGTAACAGGTACTACTTATACTCCGGAAAATATGATATTTTGCAGGGGATGTACTTTCTTTGAGTTGGGGCTGTACTATATTTATTGGATGGAAATCATGAGTTCATCCAGTGAGGCATTTTTGGAATGAGTGGTGGCCTTTTAAGATAATGATTTAAATTTTTGTTTTGTAAAATAAAGGATAATTGATTAAATCACTTCCCAGTGGTCAACAGATTCTTATCAGATTGTTATTGGAGATTTCTTAAATTAACACTCTGGCAAATCTCACTGTATTTAAATAAAAATAAATTGTGATCATTTTTATGTTTTGAAATGGTTTGATTTCCAAAATTACCCTCCAAACAGCACCACCAGACAGAGTGCTGCACAATGGTGTTCTGCTCCATGTGATGATGATGTACACAATGACCCAATTCAGCTGAGGGCCTACAGAATGCTGCATCGTAACTACACTGTCCTCCAAAACTACTCTATTTCTTCATAAGTGATGTAAATAAAGTCCAAGACATATTCATTGACTTGGAGATGTTCATGTATCCAACCCCTGACTTGCCTGAAGAAAACTGGCAATAAAACTTATTATTTACAGGTATTATACCAAAGGGGTCTGTCACTTATGCAACACATCATCGTAGCTTTTATATTTTTAATTAATTTATATCAAGTTGTAGAGATTTGCTGTGAGTTTGAGTTTAAACAAAATCATTTTAGAATTTTTTTTATTGAGAAGCCTGATTTACTTTTTGTATTTGAAGTGCCATAAAGAAATTAAAATGTGTGAAATACCAAGGGGCCCAGTACTTTTGGAGGGCACTGTATAAAAACACTGACACACCATAATATCATTTTCATGTATGAAATCCAAATGCTGTCAAATGAAATGTTACATTTTGAGAATGTTTGCACACTATATTTTCTTTTCTCGTCAGAAAAAAGGAAGCTTTAATGCTTTAAGAAAAGCATCGCTGGAGGTGCTGCAGCCGGTGATGAGTTCTCAGAGTCGCCTCTTTGGCATGCAAATCATATCCCAGCTTCTCATTAGCATAAATGCATGAGCAACTTTAAATGCTTTTAATTTTCAATCTCGCCAAGCAGAGGAGCAATTTGTCACTGTCAGGATGGGGTGGGGATCATGATGGGGGGGGGGGGGGGGGGTGCGCCAAGGACATCACACTAAACTGAAATCACAGGTAATTTCAGATTTACTAATTGACTGATGTGCAGTTGAGTGGAGTTGCCTTGAAGGTGTAAATAATTGTGTGTACATTCAAAGAGAGGGTGCGAGGTGGATACGGAAAAGCACATTACGCCGGCGCGTTTCCCCGGGACATACTTTTCTCTGGTGGTTTTAATTTCCAGCCTTTCACGTTTTCCACTGTCTCTCTACAGGGGAGCAAATTTGTTGTTTTCCTACATGATCGCAGATATTAAGTGGAAATTAAAACAAAATGTCACATAAGAGAAAAACAAAAAACAAGAAAAAGCTGTTCAAAGCTAAGAATCACAAAAAAAAAAAAAAAACATTCCAACACCTTATCACACAAACAAATGTAAGTCATCTTAATTTTTATCAATAATCTTTCAAGACAGAAGATCAACTGACACTTTACTGTGAAGTCTCAAACGGTACTGCCTCGTGGGTTTTTTTTTTTTTTTTTTTAAACAAAGACATAAGTTAAATTTAGCTGTGGGTGAAAATATGTGAGAAAGATTAAACCAGCTTCCAATTTAAATGACTAAAAACCAATTATGCAAACATAATTAGTATTCCTTTAGAGTACTAAAGGCGACTACAGTTTGGATTTTTAAAATAAAAAATAAAAGACACTGGGAATACACGAACACTGCAGTGATTCTGGAGGTTCACACTCCCATGATGCATCACCACAAGCAAAAGCTGCCGGACACCAAAGGGCGGAGCTTCTCTTCTACCGTCTAATGCAGTTGATGTTGACTATGTTTTCTGAGGTCATCTTTAGCAAACAGAGTTCATGGTGTGCAAAGATCAACACCGGGGTCGACATTTTTGCAAGATTTAGCAACTTTTTGACTTTGTGTTTGTTTGTTTTGGCAACACTGATCACAAAAAAACAAACAAAAAACTCTCAGCATGCCTTGCACAAAGGCAGATGATGTTGTGCCTCCACCGACAGCTTCTCTGGAATTTCAAATCCAGTCTTCAGTGCTGCACATTAGGGCTGAGCAATTAATCCAATTTTGATTTCAGTTACGATTCTGGCTTTGAATGAATACGAAAATAACTGAGATAAAATGATTATTTTGCTGCATTCCTTTTTGCAATGGTGCTCTCATTTTGCTGTGTGTGTGTGTGTATGTTTGTGTGTGTGTGCTAGGACAGCGGGGGCCACTAGCTGTTGTGCACTTGACCACATTTGTCTTTTTTGAGCTTTTTGTTACAAATATTTGAGGTAATACGGGTTGCTGTGCAGTTAATTGTACTAAGAAGTCTGTGGTGCAGCATTTTCATTCTCAAGGTCGGTATCCAGGCAGTTTACCTGGAGGGGCGGGTTTTCTCTGTGAAAACATTGCAGAGCTCAATACAAATACATGTAATGTGGTCACTTTTCAAAGGGGTCAGACTCATCAACAAAGTGCTTGAGCTGCTGCCCCCGCGACCCGACTCCGGATAAAGTGGAAGAAAATGGATGGATGGATGGTTCATTTTAGGTCATCTTGGTGTATAAATCTCACCGTTTGAGGCAGTGACAGCTGTCAGATGGCGGTTAGAAGCAAGTTAGAGACAATAAAAAACCAGCTGATTTCAATAAAACAGCCTACAGACTGAGCGTGTTTTCACTGAGCGGCCAGTCACGGAAGCACAAATTCTTGCCTTCGGATTGGTCACTTTACCGAAGTGACATAGCTCCGACGCTGAGAATCGAATTAAATTTAGTCTTTAGCACCGTTAGCACTAATTATCAGATATCGATAGCTTTGTGATGTTAGCTGTACTGGTTCTAGCACAGTTAACACTAATTAGCAGGTAGTAATAGTTTTGTGATGTTAGCTCTACTGTTTCTAGCATTGTTAGTACTAATTAGCCAGTACTAATAGCTTTGTGATATTACCTGTATTGTTTCTAGCATCATTAGCATTAATTAGCCATTATCGATAGCTTTGTAATATTAGCTCTACTGTTTCTATCACCGTTAGCACTAATTAGGAGGTATTGATAGCTTTGTGATCTTAGCTCTACTATTTCTAGCACCGTTAGCACTAATTAGCAGGTACCAATGGCTTTGTGATGCCAGCTCTACAGCAGGGGTGCCCAACCTTTTTTGAACGGAGATCTACTTTTAAAGTTGACAGTGTACTGAGATCTACCAAGCCATTTCGAACACCATAGGGTAGCCACAATTTATTGTGCACCAATAGAATAACAATTTTCTGGCAAAAAGATAACATTTTAACAATAATAATGCATCATTGAAGTAAATGTACATGGTGAAAAGAATAAGCACAAGTAGGCTTAGGACTGGCCTCAAGTTGGAAAAGTTGTTTTCTACCTTAGTGGGACTTCTGGCACAGAGGAGGAAGCTGGTCTCTCAGTCCGTACAGCAGGAGCTGAGTGCAGCCATAAACAGGCACTCAAGACACTCTTTCTGCATTAGAATCCAGATTTGGACATTCATGTCAGGTGTTGCTCTGGATTTGAGCGCAATGAGTGAGGATCTCATTCTCAGCAGCTCACCATTGAAGAGTGATTCCACTTTGGATGCTATACAGTCCACATCTATATTTTCCCAAAATGGGAAACAGAGAAAACTGACAACAGGCTTCATGGATGCAAAGTCAGTAAAGTGCCTGTAAAATTCTGACAAGATGCTCTGCATCTGATCATCATAATGTGCACTGTCAGGCTCCACAGTCTTTGTCCTGACACTTCTGTGTCCATGTGTGGAAAGTTCTGCAGGTCATACTGTTACAACCTCCTTGATAGCACATGTAACTTGCTTTTAAACTTGCTTTCAAATCCAAATTTGTGCATATTCAGCACGGTTTGAACATTTCAGAAATTCTTTAATTTCAGGCAACAATCCAGAAAACCGTTCCAGAAATTTACATCTGCCAAGTGTAATTTCCCCCAGTTCTTTTATGTAATTTACTGCTCCTTACCAAGAAACAAACTATTATTTTCCTCATTTTGAATGTATTGAAGGTCACACGAAAACCAGGCCTGGGTCCCTCACAGACAGTGTCCATCTTGTGAAAGCAGAGAAAATGGGTCATACAGCACTTTTTATACAATGTGGGCGTTACAGTGGGTGTGGTTTAGTCTCACAATTCTAATGTTACTGGCTCTCACCAACAGGGGGAACGCTCCCTGTATCTGAAACTTGCACATGCGTGTTTAAAGTGAAACTTAACCCTTATGTTTAAACTTTAAACCAGGTCTCACAAACTTTCAAACAGATAACACAGACAAACACTTGATAACTAACATAAAATACGGAATTAGCAGATATTATCTAACACGAGCCACCTCACCTCTGTGTGTTCTGCACGTCTCCTCCAGCAGAACACAGAATAAATGTGCCCTCAGGCTCCTAGCCCAAACAGAACACACAATCTTAGCCACATTCATCACTTTTATATATTTATGGACCGTTGTGCTGCTTACCGACTTATCAATTCCTAGACTTTTGGACAGAGGGGATTTAGCCAGGTTAGCATTAGAAGTTAGCATCATATTTCTTGTGAATTGTCTTGAAATACCACTCCAAATTACCTTTCTTCAGAAAAGCCACATTGACATTGCAGATAAAACAAATGTATTTGCCATTCGAATAAATGAAAAAAAATAACCCAAGATGAAAACAATAATTTTTCGTTTTTTCTCCTCCACCATAGAAGAAGAGCTCTTCCCGGGCGTTTAACGTCAGCTGGCATTCTTATTGGTGCACTGCTGCCACCTGCTGCATCAGTCTGTTATAGCAGCACTAAATCCTCTCTCGAGTTTTTTCTTTTTCTTCATGCGATCGGTTGGAACTCAGCCTGTGATCGACTGACTGGTTGGACACGCCAGCTGTACTGTTTCTCGAACGTTGCTGAGTCAATACGCCGCTTGTAATTTTTAATGACCAACATTCTGTCACTGAGGTAGCTTCGTCATTGACTCAGAAAATTGGATCCACCATCAGAAGGCCTGCTGTCGACGCCCCTATGACGTCATGCCCACGACAATGAAACAACAAACATTTGAAATAACACATATTGTTAGCTTACCTAAAACACGCCAGTTAGCACTTACACATGCCAGTGTTTTAACTCTAGCTGTTAATTTGGTTAATCATTCATGCTAATTGTAGTCAGCACTTAGCTAACATGCTGACATGTTTCTGTTGCTTCCGTCAGGGGGCGCCACAGCAGACCACCTGTGTCACCTGGCTGCATCCTCTGCATCTTCTTCTGTCAAAAATGTACAAAATATACAACAGAATTTTGAAATTAATCTGGAATTGGAATTGCCCTTTGTCGTCTGACGAAGGGCAGGTTGCCCAAAAGGTTACGTCTTGTTAAATAAAACCTTTTTTTGTATTGGAGTGCTGTGGTTGTGGGAATCATTTGGTTTCTATTTTTGGTACAATTTTTCTTGGTACAATTTTTCTTGGTCCAATTTTTCTTGGATGTGCATGTCTTCGTTGCATTACAGTATATATTGGTAAAACTCACACTCGCTGACTCATCTTCAACCAAATAGTCCAATTGAGGGTCACGGGGCTGCAGCCTATCCCAGCCTGTCCCAGGGTGAAGCAGGGTTCACCCTGGACAGCACGGCAGTCTGTCGCAGGGCCACATATGGACAGACAAACACACTCACACCCGCACGCAATTTAAAGTTTCCAGTCAACCTAACCTGCATGTCTTTGGATGTGTGAGGAAACCGGAGCACCCAGAGAGAACCCACACAAACACGGGGAGAACATGCAAACTCCACACAGAAAGACCACAGGTAGGAATCAAACTCATGACCTTCTCGCTGTGAGGCAACGGTGCTACCCACTAAGCCACCGTGCTGCCTATATGCAAAACTGTTCTTGAGTATTTTGATGTAAAAGGTTTTCATCCTTGCTCATACTGCCCTCCAGTGTTATAATGGAGAAATTATTCATACAGTAAATTGACACGTGCAGGTCAAAAAGGGCAGTGAGGATTCTGCCTGTTTCATCCCATGGTGTTGTTGTGACATCATAAAGCAAGTGTATTATAAAAAAAGACATTAAAGAAGGTGATAACTTATTTTTTGCAATGTACAACAAACAAAATATTTTAGAAAACCGGTTTTGAGGTAACAGTGGCCAAAATCAAAATAAATAAATAAATGCATAAATAAATAAATACATTTAAACTCTCTTCTGGCTTAAGGACTTTCTTTAAAAATAGCAGTCCACAAACAGACAAAAGCCATCACTGAACCTTCACCCTCCACTGTTGTCTGGCAGAAGAAACAGCTAATTGTTGAATGTAATAATAATAATAATAATAATAATCGTTATTATTGCTGCTACTACTATTCTTATTATTGTTATGGCTTTTAAATTAGTTATTTTCTATTAAATCCACACTGGCTACGAGCTGGGATATTATTTCTTTATCAATATCTCCATCTTCTGTTTCAACTGTGTCATTACATCAACAACCTGTCCAAAAAAACCTCCGCCTACTTCTATTAGATTGGAACAAAGTTACGACTGTCGAAAGCTCATTGGACAAAGAGACGTCAATTAAATGACGACAGAGGAAGTTCAAGCGATTGGTGCTAGTGGGAAAACGTGGGTAACTACTTGTGTGTTTTGAGCTTTTTGTTTTCTGTGTTGTTTGTTTTGCGTTTTGTCTTAGCGGTCTGACACAATAAGACGATTTGTGGCTAAATGTGGAGCATTTTTACAGCTGTATTAAAGCGGTTTGGACAAAGAAGCTAACGTTAGCTTCCTTTGGCATGTCAGTGCAATGTCATCTTGAGACTAAAGTGAACTTTTCCAAGTTAACTTCATTTAATTGTTTGAAGTTTGCAGTCTGAATGATCAAGAATAAGCTCATGAATACGAGCACTGATTGTTTATTGATTTTTCTGTTAGTTGACTAGATTGACTCCTACAAACGTGGAAACTAAGACGCATGTAAGATAGACATAATATATTAGATTTATTTATATAAAGTAATGATATAAAAAGTATTTCGCGATACGAAGGTAAAGTTTTATAGTGGATTTTGTCCTCTGTTTTGTTGGAGTTGCAGTTTGCACGATGTACCACGTGATGACGTGCGAGCTCACATTATGAGTTACAAAAGTCTGAACATTTAAAAAAGCTTTTAAATTCTAAATTTATAATACTGCAATATTGTAAATCTAATATATAATACTAAATAAATAAATGTTAATTTTAAATACGTTTCAAAGAGTAAATCCTAAAAGAAACTTGACAAGTGACAGAATCATGTGAATTCATATAAAACAAGAACAATCAGATTCCTGACTCCGTCAATCTGGATCTGGATCACCTCCAAAATTCAGTGGAGTCTTCCATGGCCTAATATCCATCTGTGGTGCAAATTTGGTGAGAATCTGCAAAGTAGTTTGTTTTTTTGTTTTTTTTTTACTTTATTTTTATTTAGCTTTTTTTTTCAGAAAAAAAGGCAGCAAATTACAAACAGTAGCTAAGCAAAACACAATAACACGTATAAAACACTATTAAAAGCAACAAAGGTTGAGAGCGTATAAGTTCAGTACTAGAGGTAATGAGATTAATATATATAATTATTCTTACAAACCATACATCAAGAATGAAACAGGTTGTCACCTTGTGTTTTGAGATACATGTCCCATTTTTCCCAGAGAGCATCATATTTGTCATTTTGGAGTCTTAAACTGAAAGTCATGCGTTCCATGCACTGGATGTTTGAGATAATTGTTACCATTGGTCAATAGTAGGAGGTTCCCCACATAGCCATCCCCTTGTTACAGCCTTTTTACTTGCTGCCATAAATATTTTTAAGAGGTATCGATCACCTTTGGGTAAACTTAAGTCCATATCCCCCAAATAAAAAGACAAACGTGAATTCAGTATCATAACACAAGACTTCTCTGACAGCACCACGAACACTGTCCCAGAAAGGTTTAAGAACAGGACATTCCCAAAATATGTGTGATCAGCTTCACAACAGCCACATCCCCTCCAGCATTTAGCTTCTGTCCCAGTCTGTTTGGACTTTTGCTTTGGAGTTATGAAATATCTAATAGAATTTTTCCATGAGAAGTTTTCGTGCAAAGCCATATCTGTCTGACATGGTTTTAAAATCTAGAAGTACCCCATTATTGAGTATGAGGCACAGTGCTGTGAGACCTTGTCTCTCCCACTGAGTAAAACCTCCACCCTCTACAGCAGACTTAAAGTCTGGGTCATATATTGGCCATGTTAAGATTCTGATTTCTTTCTGAATGTTGAGCTGTTTTACTATTGTAGACCAAATTTCCAAAGAACACCTTACCCACTGATTCTGGATATCATACTGTTTGGCAGTCAGTGGACATCCTAGCAGGCTCTGCAGAGGCTTATGTAACAGTGACAGCTCCATGGGTTTCCATTTTGAAACATATTCTTGATTACACCAAAGCATCAAAGGTCTTATCTGAGCTGCTAAATAATAATCTTTAAAGTTTGGTAAGCCCATCCCTCCGCTGTGTTTCGGCAGCTGCAGAGTTCTGTATCTCACTCTAGGGACTTTGCCATTCCAAATGAACCGAGAAATCACCTTGTCCCACTCTCTAAATTGTTTATCTGGGATATGAATGGGTAGGGACTGAAATAGGTAAAGCAACCTGGGCAAAATATTTGTTTTTATTGCCATTATTCTGTTACCCAGATCCAGGGGCAGAGGGGTCCATCTATCAAGATCATCTTTTATGTGTTTATTAATATGGGTGTAATTTTGTCGATACAACTGAGATATATCTTTAGTTAATTCTTCTTCTTCTTCTTTGTCTTTCGGCTGTTCCCGTTAGGGGTCGCCACAGCAGATCAATCGTTTCCATCTCACCCTGTCCTCTGTATCTTCCTCTGTCACACCAACCACCTGCATGTCCTCTCTCAGCACATCCATGAACCTCCTCTTTGGTCTCCCTCTTCTCCTCCTGCCTGGTGGCTCCATCCTCAGCATCCTTCTCCCTATATACCCTGGGTCCCTCCTCTGCACATGTCCAAACCATCTCAATCTCGCCTCTCTGACTTTGTCTCCAAACCGTCCCACCTGAGCTGTCCCTCTGATATGTTCATTCCTAATCTTGTCCATTCTTGTCACTCCCAAAGAGAATCTCAGCTCATCTTCAGCTCTGCCACCTCCAGCTCTGCCTCCTGTCTTTTTGTTAGTGCCACTGTCTCTAAACCATACAACGTAGCTGGTCTCACTACTGTCTTATAAACTTTCCCCTTCACTCTTGCTGATATTCTTCGGTCACAAATCACTCCTGCCACCTTTCTCCACCCACTCCACCCTGCGTGCACTCTCTTCTTCACCTCTCTACCACATTCTCCATTACTTTGAACAGTTGACCCCAAATATTTAAACTCATCTACTTTCACCACTTCTACTCCTTGTAACTGCACTATTCCACTGGGCTCCCTCTCATTCACACACATGTACTCAGTCTTGCTTCTACTGACTTTCATTCCCCTTCTCTCCAAAGCATATCTCCACTTCTCCAGACTAGACTCAACTTGCTCTCTACTCTCACTACAGATCACAATGTCATCTGCAAACATCATAGTCCATGGGGACTCCTGTCTGATCTCATCTGTCAACCTGTCCATCACCACTGCAAACAAGAAAGGACTCAGAGCTGATCCTTGGTGTAATCCCACCTCCACCTTGAATGAGTCTGTCATTCCGACTGCGCATCTCACCGCTGTCACACTATTCTTGTACATGTCCTGCACTACCCTAACATACTTCTCTGCCACTCCAGACTTCCTCATACAATGCCACAACTCTTCTCTTGGCACCCTATCATAAGCTTTTTCTAAGTCCACAAACACACAATGTAACTCTTTCTGTCCTTCTCTGTACTTTTCCAACAGTATTCTCAGAGCAAACATTGCATCTGTAGTGCTCTTTCTCGCATGAAACCATATTGCTGCTCACAGATCTTCACCTGTTTTCTAAGCCTAGCTTCTACTACTCTTTCCCATAACTTCATGCTGTGGCTGATCAGCTTTATGCCTCTGTAGTTACTGCAGCTCTGCACATCACCCTTGTTCTTGAAAATAGGAACCAGCACACTTCGTCTCCACTCCTCAGGCATCCTCTCACTTTCCAAGATTTTATTAAACAATCTGGTTAGAAACTCTACTGCCATCTCTCCTAGACATTTCCATGCCTCCATTGGAATGTCATCTGGACCAACTGCCTTTCCACTTTTCATCCTCTTCATAGCAGCCCTCACTTCTTCCTTGCTAATCTCTTTTACTTCCTGATTTACTCTCACCACATTATCCAGCCTTTTCTCTCGCTCGTTTTCTTTATTCATCAACTCTTCAAAATATTCCCTCCACCTTCTCAGCACACACTCCTCACTTGTCAGCACATTACCATGTGCATCTTTTACCACCCTAACCTGCTGCACATCCTTTCCAGCTCTGTCCCTTTGTCTGGCCAATCGGTACAAGTCCTTTTCTCCTTCCTTACTATTCAACTTCTTGTACAGCTCGCAATATGACTTTTTCTTTGCTTTTGCCACTTCTCTTCTCGCCTTACGCCGCATCTCCTTGTACTCCTGTCTACTTTCTTCATCTCTCCGACTATCCCAAAACTTTTTCGCCAACCTCCTTCTCCTTATGCTTTCCTGGACCTCTTCATTCCACCACCAAGTCTCCTTGTCTTCCTTCCACTGTCCAGATGTCATACCCAGTACTGCCCTAGCTGTCTCCCTCACCACATCTGCAGTACTTTTCCAGTTGTCCAAAATTGCTTCTCTCACCTGCTTGCTAAATTTCACACAACAGTCTTCCTCCTTCAGCTTCCACCATCTGATCCTTTGTTGAGCTCTCACTCTCTTCTTCTTCTTTACCTCTAAAGTCATCCTATAAACAACCATCCTATGCTGTCTAGTGACACTCTCTCCTGCTACCACCTTACAGTCTGTGATTTCTTTTAGCTTGCATCTCTTATAAAGAATGTAGTTCACCTGTGTGCACCTTCCTCCACTCTTATATGTTACCCTGTGCTCCTCTCTTTTATTAAAGTAGGTATTCACCACAGCCATTTCCATCCTTTTTGCAAAATCAACTACCATCTGTCCTTCCCCATTCCTATCCTTGATACCATATCTACCCATTACTTCTTCATCACCTCTGTTCCCTTCACCAACATGCCCATTGAAATCTGCTCCTATCACCACTCTTTCATGCTTGGGCACACTCTCCACCACCTCATCTAACACACTCCAGAAATCTTCTTTCTCCTTCATCTCACAACCTACCTGTGGGGCATATGCACTGATGATATTCATCATCACCCCTTCAATTTCCAACTTCACACTCATCACCCTGTCAGACACTCGCTTAACCTCCAACACACTTTTAACATACTCTTCCTTTAAAATGACCCCAACACCATTTCTCTTCCTGTCCTCACCATGGTACAACAACTTGTACCCACCGCCGATGCTCCTGCTCTTACTTCCCTTCCACTTGGTCTCTTGCACACACAATATATCTACCTTTCTCCTCTCCATCATATCAGCCAGCTCTCTCCCTTTACCAGTCATACTACCAACATTCAAAGTCCCCACTCTCATTTCCACCCTTCTAGTTTTCTTCTTCTCCCGCTGTTCGTGGCAACATTTTCCTCCTCTTCTTCATCGTCATCGCCCAGCAGTAGCCCAATTTCTACCGGCACCCTGTTGGGCAATAGCACCGGTGGCGGACGTTGTTAACCCGGGCCGCGACCGATCCGGTATGGGAATTCGATTCTGAGTCTGCATAGTTGGGTTGGCTTGTTTTACGCCGGATGCCCTTCCTGACGCAACCCTCCTCATTTATCCGGGCTTGGGACCGGCACTCAGAATGTACTGGCTGCACACCCCATGTGGCTGAGTTATATATCTTTAGTTAATGTCACACCTAAATATTTAAGAGAGGCAGAGTCCCAAATAAACTTGTACTTATTTTTAAGATCTGGCGATGAAATAAAGTTAAGAACCAAAGCCTGTGTTTTATCAATATTGAGAGTGTAGCCTGATAAAGTGCCAAAAGTATGCAGCAGATCCATTAATCTAGGAACCCCAGACGCCGGGTTCTTGAGGCTGACTAGAACATCATCTGCATAAAGACATATTTTGTACTCTGTCCCTCTTACCTTACCTTCTAAGTGTATATCTAATACCTTCTAAGTGTATATCTTGTCTAATGGCTTGAGAGAGTGGCTCAATAAACACGTTGAAGAGCAGCGGGCTGACCGGGCAACCCTGGCGGCAGCCTGCAAAGTAGTTTTGATGTAATCCAAAGAGTATAAAAAGTGAAATCATGATCTAGAATCTGGATTCAGATCCGGATCACCTCCAAAATTTAATGGAGTCTTCCATGGCCTAATATGCATATGTGTTGCAAACTTTGTCAACATCCATGCAGTAATTTTGACGTAATCCTGCTAACAGTAATCCTTCAAAGCCTATATAAAGTGAAACTTGATTCATAATCCGGATCCAGACCATCTCCAAAATTTAACGGGTTCTTCCATGGCCTAATACGAGGGCTGTCCGTAAAGTATAGGTCCTTTTTATTTTTTTCAAAAACTATATGGATTTCATTCATATGTTTTTACGTCAGACATGCTTGAACCCTCGTGCGCATGCGTGAGTTTTTCCACGCCTGTCGGTGACGTCATTCGCCTGTGAGCACTCCTTGTGGGAGGAGTCGTCCAGCCCCTCGTCGGAATTCCTTTGTCTGAGAAGTTGCTGAGAGACTGGCGCTTTGTTTGATCAAAATTTTTTCTAAACCTGTGAGACACATCGAAGTGGACATGGTTCGAAAAATTAAGCTGGTTTTCAGTGAAAATTTTAACAGCTGATGAGAGATTTTGAGGTGATTCTGTCGCTTTAAGGACTTTTCACAGTGCGAGACGTCGTGCAGCGCTCTCAGGTGGCGTCATCAGCCTGTTTCAAGCTTAAAACCTCCACATTTCAGGCTCTATTGATCCAGGACGTCGTGAGAGAACAGAGACGTTTCAGAAGAAGTCGGTTTCAGCATTTTATCCGGATATTCCACTGTTAACGGAGATTTTTTTAATGAAAGACGTGCGGACGGGTCCGCGCGTCGGGACGCAGCCGACGCGGCGCGGCGGCACAGGAAAAACACCTCCGTGTTTAACCATTGGTTAAAATCCAGTTGGCTTTTGATGGCTTTCAGTGGAGTGAGTATATGAGAAATTGTTTATCAGCTGGAGATGTTCCAACTTGTCCTTAAGGCTTCCAGCAGAGGTGTTTTTCCTGTGACGGAGCGTCGCGGCGGCTGCGAGCCGACGCTGCAATCCGCCCGCATGTCTTTCATTAAAAAAAATCTCCTTTAACAGTGGAATATCCAGATAAAATGCTGAAACCGACTTCTTCTGAAACTTCTCTGTTCTCTCACGACGTCCTGGATCAACAGAGCCTGAAATGTGGAGGTTTTAAGCTTGAAACAGGCTGATGACGCCGCCTGAGAGCGCTGCACGACGTCTCGCACCGTGGGAAGTCCTTAAAGCGACAGAATCACCTCAAAATCTCTCATCAGCTGTTAAAATTTTCACTGAAAACCAGCTTAATTTTTCGAACCATGTCCACTTCGATGTGTCTCACAGGTTTAGAAAACATTTTGATCAAACAAAGCGCCAGTCTCTCAGCAATTTCTCAGACAAAGGAATTCCGACGAGGGGCTGGACGACTCCTCCCACAAGGAGTGCTCACAGGCGAATGACGTCACCGACAGGTGTGGAAAAACTCACGCATGCGCACGAGGGTTCAAGCATGTCTGACGTAAAAACATATGAATGAAATCCATATAGTTTTTGAAAAAAATAAAAAGGACCTATACTTTACGGACAGACCTCGTATGTATCTGTGGAGAAAATTTCATCAAAATCTGTGCAGTAGTTTTGACATAATCCTGCTAACAGACAGACAAATAAATAAATGGCTGATTTTATTGCATCCTTGGTGGACGTAATCTTTTTTTTTTCAGGAGTTAAAAAATTAATAAATAAATACTTAGACTCTTTTTCAGGTTTGCAAACGTGAGGATTTGTATATTTTCTGATTAGACACAAATTGGTTTTCAATTATATAAGCATAATAAGTGAATGGGGGTTGAGGGTCAGTAGCCAAAATAATAAAATTATTATTGTCGACTTTAATAATCACTTAATCATTACAGCTACAATGATGAATATCTTCATCACAGAAAAAAACCTTTAATTAGTATGACTTTAGTTGTCATATAAATCTCCAAGGACCGTTTTGGTTATTAAAAACTATTGGTCATTTTTGTGGATAATTGTCTCCTGACAGCTGATTGGCCTAAGACACGAGATATAGAAACGTGCGTCATCAAAAAGCACTGAAATTTGCAAAACTTACTGGGGAGTCCTGTCATTCTTTTTCCCACAGTTTCATCTCTGCACCTCCAGTTTGCATCTCCATTTGGGGGTTTGCACATGCACTTTTTGGATGGAATGCCAGATTTTCAAAAATCAGATACCACTAGTTTCACTGCATCATGCCCTCAATTTCTTCCATACCACATTTTCCACCATATTGGATTTTATGGAAAAGTCTTTAAAAAAGAAAAATTGACATTGATTGTCCGATCTCTGTGTAAATTGTTGGAGTTGATCTTAAGACCAAGCTGTTCAAATTTTTCAAAGCATTCGTCTGCTTCAACCAAGTGAAGTAAAGTTGTATCTTGGTGACGCTTTGGTGTATGAAAACCGAATTTGGTAATTGGAGTTGGAACACAGTTTTGGGGAAGCACAAAAATGTCATATAACCTCTAGAGGGCGCTGCATGCAACTGGGGATGCTCAGCCATGACTTGGGTTGGTTCATATGTTTGCTTCCAGGTTTATATATTTGCTTCCTTTGATGCTGAGGATGATGATTACTGTAATGATTCAGATATTTTAGATAATCTGTTAGTTGTTCCAGTAGGGTGCCCAGTTTATCAGTTTATCCTGCAGGGCGCGGGGATGTTGCAGAGTGGCCGTAAACTCTTGAATGAATGAACAAATTGCAATGAAGGTTGAATTAGTTTTATTCCTGTGTGAGCAATGAACAAAACTGCTGTTTTTGTTATTGAGCTAAAATATTTTATTGTGCTAAATTAACCTCTAAGTACTTCCACAATTGATTAATCATTTTGATTTCAACTTCTGAAATGTTAATATATAGTTTTTCCTCCTCTCTGATAATGAATATCTTTTGATTGTGGACAAAACAAGACATTTGAGGATGTTGTCTTGGCCTTTGGGAAATACTGATCGAGATTTTTTTCACCATTATCTGTATTAAACAATGACAGTATTAATTCTAACTCAGGTTGCAACCGATCCAATCCGGTATCAGGATTGGCTTCCGATACTGACGTAATTCAAGTATCGGAAAATACCTATTCAACCCGCGATATTTTCCAATATGTGAGGAGTCACTGTAAATCCTCTCAACTGCCTCTGTTTCCTCTCTGCTTTGTTTGCTGCCGAGCATGAGGAGGGGAGAATTCTGAAGCCAAGCTGTTTGAGAGAGAGAGAGCTCTTTCACAGTGTTCTGGCTGCAGGTAGCGGCAAATTTC
The DNA here is from genome assembly GCF_902500255.1 of Thalassophryne amazonica. NCBI lineage: Eukaryota > Metazoa > Chordata > Actinopteri > Batrachoidiformes > Batrachoididae > Thalassophryne > Thalassophryne amazonica. Next base: position 55,044,160 of record NC_047121.1, on the reverse strand, counting down.
TGCCCAACTCTCAGGTTCAAATTGTCTGTTCGTCAAGCATGGATTTTCCAAAAAACTAACTGAATTGTTGAAAATGTGTGCTGAAAAGTTAGCCGCTTCAGTGTCCTGAGGTTGTGAAACGTTATGAAAAGCCAGCTCAGATCGCATCTGAGAGGGCAGTCGAACAGTGATTCTGTCTGCTAAAAGGGAAAAAAATCTCCATTAAAGTCCTGCGCATGAGCGTCGCTGATGACACTTTTAGAAATTTATGGTTTATTTTACAGTTGGAAGGCTTCTTGTTTCCAAAATGTTTGCAGTTTGCCCAGCACGATAACAGTGAGAGAGAGATAGACGGAGGCAGAGAGAGAAAGCGAGCGAGAGAGCGAACGAGAGAGAGAGAGAGAGAGAGAGCGCGCAAACGAGAGACAGAAAGAGATGAGAAAGAGAACTTAATTTAATTTTTACTCTTAACACTTGCTTTGACAATGTAAACACGTGTCCCATATCAATAAAGCTCCATTGAAATTGAAAATTGAGAAGGAGAGACAGACAGACAGACAGAGAGAGAGATTCCTGTCTTTTCTCTTTAAGTCTATAAAAAATAAGGCTATAAAAAATAAAAGTACTTAATTCTTTCACCAAAACATCAAATCTAGTCTTTCATCTTAGATGCACCTTCTGGCAAATTGTAGCTGAACTTTCAGGTCTCATTTTTAAGAAAATCATCATATAAAATCAACAATAATGATAATAATAATGTTAAAGCAAAGAGAGCTCTGGTATCAGATCAGAATCAGTATCGGCAGATATCCAAATTCTGGTATTGAGATCAGATCAGAAGTGAAAAATTGTGGATCGGTGCATCCCTAATTCTAACAGCATATTTTTAGCTGACTAAAACCTTGTGATGTGCAGTCGACTTAAACTAGACACAAATTAAAATTTATGACTTCAACTACGTGACATTTTTCCTGGGACTATGACTAAATATGCTGTCAGAATTAACACTGAACAACTGATGGACAGATTACTCGAATATGAAAATAATCGTTAGTTGTTACCATTGACTGAGAAGTTGTAAAAGATAATGCAGCCCTGAATCATTTCTCTCATTGTTTGTGTGTTTTTATTTTGTGTTGCAGTGTCCAGTTGAGAAATGCCTGTGGCGGGGAAGCTTCCTCCCTTCCGCCTGCCTCCTCTGCCCACGGTTGGCGAGCTGATAAAGTTATATAACCTGCGAGCTGCAAAACAGCTCTCACAGAACTTCCTGCTGGACTTGAAGCTGACAGGTTTGTCTTCCAGTGTTCTTCTTCTCTCTCTCTCTCTCTCTCTCTCTCTCCATCTGCAATGCAGTAAACGCTGCTGTTTCACCACACGGTGTTGAAGCCCCTGTCCGGGATGTTTGGGCTCTTCTTCTTTCTCTTTGGGTGGTCGCTCGGAACTCTTATGTGGATCAGATTAGTTGTCTAAGAGATCTGGTGACTTTATATAATTATCAGTGATGCAGTGCAGGTCTGATCTGTTCTTCTGTCCTTGGTCAAGGTGACTGTGAGATTGACGCATCTTATCTCACTCAGAGTAGGTGGCAAGTTTTGGAACATCACACACGATTCATAACCTCCACCAACAAAGTTGGGCGGAAGTTATATTTTTGTCCCTGTTTATTTTTCTGTTTGTGAACAGCCTGAAGCCCACATTTTTTCATATATCATTATTAATTTTTTTACTGAAGATTCATATCCTGATAGGCAAGAACTGATTCAGTTTTCAAGGTTATAGGTCAAAGCTCAAAGTCAGGAAAAATCTAGGAAAATTGGAAAAATCCCTATCTTTAACATTGAATGAATGTTCAAAAATTCATACCTCTTGTGAAAAAAGTCAAATTTCTTTCATATTTGAGAATGTTATATAGGATGGTATCCTTTATCTCCTGACTAGTTTGATCCAAATTTGATCTGGATTGTGGATTTTGTGGCAATTTAAATTTAACATAAAACATTGAAAACCCCATTTCATGTATATTTTACATTATATCTTAATCAAACGTGCCCCAATCACTCTCATATTTGAAAGTGAGGTGCAGACTGGCACTCACTATCGCCTTTGATCCAGATCTGGTCCAGATTGTCGGTTTTGTGGACATTTGAATTTAATATTGAAAAGCCCATTTGGTGTACATTTTAAGATAAGATAAACTTTATTGATTTCACAGAGGAGAAATTCACATTACATCAGCTCTTAAGAAAACACACAGGGTGGGTGCAAGTAGAGGAAAATGTTCATCAAACAGCGTGTGCAAGATAAGCAATACTAATAATACTTGTAACAGTACAAAACATAAGAAATGAGGTAGAAATAGAATATATGTGTGTGTGTGTGTGTGTGTGTGTGTGTGTGTGTGTGTGTATATATATATATATATATATATATATATATATATATATATATATATATATATATACACACACACACATACATATACACGCATACCCATATGCACACACATACCTATACTCATACACATATACATATGCATATATATAAACATGATGATTGGGATAGGAGCATCTTCTTTCCAATATCTGAAATGGAGTTCAGGTGTGGTAAGGTAACATTAGTGCTGGGATTTGTAAACGTTGTTATTGCACATGATATGTGGACATATTGCATGTGGTTATTTCACAGTGTTATTGTACAGTCTGACAGCAGAAGGGATGAACGACCTGCGGTATCGTTCCTTCTTGCACTGAGGGTGCCTCAGTCTGTCACTGAACGAGCTGCTCAGCTCCACTACAGTCCGTTGCAGAGCGTGAGAGGAGTTGTTCATGATGGATTTGAGCTTGGTTAACATCCTCCTCTCAGCCACCTCCTCCAGAGAGTCCAGAGGACAGCCCAGGACAGAGCTGGACTTCCTGACCAGCTTGTTCAGTCTCTTTCTTTCCTGCTCTGTGCTGCCCGGGGCCCAAAGGAGAGCTGAGGCTACAACAGAATCGTAGAAGGTCTTAAGCAGACGCCTGCTCACTCCAAAGGATCTCAGTCTCCTCAGGAGGTGGAGGCGACTCTGTCCTTTCTTGTACAGGGAGTTGGTGTTGTGAGTCCAGTCCAGTTTTCTGTTGAGGTGGACACCCAGGTATTTGAGACTATCCACAGTCTTTATGTCCTCCCCCTGGATGTTCACCGGTGGGTGAGGTGGTGGTTTCCTCCTGAAGCCGTTCACCATCTCCTTCGTCTTACTGGTGTTGAGACACAAGTGGTTGCGCTCACACCAGTCCACAAAGTCTGTTATGACCGACCGGTACTCCAGCTCGTTCCTCTCAGACACGCGACCCACAATGACGGAGTCATCAGAGAACTTCTGGAGGTGGCAGCTGTCCGTGTTGTAGGTGAAGTCCGAGGTGTAGAGGGTGAAGAGGAAAGGCGAGAGGACGGTGCCCTGGGGGGCCCTGGTGCTGCACCTTACCACCTCAGACTGGCAGCCGCACGTACTGCGGGCGGTCAGTGAGGTAGTCGATGGTCCAGGCAACGAGGTGTCCATCCACACCTGCGTCCTCCAGTTTCCCCCGCAGCAGTGCCAGTCTGATAGTGTTGAAAGCGCTGGAGAAATCAAAGAACATGCGCTCCTGCCGGTCTCCAGGTGGGTGAGCACTCGTTGCAACGACGTCATCTAGGTTTCTTTTTCAGACTGTTTTCATTGACCATTAACCAGATTATTCCAGAATCTACAACCCCTGGCAAAAATTATGGAATCACCAGCCTCTGAGGTTGTTCATTCAGTTGTTTAATTTTGTAGAAAAAAAGCAGATCACAGACATGACACAAAACTAAAGTCATTTCAAATGGCAACTTTCTGGCTTTAAGAAACACTATAAGAAATCAAGAAAAAAAGATTGTGGCAGTCAGTAACGGTTACTTTTTTAGACCAAGCAGAGGAAAAAAATATGGAATCACTCAATTCTGAGGAATAAATTATGGAATCACCCTGTAAATTTTCATCCCCAAAACTAACACCTACATCATATCAGATCTGCTCGTTAGTCTGCATCTAAAAAGGAGTGAACACACCTTGGAGAGCTGTTGCACCAAGTGGACTGACATGAATCATGGCTCCAACACGAGAGATGTCAATTGAAACAAAGGAGAGGATTATCAAACTCTTAAAAGAGAGTAAATCATCATGCAATGTTGCAAAAGATGTTGGTTATTCACAGTCAGCTGTGTCTAAACTCTGGACCAAATACAAACAACATGGGAAGGTTGTTAAAGGCAAACATACTGGTAGACCAAGGAAGACATCAAGACAGAAAACTTAAAACAATATGTCTCAAAATCGAAAAATGCACAACAAAACAAATGCGGAACGAATGGGAGGAAACTGGAGTCAACGTCTGTGACCAAACTGTAAGAAACCGCCTAAAGGAAATGGGATTTACATACAGAAAAGCTAAACGAAAGCCATCATTAACACCTAAACAGAAAAAAAACAAGGTTACAATGGGCTAAGGAAAAGCATTCGTGGACTGTGGATGACTGGATGAAAGTCATATTCAGTGATGAATCTCGAATCTGCATTGGGCAAGGTGATGATGCTGGAACTTTTGTTTGGTGCCGTTCCAATGAGATTTATAATGATGACTGCCTGAAGAGAACATGTAAATTTCCACAGTCATTGATGATATGGGGCTGCATGTAAGGTAAAGGCACTGGGGAGATGGCTGTCATTACATCATCAATAAATGCACAAGTTTACGTTGATATTTTGGACAATTGAAAGGATGTTTGGGGATGCTTCAAGATGATAATGCATCTTGCCATAGAGCAAAAACTGCGAAAACATTCCTTGTAAAAAGACACATAGGGTCAATGTCATGGCATAGGGTCAATGTCAATGAGTAGATCTGATTTGATGCAGGTGTTAGTTTGGGGGATGAAAATTTACAGGGTGATTCCATAATTTTTTCCTCAGAATTGAGTGATTCCACATTTTTTTCCTCTGCTTGGTCTAAAAAAGTAACCGTTACTGACTGCCACAATCTTTTTTTTCTTGATTTCTTATAGTGTTTCTTAAAGCCAGAAAGTTGTCATTTGAAATGACTTTAGTTTTGTGTCATGTCTGTGATCTGCTTTTTTTCCTACAAAATTAAACAACTGAATGAACATCCTCCGAGGCCGGTGATTCCATAATTTTTGCCAGGGGTTGTAATCACCTCTAGATGTCTATCCCAAGTAGTTTTCCCACCAAGGGTGATCCATGTAGACTTCTCAAATGTTGACTTAAAAATATTGTTTTTCCAGACATATTTTCCTTGACCTTTGACCAGACTATTCAAAAATCGAATCATCTTTAGAGATCTTCCCAAGTAATATTCCCACCAAGTCTGAAGGAAATGCAACCAGCGATGTCTGAGTTATCTTGTCCAAAGGCATAGACACACACACACACATACACCAGCCAGTCACTGCTTTACTGATGTGCAGAGTGAAGACATAAAAAAACATCTGACGTGGGCTTGACATGTATGGTGTCTGTGGAACAATGCTAGGACTCACCCTGTTGTCTGTTTACATGCAGACGGGTGCCCTAAAACAGTGGTAGTGGGTGTTTGAAAACAGTAGGAAACATGGCGGAGCTAAGTGCAGGATCTGAGCAGACTGTGTTGACACACACCAGTCTGGTTCCCATTACGGATTTACACCACAGTAAGTGATTATTTCCAGAATGTTGACAGCGTTTCCACTGAGTGATTGAATACGACTGCGGGATTTTGTCCTCTGGTGAAAACTGTTGTTCCAGCTTTACCCACCGTATTCTGTGGCAGGCCGCTAAAATGAAGAACATTGTGTTTGTCCAAATCTAGATGATCCGGTCTTTAAGTCACAAACTACAAAAACGCACGAGTAATACACATTCCTTTGAATGTCTGTGGGAATAATCCTTTTTGTTTGTTTTCCAGACAAAATTGTCCGTCAGGCAGGAAGTTTGAGGGATGCCCACGTGTGCGAGGTTGGTCCTGGTCCTGGCGGACTGACCCGCGCCATCCTAAATGCCGGGGCATCCGACCTGCTGGTGGTGGAAAAGGATTCACGTTTCATGCCTGGACTAGAGGTAAACTGAGCAGCCACTCTGAATTTGACCTTTTACAGAGGTCAATGAAGGTCATTCGGTCCTAAAGGCTCAGACACGTTCATCTGAAGAGCGACTTGTCATTTCTCCAGCTGCTATCTGAGGCCGTTCCGGGGAAGATGAGGATCGTCCACGGGGACATACTCACCTACAGAATGGACAGAGGATTCCCCATAAATATTGCTAAACCGTGGGACGGAGGTGAGTCTTGGAAAATAATCTGAAGACCAAATCAGGGAGTTGTATTAGCCAACTGTATAATATTCAGGTAAACTCCATGCAATGGACAGACTGGGCGAAACACTGATTTTGATATGGATTTAAAATGTTCTATGATACCCATTCCTAATTTTAAGATACACACAAAGCCTTGAATCACAATTTTGATGGGCGTGAGATGAAGATGAAATATTTCCACGTATAAAACAAGTTAAAGTAGTTCAGATAAATGAAGAATTCACATAATTTAAATCCCGCAGCTTTGTTTTATCACTTCTGATTGCATTTGAAAAATAATCAAATGTCTTTCAGGTAATCTTTAAACTTTATTACAAAATTGAATTTCAGAAGCTTATTGATTTGGTTTTGTTTGGTTTTTTTTATGACTATTTGTGGCTCACTTGCAGTACAGTCAAGGTCCACCAGGGGGTCATAGCTCATTACTGTGGAAGGACTGATTTATGCTGCTTTTAATTGTATTTTAATTAGTTTTAAACCAAATATTGGCTGTTTTTTGAACTATTTTTGAGTTGCTGAAAGTCAATAATGAAATAGTTTGTATTTGTTAGTATGTCCAAAGCAAATGTTCACCTGTAACCAAAACAAAAAAACCACCCGAGGGACTTTTTCCTCAACATTCTGTTTGCTCATTGGTGTGTAAGGTTTAAACTTTGCTCGTGGGTAAAGCCTTGGGTATCTTGTGTTGTGATCTGGCGCTGTATAAATAAACTGAAAAGAATTTACATACAACTGAAGAACTAATACCGAAAATAAATTTTGGCAGAAGTCATCATGTGATGGTTGTAAAACCCTTAAAGTAATGCATACATGTTTTTGTTGTTGTTTTCTGCACAGATCCTCCAAAGCTACATATCATTGGCAATCTTCCCTTCAACGTATCAATACCCCTATTGATCCGGTGGTTGGAGGACATGGCAAACAGAACAGGACCCTTCATCTACGGACGCACCCAGCTCACACTCACCTTCCAGAAAGAAGTGGCTGAGGTTAGTGAACTTTAGCTTTTACCGCGGGGATGTGACGACACTCGAGCTTTAAGGTACCACGTGTATCGTATTCTTATGGCATTTTATTTATATGAACTTCCTGGTGCTCTGCTGCAACCCCTTCACATCCCAACCTTCCTCTTTGCATAATTTATAATCACTGTACTATTGATGGAATCAATGTTCATGTATGTCTTCGCTGTGCTGTCGGATTCATTGTCTCAGTTGAGTCCTTGATCCCTCGTTGATCTAATCTAAAATGCATACTCGTTTTCAGTAAATGCCAGTTACTTGTTGAAAGTACTTGTGAGCAAAATATCACAACCAGCATGCTGCATTCAGGACTACGTGGCATTTAAGCAGCAGTGGTGAAAATGAAGGTTTAATGGGGTTTAAAATTGAAGGTCAGTTAGACGATTTGTCTTCAGAGGAGCAAAAACATCCCGTCTCACACTGCAAGGACGGAATTGTTTGAATTTTTTCTGGTGCACCAACCAGCTAAAAATGATGGTAGTTCAGAGCATACTGGGAAAGTTCAGGTCAGGTGTGGAGGCACTGCTGCGTCCACCACACAATGGAACTATATTGGATGGCAAACATAAAGGCAGACAACCAGTCCATCCCCACCTCTTCAAAGTAACACTACATCTGCTGCACCGGGAGAAACACGTGCATGTCTTTGACCTTTTCTGTTTTTAGTCATCCTTCATTTGACACACAGTCATTCCAGCAGTACCCAAGGAAGCAAAGCCAGCTGTTGTCACCTTAGATCACTGGGTAGTGTCCAGGTCTCACAACCATACCAAAAGCCAGGAAGCACCAGGACCCCGAAGACTTGGACCTTCATTCTCCTGCAAATGTTTCAGCATCAACAAACACCTCTGTCCAGCGACTTCATGACTCCATCAGGTCTTTCTAGGTGAATCTGTGTCTCAGCAGCTGAAGCCCCAGAGACATAATAAACATTAACAGTTGAGCTAGGTGATTAAATGAAAATATGCAACATTATTTTATTTGCACAGATAGGGGTGGTGGCCAAGTGGTTAATGCGCTTGGTTTCAGTGCAGAAGGTTCCGGGTTCAAATCCCACCCCTGCCACATTTCTCCATGTAATGTGGAGTTGCGTCAGGAAGGGCATCCGGCGTAAAACCTGTGCCAATTCAACATGCAGATCCACCTTGGATTTGCTGTGGCGACCCCAAGTGCAAACAAGGGAGCAGCCGAAGGGACTTACTTTTATTTTATTTGCACAGATCATCAACATTGTGTGTCAGTCTTGCTTTGTTTAATAAGCTCATTGCCGCCGCAGCAATAATAGCCAACATTTGTTGTCACTCACTGTCACAGTCGGTGCTGCAGCAGTACAAGTTTTAAAAACACGTTTTGCTCTCCTTCACTTCAGATACGTACTAGGTCTGTTTCTGATGCATGGTGCATGTGATACACCCTTCTTACTGGCTTATGAGGTAGCGCTTTTTCTATAAATATAAATTTTTCTCCAGGTTATCTGTTTTCCTCTGGTTAACAGAGACGGTGCAGGTGTGTAGTTCGAGAGGCAAGGGGATAAAAGTGCCCCTCCACCGAACACACAGACAATAGAGTAAAGTCTCACTTTTGAGCACATTTTAAAGATATTTTTGCAGATCATCTTAATAATGAGATTGAATGTATTCTTAACAACAAAAACATCACTCAGTCAAAATTTCTCTGACTGTCTTCATTTGCAATGCTGCACTAAATGGAATTGATGAATTGCATAAAAAAGAAAAAAAAACCCTCTCTAAATAAATAAATATTACAAGTAAGAAGCAAGAAGGTGACTTTTTAATCCTGGTAACTATGCACTGACTAATGTTTGACAGATGCTAACAATGTCACATGGTCTGATGGAACATAAAATACTAAAAGTATTGTTGTCTTTGCTGTTGTCTCCATCCAGCGTTTGACGGCGTGCACACGCAGCGCACAGAGGAGCCGTCTGTCTGTCCTGACTCAGTACCTCTGCACGGTCCACAGCTGCTTCACCATACCTGGAACAGCCTTCGTCCCCAAACCGAAGGTAGGACTTAACACTGAAGAAGAAGAAGGAGAAGAAGAAACTTTATTTATATAGCACCTTTCACAGATAAAAATCACAAAGTGCATCACAAAAGATAAACAAAATACACAACCATTAAAAAAAAAAAAAACAGTGATTAAGAGAACAATCAACTAAAAGCTTGACTAAACAAAATTGTCTTTAGCTGCCTTTTAAAAGAATCCACAGAGACTGTCACACAAAGGGACAGAGGGAGATTATTCCAAAGTTTAGGAGTCACAACTTGAAAGTCTCCTTGAAAGTCTTAAGTCTCCTCTGGTTTTAAAGCGGGTTCTCGGAACCGTGAGGAGGTTCTGCTCCGAGGACCGAAGGGAGCGACCAGAGATGTAGGGGCTCAACATATCCAACACATATTTGGGGGCCTGATCACTGAGAATGTGATACTGCTAGAACTACTATCAAAAGAGGGTTGTTTTCTGAAAAATGTGCTTTCATAGCTGGTGATAAATAGACTGCATTTATACAGGGCTTTTCCATCTGCATCAGATGCTCAAAGCGCTTTTCACACTAATGCTTCACATTCACCCCGATGTCAGGGTGCTGCCATACAAGGTGCTCATTACACACCGGGAGCAACTAGGGGATTAAGGACCTTGCCCAAAGGCCCTTAGTGATTTTCCGGTCTGGCTGGGATTTGAACCAAGGATTTTGTCTCAAGCCCAACGCTTAACCACTAGACCATCACCTCCCCAATATACAGTGGGGCAAAAAAAGTATTTAGTCAGTCCCTGATTGTGCAAGTTCTCCTACTTAGAATGATGAGAGAGATCTGTAATTTTCATCATAGGTACACTTCAACTGTGACAGACAAAATGAGGAAAAAAATCCAGGAAATCACATTGTAGGATTTTTAAAGAATTTATTTGTAAATTATGGTGGAAAATAAGTATTTGGTCACCCACAAATAAGCAAGATTTCTGGCTCTCACAGACCTGTAACTTCTTCTTTAAGAAGCTCTTCTGTCCTCCACCTGTTACCTGTATTAATGGCACCTGTTTGAACTTGTTATCTGTATAAATGACACCTGTCCACAGCCTCAAACAGTCAGACTCCAAACTCAACCATGACCAAGACCAAAGAGCTATCAAAAGACGCCAGGAAGAAAATTGTCAACCTGCACCAGGCCGGGAAGAGTGAATCTACAATAGGTAAGCAGGTTGGTGTGGAAAAAGTCAACTGTGGGAGCAATTGTAAAAAATGGAAGACATACACTCAACAAAAATATAAATGCAACACTTTTGGTTTTGCTCCCATTTTGTATGAGATGAACTCAAAGATCTAAAACTTTTTCCACATACACAATATCACCATTTCCCTCAAATATTGTTCACAAACCAGTCTAAATCTGTGATAGTGAGCACTTCTCCTTTGCTGAGATAATCCATCCCACCTCACAGGTGTGCCATATCAAGATGCTGATTAGACACCATGATTAGTGCACAGGTGTGCCTTAGACTGCCCACAATAAAAGGCCACTCTGAAAGGTGCAGTTTTGTTTTATTGGGGGGGGGGATACCAGTCAGTATGTGGTGTGACCACCATTTGCCTCATGCAGTGCAACACATCTCCTTCGCATAGAGTTGATCAGGTTGTCAATTGTGGCCTGTGGAATGTTGGTCCACTCCTCTTCAATGGCTGTGCAAAGTTGCTGGATATTGGCAGGAACTGGTACACGCTGTCGTATACGCCGGTCCAGAGCATCCCAAACATGCTCAATGGGTGACATGTCCGGTGAGTATGCCGGTCATGCAAGAACTGGGACATTTTCAGCTTCCAAGAATTGTGTACAGATCCTTGCAACATGGGGCCGTGCATTATCCTGCTGCAACATGAGGTGATGTTCTTGGATGTATGGCACAACAATGGGCCTTAGGATCTCGTCACGGTATCTTTGTGCATTCAAAATGGCATCAATAAAATGCACCTGTGTTCTTGGTCCATAACAGATGCCTGCCCATACCATAACCCCACCACCACCATGGGCCACTCGATCCACAACATTGACATCAGAAAACCGCTCACCCACACGACGCCACACACACTGTCTGCCATCTGCCCTGGACAGTGTGAACCGGGATTCATCCGTGAAGAGAACACCTCTCCAACGTGCCAAACACCAGCGAATGTGAGCATTTGCCCACTCAAGTCGGTTACGACGACGAACTGGAGTCAAGTCGAGACCCCGATGAGGACGACGAGCATGCAGATGAGCTTCCCTGAGACGGTTTCTGACAGTTTGTGCAGAAATTCTTTGGTTATGCAAACCGATTGTTTCAGCAGCTGTCCGAGTGGCTGGTTTCAGACGATCTTGGAGGTGAACATGCTGGATGTGGAGGTCCTGGGCTGGTGTGGTTACACGTGGTCTGCGGTTGTGAGGCTGGTTGGATGTACTGCCAAATTCTCTGAAACGCCTTTGGAGACGGCTTATGGTAGAGAAATGAACATTCAATACACGAGCAACAGCTCTGGTTGACATTCCTGCTGTCAGCATGCCAATTGCACGCTCCCTCAAATCTTGCAACATCTGTGGCATTGTGCTGTGTGATAAAACTGCACCTTTCAGAGTGGCCTTTTATTGTGGGCAGTCTAAGGCACACCTGTGCACTAATCATGGTGTCTAATCAGCATCTTGATATGGCACACCTGTGAGGTGGGATGGATTATCTCAGCAAAGGAGAAGTGCTCACTATCACAGATTTAGACTGGTTTGTGAACAATATTTGAGGGAAATGGTGATATTGTGTATGTGGAAAAAGTTTTAGATCTTTGAGTTCATCTCATACAAAATGGGAGCAAAACCAAAAGTGTTGCGTTTATATTTTTGTTGAGTGTACAAGACCAGTGATAATCTCCCTCGATCTGGGGATCCACGCAGGATCTCGTCCCGTGGGGTCTAAATGATCATGAGAACGGTGAACAAAAATCCCAGAACTACACAGAGGGACCTGATGAATGACCTGCAGAGAGCTGGGACTAAAGTAACAAAGGCTACACACTATGCAGAGAGGGACTCAAATCCTGCAGTGCCAGGCATGTCCCCCTGCTTAAGCCAGTACATGTCCAGGCTCGTCTGAAGTTTGCCAGAGAGCATATGGATGATCCAGAAGAGGATTGGGAGAATATCATGTGGTCAGATGAAACCAAAATAGAACATTTTGGTAAAAACTCAACTCATCATGTTTGGAGGAAGAAGAATGCTGAGTTGCATTCCAAGAACACCATATCTACTGTGAAGCATGGGGGTGGAAACATGCTTTCTTTGGGGCTGTTTTCTGCAAAGGGGACAGGACGACTGATCCGTGTTAAGGAAAGAATGAACGGGGCCATGTATCATGAGATTTTAAACCAAAACCTCCTTCCATCAGTGAGAGCATTGAAGATGCAATGTCACTGGGTCTTCCAGCATGACAATGATCCCAAACACACCGCTCGGGCAATGAAGGAGTGGCTCCATAAAAAGCATTTCAAGGTCCTGGAGTGGCCAAGCCAGTCTCTAGACCTAAACCCCATAGAAAATTCATTGAGGGAGTTGAAAGTCCATGTTGCCCAGTGACAGCCCCAAAACATCACTGCTCTAGAGGAGATCTCCATGGAGGAATGGGCCAAAATACCAGCTACAGTGTGTGCAAACCTGGTGAAGACCTACAGGAAATGTTTGACCTCTGTCATTGCCAACAAAGATTATGTTACAAAGTACTGAGTTGAACTTTTGTTATTGACCAAATACTTATTTTCCACCATAATTTACAAATAAATTATTTAAAAATGTTACAATGTGATTTCTTGGATTTGCTTTCTCATTTTGTCTTTCATAGTTGTGTACCTATGATGAAAATTACAGATCTCTCTCATCTTTCTAAGTAGGAGAACTTGCACAATCAGGGGCTGACTAAATACTTTTTTGTCCCAATGTGCATCTGATTAGCTTTATAAAGTTCCCTCTGCTGGTAATAGGGTAGATTTTGTATAGCAAAAATGTGGATGGGTGAGTCCACCAGCCAATTTGTGTAAGAAATACGTATATTAAAAAGAATAAATGCAGTGCTTTGTGATATGTCTCCAAAAGTCCATATGAAGAGTTCAGATGCAAAACCCAGTATTTTTTCTTTATGGAGAAAAATGCAGTTGAAAATAGAGATTTAAAGGAAACCATATTTGGAAATGCACAGACTTTCATCAATAAAATGAAAACAGTTTGTTCAAATTCATTCATATTTTGCACACTGATGGTCCCCTTGACAGCCAAGTACATGTTGGCCTCAACTAAAAATTTATGGTTTTGGAGATACTGGGTTTTGCATCTGAACTCTTCATATATTATTTGTGGCTCAGTATTAGCTTCCATATGCATGAAGTCGCTAAAGTAGTTTGGGAGGTTAAATCCAGCATTAATAAGAGTATGAACAACTCAGTTATGGTAGAATTTCCAGATCTTTGTCTCGTGGATATCCAACCTTGATGTTTAGTTGATGTTTCTAGGGTGGTTGCATAATACCCATACATGTGTACCAAGATTGGTCCCCAGTCTGATTGATAATCAACCTTGCTGACCATGACCCTATTGGACACGATCTTTGCTAAAATGAGCCCCTGAAGCTCAATTTCTTAGTGGAACTCCAAAGATCCTGGGAGGAGTAGACCAAAGCCAAAGACTGACAAATGGTAAATGGGGTGCATTTATATAGCGCTTTTCCATCTGCATCAGATGCTCAAAGCGCTTTACAGTAATGTCTCACATTCACCCCGATGTCAGGGTGCTGCCATGTGAGGCACTCACTACACACCGGGAGCAACTATGGGATTAAGGACCTTGCCCAAGGGCCCTTAGTGATTTGCCACTCAGGCTGGGATTTGAACTAAGGATCCTCTGGTCTCAAGCCCGCCATCACCTCCCCTGACCTTAGGCAAATTTGACCTCACCTGGGTAAGTGTGAGACCCACCAACATGTGTGCCATGTTTGGTGCAATTTGGAGTGAAAAATCCAAATTTGGACTCCTTGACCCCAATGAGGTTGACCTTTCCCAAAACGCATCTGTCAAGTGGAATTCGTTGGTTGACCTTCACTCACATACCGTTTGGTGAAAATCAGACCTGGGAGGAGTAGAGGAACCAACAGTCACATGATGCTTGTAGATGCCAAGGATGTAAACTCTTAATCCTGTGTAACGGTGTAGAAGCGCTGTAGAAGTGACCGTTGAACACATCACCATTCCACAGTATTTACACCACGGTAACATTTGGATCGCTTTGAATTTGCTAATACGTCTCCCTTGACTAGTCCTCAGTTCTTGTCACAGGCCGTCATTCTGTCACCATCACTCATTTCTCCTCACTCTCCTCGCTCCGAGGCTTCATTAGGACCATGTTGAATCAGTGTTGTCTCCGATCTGTCTTTAGACCGTCTGGGGTTCTGTAATGATGCCTGTTGGGTATTTCAGATGTGGCACGCTCGTAATGAGGCCCTGCTTCTTTTTAGGCCTAATTTCTCTGCCTGTCTTCAAGTCTGTGTGCACGTATTGGTCGTGGAGAAAAGCTTTCTGCTCTTATGTAACGTGTGACTGCGAGGTTTCAGGGTGATTTTAGTGTGTGAGGATTCCTGCTGAGACTTGGGGGCGCATTAAAAAGTAAACTCCTGCGCACTGTGAAGTGTCGGTGTTTGATAACTCTGGCGAGACGCATTTGGAGATTACAGTTGTAAAATCTTACTGAAAGTCTCTGGAGCTCTCGTACAACCTTGAACATGTCGGCGCGTGTTTTTATTTTGCGGCGTTGAAGGACAGGTGTGTTGTACTGTGTGTTGAACTAATAGTCTTTTTCAAGACTTTTTTACTTTTTTACCTTTTTATTTTTTTTTTTTTTTTTTTACTTTTTTACTTGACTCTACTGGTGGTTGGCTCTCACTGCGGTATTGTATCGCTTCCTGTTCCGGAGCACAGCGGTGTTTTTCTGTATCCGTTAGCTGTTTAATCTGCGCAGTTAGATTGACCTAGTTATCTAGATTACGATTTGTTTCCCAGTGTAATCTTTACGTGCCTTAACTAAAGCACTCCTTCTGCTGAATCACCTCTAAATTATTTACACATTATTCACTTTGCGTGTTTTTAGGAATCCGCTAGCTTAGCGTAGCTACTAGCTCTTAGCCGATTTAGCATGGCGGCTTCTCCTGTCTCTCCCGCACTTTTCTGCTCTGGGTGTGAAATGTTTAGTTATTCCTCGGCCTCCTTTAGCAGTAATGGTACTTGTAATAAGTGTAGCTTATTCGTAGCTTTGGAGGCCAGGCTGGGCGAATTGGAGACTCGGCTCCGCACCGTGGAAAATTCTACAGCTAGCAAGGCCCCTGTAGTCGGTGCGGACCAAGGTAGCTTAGCCGCCGTTAGTTCCCCCCTGGCAGATCCCGAGCAGCCGGGAAAGCAGGCCGACTGGGTGACTGTGAGGAGGAAGCGTAGCCCTAAACAGAAGCCCCGTGTACACCGCCAACCCGTTCACATCTCTAACCGTTTTTCCCCACTCGACGATACACCCGCCGAGGATCAAACTCTGGTTATTGGCGACTCTGTTTTGAGAAATGTGAAGTTAGCGACACCAGCAACCATAGTCAATTGTCTTCCGGGGGCCAGAGCAGGCGACATTGAAGGAAATTTGAAACTGCTGGCTAAGGCTAAGCGTAAATTTGGTAAGATTGTAATTCACGTCGGCAGTAATGACACCCGGTTACGCCAATCGGAGGTCACTAAAATTAACATTAAATCGGTGTGTAACTTTGCAAAAACAATGTCGGACTCTGTAGTTTTCTCTGGGCCCCTCCCCAATCAGACCGGGAGTGACATGTTTAGCCGCTTGTTCTCCTTGAATTGCTGGCTGTCTGAGTGGTGTCCAAAAAATGAGGTGGGCTTCTTAGATAATTGGCAAAGCTTCTGGGGAAAACCTGGTCTTGTTAGGAGAGACGGCAGCCATCCCACTTTGGATGGAGCAGCTCTCATTTCTAGAAATTTGGTCAATTTTCTTAAATCCTCCAAACCGTGACTATCCAGGGTTGGGACCAGGAAGCAGAGTTGTAGTCTTACACACCTCTCTGCAGCTTCTCTCCCCCTGCCATCCCCTCATTGCCCCATCCCCGTGGAGACGGTGCCTGCTCCCAGACTACCAATAACCAGCAAAAATCTATTTAAGCATAAAAATTCAAAAAGAAAAAATAATATAGCACCTTCAACTGCACCACAGACTAAAATAGTTAAATGTGGTCTATTAAACATTAGGTCTCTCTCTTCTAAGTCCCTGTTGGTAAATGATATAATAATTGATCAACATATTGATTTATTCTGCCTAACTGAAACCTGGTTACAGCAGGATGAATATGTTAGTTTAAATGAGTCAACACCCCCGAGTCACACTAACTGTCAGAATGCTCGTAGCACGGGCCGGGGTGGAGGATTAGCAGCAATCTTCCATTCCAGCTTATTAATTAATCCAAAACCCAGACAGAGCTTTAATTCATTTGAAAGCTTGTCTCTTAGTCTTGTCCATCCAAATTGGAAGTCCCAAAAACCAGTTTTATTTGTTACTATCTATCGTCCACCTGGTCGTTACTGTGAGTTTCTCTGTGAATTTTCAGACCTTTTGTCTGACTTAGTGCTTAGCTCAGATAAGATAATTATAGTGGGCGATTTTAACATCCACACAGATGCTGAGAATGACAGCCTCAACACTGCATTTAATCTATTATTAGACTCTATTGGCTTCGCTCAAAAAGTAAATGAGTCCACCCACCACTTTAATCATATCTTAGATCTTGTTCTGACTTATGGTATGGAAATAGAAGACTTAACAGTATTCCCTGAAAACTCCCTTCTGTCTGATCATTTCTTAATAACATTTACATTTACTCTGATGGACTACCCAGCAGTGGGGAATAAGTTTCATTACACTAGAAGTCTTTCAGAAAGCGCTGTAACTAGGTTTAAGGATATGATTCTTTCTTTATGTTCTCTAATGCCATATACCAACACAGTGCAGAGTAGCTACCTAAACTCTGTAAGGGAGATAGAGTATCTCGTCAATAGTTTTACATCCTCATTGAAGACAACTTTGGATGCTGTAGCTCCTCTGAAAAAGAGAGCTTTAAATCAGAAGTGTCTGATTCCGTGGTATAACTCACAAACTCGTAGCTTAAAGCAGATAACCCGTAAGTTGGAGAGGAAATGGCGTCTCACTAATTTAGAAGATCTTCATTTAGCCTGGAAAAAGAGTCTGTTGCTCTATAAAAAAGCCCTCCGTAAAGCTAGGACATCTTTCTACTCATCACTAATTGAAGAAAATAAGAACAACCCCAGGTTTCTTTTCAGCACTGTAGCCAGGCTGACAAAGAGTCAGAGCTCTATTGAGCTGAGTATTCCATTAACTTTAACTAGTAATGACTTCATGACTTTCTTTGCTAACAAAATTTTAACTATTAGAGAAAAAATTACTCATAACCATCCCAAAGACGTATCGTTATCTTTGGCTGCTTTCAGTGATGCCGGTATTTGGTTAGACTCTTTCTCTCCGATTGTTCTGTCTGAGTTATTCTCATTAGTTACTTCATCCAAACCATCAACATGTTATTAGACCCCATTCCTACCAGGCTGCTCAAGGAAGCCCTACCATTATTTAGTGCTTCGATCTTAAATATGATCAATCTATCTTTGTTAGTTGGCTATGTACCACAGGCTTTTAAGGTGGCAGTAATTAAACCATTACTCAAAAAGCCATCACTTGACCCAGCTATCTTAGCTAATTATAGGCCAATCTCCAACCTTCCTTTTCTCTCAAAAATTCTTGAAAGGGTAGTTGTAAAACAGCTAACTGATCATCTGCAGAGGAATGGTCTATTTGAAGAGTTTCAGTCAGGTTTTAGAATTCATCATAGTACAGAAACAGCATTAGTGAAGGTTACAAATGATCTTCTTATGGCCTCGGACAGTGGACTCATCTCTGTGCTTGTTCTGTTAGATCTCAGTGCTGCTTTTGATACTGTTGACCATAAAATTTTATTACAGAGATTAGAGCATGCTATAGGTATTAAAGGCACTGCACTGCGGTGGTTTGAATCATATTTGTCTAATAGATTACAATTTGTTCATGTAAATGGGGAATCTTCTTCACAGACTAAAGTTAATTATGGAGTTCCACAAGGTTCTGTGCTAGGACCAATTTTATTCACTTTATACATGCTTCCCTTAGGCAGTATTATTAGACGGTATTGCTTAAATTTTCATTGTTACGCAGATGATACCCAGCTTTATCTATCCATGAAGCCAGAGGACACACACCAATTAGCTAAACTGCAGGATTGTCTTACAGACATAAAGACATGGATGACCTCTAATTTCCTGCTTTTAAACTCAGATAAAACTGAAGTTATTGTACTAGGCCCCACAAATCTTAGAAACATGGTGTCTAACCAGATCCTTACTCTGGATGGCATTACCCTGACCTCTAGTAATACTGTGAGAAATCTTGGAGTCATTTTTGATCAGGATATGTCATTCAAAGCGCATATTAAACAAATTTGTAGGACTGCTTTTTTGCATTTACGCAATATCTCTAAAATTAGAAAGGTCTTGTCTCAGAGTGATGCTGAAAAACTAATTCATGCATTTATTTCCTCTAGGCTGGACTATTGTAATTCATTATTATCAGGTTGTCCTAAAAGTTCCCTAAAAAGCCTTCAGTTAATTCAAAATGCTGCAGCTAGAGTGCTGACGGGGACTAGAAGGAGAGAGCATATCTCACCCATATTGGCCTCTCTTCATTGGCTTCCTGTTAATTCTAGAATAGAATTTAAAATTCTTCTTCTTACTTATAAGGTTTTGAATAATCAGGTCCCATCTTATCTTAGGGACCTCGTAGTACCATATTACCCCAATAGAGCGCTTCGCTCTCAGACTGCAGGCTTACTTGTAGTTCCTAGGGTTTGTAAGAGTAGAATGGGAGGCAGAGCCTTCAGCTTTCAGGCTCCTCTCCTGTGGAACCAGCTCCCAATTCAGATCAGGGAGACAGACACCCTCTCTACTTTTAAGATTAGGCTTAAAACTTTCCTTTTTGCTAAAGCTTATAGTTAGGGCTGGATCGGGTGACCCTGAACCATCCCTTAGTTATGCTGCTATAGACGTAGACTGCTGGGGGGTTCCCATGATGCACTGTTTCTTTTTCTTTCTGCTCTGTATGCACCACTCTGCATTTAATCATTAGTGATCGATCTCTGCTCCCCTCCACAGCATGTCTTTTTCCTGGTTCTCTCCCTCAGCCCCAACCAGTCCCAGCAGAAGACTGCCCCTCCCTGAGCCTGGTTCTGCTGGAGGTTTCTTCCTGTTAAAAGGGAGTTTTTCCTTCCCACTGTAGCCAAGTGCTTGCTCACAGGGGGTCGTTTTGACCGTTGGGGTTTTACATAATTATTGTATGGCCTTGCCTTACAATATAAAGCGCCTTGGGGCAACTGATTGTTGTGATTTGGCGCTATATAAAAAAAAAATTGATTGAAAAAAATTGATTGATTGTTGATGTTGAAGACGGTTTGATGGGTCCTTGAAAATGTTGTGGCTCTTTAGGAGACCCACAGTTGATAAAAATTTAATCTCCTGTGTGGCCTGAAATGGGACTAGTGCTGATTGTTCATTCTCTTGGAAGAGACGGCTCTTATTATGATTATTTCATCACACTCGGCTGCCATTTCTGGTCATTTTGTTCTTTTTTTATATCATATTTTTGTGTGCATGCCAGAATGTAGCTTAACGGGTTTCAGCACATTTGCATGTTCTCTAAGTGTCCATGCTGTATATAAATGTGACCAGAGTGTGCTGCAGGACAGTCAGTGACTCACACTGCCCACACTAAACATTTTAATGAGCCCTCAGTTAAAGGGGCGTCACGAGGTGAGATGATGGCTGCTGCCGTCGCATAACGAAGCTCATGGACTCTTTTAATGCTGGTGAACTGTCTGTATTGTGCTTTTCCTCCTTTTATTTTACAACCGCATCTTGTCACAAAATGCTCTGTTGCTCTGAACACAAAATTTGCATGAACAATATAATATATAAAGGTACACGTATTTGCTGAACAGCAGCATAAGGCTACTGCCCTGCCGTCTGCAGGGGGCGCTCAGGACACAGGAAATTGTACGTCTGTGTGATGCAAGGATTTGACTAGAATAATTTATTTATTGTCTGGGGGGGTATCAAAACTGTGGGAATATTTTTGTAGAATGCTTATCATGCTGTAGATCAGTGATTCCCAAAAGGGTGGGCAACTGCAGGTATGCTATGACAGGTTACTAAAAAAAAAAAAAAAAAAAATTCAATTTTGTAATAAAGTTTAAAATTATTGTTGTTGCTCTTCTTGTCATTCTTATTGTTCCTGTCCTCGTTGTTCTTACTTTTTCTTGGTGTTCTTGTATTTCTTCTTGTATTTGTCATGTTTTTGTCATTCTTGTTCTTGTCCTTCTTGTCATTTCTGTCCTTCTTGTTCTTTTTCTTGTCTTTGTTGTTTTTCTGATTGTTTTCATGTTTTTTGTGATTCTTATTCTTATCCTTCTTGCTCTTCTTATCATCCTTGTCCTTGTTGTACTTGTCATTCCTGTCTTTCTTGTCATTCTGATGTTTTTGTCATTGTTCTTGCTCTTCTTGCTCTTCTTGTCCTTGTAATTTCTGTCCTTTTTGTTGGCCTTGTTCTTTTTCTTGTTGTTCTTGTTTTTCTTGTTGTCCTTATGTTTTTGTCATTCTTGTTTTTGTCCTCCTTGCTCTTCTTATCGTTCCTGTCCTTCTTATCGTTCTTGGTCTTTTTCTTGTCCTTCTGATGTTTTTGTCATTCTTGTTCTTGTCCTTGTAATTTCTGTGCTTCTTGTTGTCCTTGTTCTTTTTCTTGTCATTCTTGTTTTTCTTGTCCTCATGTTTTTTGTCATTATTGTTCTTGTCCTCTTTGCTCTTCTTGTCGTTATGTACTTGTCGTTCTTGTTTTTATTATTGTCCTTTTCATGTTTTTTTGTCATTCTTGTTCTTGTTCTTCTTGTCATTCTTCTCCTTGTCGTTCTTCCTTGTCATCGTTGTGTCAGGCAAGCTGGGAATAGTGAAAGACACAACTAGACGTTACATGCTCCCCACGCAGGCAGAAATGATTTTTAACTTGATGTGCATTCGATGAAGGCATCCTGGAATTTTGTGTTAGGCTTTGAAAAATTGTGTAAAGTTCTTAAAATACAACAACTTCCTTATTGTCATGTTTATCTAAATGTAGAGTATCTTTCACCATAACAAACCTGAGGTTCTATCTTGATGGTGAAGTAAGAATGAGTTGTGCAATAAAAGTGACTTGCGCAGCCATGTCTAGTCACCACGGTGACTGATGCCCATTGGTGCCCGTGCTTATTTCCGGATTCCGTAACGTGAAGCCAGTCCAACATAGGTTACTCCCCTAGCCACGACCAGTACTCGTTTACAGCTGAGTGGACTGACGCAATGCAGATCCTGTGTCTTGTCAAAAGACTCAGACAGGTAGCACGAGTGGGATTCAAATGCAGATTAACATACCATATTTTCCAGTGTATAAATTGCAGTTATTTTTTTTACTAGTCCTGTGACAAATACTCCAGTGTGACTTATTTACCAAAAAATCAAACCTTCATTATTGTTTCTGTGAAGGCTCTCAGTTGTCCAGGTGGTTTCCATAGTAGAGAAGCTTGAATCTTCGACTGGACTGGGTTGCTTGACGCAAGAACGTTTCGCTTCAAATCGCAGAAGCTTCCTCAGCTAAAATTCTTGCTCTGGTATTCTGACTTCTGTCTTGACCCTTGTAGAGAAGAACAAACAGGAGCCACAAAAGCTGGAGTTTTAAACCTAACCAGACCCCTCCTACTGCTATTGGCTAGTGACTAAACAATTGCTTTAATTAGCGCCTATTGTGCTCTAGTTAGCACCCTCCTAATGACAGGGTAGCTGTCCCTCCTAACGATGGGACTGATGCCTCTCCTGACGGCTCTCCCCGGTTAAGGCTGGGTTTCAACTGTTTCACATATGATGCCTCCTTCACCCCTGTCTCAAACCATTTCTTCTCTCTGGCTAAGATTTTAACTTCCTTGTCCTCAAACGTGTAGTTAGTGTCTTTAAGGTGGAGATGAGCTGCAGACTGAGGTCCACTGGCGCCCTCTCTGCTGTCCTGGTATAGCCTTTTGTGTAATGGCTGCTTAGTCTCATGTAGTATGTAGTGTTCGGTACAGTTTTCCTGACATCTGATAGAATACACTACATTGCTCTGTTTGTAACTAGGGATCCTGTCCTTAGGGTGAACTAATTTCTGTCTCAAGGTGTTAACAGGTTTAAAGTAAACTGGGATTTTGTGCTGTCTGAAGATACTCTGTAGTTTTTCCCCTACTCCTGCTAAAGGAGCTCCTTATCCACTGAGCTACCTGCACTACAGTTACAATTCGAAATGTCGTAGTTGCTGATGATGCAACTGTTTGTGAGTCTATGCAATTACAAATGAGATATCGTACTTTTACAGCTGGTTTTGCCTTCATGTATGTGACTGCCTCTAGTACAAATTGTTATTCTAGTTTTGACGATTACCTGCAAAATGCAAGTTGTGCATATTTAACCCAAATAGTCACAGCTTCGTGGATGCTGGATGACAAACATTCATTGGAATTGGATTTACACTATGGTGCATAATGACAATTAAAAACAGGAACTGAAAGGAATTGAAGCTGGACTATAGTCCCAGTGAGACAGTGTAATAAAGTATGCCTAAAAAAACAGACAGGGTTTGAGTAAAAGTGACTGAGAAGAAAATGGTGCTTGATATGTGGAATTCAGCCTGGAGAGAGCTTCGTGACAGAGATTAATGTGAAAGAAAACCAAGGCCTACCTCCAGCAGATGGTTGTTTTGGGTCGTCAGTCCTCTGAGTAATGGCTCCATCAGCCACCATCCACCAACCAACAGGGCCTCGCACGAGGGGAGCCCTACAGATGTTTGCCTTGTTCCTGATCATCTACCAAGGACCACAGGCCAGAGCAGCCGAGCCTCAATTAAATCTGTTTGCGCTGCATTGAACATCAGTTATGACTGACATTTGTCAGGGAGAATTCTGGACGTGCAGTAAATCACATTCCTGCATGATTTTTTTTACTTGTCATCTTGGACTACTTCCTGTGGCTTGTTGTATTTCAGATTTGGAATATCTGCTTTTCCTAGGCTATATTAATTGACATTATCTGGATGAGTCTCACAGTTGTGAACTGTGTTGCATTGGCATCGACTTAGTCAAGCCATTTGAGGAAACGAAGTTCATATTGGACTTTTTTTGCTTTCTAAATACCCAGATAAGCACCAGCAAGTTTCACTTTCAGGCATCAAACTTGGAAAGTGACGGCTCAGATATTTTGATGATGAAGAAGCCAGGTGTTTGCTATCATTGGCTACATTTCAGTGTGTGTGATTGGTACCAAATCCTGTGTGGGTTTTATGCCACCTGACAAAATGGTAAAATGTTTCCAGCTCTGAGTCTGACCAGTCATAGCGGAGGATGTTGCAAACATTTTTCTCTGTTTGATTGAAGAGGAGCATTGTGCATTTCCTGTTGGGAAAGTGTAGTGACACGGACCCACAACAGGGGGCGTAAATGAACGGACAATGGAAGGAGACAAATTATAACACTTTACTGTTGTGAATGTCACAACCAAACACAGCAGATTCAGAATGTGCAACAGTCAATTAATAAAGGTGTCGTGTGGGCAGGCTCGACGATAGGAGACGCCCGTCTGGAAACGAACCGGAACCACACGATTTCCACCGCCACCTGAACCCGAGGAATACTGGAGCCGCCAAGTCCCAGAGTCCCCAGGTGGCCACCTTCCCGGCGTGTTGGATCTGGTACTGCTGGCAGAAAGCAAAAGACAGTCAAAGGGTGGGTGTGTGAACACCCAGTAACAATGGTGGGAATGCCACCTCCACCTCTCACTCAACACGTTGCAGCGGTCTCAGATGAAAAGGAGCGCCGTCTTGCACAGCCTCCATAAAAACGACCGGTTCTCCTGCAAACACTCACAATAACAGATTTATAAATCACAAAAGGCTGAGAGTATTACCTCCAGATGAAGATGATATCTCGGCAGTTTGGTGGAGGTGTCTTCCTGGTTTTATACCAGATGTGATGATTAGTGACAGCTGTCACGGATGATGGGTGACAGCTGTCACCACGGCTTGTTCCTGAGGCGGCAGCGCCTTCTCGTGCCTGAAGCCCGCACTTCAGGCAGGGCGCCTTCTGGTGGTGGGCCAGCAGTACCTCCTCTTCAGCGGCCCACACAACATTTCCACTATTGGAACCAGGACTAATCCTTGAAGTACCTCGGAGGGTGTCGTTAATCAGGTGGATCTTGTAGCGGACAAATGGCAGTATGTCTAAAAATATGGACGCTTTTTTCTGTGCTGCTGTTGTTTTTCACTCTCATCCTATTGTATATCTTGCATAAAAATCTGTCTTTTGAGCCCAGGTGGAATCAAACTGGAATTAAGTCTGCAAGGGTTATTGACAAGAGGCGAGCTAGAACTGGCCTTGGGGGAGCTGATGTTTGGAGCCAAACTTTAGAGATCACATGATTTAAAAACATGACTATAACTGCACTCTTGGTTTCTCCAAAGCTGTGATCCGTCATTTCAGGAATCAGAATAGTTTTATCCTTTGTATTCAAGCGTCCATTTGCCCGTTGAATGTGACCTATCTGAGTCCAGTGTGGCGGTGATGATTGATTTTCTTTGCACATTAAAGCAGCCCAGCTCTCCTTTTCTTAACAGTGCAAGTGAAAATGTATTCAGACAATGCTGTCATCACCTCCCACCCTGCAATCTACCACCACACAATTCACTGATGTCTTTTCCCATCTCATAAATGGGGTCGAGTCTGGTATCAAGGGTATAAAAGTTATTTCAATGACTTGTGGCAGCACTGTAAACGCCTCAAGACTCGATCTCAGTATTATCGCAGACCCCACGCAAAGAAAGCTAAAAATATTCCTCCCCTCCTCCTCTTCCCCTAAACAAAATGCAGAGGCTGGCAGAGCGTTCTTATGAACGCCCCTCCAGATCGAATGCTCCTCGTGTCAAGAAACTGTGCCAGGTTTACTCAGTTAGCACTCAGTTTTTCTAATTCAGCTCTGTTTAGGGCACGAACGGGCAACTGTGGTGCCCTGAAGGATCTGATGAGTCATACTTCAGCTGAGGGGCAGGGATAAATCCAGAGGGGGTGATGAGGGGGATATATCCTCCCCACCACCACCAGCCAAAAAAAAAAAAAAAAGATGCAAAGAAGAAAATTGAAGAAGACAGGAAAAAGTAGTTTTTTTTTGTTTTTTGTTTTTTAACAACATTGACAATTTTTTTTAGTCTTTGTCTTCCACTGGGGAAGAAATTAACATATCTCTCTATTTTCAACAATATGAAATCATTTTTTTACACTATTATCTGTCCATAGGAGTAGGATAAATGTCTATGATCTGCTTTTATCGCTTAGTGTTTTTTGGAGATTCCTGGCCAATCTGCCAAAAAATCCGCTGAGAAACATTTTTTTTTTTTGCAAATTTATTGAAATTGACTCTTTTTTTTTCTTTTTTTTTATTGTTCTTGTTTGATAAAAATGTGTTTGTCTGTTGACTTAACTCATTAACACTTGCAAAAATTAGCAAGACCACATTGTATATTATTGTCTTGTACATAGTAATGAAACATATGGTTTGCAATTTAAAAAAAAATGTCAATACAAATTTGACCTTTTGGTGATTCACGATGGAACGAGTTGTTCGCTACTAGTGTGTGTGTGTGTGTGTGTGTGTGTGTGCATGTGTATATGTGTGTGTGTGTGTGTGTGCATGTGTATATGTGTGTGTGTGTATGTAAAATTAGTGACAATATTATGAGAAGATTGCTCAGTTGCAATTAATCAAACCCCCCACTAAAAAAAGTCTGGATTCACCCCTGCTGACAGGAGAAACTCATCAGTAAAAATCCCCAGTGCTTTTTATAAAAAATATCTCATGGTTGCTGTAGAAACCAGTGGTGGTGTAGGACCTGTTGAGAACGAGGGTTGTGAGGAAAGTGGACCTGAAAACAGGATTTTGTTGAGCAAAAAGTAAAAGCCCTTGCTGTCGGTGCAGGTAATCATATCTGGAGCTCTCGCTGTGGACTTCTCTGCCTCAGGTTCTCTGCACTGTGGCCTTGTAGAATGTAATGCTGTAATCTCTACAATATAGCTCTAGATATGGTGTGGGTGTGTGTGTGTGTGTGTGTGTGTGTGTGTATACACGCACACACACTGCCCACGCACACACACAGCTGTTTGTCCTCGCTCACCTTCGGCTTTCAGAATCTTCCCAGACTCGTCTGTCCCTGAGCTCAAAGCTAAACTATGAAAGGAGCTCCTTTTGAAGTGTCAGACTGTATTGTTTTCTGACAAGACCTTTTATCACATGCGTAGCTTTTACTGTCTCTCTCAGCACTTTGCTGCTCGGCCAAGGTCACTGGAATTATTCTGCGTCCTCATGTGAACATGTCAGAGAGGCTGCATCAAAGGAAGGTTATTCTCTGCCCGCGTTGATGTCGACATTATATGGCCAACATGTGAATGTGGATAATGTCTGCAGCACAGTGACCCTCACGAGTTACCAGCTATAAGAACAAACCAACGAAGGCTTTATTACTTACATGTTCATAATCATGACAGAGCCAGTAAAAAAGTAAAAAAAACAAACAAACAAAAAAATGCTGTTGGAGGAAGCGATTAGTGAGTTTTTTACAACAGTTTTGTGACATATGTACTCCTGAGCTGTAGGGGGAGCTCTGTAGAGAAGAATATGACCCCCCCAAAAAACCAGCCAAAACAGCAAAAAACTGAACAAACGTACATAGTTTGATTCAAGTCTTGGTCACTTACCTCACTATTCTCCTTCCAGCATGGCTACCTAGTTTTAAGAGCGGTCTCCTAAGTTAGTTAACATAATGAGACAGCCAACGTGGGCTACTGCTAGCCTATGTTGGCTCTCTCAAACAAAATAATAGTATCTTTCTTTATGAAGTTTAAGTCACACTGTGACTGATTGAGGAAATGTATGAGTAACCTATGTCAAGGATTCAAAGAAATTTTATTGTCATATGCACAGAAGAACATGTTCCCTGCACAATGAAATGTGTTTACTGCATTTAACCCATCCTAATTGCCAGTAGGAGCAGAAGTCGACATTAGGCGCCCGGGGACCAGCTCCAGATGTACATCCCTGCCTTGTGTGAAATTTCTGTTTGTGTCCGTTTTTCTCCTGTACAAATCCTCTTCTCGTTCATTAAATGCGTTCCTTGTCAGCTGATGTCTGGCGAGTCTGTCAGAAAATTTTGTGTGTCCTCAAAACTTTGAGCGGCAACCAGACGCAGAGCTTTCCTGGTGGTTGCACATCTGTTTACCATTTTGTCCTGTACTTGTTCGTTAGTTTGCCAGTAGACTTCCGGTAGACCTTAAGTTTTATCCATGTGTTATCTGTTTGCCTTCTGTTCACGTCCGTTGGTAACATGCAGTGGTTCCAAAATCCACCAGATAAAGAAATGGATTATCAGATTTTTGCCACTGGATAAATTATTGCAACCTGACGACTTTAGGTTAAGAAGGAGAATAATTTAGATATGTTATTAATATGAATTGAAACTCACCTTGGATTCTTTGAACAGTTTGGTACATCTGTCCTTTTAAGTACTTCATGCTAAATTTGTGGTGTTGCCTCCTTTCCTCCGAATTGTTTGATTTGCTTTTATAAGTCAGTTATTTGTCCTTGACCATCTGCCTCAGCCACAAACTACTTCCACACCCGACTCTTACCAATATTTTTTATTACAATTACAATGGAGCAGCGCTCATGCAGCATCTACTACTACCATCTTCCATATGCAGTTTTTCCCATTCTTCGTCATTTGGCATTGAGGGTCAGACTAGACTGTGTGTAGGCATAAATACTGTTTCTATTGGGTCTGGAAGAATATAATACTCAATACCTCTGGTACCAACGCTACTTCACAAAAACGAGTATCCTTTCATTGTTAAAACTTTGGTGTTGACTTTCCACTGATCTGTTTCTGGAACATCTTTCATTCCTTGACATGTGATGAGTCTCACGTCTTCTGCCTGCCAACATGACTGCTGTGTTTAACGGCTTTAACAACAAATACCTACTACTATATGCAACAGGTTGGTTGTTGTGTCTCCAGGTGCTTGAAATCGAGAAATATCTCCACCTGGTGGACATTTACCATTAATGCAGGTACAATAGAATTTCCTGAAGAGCTCTGGTGTATTACAATGTTTACACTTTCATTTTAGATATCTGAGGAGACAAGTAGAATGTGACATGAGAGAGAACAGTAATTTGAGGTTATTCCAAATACATTTTGAGTGTTAAGAATTTCATTCCATTTGACTTGTCACACATTCTGCTTGATCATTAGCCATATCTGATTCAATTTTAAGTAGTTTTTCCAAATATGAGGATTAGAGCTGTGAAGTGTCATGGCGCCGTTCATGAGGCAATAACAAAACAAAGCCTGCGATGCATTCTGGTGTTTTTTACAAGAAAATACCAGGGAACTAAGAGTTTATAATGGTGGAATTGATCATTTTGGAGCTTTGTGACAGATATGGCTGTCGACCACTGTGTGTTGAGCAGATGCAGTGCAGCACTGCCTCCAGTGTGGTCGAGTGCGGTGCCGCATCCACCACATTGTAGAAATGCGTTTGGTGGCCACCCAGGCTGGGTTCATACCCACATCTGGATTGTAGCCATTCGTGTGCTGCAGTTGCCAGGTGAAGCATGGACATTGCTTGGCCTTTTCCAGTTGCTGGGGTCCTCAGTACGGAGACACCTACGTCTTGGATCATATCCAGAGAAACACATGGCCCAAATGTTGTCACCAACATTCACTCACAATAAAAAGTACTTTTGTACTTTTGGCACCAAGTCATTCTAGCAATACCCAAGGACCCTCCACTGAGACCTAGCACCCCGTAAAGCTTTGATGTGGTTGATGGTAGACTTCTTGGGTGTGAAGCCAGAATGCTCCGGTTGCTGCCTGGTCAACGTAATGCCTCTGTAGTTGTTGCAGCAACAACAACAGCATGTTCTTTCATCAAGTTTGTGGGGATGATACTTGTCTCTCAGATTAAATCAAAGATTATTTGCTGTACCAGGAAAACAGTATCTCCACCCGCCTGAAGAAAATTTGTTTCAATATTCAGGTCCCAAGAGCATTCTCTGCTCTGAGCTATTTTACTGCATTTGTGATCTCAAACAGTAACATTTAATGGTTCACAGTAGATTGGAGAATTGGGCACAGAAAACCCCTGTAATGGAGATGTCTAATATCCTGGTAGGAGGCTAGGCCTTATGTACCTGCTCAAAGTAGCCAACACAGCAGAGACGTCTGGCAGAACTGACCCATATCATGCCATGACTGTGATGGGACAAGGTGTAGGTTTGGAGGAATAAAGTCCTTTGATTTGTCTGTAAGCAAAACGAAGGTCATGAGACAGATAATGACCTTATCACAGATTCCTTGAACAAAGACCTCCTTGTCTACCCTCATGGACACTACTGCCCGCTTCCTCAGCTCCCCATACAGCCTGGAGTTTCCTCTTGTGGAGATTGGCAACCCCTAGCAAATTTCATGGTCTTGCCATGGAAGATATCCTACATTCCATTTGGTTCTCCATTTGGCTCCATGTCTGGGAATCCTCCAGGCAGATTTAGTGCAGTCTCACAAGAAAAAGTCTGATCTCAAAGTCTAGCACACATTTGGAAGCTGCTGGTCTGTAGTCAGACTTCACCAACTGACCAATTCTGTAGACCCTACAGATCAGCCAAAATCTCCAGCGCCTTTCCTCAAGAATATAATCAGTCTCATGAGTAGCACCTGCCAACGTTTTGTGATGTCGACGTCGATTAACATTGAGCCATTGTTGTTGTGGTTGCTACCTGCCCTGTGGTTGAAATCACATGTGGCCAACACTCTGTCAGTCGTCACCGAGTGAAGCCGTGGATAAAAGCCGAAGTTTTCTTCGCTAAGATATCGCTCACTGTGGCCAGGTTTGAGAAGTTCAATGAAGTCTTTTATGAATTTGATGCTGTAGCAAAGTTCACTGAGAGGCCTCTGGCCTGATTAGCTCCTGCCTGGTTTTGAGAAGCCCTCGCCGCCCCTCAGGTCATGTTTCTGATCTGTCACAGCGGCGGTAACAGCAGTTGAAGTCCTCTAATGGAAGATGTAGGTTAAATACACAGAGGAGCAGATCTTACTAGTCTTTCCCCACGAGAGGAGGCATTATTTGATCTACGCTCTTGTAGCATAGCAAAGAAGTGCTGGAGAAAGGAAGAAAGACAGAGAGATGGCGGGCTTTGAATAATTTGTTTGTTTCAGGAAAACACTTCCTCCTTCACTCTGTGTTGACGAGGCTCCGTAATGAGACCCGAGACTCCCGGGAAAGTAACTATCTCATAAGCAGGCCATGTAGCAGATATGAAAGTGACACAACATACTGTAGAGTGTCGGAACGCTCGCCTTGATAGCACCGAGCAGGCGCTGCCTTGGTTTATTACATTTCTCTGCATCTTAGTGTTGTTCTTGTTTATGTTCAGCTCATTAGGGCGCATGACAGCTCGCTTTGGCAGGAGGACGAATTCTACAGGGTCGAACATTTGCTTCAGATTTTACTGTCGCCTCTCATCTGTTTCCGTTATTCACTTGCCAATCCAAAAAAGGCCTTTATTTTGTAGATCAAGTGCATTTTTTTTTTTTTTTTTTTTTTGCTTGTGTTAATTATCCCCACTGAGCGGCAGGTTGGGGTTTCATTCAAAAAATGTGAACACTTTGTTACAAAGCTTTGTTTAAGAGTGGATCAGTGGTGTTTATATGCTGCGTGACCTGACCTTTCACTCTGTTTAATAGTAACCATTTATTGATTTCTTGAAAGCCATTGTGTGTGTGTGTGTGTGTGTGTGAGTGTGAGTGTGCGCGCGCGTGCATATATATATATATATATATATATATATATATATATATATAATATGTATGTGTGTGTGTGTGTGTATTACATGGCATCCTGTCGCAGCTGTCGCTCACGTTGCGCCTGGTGTGAAAGCGGCATAACAGACAAAATTTGCTGGTCCACCTGAATCCATTATATGCTACTTTTACTGTATTTTAAAATGTGATATTTTACCAATATACTAACAAATCACTAGGGGGTGCTCATGGACCATCAGTGGTCTGTGGACTACTGTTTAAGAAAGGCCACCACAGCTGTAGTAATTCTCTTATAGCTTTTTTGAAAAGCTAACTAGCTATACAGGCATTTCTATTAACAATAATATTGATTTGCTGTAAAATAGTACCTGTGTATCTGAAATGCTGTATTTCACTTTAATGTTCAGTAAGTGTGACATGACACTGTATTCCATTTTACTCTGATAAACAGGGAGATCACAAGATGGCCATAGAAAAAAATATTTAGGAATCTTTGCAGCACCTGTGTGTTGTTTTTATCCTACCATGTGGTTCTCAATAATATTGCCACAAATCCGACAAATGGAAGCAACCAAACATTTGTTTGTTTTTTTTGTCTCCGTTAATTGCATTTCTTCAGCATTGAGCAGCAAGGGGCGTTCAGTCTGAAAGTCCCTTAAATTGCCTTTAAGCTCCTGAATGTGTGTTGGTTTGTTATTTTATTCCGACACTGGGATCCGGCAGGGTGGGTGCTAAAGGGAGAATTCCTTTTTCAAAACCCATTTGCACGTCGTAATGTTTTATGGATGCGTGTTTTTAGGCGAACTAAAACAGCTCTCAGGTGGAGCCAAGTTCCTGGGTGCCGCCTGCCGACACTCTGAACAAACCCTTAGAGTCCAGCAGTCTGCAGCTTTGGCAGCGAGATCCCTGCAGGTGTCAGCAACACAACACATATTGATTTCACAAAATAGCTTTTATTGATTATTGTTTTTTAAAAAATAGAACTACTTGCACAAGCACATTGAGACAACTGCATCAGAACCTGTGGTCATCATCACATATATGCTGTGGCAAAGGAAGAAGTGCGAAAGCATCCACAAAAATAAGCTACAGTTATATCAAAATGATAAATCTTGCGTTCAGGCAGGAGAGTTGTAACTCTTTGTACTTTTAGGACTCTGGCGCGTTAGAAGCAAATGAAGTTGCGTGCTGATGATGAGCCGGCGCCGCCACGGAAAAAGAGGAATCTCTTGCTTCAGTTTCTCCGTCGAATCCTGCAGATTGTTCCCTCGTATCCAGAGTGACAGCTTTAATAATCAGTTTCTACTGGTCCAGCGAGCATTTGGAGAAATGATAAACACATAAAGTAACACAAGAAAAGGTGCATCTGAGTCGTCTTCTTATAAAGAAGACATGATATGAACATGAGGATGGAGCTGTCTGAGGGAATCGGGATCCCTCTGCACCTTATTATCTCATAGATGTCTGTGTACCACGGATACATGTGCTTTACTTACAGCAGGAGGTGGGCAACTGGTGGCCTGGGGGGCCAGATGTGGCCGTCATCTTAAATCAGTCTGACCTTCAAATGCATTTCCAATTAACAAAAATAGAAATTATGAAATAGTTTTATTTTGTATTTAATTGCAGTTGATTATAAATCACAGCTTTTTTTTTTCTTGTATTTTCAGCTCATTAATTTGGGATTTTTCCGTGTTATATGTGTTATATGTATATGTATATATTTCTTTTGTTATTGTTTTTTTTCTTTCTTTATTTTAATGTATTCACAACTTGACTTGTCTGCAAAATTTCCATCCTTCCAGCAGAGTCTTAATCGGAAAAAAATAATAATTCAAAGCCCTGCATGCCAAAAAAAGAAAATCATACATTTCTGACATCTATTAATGCCTTTTTTGCTGAATTTTTGGGTTTCAAGTAGGAAATCTACCAGAAGCCCTGAAATGTTCATGTCGCTCACTACATACAAAAGCTGCTCAAATGTGCATTGTGGTCTTGACTGTTTATTTATTTGCAGTTAGCTTTTGACAAAAATAAGGTGGACTGACAGCAAAAAAAAACCCAGCAACTTACAGTTGTGTCTGTTGCTCTTATGGGCAACTTATTTGTGGTTTACCTTTACTGTAATTTAAATTGCATTTTGGTTACTTAAATTTAAAAGAAGCTGATGTGTTTGAAATGTCTGGAAGGGAACCGTGTCAAATATGAAGAATTTTAATTTGAGGCGCCACTGCAACATTTTTTAAAAAATAACTGCAGGTAGTATTTATTTTCATACGCAAGCTGTTTTAAGGTATCTTAAAAAGCTGCAGTGAAAGTGCTGTGTAAATGCATCTTTCTGTTTTATGTTGATACAGAAAATAACTGAATTCGGAGTAAATTAAATATGATTTAGGATGGAGCCAGCCAGCCCCCCTTCACCCCGCCCCCAATCTAGAATCTCCCACAGTGGATCCGATCACACACGCTGCTGCTGTGCTTTGGAAAATGAGAACTAACGAGGATTTAAAACGGACTTTACAGACATCTAAGTGACTGAAGACCAAGTCCGACAGAACAAATCACCACACGTCTCTGAAACATTTACGAATGTATAGTTCATGTACAAATAATGCAGTAAAAAAATAAACTTAACCCCAGATAGTATTAAAAACATGTCACCATGAGACGATTTGGCACATTCTGGATGTCAGTGTTAGTCGATGACATGACACATTCTCTACGATCTTTATTGCATTAGTTCGGGTGCCTGGGCAGTGAGATACCATCAGGAGACCAGTTCTGGTGGGTGCAGGATGGCTGGTTAGGATGGAGCCAGAGCGTCCTGAGACGGCTGCCAGAACCGACAGCAGCGCCCACGGAGCTCCCGGTGTGCCGACAGCTACGTGCAGGTGGCAGGCTGGGCTTTGCCGTCTGCTCTTCCTCAGGAAGCTGCATGTTTGTGAGAGAAAGGGAGAGAATGTGCAGTTCTGCACATCGCTGCCAAAGCCTGATATGAACATTGCCAATTCCAGGACGAAACAATATTCGTGCGATTGATTGGCGCCGTGCAAAACACGGCGTCGTGAAAGCGTGACGCCGCTAGTGGCATATAGGCTGGAGGTTTGTTGTGTGTGTTGGGCAGCCGCACTTTCAGCAAGCATCTTGTCAAAGATTAGATTCGTGCAAACGTATGACACATGCAGGATGGAGTGAGTAAAAATAAAGAGGTGTGATGGAGGAGAAAAGGATGACTGGTGATACCTTCTGCAGGTGCAGCCTGGGAGCATGTGTGTGCTGCTGATGCACTTGGAAAACAAGCCACATATGGGCAGTGACTCAAGGCTTTATTTATTTATTTTTTTAGCTGTCTGCTGCGTAGCTACTCCTTCGACCATGACTCCAAGCTTTTCTTTCACTGCTTCAGTCTGCCTCTTTACCCCCCCCCCCCCCCCCCCCCCCCCCCCCAAAAAGCATTATCTGGAACCTTTGCCTTGCATGAAAAGAGTTGTGATGTTGCCTAGTGCAGAAGAATGATGTAAGTCCTCCCTCCTGTGTGAGCAGAGGCTCCAGTGAAAGTGTCAGGAAGTGTAACAGCAATGATGCAGCTTCAGCATTAAAATAATACTGGTCAGCAGCAACAGCAACCACAACAAAAAAAATAATTTCTTGCATGGACTTTGAGAACTGATTTAGGGTAATTTTGGGGTGCTGAATCCAAATCTGAGCTCAGTTTCCTCGATCACATCACGTTGTTTTTGCAATCTGCATGCTCCCTATTGATGGATTACACAAAAGTTGCTCATTCACTCACAAGTTTGATGCCACTAATTGTGCACAAAAGCAGCTTCAAAAGCATAGTTTTGAAACCAGGGTCGCAAAATATGAACAAAGGTGTGCGAGACTGCAGCTTTTGCTTCAATGCTTGATACGAGAAATATGTTTTCACATCCTAAAATGTGATGTGATTGGCAAAAACTAACAACAGATTTGGATTCAGCACCCCCAAGTTACCCAAAATCCATTGCAAAACTCCATGCAAGAAAAATCATATTGACCAGTGTAATGAATGGTCATGAGTGCAGTGGGAAAGAATATTTGTAGGAGTCGAAAGGGGGAATGTTCAATGCAGCACATGCAAATATTCTTTCCCGTTGCACGTATGGAGATGATGCACTGTTTTACACGACATCTAAACAGATCATACTCCAGGCAAAGCTACAGGATAACTTCCTCGTATCGTGGACAAATTTTTTATGAAAAAGTAGTGGACTCGTTCAAGGAAGTGAAATGTATGGAACCAAAATGAATGAAAAATGACAGAAATCATACAGTGAGACTATCAATGCCACATGAGGTACAGTTCACACATGGGACAAATGACAAGCATCTATTTAGGTGTTGTGTTAAATGCATAGCTCCACAATTACAAAATTTACTATAAAACAACTAAAGATCTAGTCAGCAAGGTGAGGTGATGTGCTTAAAGAATTTGTGAATGGACAAGAAAAGTAATCAACTGTTTTGGTAAATAATCATTTTTCTCAAATAAGCATCAACAGCATGTCAGATGTCAGGATTTGAGCTTTTTTCTGTTTTTAAACACTAAAGTAAATATGCCATATTGTCCAAAGTACTACAAGTATTTTCTGTATTATCACTTAAATTTATTTATTTATTGCATTGTTGTAATGTACTTTTTATTATTGCCACTTTTTTGTTATATTATTTGAGTTTATTTAATGTTTTTTGATTCCTGGGAAAGCCCTATATAAATAGTAGTAGTAGTTGTTATTATTGTTGTTATCATTATTATTAATATCTATATATTAAAAGCCAAGTGGCCTCTGTGTACGTGTGTGTAACTTCCGTCATGGACAAACCAGGGAGAGCGCAGATTTGTCGTTTGGTATGTTTATGTATTTTAGGTCAAGGATGAACAACGCAAAAAACGGAAAGTTGATAGGACTATTTTTGGAGAAATTAGGGATATTAGGTAACGACGGTGAACAATGGACGCTCATATCACCATTAATCAGTCTCTGGTAACCAGACAAGCTCTGACCAAAGGAAATATCTCAGCCTTGCCAGTTGTAAAACATGAAATCAACTAAATGTGCCAAATAATAAATACAGTGATGCACAAAACTTTCTCATTTTCGTTTCTTGCACATTCAGTTAAAATTGTTATAGAAACTTTACATAATTTACTACCACCCTTGAAAAATGTCAGCTACCTAGCCTGTGGATCCACACCAGCAGCATGCTAGTTATTATTATCATCATCATCATCATCATAATTTTTTTTTTTTTTTGGCATGTAAGTTGCACAGGAGTATTATGTCGCAGGACCTCGCCAAATAGTCAACAGTGGTGACTTATACTCCAGATACAACAGTATTTGGGTTTGAATGACAGCCTTGTACTTTCATGGATATTGACTCGGAGCAGAACGATACATCATGTACTGTGATAACTGTATCATGGAGCTTGTATCATATCATATTATTTCTTTGAAATCAGCATCATAATTCCATAAAAAGTTGATAATGACCTCTTGCAGGAGAATCATAAATGATTTATGAAATATGCAAATGGTGAAAGAGAACATCAAGGATGACAAATTAAACTTCAGTGGCATGTTTCTTTAAACATTGAGCACAGATTACTTTCTGCGTAATTAATGTGAACAGGATGCAATTATGTATCTTGATATTTATCGTATAGCGGAGCCTCCTAATATTTATCCTACAAGCTCACGGCTTTGGGAAACTGGAGCATATTTATTGATTTATATATATATATGGAGTTTTTATTAAACTGTTTTTGCCATTTGTCGGACTGACTAAATTTGGAAAAAGTCGAAGTGCACTCGGAGTGCAAACCTGCACTGGAATATTTATTGAAGTCCTGCCACCCACTGTTGTCTTTGAGAGAGGGAGGTAGTCAGAAGCTTTATCACGATGATGTCATAAGGCTGGAATATTAAAGTGATCAAAGCAAAAATTGTGACACAGCTCTGAATCACTGCTTTAATCAGCTGTTCCCTGAGCAAAAGACCATTTGTCCAAAATGTCATTAAAGTCCCGGCACCACTTTTCCCCCTCAACACCGCTGGAAGTCAGTCAGTCAGTCAGTCAGTCATGCCACATTTCACTAGTGAGTGAGATAACGTCACTTGTACTGGCCTGATTGTCACCAAACATGGTACATGCATTGCAGATGGTGACCCCAAGAATTTTGGGATCAAAAGGTCAAGGTCAGGTTTGTAAAAACCTTGTGAGAATAATAACTGCCCGAATGTCACCAAACGTGGTAGGTGTGTTATGTATATTGACCCCAAGAAGCCTATTTGTTTTGGATATAAAAGGACAAAGGTCATGGTCACTAGGGCATACTTCGTAAAAATCGTAAGCACAGTAACATCTGTCCTAATTGTCTCATTGTCACCAAACGTGGTGTATGTGTTAGGCATATGGGGTCAAAGGTCAAAATCACTGTACTGCACTTTGTAAAAGCCTTCTGCAGAAAAGCGTCACTTGGCTTGGCCGTGGCTTTGTGCGGACTAGGTGCTTGTTGAAAGATCCTGCCACCAGCCAATCTAAAAACTGCGATCAGATACCCTTCGACCTCCTCCTGCTGGGGAGCCGAGCAGGAGTTCTGCAGAGGACGTGTGCTGTGTTTCTCTGCACCATCGTACATTTTCATAAAATTTACCGTAACTGAATTTGAACTCAGTGGGCCGATGCAGTCGGGTTAGAAATGAGTGTTTGTCTTTGTAACAGCAAAAAGGACAAGCTGTCTTAAACACCTACCAGATCACTAACTGCCACACAACCTCTTGACAGTAAAGAGATTTGGGCTGTGAGTCCTGTTACCATGGCAGTGTGGAGGAGGATGGCCACAGTGAAATGCACGTGCAAAAAGCCCACCGCGTCTCAATGGCTGGCGTGCACGTGAGGGCATGCATGTGTGCGGGTGTACACGTCCATGCCTGTGTTGATGAGCTCACTGGAAATATGCGTGAAAGTGTGTCTGTGGACTGAAGCCGCTTCCCGCAGGCGCATTGTTTGTGTTTGGATGGAAATAAGAAACACCGCCGGACACTTCTTTCTCTCCGTCTCTCTCATATTTGCACCTGCAGAGGAAAGCAGCCATTTTTTCCTGCTCCCACCTCTCCTGACAGTCCTCTTTGAACACTTCCAGAAGAGTAATGGTTCTACAGCTTTTCAGGCACAGGCATTGTGTGGCTATGTCTAATTCCAGGCATGCCTCTGTTTTAATGCACAGACAGGCTCCACACAGCATGCGTTAGAGGCAAAATATCAACATCATTCTAGTAGCTAACAAAAAAAATCTCAACGTTTCATTCCACTCCACCGAGCATTCTAGTGGATAAAACTGCAATGGCTTTACCATGGAAGGGCTTCCACCTACAGCTTAAATTGCCTAATTTGTCAAATGTGAGCGTACCAAACGATTGTAAAGAGCAGCTAAATGATTGCTTTTTTTTCTTCGTCATCTTCTTTAAATCCAAACCTTTGGTGAGGAAAATAATCTACACGGAAGGCTTTCTTATTTGCTTATTCCATTCCCCAGAGAACTCTTTAAGCAATTTACTGATGAAGGCTGTCTGCATTTGGTTTGCGGCTTCCTTCCATCCTGCAGAGCCTTAAACATCCACGCTGTTTGTTCAGCGGCTCTGCTGAGGGAATACCTCCACTGCTTGTGCTTGCAGGACCCAAAGA
Source organism: Thalassophryne amazonica (assembly GCF_902500255.1). NCBI lineage: Eukaryota > Metazoa > Chordata > Actinopteri > Batrachoidiformes > Batrachoididae > Thalassophryne > Thalassophryne amazonica. The sequence goes on along the minus strand of NC_047121.1, from coordinate 55,004,937 downwards.
TACAAGAGAAGAGAAAAATAAATTCAAGGTTGTGTTCTCTGCTCTTTTTTTTTTTTAAATCTGCTTCCATAAATCCAGGAGAGTTTCCCCCTCCGGCTCATCTTGTTTTAGCCGAAATGCACCCAGCGCTACTTTGTTACACGTAGTCCTGCAGGCTGTAGCCGGTCTTATTGTCTAAAGGGGAGAGGGAGCAGTACTGGTGCTGGAGCTCCTGCTGCTGCTGCTGGAGCAGTTGTTGCTGCTGAAGCAGTAATTTGTCAGGGGGAGGCAGCAGCACCAGGTCTTGAGGTCCGTGCCTCTTCCCGGAGCAGGACATGCAGAAGATGGACCCTCCCACAAAGAGGAAACCTGCAGAAACAAAGGCCACGTAGACGGCGCCGCCGGGCTCAAACTTATTGCTCTCCGGCACGCTGGAGTCCAGAAAGTTGGTGATGACCTCGTTGGTAAACCAGGAAGCAGGCACCAGACAAAGGAAGCCTGCAGCCATGAAGCAGCCACCACTTGCAATAGCAGCGTGCCTTTTGGAACGCCGCCCACCTCCCCACCGGGTGCACTTGAGCCCCAGGGATGCCAGGCAGAGGCCCATGGCAGCCATCACGCAGCACAGCACCATGGTGGTGCGGGCAGTCTGCAGGTACGCCGGCAGGGACAGCACCGAGTACTTGAGTGTGCAGCTGAACACGCCGGTGCTGTACCACGTGCAGTCCATCCACAGTCCCTGCATCTGGGAGATGGCTGTGATGATGTTGGAGCCCACCTCTGCGCTGACCTTCCAGTTGGGCAGCAGAGTGGCAACCATGGCGCCCATGATACCCAGCAGTGCGAGGACAAATCCAAATATCTGCATTCCAGTGGATGCCATGCTCCGTGTCGAGTGGCTGCCGCCTCAGCCCTCCTGCTCACCCGGCAGCATTCACCCCGTGCCACCCGGGCACACTGACCCCTCACTCGCTCTCTCTCACCACAGCTTCCAGTCCCTGGCTTCTCAGCTGCTGCACCTCTGGAGTCCAAGCACTGGAGGAAAGAAATGAGAAGCTGAAATGAGTGCGCGTCCTTTCTACCTTCACTCACCTCAGTTTTTTCTTACGGGAAACAAAGGACGGTGTGAAGCGAGCGGCACTCAATGAGAGCCGACTGGAGGTGAGGAACACTTGTGCATGTGTGCTGGCTGCTCCTCCACCTGAGCCCCACAGGGCTGTTTATTAGAGAAATGAGTTTGTGGTATTCACGCTGCTCAGTGGCTTAAAGCTGCAGCGCTGCCTGCTGCCAGATTTCACTGCAAGCCGCCAAAACCAGCGGCGCCGTCCGGCGGCACAAGCAAACTTCTTTTTCTCATTTGCTTGCATTTGTGCTGCGCAGACCTGCTCTGAGTGTTGACTGGAGAGAAGCGACTCTTACCAGGCTGGTGCAGAGCTGCTGCTGCTGCTGCTGCTGCTGCTGGCGGCGGCGACGCGTCACGTTGTTGAGTGCACACGAGCACACTCACAGGCACACGGAGGAGGAGAGGAGGAAGATCGAGTCCAGACCGCAGATCCATTCAGGTCATCCATGTCCTTAGTAACAGCGCGTGAGAGCAGAGAGGACACTCCGATCTGTAGACCAGCTCCCCCTCTCCTCCTCCTCCTCCACTCTCTCTCTCTCTCCTGTGCGCCGGAGAGCGACTCACACGCTCACGTCACATGCGCAGAGAAAATCCTCCTCCTCATCATCATCTGCTTTCACAGGCGGTGTTGGATTTGTTACTCCAAACTACCACATTAACATTCGTTTTCACGCCTTTCAGCTCTAATTAATCTAATTACCTGCACCAAACAGGAAGTGTCGTCAGGGTTTTTTTTTTTTTCTTTTTTTTTTTTGGTGGTGGTGGTGGTGGTGGTGGTGGGGGTGGTATTCCTGACAATTAGCCCAAGTCTTAATAGTTTTCAGCCACAAAGTGGTGGAATAATAAATCCTGTCGAGAGAATCTATTAAATTTCGGTGTTAATTGGGATCCAGATGTGGATTCTGGCTCATTTATGACGTTATTTGACACAATAATGTGGACTTTTATGAAGACTTTGCTCAGTTTCATTGATTGATTATTAGTTACTGTCAAATGTCAAATTTTAGAACAGAGGTGGGGTTAATAAAGCTGCTGTGTTTTTGTTTTTATCCCCTGGGGAATTGTGTCGTGGTGATTTACGTCCGTCTGTCTGTCCCAAAAAGGGTACAAGCGTTCTGAAATCAACCCTCACATTTTTAGGTGGAATTTCATGCAACTTGGTACAGTTCCTTGTTATAGGTTGGTAATACGTATATTTTAATATCATTTGAGTTGGGGGCATGTTACCATGATTATGGACCTTGATTATCAAAGCTAGACTTCTGAAATCAACTCCCCTCATACTTATAGATGGAATTTTCTGTAACTTGGTACAAGTCCTTGTTGTAGGTCGATAATATGCATATTGTAATATTGTACAAGATTGACACATTTTGGCAGAGTTATGGCTCTTGATTAACAAACCGAGACAGTTTCATGAGTTGGTGCCTGTATTTTAAAATCAACTCCTCACGTATTTAGGACAAATTTTGTGAAAATTGTTACAATTCCTTGAAATATTATCAGAATGTAGCGAGCACTTGTACCAAAGCTGCATCTGCCAGTGGGGGGGGGGGGGGGGGCTTGAAATAATAACTTGAAATAATGTTGTGAATTCAAAAGCAAAATTCCAGGGTTGTTTGGTCTTGGCAGCTGTCTGAACCATTTGCAGTTACTGTGCCCCCAACGTTTCAAAGTATGTAAAGCTCCCAAATATTTATACTCCTGTGACTTTGTGATGGCGTGTCCATGTGACTTATGGTAAATTATATGATGCCTAAAGAGATGTTTGTAATTTGATTGGTGGATTCTATGTCACATGATATTCATCATTCGTCCCATTGCGTGGGTGATGTTACTACCGTGCATTTTTTTTGCTGTGCATGTTTGGTTCTGTTTACGTTTTTTTTTTTTTTTTTTTTAATGTATTTCTTGCTTCCGTTTGCCCTGCATTTATTTTTTGTTCTTGTTGTTTTTTGCTTCAGTTTACCTTGCATTTTTGTCCCATATGTTTCGCTCTATTACGCTCCTCCATTAGCATTTTTAAAAAATGCTTCCATGATACAAGGAATCTAATACAAGCCGCCGAGCTCATAGGGTCATCCTCAGCAGCTGTGGAATCAGATGAAGAAATAGACAAGTTTTTTGCTGAATTTACGAAACCAGCTCATCAGCGGGTTGTCAGATAAGATAAGATAAACTTTATTGATCCCACAACAGGGAAAATCACTTGTTGCAGCAGTTTATCGTGCGTTCAATGAGCTGCCTGCCAGCTGGAGTCACCTTCTGGGTCCCGCTGCCCTCAGATTCTTGTACCAATCACAAGCACCTCTGTAACTTTAAGTAAAATATCAAATGAGGTTACTCTGTCCGAGTGTCATATAAAACAAATACAGTTGCATTTAAAAATAAATAAAGTTCAGTATTTTTTTCAGGTATTTCAGAGAGTAAAAATGTTTCATATTCTAGTTTTAATACATAGCAACTAAAATGTTTGTCATTTTTCTTTATTTTAATTTTGATAAGAAAATCTGTGTTCCACTTCACCACAAAGGCTCTGCTGTTTAAGACTTTTTCAGTTGGATGGTTCAACTGAAAATGAGACAAAATTAGACTAAACAGTCTCTGCAGAACAGATTAATATGACAACTGGTAAATACATGAACAATGAAGTAATGAATGCATGATTTTTTTTTTAATCCTCACCCAGATTAGCGTTTGCCAAAAGTACTTCTTTTTTATGACTGGAATAATTTCCCGAGTAACATAATCCAGCAGATAAAGCTAAAATGAAATAAATCCCATTTGTGTTGAAGTCCTTTATAACCATAATGCACTGCAGCTGCTCTCATAAGATAAGAAGATGCCAAGATGGAGATAAGACCTCTGAAAGCAGCCCCTCGCGCTCTGAGCCGGTCAAACTTCTGTCTCTTGAAGGCTTCAGAGTTTGCGAGATGGTCCAGAGGGCAAAGGAGCATGTGCACCCCACACATCTAAAACCGGCCTTCCTGAGGCGCATTCACTCAGCAGGAGGTGGAACTCGCAGCTGCTGCCCCACCCACCCCTGCCCTCTCTGTAGAGGACACACTTCAGGGGAGGGGTTTGGTTCATGAATGACGGCGAGGACAAACAAAACAATACAGGTTTGAACGATGTGACCACACGCTGTTTGTTATTGTGCTGCATAAGCAGAGAAGAAGAAGAAGAGCCTGCTGTGAGGATTTCACACGATGAAGATCAGGACGGCAACCAGAGTGACGTGCAGCAGTTACATGATTGCTCGATCTGGATCGATTGGTCACAATTGATTTCAGCTATTGATCAGCATCTTCTTATCCCGTCCCCACTTTGCTCAAACACCCTAAAAGAGCTCTGATGGTGTTTATGTGGACGTTCAGGGTTTTGCTGCTGCAGCGCCGCACGCCACGTGTGTCCTGTCTCCTGGAGACCCTGAGTGCTCATGTTGCTGTTGTTCTGTGGAGAACAGCATGAATAAATAAATGATGAAATGTAAAGGTGAAGAGACGGTGGGAGATGGACACACTCGCAGGGAGTCTCGCAGCCAAGCTCGCTCCGTCTCTGCTGCTGCAGCCGGACTCGCCGCCCTCCCTCCTTTACCCGCGAGGGGCTTTTATTGTTCAATCTGTGTTTTCCTCTTTTATGTCCTCCCCTGTGTAATTGGTTTTGGTGCAGATTGTTGACGGAGGCGCTGTAAGGTGTCATGTGATGCTGATCCTGATTTTCCACATGCACACGTGATGACCTGGACCACGCGTGAACAGAACAGCTACAGTTTTCCCCTTTAAACTCAAAACAAATCTCTACAACGTGATATTAGTTGAATAAAAATATCAAAGACGAAAATAATTGGGTTGCACAAATAATGTCACCCTTTAATATGACACAACTACAACCCCTGGCAAAAATTATGGAATCACCGGCCTCGGAGGATGTTCATTCAGTTGTTTAATTTTGTAGAAAAAAAGCAGATCACAGACATGACACAAAACTAAAGTCATTTAAAATGGCAACTTTCTGGCTTTAAGAAACACTATAAGAAATCAGGAAAAAAATTGTGGCAGTCAGTAACGGTTACTTTTTTAGACCAAGCAGAGGGAAAAAAATATGGAATCACTCAATTCTGAGGAAAAAATTATGGAATCATGAAAAACAAAAGAACGCTCCAACACATCACTAGTATTTTGTTGCACCATCTCTGGCTTTTATAACAGCTTGCAGTCTCTGAGGCATGGACTTAATGAGTGACAAACAGTACTCTTCATCAATCTGGCTCCAATTTTCTCTGATTGCTGTTGCCAGATCAGCTTTGCAGTTTGGAGCCTTGTCATGGACCATTTTCTTCAACTTCCACCAAAGATTTTCAATTGGATTAAGATCCGGACTATTTGCAGGCCATGACATTGACCCTATGTGTCTTTTTGCAAGGAATGTTTTCACAGTTTTTGCTCTATGGCAAGATGCATTATCATCTTGAAAAATGATTTCATCATCCCCAAACATCCTTTCAATTGATGGGATAAGAAAAGTGTCCAAAATATCAACGTAAACTTGTGCATTGATTGATGATGTAATGACAGCCATCTCCCCAGTGCTTTTACCTGACATGCAGCCCCATATCATCAATGACTGTAGAAATTTACATGTTCTCTTCAGGCAGTCATCTTTATAAATCTCATTGGAACGACACCAAACAAAAGTTCCAGCATCATCACCTTGCCCAATGCAGATTCGAGATTCATCACTGAATATGACTTTCATCCAGTCATCCACAGTCCATGATTGCTTTTCCTTAGCCCATTGTAACCTTGTTTTTTTCTGTTTAGGTGTTAATGATGGCTTTCGTTTAGCTTTTCTGTATGTAAATCCCATTTTCTTTAGGCGGTTTCTTACAGTTCGGTCACAGACGTTGACTCCAGTTTCCTCCCATTCGTTCCTCATTTGTTTTGTTGTGCATTTTTGATTTTTGAGACATATTGCTTTAAGTTTTTTGTCTTGACGCTTTGATGTCTTCCTTGGTCTACCAGTATGTTTGCCTTTAACAACCTTCCCATGTTGTTTGTATTTGGTCCAGAGTTTAGACACAGCTGACTGTGAACAACCAACATCTTTTGCAACATTGTGTGATGATTTACCCTCTTTTAAGAGTTTGATAATCCTCTCCTTTGTTTCAATTGACATCTCTTGTGTTGGAGCCATGATTCATGTCAGTCCACTTGGTGCAACAGGTCTCCAAGGTGTGATCACTCCTTTTTAGATGCAGACTAATGAGCAGATCTGATTTGATGCAGGTGTTAGTTTTGGGGATGAAAATTTACAAGGTTATTCCATAATTTATTCCTCAGAATTGAGTGAGTCCATATTTTTTTCCCTCTGCTTGGTCTGAAAAATTAACCGTTACTGACTGCCACAATTATTTTTCCTGATTTTTTATAGTGTTTCTTAAAGCCAGAAAGTTGCCATTTGAAATGACTTTAGTTTTGTGTCATGTCTGTGATCTGCTTTTTTTCTACAAAATTAAACAACTGAATGAACATCCTCCGAGGCCGGTGATTCCATAATTATTGCCAGGGGTTGTAAATGATTACTTTTAAGCCAGTTTTCTACAAGTCAGGTGATGAACACATGAAAATTTCCAACTTACTGAACATGTGGTTTTATTTTCCATCAGTCTTTAAGGAATGCAGCCAGTATAGTCCTGTGTGGAATATCTGCCTGGCACAGGTATGATAAGAATGAGAGCAGTGAGGGACGCCACCAAGACACCGAGATGTGATTGGAGGGCAAATTTTGTGTGTTACATCACCAGCTTCATGGTGGAGTGGAGCAGAGAAGAATTTTCATCCAACTAAACTCATTAAAGCTGGAGTCTCACATGTGCCTTCTGGCAAACTCTAGTTGAACGTGCAAGTCTTCCTTTGAGGAAGAATCTTTCTTTTCACTCCACCATGATGTATCACTAAAACACAAAGGTTGCAGTGTTCTCATTTTCTCCAGTCACAGCCAGACACGTTTCTCTTGGTGGTTTCCCTCACCTCGCCTCTTTGCAGTTTTTTGACAACCGTCTATTTCAGGCAGATTTGTCATACAGTACCATTCTGTTTGTAATTCTTCATGACTGACCAAATATACTTTGACATATTGAAAATTTGTGTGTTTTTTTTTTACACGTCAGGATCTGTCACGTCAGTCCTGCACACTTGAAAGGACTCGCCTATTTCTGCTTTACTTTGGCGAGACTGTCCCATGTCTCTTTATTGTCTGACTTGTTTGTACAGTTTCTGGAATCACATTAGCATTTTAATACAGTTTGAACTTGAGCATTCTTATATGATCTTATTTGCACTTTTTCCCTGTTTTTCTCATTTCTGTAAGCTTGAGTGCAAAATGCAGTAAATAAGTAAATTATAGAATCTATTCATCAAAATCTTCCTTTTTAAACAGTCTTGCGTCAGTTTTCCACCTTTTTACAAAGACGTGTGATAGAATGAGATATGTCCTTTTTAGCCTCCCGGTATGAAATACAGGAGGATAAAAAGTTCCAGTCCACCTAACCTGCATGTCTTTGGATGTTGGAGGAAGCCCACACAAACACGGGGAGAACATGCAAACTCCACACAGAAAGACCACAGCTGGGAATCGATCCCATGACCTTGCTGTGGGGCAAACGGTGCTAACCACTAATCCACCTTGCTGCCATTTTTCTTTCACATTTTGCATAAGCGTGTACTCGGTTGATCCCCCGACACGTTGTATTACTGATTTTGGGGGAGGGGGGGTGGATATGTCATCTCCTGATGATTCTTATTTCTTCTATTGATAGTGATTTTTGATGATGATCCCTTTCATTGGAATTTTTTGTAGAAATGAGTAAAACTACACATTTTTTGGAAAGTGCATACACAAGCCAATCAGAAAATGGATGATTCCACCATGGCAGCCATTATGGGTTTTTAAAAATGGTAGCTTAAAATGGGGTTTTTTCATTTTTTTGGCTTCTGGCTGACCTAGAATTTAGATTCCATTGACTAAATCTACCTTTTCAGGGCCAAGAAATGTACATGCAGATGAAGTCACATTTCCGGAAGGCTAGCTTGGATTTTTGAGTGTGGATGGCTACATGAACATATTTTTTTGTGTTTAGCTCCATTGGTTCCCTTGGCCCTGAAAATGTATATGAAGCCTAGGTCATCAAGAATCAGAGATATTAAAAAAATGTCAACGGTACAATTTGAAGTTGCTTTTTGTGTGAATCCACGATGACCACCATGGGAGGTTCTGAAGGGTCCACTCTTCAAAAATGTCTAGTTCTGCAAACCTCCACAGAATTCCAACAAACCCTAGTACCTCAACATAGCGGGCGATTCTACAGGAAAGTAACACAAGGCTGCCTGCCCAGCAGTCCTAAGCCCCGCCCCATCAACCCCTCGTATATTCAACGTCTTTTCTGTCTTCTCCCGTCTGAGGTGTTCTGCTTCCACTAACTTGATGGCTGTTGTCTTCTGGAGGTGTTGTTATGAATAATGTAGCTCTTCTTTACCGATTGTGGAGCTCAGTGAATTTTTCTTTCTTGTGTTCCAGAGCTGTATATCACCGCTTCCTTCCCTCTTTCTGTTCTCTCAACTTGCCGTTATGTAAGTGTTGGTTGTTCAGGTGCTGGCGTAGCTGGTGCCCACGGGCTCTGCCATCTCATCTGACTGCTTTCCCTTTGTGTTTTTAAAATGCATCTGAATATGTGATAGGAACTACTTTTTAAACAAAACTGCAGTACAGAATTTTGTGGGTAAAATATATAAAATATTCTTTTACTTGATCTTGTGGGTTCTGTTTATTTACAGTATAAAACAACGGAATTACAGATTACAGCCCTCTTTGAACGTTGATTAAACTGGTTTGCATGGTACTTGGTAAAAAGGTACTGTATGGTGACCCCAAGAAGCATATTGATAATTGGGGACAGAAAAGGTCAAAAGTCAAACTGACTGAGCTGTATTTTGTAAAAGCCTTCTGCAGAAAACCATCGCTTGTCAACGGTAAACCACCGTAGTCAGCACCTCTGGACTGAGCAGGACCCTCGTGAGCTGATAAGACGGCGCTGTGCACACTCATGGAATCTAAACAGCTGATTAGAATTCCACGCACCACTTTTTTTACCTGATACTGAACTCTGGTCCAGAGAAAGTGGAAACGACTCAATGATTCACACGAGCTGCACGGGTGCTCGCGGAGTTCCTCAGGGCGCGTGGTCTCAGCAGGAGGTCTGTAGTCTTTTCATTTTATCTTTTTGTATGAGTAGGCAGCAGAGCGTGACTGCAGGTATGCTGGAATATTTATCTTCAAGGTCCTGTTAAACACGCAGTGTGACGTTCCCATTAATTTATCTGCATGCTTCTTTTATCTTTCCATTTTTTGACTTTTACAAACCTGCATGCTGCAGGCACTATGTAGTTCTTCTCTTTGCAGGTCTGCTGTATGTTCTCCAGCGTGGAACAACTCTTGTCCAAGCAGATGGACAGTATATTAGCAACACCTTGCTAACACCAGGTTGGAGTCCTTTTGCCTTCAGACCACCTTAATTCTTTGTGTCGTAGAGCCATCGTGGTGCTGGAAACATTTCTTGGTGTTTTTTTTTATGCCAGCGTTCCATGATGTTGGGGGTCCTTATGTTCCTACCTATAAATCTTTCCTTTCTGCATGACATCTAAAGAACCCCTCATCTCATTGAAACCATTCCATGGTGGTGAATCGGGAAGGAAGTACCCTTCTGATAGTGGGATCAATACACCACATGCCAATTGTAAAGCTGTAATCTTTTCACGATACAATTAGACCATGTACCATCTTTAAAACTCCAGGATTTGCCTATTCTTGTAGAGCAGGTAGCTGTGTGGATAAGCAGTTCGATCCCACTCATGCCTTGGACAAGATATTGTCTCAGTCCACCTGGTACCAGCTTCGGCTGGGGAAGTAGTCTGCGTCGGATCGGCGTTCCATCCAGGGGGAGTCGTAGACTGTCATCCGCTTGATAAGCATCAGCACCAACGGGCCTCAGGACTTATTTAGGACTTACTTCTTCTTTGACTTTCAAAATAATTTTTGTTCACGTTGGCGCGTACTGACACAGAATCCTGTGAAATGATGAGTATATCTCATCTAAATCAACTCTAAAACTTACTAGTAATAAAATTATAAAGATAACTGAAGTTTTAAGCGTGGCTATAATAAATATTTAAGAAACTTAAAGTTTATGAGCAACTTCACCTGTTATTGCTCAAGCACATTGTAAACATTGACACGATGGAGTTTGCCAGGGGTTGTAGTATAATGATACAGACATATTTTACAAAATACATAATGTATCTTCTTCAGCATCACTGACTTTACGAAATATACGAATCACCCTGCTCAGAGTGCTGCTCTCACTGGAGCGACAACACACAGAATGTGTCTCTTTGTCCCAGATTGATCTCTTTCAGTGAAAGAGATCTATCTGACTCCCTTGTTCTGACTTTAACACCAAGTTAACACCCAAGTCTTTCATCGCCAACTGTAAATGGTAATCAAACCATTCCGATTGTATCTTTCTGAACTCTTCCGTATCAAACTCCATCGTGTCAATGTTTACAATGTGCTTGACGTTGTATTATTATATGGTTACATTGGTGCTGGAAGCCTGATTGTCAGCCATGTGGGAATAACGCTGCTTACTGGTGTTGCACAAATGGCGCTTTAGCTCATTAAACTATGTCACTGTGTGATACACTCTGAATCCGTCCTCTTCTCCAGAAGAATCCATCTTTCAGTATATTTTGGCTCTTTTGATCCCGCTGTGCTCGAGCCTTTCCAGCAGAGTGACGTGTAGGAGCTTCAACGTGGGAGCGAGAGCTCGGTTCTGCTGCCATGTTCGCCTCACTCGCTTCCACAGTGTGTCGTGTCATCTCCTGTTGTCACCACCACCAGTCCTCTTACTTCTTAGGAGTTCATGCTGCAGCAACCAAGGTAGGACGTAAACATCGTGACCCGACACCAGAGGACTTTCAGAACTTTGTTTACATTATATTTTGTCTGACTGTCAGAAGGATTGCACAAAAAGTGCTGAAGAACTGGTTTTCATGGGATTTGGAACAGTGGTGGGACACGGATGATTCTGTTAACATTTGCAGTCGGGTTGGATTTCCCATCTTCATTAGTATGAGCATGTTGTGGTACAATGAGGATATCAAACTGTGAGAGTCACGTGTCCTTATCTTTTAAACTGGAGGGCAGCAGCCACGGTATCAAACAAATGGAATTAAGTGAATGGATTTCTGCTTGCTTTGTTTAATGGTTATTAATTCACTTTCATTGTGGGTGACAAGGATCATTAACTTTTTTCATTTCTCCTTTCTTTTTGTACTTCCACCATCGTTTGTCTGTTAGCAGGATAACTTAAAAATTAAAGAAGGGATTTCAATGAAATTTAGTGAGCACATAGGTAATGAAGATAATGAGAAATAAATGGTTTCATTTTGGTGTTGATATATTCTGGAACTGAGATCCAGAATGATGTTTGGCATATATAACAATGTTTAACTCAAAAAGTTGTGAGAGAATGTTAATGAAATTTGTTGAGTATGTGGATCATGTCCTCGAAAATGAGTTTTATTTTGAATTTGACCAGAAACATGCTCTGGATCCAGGATTACCCTGAATAAAATGTTTTAAGCAATATGTAGCTTTGGCAGAGGTTTTTCTTATTTTACCCCCCCATCACCCCCCCCCCCCCCCCCCCCCCCCCCCCCCCCCCCACATACACACACACACACACACACACACACTGGCCATAATACCCCATCATATTGATATTACGCCATTGCAGATGACTTCCCGACGGTATGTACAGGCAGAGTATACGTGCTTTGTGAATCCTCTTATGTAAAGTCTGGCTGAGTGTTTTGCATTTTATAGTGCTGGGCTTTAGATCAGGTTTTTTTTGTTGTTGTTGTTGTTTTTTGGGGGGGCGGTGTAGTCTCAGGTGCAAACACTTTTTGGTAACGGATGATGATAATGTGACAGCTGGTCTGGCGGTGTGACCACACCTCATTTTAGTCCAACATGAGTGGAAGTGATATTGTTACATAGAGGAAGAGGGTGCTGTATAAGATTTATCTTAGCTGGAAACCATCAACAAGCGTCTGCGTATCTATGGTGCTGATTGTTTAGTGTTGATGTCGGTGTGACGAGTGCGTCCCACAGATGCACTTATTTGTCATCGTGTAGCTTCACTTTAATCAAAAACCGGCTCCATTTGGAAGAAGAACTTGGGTCAGACTCAAGGTCAGGAAGCAGCTGCATCAAAGAAAAACAAGCTCAGTCTCTCTGGTCCACCGCACAGGTGTTACTGTGGCAGCGACAACAGGCTCGCCGGCCCGCTGTGCTGCGTCATCTTATTTTGAGCCTTTAATCAGCGACTCTTATCTCGCTGTGTCCGTCCATCTCCTGGATCTCCTGCTCTGTTTGTCAGGTGGCGTTTCTTTCTAACGCTCCCTGTGGTTTTAACTCCCATTTCCTGTCCTCGTGCTTTGTTGCAGGTGGACGTGGGAGTTGTTCACTTCACCCCTTTGGTTCAGCCTCAGATCCAGCAGCCCTTCAGGCTGGTCAACAAACTCGTCAGAAACATTTTCCAGTTCCGCAGGAAGCACTGCTACAAAGGAATCGGGTAAGCTCAGTTATGCCGTTTCATAATGTGTGGTCATATTGATTTAATCTGATCTCCAGGACTAGCGTTCACACGTAAAACTGCACCAGTTTGTGTCGGTGTTGGTATCAGTTAGAATCAGCCAGAAACTACACCTGAAGATATTAGACTGAGAAACTAAGAAACAAGCTCATTTCAAACTACATATCTCTCTTCACACACACACACACACACACACACACACACACACACACACACACACACACACACACACACACACACACCTGCTCTTGATTTCCATCATGTAATTTTGATGGGTTCATTGCAACACACCCAAACATGACCAGCAGGTGGCAGACAAGCAACATGTGCATTTGAACATACCTGCTCCTAATTTCTATAGTCCAGCAGATATCCAGCAGGTGGCAGAGATGTCTATAGCAAAATACACGAGCAAAGCAAAGCTGCTTTTAGTTTGAAGTGGTTTGAATTGCTTGGATCCAAGTGTGCCAAAAATTCTTCTTTAAGTTTATTAAGTTTGAACTGGTTAATCAATGTCTAATCCATTTGTCCTCATTATCTGTCCTTTTAATTTGGTGAGTTGCAAAATGACCGGATTTATTATTTTTGAGGGCTGCATTTTGCACTACTTTGCTGCAGCGTCTGACGTCTCTACGAACCAAATAAAAAGCAGAAACATAAATCAGCCTTTAAAAGTCTCTTATACTAAAAAATATTAACAAACTTATTTTCCCACCTCGTCAGTCATTGTTTTGCTTTTTTTTCCTTGTCATTTTCTGTCACAATTAACGTTTTTTTGTTGTGCGTTTTCTTTTCTGCATCACTCGCACACTGCGAAAAGAACAAAAGTAGGAACACGGCTGTTGTAACCTGCACGCCTACAGGCAAGCACTAGTTGGCCGCTGCCACCCCCACCCCTTTTAGGAAGAGTGTGTATGTGTGTGTACGTGTACCCGAATAATAAAAGAACGAGCTGCGTGAACGAGAGCAGCAATTATGAGTCATTTGAAGACGAGGCAGCATCTTTTATGTAACTGCAGAGAGTTGGCGGCAGCAGAACCAAATCTGAGTGGAAATATCTGCACTCGTGCTCACAGTGAAAGATGGAAAAAAAAATGAGAAGGGCACTCAGAGAGTTCGTACCGTAGAATTTTACATTTAGATGAAAACCATTATTGTACATTTGTTTGCTTTTTTTGGTAACAATCCTCCCGTTTGTATTAGTTTTCTCACTGTCACAAATCCACATTCTTATCTGGATTTAGTTGAAATTTCTCAGGTTGGCTGTTGGCCGGGGATTCGTCCGATGGACATGTTTCTTCAAGATTAGTTGTTGAGAAAATGAAGAAATTTCCAATGTTGCTTTTGTAAAAGGAACAAGGGAAATACTTATTCACACCTGCATCACCAGACCCAACATTGAACCTGTCAGAGGTTTTATTGAGGTGATCTTGTTGACTAAGTTTTACCTTGATATATGAAGTTGTTGCCAAGATATCACAGGCACGAGTTTTCAGAGTTTCTGCCCCCTAGTGGGTACGGTATGAATCAAAACACGACCAACATTGAACTTGTCCAAGATCTTGGTGAGGTGACCTTGTGTGGCACGTTTTACCTTGATACATGAATTCATTGTGAAGATATCGTGGACACATCGACCAGAGTCCAGCAGGTCACAGACCTGCTCAGCATTTGGCGACGCAGAACAAGAACCCAAATCCTGACCAACACCCAAGTTTAACTTCCTCTTCTTAATTAAAGCATTAAGATGGACCTGTTTTTAGTAAAAACATATTTACCAAGTCATTAATTTATGCATATATAAAGATACTGGACATCATTAATAAATTATTAGTAAATGCAGTTAACTAACTTTTAATCCACTCACAGTTGAGTGTTATTCCAGCATTGATAAATATGAGCCATTGATGACAAAACGAATTAGTTGTCACTTAATTAACTTGTTTAATGCTTATTTCTACATTATCATGAGCCATTGATTTTAAAAGTTATTAGTTAGCATTTAATTGTTAGTCCTTACTGGCGTAAAGTGCCTTGATTCGACTTTCTTATGATCTGGTACTATATAAATATAATTATAAGTGAATAGTATATTGATGTGTATGTCTGTGTGTCGACATGTAGTAGTGAATTTATATTTATGTAAATATGACTGATTAGAATTGTTGGACTTGTACTAGCAGGGGTGGGCGCTAATAAGCTTTGCTTCAGCCCACACCCTTTCGGACTCACTAGTTTTGTCTGTGTTTGTTTGTGGAATTGTTCATTTTTTTCTATTTGAATTTTCTATTTGAATTAACTATTAGTTTATGCTCATTTCTGCATTAACATGAACCATTAATTAATATGAGCCATTGATTACAAAACACACTAATTAGGACTTAATTACCTGTTAGTTAATGCGTATTACTGCATTAACTAACTTTTACTGTAAAGTGTTGAAACTTTTTGTGCAGAGGCACTAAATAAACTGCTGAATCTATTGGAATCTGTTTTTGTAAAAGCCAGCAAAAACATTTAAAATTTAAAATGTGAATTTTCTCCTCCTCTGTGAGTCTTTTTTTTTTCTGTAGCTCGGTGAAGAAACATTAAGAATTCATGAAGCGTTCCGGCTCTTTGTGTGGTTTCTATTCCTGTCACAGATGGGAAATAATTGCTGTGGGATAATTTCATCTTGTTTGAAGTTCCTCATTTCTTTAAACGTGCACGTTGCATGTGTCTTATTCCTTAATTTATTTATTTGTATTTTTTCTTCAGGAAATTGTTCCCGGAGGCTTTCCGTGCCGATGTGACGCAGCAGATGATGTGCACGGCTGATGTGGATCCGACCGCCCGGCCCACAGAACTCACCATACCTCAGGTCAGGGCGCTGGCAGATGCGTACGCTCACCTGTGCATCCAGGACCCCAATCTGATTAACTACGAGTTCAGGGAGGAACTGAGAGACCAGAGACTGAAATCCACTACGCACAGAAGAGCCCACCTCAAACAGCACCCTGTCGAGTCCTTGGCCACCCTGCTGGAAAAACCGCAGGAGAGCCATTAACGTGTCCGTTAGCGCGCGCGCAGACAACGGACTGCTCTTAGCCTTGACATTTCCACCCGGCGTAAAGTGCATTTTTAAAGGCTCTCCCCCTGCACCCTGGAAGCGGTGGCAGAAATACTGTGACAGAACTGTGGGACTAAAGGGGGCCCGGCTGGAACAGTTCCAAGATCTCCTTCCAGAATCAGGTTTAGACCTGAGCCTGCGGAATTGTTTTGGAAGAACGCAGCCAGGGTGTTGGTTCCCGCCAAGCGCTCTGAGGATCGCTACTTAATAACCGGTTGGCTTTATGTCCCATATCCAAGTCTCAGAACCTCCTGTGGGACTGAAGGACACGTTTAGGATGGTTTTAGATCCAGGCCGACGTGTGCTACTTTTTCCACACCATTTACAGGCAAAGTGCTCAAAATATCTCAAGAAACGTGTTCACTGTTTGCTTGTTAATGTTAAATTTGTTTTATTTTGACAGATTCTACTTGAAAAGATTCTACTTGCTTTTGCTTTTCTGTTTTTTCTTTTAAATGAATGAAATAAATCCTCAATAAAAAAAAAGAAAAATGTGTGATTAAAGTAGACTTTAAAAGTACATTGAGTAGAGTGTTTGTTTTGTTATTTATTTTTTGTATGGCTTCAAACAAGTGCATATTATACCGTAGTATAAGTCATTATTTTTTTTATAAAACCCAGTGAGTGACGCCCTGTGACTCACATTCTGAAGTAACTTGTGAAAAAAATACTGCATTATCATTTATGGCTACAAGATGGCACTGTCTATACTGAATGAGCTACTGCGATTCACAGAGTAGAAGAAGAAGAAGCAAGCCTGAAGGTGAAAAACGTTCTTTGTCACAGAGAATGAGTAAATTTCAGAAATGATCTCCACCTGCAAGACCGCACAGCAGTGGTAAGTCAGCAAAGTTAAAACGAGTCTGTTACTTTACAGTATTTTATATAATTTTTTTTTCCATTACAAGTAAATAATTCACCAGGTTTTCAAACGTATGCTGTCAACAGAAGCTGTTTACTGATGTTTTGTGACTGGTACAATATCATTTATTAGCTTGTTAACTTCTGCTAGCCAAGTTAGTGTTTGTGTTATAAAGAAATAATACACAAAGTTTTCAAACATTTAATTTAATCGCACCTTAGCTTCGGATTTGCAAACGTGTTTGCATGATAAACAAATAATGCGCCATTTACATTTATTTAGCTTTTTCTTGCATGAAGCGAAACATTTCAGAAATAAATGCAACTTATAGACCAGTGCAACTTAACATTTGTTCTTGCTCTTCATAAAGCTTTTTTTATGTTACAGGTGTGACAAATACTCAAGAAAACTGGAGCTCTTGGTGAAATTCTGTTGTACCTGCATTAATGGTAAATGTCACCAGGTGGTGATATTGCTCCATTTGAATAACCTTGATTACCTTCGCTGTTGGTTTACTGCTGGGAGCTGGTACTTCAGATGCTGTTAGTTCTGATTCTGCTCTTTCTCTCTGTTGGAGGCCCTGTTGCCACAACTGGGACCTAGAGTTTGGCGACCCCTGCTGGACCCCTGCATGAAGGCCCAGCACTGTACTTACCATGACAACCTGACAAAATGGTTGCTGATTAACAACATTTAACGACCTGCAATTGGGATGTTTTAGAACCAGATCTGTGCTGGATTGTGTTGTTTGTACTTTGTTCCCAGCAATGGAACACCCTTCTGAGTCTGGTCTGCTTGAGGTTTCTTCCTCGAAAAAAAAAAAAAAAAACACCAGAGGGAGTTCTTCCTGACCGCTGTTGTGTGCTTGCTCGGTGGGTGAGGTCAGACTTTACTCGTGTGAAGCATCTTTATTGTGATTTAAAGCTACATAAATAAATTTAACTGTATAGGCTGCATCCCTCAAATGGTCCCACGATGACCTGATGATCTCAAGTTAACCCAAAGTCTGGTACATCTGGTACAGGTTTGAGTTTGGTTATGGGTAGTTTTGTAAACAGTTGGGTGTTCCATTTGGAGTTGCATCCTTCCTGGCTGTGTGTGTGTGTTCTCTGTGGTCTATCTTTCTGTTCAGCTCTGATGGACTCATATTTGTGGTGAGTTGGTCCATCAAGTCATTGATCACACCACTGTTGCTGACAGTTGGTGGTCAGTTAGCAGTTGTTTACTGGCATTCTTTCAGCTGTGTGTGTGTTTCCAGTTGATCCTTGTGTTCTCCTCTGCAGAGCTTCGTGTGGTGGTTGATGTACTTTGCTCACTTCTTCTTTCGATGACGTATTTCATTGATTTGACGTCTCCGGTTTCATTGGCCTCAGATGATCCGTTTCTCGTGAGATTCCTACTTGGTGTGATCGGAGCCGAGTGTTGTCATGTGGTTGTCTTGTTTTTGTGGAACAGAGTCCAGGTTCGACCTTTTGCAGGTGGAGCTGTACAGCTTCCAACAGACTAACATTTTTCAGAGTAGAAGGGTTGTTTTTTTGTATATAACCCACAGGACATCTGGGACTAGTAAAAATAACTTCATATAAATAGTTATTATAGCTATTTATATGAAGCTTTTACCGCCAAAAAAAAAAAAATCCTGGCTCTCCCCCTTTATCCATATAACCGCAGTAATTAACAGAATTTCCTCCAATAATCACATTTTCACCACATTTCTTGAAAATCTGTTAATTAGTTTTTGATCACTCTGATAACAAACCTCAGATTATTCCAGAAACTCGGCTCCTGCAGGAATGATCTGTTTGCTATAATGCAGAGTATTTTTGTGTTGTCTTGTTATTTTGGAGCATTTATGCCGGTTATACCACTGACATCTTCTGGAACAGATTGTCACCAGCAGATCTCGGTAGGCGTGTTCCCTGCAGGGATGGCAGATGGTGCGCGGACTCGCCAGCAGAACAGTTGTTTGTTTGAACGACTGTTCGCCGTTAATCTTCAACCACAGTCAGGATTTCTTCACATCTCCACTAACATGTCGAGGAGATAAACCTGCTGTTTGTTTGTTTTTAACATGGTTCAACTGACACTCTGATAACTTTAATCAACACGTCACTGAATTTAATCCAGATTATCGTTTATTGGACAAAAGCGAATCAGAATTCTGCAGATTTTGTCATATTAAAATGATTTGCTGTATTTAAAATGAAGTGTTATGTTTCCAGGTTAGAAGTGAACCTTCAGCGGTCAGCTGAGGAGAGACATTGAGTCCAAGTCCTGCAGACATGCATGAGTCCGACTTGTACTTATGTGAATGTCCACTATGGGGTACTAGTACCTCATGTGCCAAAATATTCTATAAATATAATTTTTCCCATTGATATGATACATGATGCATAATATGGTAGCCCTGAGAGGCCACAGTACTTCCAAATTAAGATAAAACATCAATGTGTTGTAAATAGCTACAACATGAAGAGCAACTCACAACACTAGAGGTACTAATGACAAAAAGAGGATCCTGCCCGCAGGACTTTTACTGATGGACCGCTCAGTGCATAGCGCACTATAGCTCCATAACAATATCTGCTCGGCCCAGCCGAGTAAGTTGACTTCATTGATGATTTCATTCTTTAAACATTTACGTTTTTGTATATTATCGAACAATCTGTCAGTAAAAGTCCTTGGGGCAGAAACCTCTTGTTGTTGTGTTAGTATGGCCACTGTTACAGTTTGTCATCTTGTGGCTATTTGCAATTGATGCTTTTGCATTGTGTTGTCTGTATTTTCAGATTAAAATGTTCATGTTTTCTGCATTAGCTTGTTGGCCTCTGATGGCCACCGTAGAGACGTATGTTAAAATATGTTGCCATGGTAATTGTCATAGCTTGACATTAGTTGTATTTCATGTATTTAAAGTGTCACTCTGAGTACCTAAACCTGGAAGAACAAATCTAAGACGTCAAATCTGTAAAATAACTGAATTGTGTAGAAATACCTCAAAATTACGCAGTACTTAAAACTGCAGTTTTAGAATCACACTAACTTGCCCAAAGTGAGTTGGGAAACAATTTCTAATAATTTTAAATTGTATCTGAGACACATGATTGTAACAAAAGTTGAGTCACAGACACTCGATTATTTATCAAAACTAAAGTCATTCATTTATTTGCACTGAGTTAAAGTTTCCGTCGGTGTGCTCAATCACATCAAAACATCACTTACTGTGAAAAACTCATTGTGAGAAATTGATCATGAATTATTTTTTTAAATAACATTCATACAATTTCCATAACTTTTCAGTTAAATGTCATTAAAGTGACTTTTTTCCAGTACTTTAATATAAGGAAAAACAAAAAAATAACCTAAATAACTTCCTTTGGCATTTTGTGTAAAGCAGCGTCTGCATTTGTCTTCATGCTCCACTTCTGTCAGATAATTTTATATTTACTTTGATTCCAAAAACTAAAGATATGAAATTTTTCTGACAGCTAATCAGCGGCTGGCGGCAGTAACTTTAGCCCAGAGACCAACCTGCAGGGAGCGCAGTGTTCTCCTACGTTACCTGTCAAAGACACACAAACGTGACACAGACAGACTTGGAAGGACCAGATGAAAGAGACATGAGTCACAGATCAGCTTTTATTTATGAAACAACTCCAGAAGAACGCAGTTCTTCACATTCATTGGACTTCTAGCATGAAAGGTGTTATTAATGTTTGCACCAGCAACATAAATTCAGTTCTGGTTTGTTTTTCTGTAGTACTTCACTCATACTTTATGGCAAACTGTTTTACAAAAAAAAGGAATTCATTGCAAGTTCCTGCTTCAATTTTTTTTCTTTATCTGTACAGTGTCAAGTATGTTTACAAAAACATAAAATGTCTCAAATCTATAAAAGATTATATACAGGACATGTAAAAACATTATTGCTGTTAAAAATCATTTAGCTAATCAAATCTCAAAAAATACTTGCATGTACTGCAAATTCCGATCCTCAGCAAAAGACTAAAATCCGCCGCGATCGACGGGGAAAATCATCGTCCCGTTTTAAATGTCGCCCAGAACGTCACTGTGCTAAAATATACATCATCAAACCACATAATAAATAATAAGTACGGAGGCAACAGTGTACTTTAGTGCACAAAAGCAAAAAGGCAAAAGGTTTTCTGTCGAGTTTGTGTCGCATCATTTAAATGTTTAACAACGGCGGACTTTGGATTGGGACTGACTGACCCATCCAGGACAATAACGGAACCAGAGTTTATGAGATAGTCATGGGGACGATTCACTAAGTATTTTATTGTGTTTGCATCAACAGACTTTGGTTCCAGTACTATGACTCACAGGACGTGTTGTAGTCCTCACTTGAGGACTCACAGAAGACCTGCGTGTAGCTAGTAAGACTCGACCTTCTAGCAGCTCAGACCCAGACATCGGTAACCCGTTTTAAAAACCGTAGAGCGATGAGGAGGCGGAACCCCTCATCAGAAAAGTATGAATGTTTCTGCGTCCTGAATTTTGTGATCTTGTAATATCTAAAACCAAAAACTCACTAATCAATGGGTCTCCAACAGAAGCCACTCACTCTGAACCTACATCATCTTTCCTGAAAGATGGCGTGAATGTGGAGGAGCTTCATAAAAAACTTACAAGTTGTTATTAAAGGGGACCACTGAGGGTGGCATCAATTACTAAGTATATACGTAGTACTAGTTAATATTTAGTTGTGTGGTGGCTATAGACAAGTGGGGGTCAACTTTTAAAAATGCTCCAATCATATTCAAACATATGTTACTGTATTTGTCTGATCGTAAAGATTCCAAAAAGGTACAGTTTGGACCATCTATGACTGAATGTTCTGGAGTTATGAACTAAAAACAGCAAAAATAATGAAAAAGGTCAATTTGAGTTTTTGGTCAAAAGTTAAAGTTGTTCCAAATTACACAAGCTAACAGGATTAATAAACGGAATAGTTTTGTCTCCAAAGAAAAGGTCAAACAAGGTCCACTGGAGTCTGACATATAGTAATAGATGGTTCAAACTATTACTTTTTTAAAACCATATTAGTTGAACCAATAATTTGTATCACTTTTTACAAAACATGGAGCAACTTTATCTTTTGACCCCTGTACAAACTGAAATTGATCTCTGACACCATTTTTTGCTTTTTACCACATAACTCCAAACCATTCAGTCACAGATAATCCAAACTATACCATATTCTTTGTCTGGTCATAAAGATTCCATAAAGGTATAGTTTTCAAAAATGATTGGATCATTTTTAAATTTTGACCTCTGGCTCCATCGACCAACCTGGGATGGCCACCATACATTTTTCACATCCCTATAGCTTGGTTTTGTCACCCTGGATGATTGGGACCAACCGATCTGGCCCATGGACTTGAATGTTTTCTGTGAGATTTACCTCGACCAGGCAGTTGTGTGCAGCTGATTGAAGGAACGTCTGCACTGAGGCACAGTTGGCGTCTCCACTGAGCTCCAGGAGTTTGATGAGTCCACCCTGCTCCCTCTAGGAGGGCGTGGACCCAGAGTTCTCTGCTGGCTCATAGAAACAGTCTTCATTCACCACTGAAGTCAGACTTTGGATGCTGAATTCTCTCTCCAGTAGAATGTTGAGGTCCACGATGCCCGATGGCGACGTTGCGTCCGTTTGGTCGTCCAGCGACCTGCTGTGCTCCTTCATGTTCAGCAGCACGCCCGGACTCTTCCTGAGGCTGTTGCTGCTTTTCCTCTTAATGGGGTTGAAGTGGCTGCACTGCAGTTCGGGGCGGCTCTCCGGACTGTCGCCCTCACCTTCAGGTTGGACGCATGGAGCCGTTGCACCTTCTGAGGCGCTTTGCTCTGTGAGTTGCAGTCGGAGGAGCTGAGCCTCAAGGGCACCGCAGGGCGAGCCGCTGTCCCTCCTCGAGCACGCCATCTCACTGAAACCGTCATCGTCGCTCAAAATATCAGACTCCTTCGTGGAGGTGGAGGGACACTGAGAGGTGAATCCAGGTTCCTGAGACCAGTTCTGGACATGCGAGTCTGAAGTGGTGCAGGGGGGAGGAACCCCGGGCAAGCTGTGAGTTCCACTGCTGAGGCTTCCCTCATCTGAGTCCGGTCCAGGCTTCAGAGTCTCGGGCTGCTTGCACACCCACGACGCCCTGGAGGAACCTGGAGGTCAGAGAAACATCACTCTTATCTGAGACAAACACTGAGCGCCGCGGTTGACCTGTAGCATTTTACGGTCTGAAGCAGGATGGTACAGTCGGCTGCTCGCGACACACACGCTTCACCTCGAAGCCAGAAACCATGAACAGAAACATCTCAGTCAGTGAGGATCACACTGAGCCACACGGATGTTTCTACTGCCGGCACCGTGTCACGCTTCCAAACACAGCGTGGAGCCTGAACATGCAGAATGCTGTTTTAACGCAGACAGACAGCCTGAGATTTTTGCACATTTGTAAGGACATGGCCTAAATATTTACATGGTAGTTTGGCAAAATTCTCAAAACATCATAATTCACATTGGTTGGAAAGAAAGGGGCTGATTAGCATAACCCATGAAGAAGAAGAACTATGTCCTCTGTAGACCCTGAGGACCCCTGGATTCTAGCAGGTTATTCCCCAGGTGTGCTTTGGGCCAGGCCCTTTCAAGTGGGTGTGTCACTACCACCTGGGGTGGCAAATCTTCCCATCCTCAGGGTGACAGCTGTTGCCAGGTTGGGGTCAATAAAGGATTACACAGGTGTCAAAAAAAAAAAAGCTCCAATCATCTTATAGTATATACCACACTATCTGTTTGATCATAAAGATTCTGATAAAGTATAGTTTGTGACTGAATGTTTTAGAGTTATGGGGTAAAAATGGCAAGAATAGTAACAAAAGTCAATGTCATTTTTGCACAGGGGTCAAAAGTTAAAGTTACTCCAGTTTTGTTCAAAAGTGATGGAAAATTATTAGTTGTGCTAATAGTATTAATAAATGGAATTTGGAGTTTTGACCATGTTGACTGATCTCCAACATGAAGGTCAGCGTCCACTGGATTCTAGGACGTGTTATGTGATAACTAAAGCTGTCACATGGTGCAAACTAGTCCTTTTTAGAACCCTATTAACCCAACCAATAATTTGCATCATGTTAACCACAACTGGAGCAACTTTATAACTTTTGACCCCTGTACAAACTGAAACTGACCTTTGTCACCATTCTTGTTTTTATCCTGTAACTCCAGAACATTCAATCATTGATGGTCCAAACGGAACCTTTTTGGAATCCCTATGATATCTTTCCCTGACCCCTACCGGGCTACAGCTACCACCCTGGGAAAGCTAGCATTAGTTTTTCCAAGTCCCTATAGGTAGGTGACAAAATGCCACCCTGGGTGGTACTGACCGACCTCTCTGGCCCACACACCACTGTGGCTGGTACCTAGTTCCATCCCCAATAGTCTCCCTTCACCCAACCATTTCACCGTTCACAAAAAATTGGGTGAAGGGAGACGTGTTTTAGAGTCCAAACACACAGATGGGTAGTGTGAATAGGAATCAAACCCAGGTCTGTATAGCGGTACCCCAACTCCTGATCCCACTGAGCTTCCTGCCCTACCAGGTCACATCAACCTGAAAGCAGTTCACCACAAACGCATCAAGAAACAAAAGGACGACTACTGCTGGACCGTGTGAAAGTCCAAATCAACACTCACCGATGCGGGCAGAACGGGGGAGCGCGCTTCGCAGGGGGGCAACGCGCTCCTTACTGCTCGTCTCCAGCGCTGCTTCAGTCCTCATGTTCCTCCTCACATTCTCCCTGAGGATGGAGCGGATCAGCTTGATAACGTTGACCTTGTTCTCGGGAACACTAAGAAGGAAACAGCAAAAGGTACCAGGTACCATGAGCGGTAGGACGAGGTCCGAGTCCTTCAGCGACAGCTGATGAGTATTTAATTTGAACCACAGTTCAGAGGTCATGACTGTGACCCCAAGTAGGTCAAAGTTTGGATCACCACCAAAAATAAAACGCTGTTTTTGCTCATAAAGTTTGATTTCTTTGTATCCTGACATTATCTCGATTAGGGGATCAGATTAATTTAAAAAATGGCTATAAAAATGTGTCATTACTTAATAAAATTTTATGAATATGTTTTGTAATAAATGTTTGTGTAAAGTTTATTAAGTTCCAGAGGACTGGAGAAATTCTGTCTCTCACCTTGCTCTCTTCTGGGGGAGCTGCTAAATTCTTAGAAGATCCTTTCTGCGGTCTGCAGTTTTGCAACATAACCTCTGTGACATAAGAAGTCGCTGTTCTCTCATTGAATACATTTCTGTGGCGAAATGGTCTCACCACAACCACACCTGCTCCTAATCCATCATCAGTGCAGCATCCACTCACCATCCAGCAGGTGGCAGAACACGTCTATGAAATATTACAAAATCAAAGCTGCGTTTTCAGTTGATCTGGTGCATCAACGTTCACGTGATATGAACGTGTTTGTGGCCTTTTGAGTTGGTGAGTTATAAGATGGTGTTTATTAATTTGATTTATCATTTTAAACTGGAGGGACGGACTCATTATCCGTGTTCACTCAGCATTTTAAAGGATTCTTAACTTGGCTTTTCTCAAATTGAGGACTCAGGCCTGTGCAAAATTCAGTTTTAGAATTTAAATTCTGCATCCTGTTTCCGTCAGAAGTCCTTTTCTGTTAGGAATACTTAACAGTGCTGTGCAGTTTTGCAGGAAATTAAGTAGCATGCGTAAGTGGAGTGCGTATACCTTCGACAGAACCAATCAGCCCTTCGACCACGTAAAGATTTTCAAACAAAGTTGACGTATTATTTTCTGTGAGATTTCTTAGGAAAAGAATTCCTGGGTGTGTATGACACGTTCAGGTTTTTTTCTTGGTCCCAGCCAGTGCCTGTTTCGGGGTCACTGGGGTTGTTGTTGGTGGTCGTCCATTTCCAAAAGCACAGCCAACAGGTTAGACGTCACATGTGAATGCAATAACTTTTTTTTTTTCACTGCCCATTTGTCACCAAATGTTTGACCACAAGAAGCCTATTGGCTTTAAGGTTAAAAGGTCAAGGTCACTGGCATGTGAGCACAATAACTTCTTTCCTAATTGCCGCCAAACTTGGCGTGTGTCGGATACAGTGACCAAGAGAAGCTGATTGAGTTGAGGGTCAAAAGGTCAAAGATCAGAATCACTGAACTGAACTGTACTTGGTTGATTTTTAAAGCTGACCCGAGTGACTTGGCTGGTGCCTGTTTTGGGACAAGGTGTCAGGGACAAAACTTGGACATGTGAAACACAAACCTGGACTTGAACCCTCGGTCTATACGTATATTGGTTGTCCACCTCCTGTCCCACAGCTTCACCTGCTCCAATGTGTTAAAGGCAATAAAATAACCATTAGTCATCCTTGAGGCGTCACCTCTGACCTGCTGCACAGCTGGAAGACGGTCTCTGGTCTTCCTTCCACTTCTGACCTGGAGTGAATCAGCTCCCAGATGCAGCTGCTTTCTGCACCTGTTCCTCATAAAACGGAAACAAAGGAGAGGATTTTAAACACCTGGTCCCCACGCTGCCTGATCAGACGGGACAGAACAGGAAGACGTGACGGTGTCTCACCTGCAGTGTTTCCGAGTCGGACCTGCAGCGCAGACAGCGGGATGAGCCAACGGAACTTGAAGGGGTCCGAGTCTCCGTGAGATAGCGCCGATCTGGGGTTGGTCTGGAAAACACGGGCGACCATGTTAGCAGCGTTAAAGAGTAAACGAGTGCTTCGTCAAACATAATCCTCACCATCTTCCTCTTCATCTTGGCATTTTCCCTGCAGACCAAGATCACCGCTTTCTTGAAGACTAGAGCGAGAGAGAAAAACACATCAACGTGTCATTTTGCCTCACAGGGAATTCTGAGTGAAACGCTGCAGCTCGCAGAAACATTTTAGAAGCCAACATCAGACATTAAAATTCACAGACGTTCTGCAGAACGCTCGGCTGCAAAGGAGCAACCCACAAAAACCCAGTCCATGTTTTTATGTTGTTGTTGGTGCCCAAGGCCTTTGACAACAACATTCAGAATATCAGATGAGATTTAAGTCACATTCATGCTGAAATACCAGAATTAAGAAGTAACAGAAAAAATAACTCCCAGGACTCCAGACTGTGTGATTTTGTCTCACATTTTACTTTTTTTTTTCTCACAAGAACAACTTTTTATTTCCTTCTTCTTTTTACACATAATGATACAAAATCTGTTCATTGCATTTATTTCCAAACATATTTTACACTGTGCACTTAAAATTCAGGAGTACTGATCATTCTGATCGGAGCTGCTGTTCCGGGTACAAGATCCATCCCAAAACTGTTCTGGAATATTTTCTGTTCTGTGTTTGGGGAAAAAAAAACCTAAACAAAAGCAGCACATCAGCTGTGATACCCCTCTGAACCACAAGGGCGGGAAAACCAGGTGAAGTGACATTGATTCTAAAGATAAATGAGTGTTCTGGTGGCTCTAATCTGCCCCCTATTGGACACACTTACATATCTGCATCATGTACTTGGTAGTAGTAGTTTGAGGTTGTGCACAGACTCACCAAACACGGTCATTTCAGGGTCTTTCCTCATGCGACCCAGAGAGGGGTGGGGATTGAGCCAAACCACCGCCGAGTGCATGAGAAACTCTCCCATGGAGATCTCAGTCACCTGAGTGAGACACCACAGAGACAACAACCTGTAAGCTGGTGTTTCTGCAGGATTCTGCTTCTTTAAGCCTGCTGGAAGCGTGCCGCATCTGCAGCACGTTATTTGGGATGCAATCTGAATATTTAGTGAATTGTAAATATATTCGCTCCCCACAGGCATCGCACAGAAGATGGTGTAAACACGGCGCTCTGAAGCTGGAGCTCAGGACGGACCAGCGCATGCCCAACGCAACTGTGTATGACTCCAAGCGAACTTTCAGGATTTTTTTTTTTTTAGGATGAGTAAGATGAAGTATTCCTGACTTTTTTTTTTTTTTTTTTGAAGCATCTACTTGGCTGAACAAGGCTGAAAATGGGTCTGATTTTGCCTAAAACCCTGGAGCTCCTACAGCGGACCCCAGACCCCCGGCCCACTTTCAGGATGTCTCGTTCCCATGCCTGGATGCAGTGACGTGCAACACCAGCGTCTGCTCAGAGACTCGACTTGGGCTCCGTGTTGGATGCTGAGTCGAGCGTGAGGTGGCTGACGTGTCCGGGACTCGTGCCGACTGTCCCGCCGGTACACACAGCAGCTGCTGAACTATAATCCATCATTAGAACCTCCCACGTGTGATGATCTGCTCACCTCTTTCTTGTGACCCGTCTGCTCGGCTACGAGCTGATCAAACACTGCGCCGTAGTCCTCGTAGATCTTCTGCATCTCATTGATGTGGCTGGCCACTTTCTCCATGGCCTTCAGGGCCTCTGTGGGGACACAGTGAAGGGTTAACGAGGACCACGAGGCTGGAATGACGGCCTGTCGTCCACCGTGTGTGGGCGTGTACCGGTGAGGTGGTAGTGCTCCTCGCTGTCACCGTCGGTGAGGGACACCAGCTCCCTGAGCAGGAGGGGGTACTTTAGTACCCTCTGCACCGGTTTGATCAGGTACGACTCCAGCGTGGAGGAGTGCTGCTTGGTGGGGTTCCGGGTGTCCAGGAACTCCTTGAAAGCCTGATCGGTTTTGGCTGAAAGCACAGAACAGATGTGGATTTTGTGAATATCAGGCAGGAGTTTGCTGTCATACGATGCTTTCACATTTAGGGCGCCAGTGCACCAACAACACGTCTCCAGCAGGGGGTGCTGTCGGGATCCTCTCACACAGCCACTGTAGGAGTCCGTCTACTTGTCACCTACAAACTCAACTTTGATTTCAGTAAAAGCATTTTGTTAATTTACTGTGTGGCATCGTGACGACACTTTACCTTTAATTCAGACGATAACGGTCATTTTCACGCGTACTTCAGCTAATCATTTTATTGATGTTTGTGTCTTTGTTCATCAACAGGACCTCACAAAAGGATATGAATGAATTTCAATCAAATTAACCTCTCCTAAGATCTGTCCAGTAGGTTAGATTGCAAGTTTTAAAAAAAACGTTAGCGGGATGTAGCAGAGGAAGAATCAAACGTCCCAATTATCTCAATGAGATCGCAATGGAAAATTCTGCACACTGTGATGTACCGTGTTTTCTAGGCTTAAACTGCACTCTAGAATAAATTGTACTTTTTTCCCCATATGTGGAACTCGTACATTTTAACACAGCGTCTCTCTGGGAGCAAGTTTAACAACAGACAGGAATTCCGTGCAGCACGTGCACACCACAGCCTGTGCTGTTATTTAACATAAGGACTTTAAATTCCAATGGAATTCCATGGAAAAAAAAGACTGGGAACTACTGAGCTAACCCATTACTTTGGTCTTTAACAGGACAAACGTGTGATTACAAAGCAACAGTCAGTCACGTTTTGGTGAATCAGCTGGTTGAGGGTTCAGCCACGTACCTTCACTGACTCTGTGCATCATTCTGATCTTAATAAAGGCATTCTGTCGGTGCCAGAGAGGAAAATAAAACCCATCAGGACTGAGCTGTTGCTGATACAGTTTTGGAGGTTTCAGCTAAAGCAGCGGGTCCAGATTCGGGCTTGTGTGAAGGTGAGGACGGTTTCTCTGAGCAGTTTGTTCTCGCTGAGGGAGCCATTAAAGTATTAATTAGAGCCCCAGACAGGAAGCTTCCTCACTAATTGGCAGGCAATTAAGGAGTCAACAAATAAGACGGTAACACAGGGCCCACGGCATGATGGGAAGGGCGGGAGCTCGTCCTCGTGACGGCTGGCTGTCACTCGGCATCATGCTGAGTTACATAAATATGCCGTCACCTCGTAATCCCACCTTCTCTCTGCTGTGCAGTTACTCTGACGGTAACACAGCCCTTTAAAGGCGCCACTTGAACACTGCTGCTGTTTATAAACATTTAACGCAGTTTTGTGCTGAGTTATGGTTAGGAATTGCGGAATTGATTCTTTTCCCAAAGGAGGAGGATGAGTCTTCCACGGTCTGTGTGTGAGGCACCGCGGGTGTGTGGAAGCCAAACTCAGCGGAGCCTGAAGCCGGTTTGGATTCGTCTGTGTGATGACTGTGCAGTCGGTATGCATTTCGGGTTTTCGTGTACCTCTCTCCAGGACTTTCTGGACCTTGATGTGGTTGGCACAGAAGCCGCTGTAGAGCTTGAAGTGGTCAGCGTAGTACAGGAACGAACCCCCAAGAGAAAACAGCAGCCTCTGGAAAAGAGGGTAAGGAACATAAAGCGATATATATATATATATATATATATATATATATATATATATATATATATATATATATATATATATATATATATATATATATATATATATATAAAAATACCACATGAATAAAAAAAATTCATTATTTATGCAAATATAGTAGATGTTTATTGTTGAGGTTCCGACAGCACAACTAACAGGTGGATGATTGGTGTGTGTGTGTGTGTGTACACACACACATAGTTTTTAAACATTTATAACAAAGAAACAATTGAAGTTTGATGTTTTACAGATTAAACAAAAAATTAACTTCATTGTAAATAACCACCAGCCAATCATTGTACGTTGCATTGTCTTCTCTCGGATACACAGTCTGCGTGTCACACCACTCAGCATTAGCATAAAATAGTCTATTGTCTATTTTGGCCCTGGCTAGCTGACGGCATGGCGACCAGTTGTCCCTTGTTGCTGTAACACACCAACTCTGATTGGAAATGAACGACACCTGGTCACTTTGCATGTGTTTCTTGTAGCTAATGTGACCAGGGGGTGATGGGGTCCCAGCCATGCTTGAATGCTTGACAGCATTGTGAACAGTGCTGTTGGCCCATCTTCTGCTAGACAAACTAAATAACTACACCATTTCCAACAGTTTTTCTGCATTGATATTCGGTAAAGTAAAAGTTTTCATATCAGATACCAATATGTTTGTCAAAGGCTGAACCGATGTATAAGTCGGGACCTAGTGTGATGAAACGAAAGAAAGCCGAGAATTTTGACATTTGCTTTGAGCACACCAGGATGGCACATAGCATCGAAGGTTAAAAATTTGCAACTTTTACTGCCTGCCACAGCAACAACGACAAAATGGATGTTTTAACTTTAACGAAGACAAAAGTCAGAATACGAGAGATGATTAAGTGCAGAGAGTTATCCCGTTTTAAATGGGTAAAAGTGAACAATCTCTGTGATATTTCAAAGAAAAATTCATCTATGACTTTTGGAGTGTTAACTTTTTAAGATAACATCATAGCCACGGCTTCCTGTTTTACCATCATGCTGTATCATACAGTACGTCGCAGGAACTCCCCAACTAGTTAAAAACCCCCTGTGAAATGCCAGTGCCTCATGTTGCCTACAGTCTGCTCTGACCTTTTTTCTACCATCAACATGCGAACGCAGCTTAACGCTGGAATTAATGGTGTCAGTTCGAGGCAGAGCCGATGTTTTGTCAAAATCGTTTAATTAGTTTCTCAGTAAAACTGACGAACCAAATATGAGACAAAAGAGGAAGACAAAAGAGACGTGCTTCAGGGGTCAGCGTGTCCCATCTCAGAAGAGAGTGAGAGTCTGGTAAATGGAGCGAACAAAGCCACCACGCAAAGACTTGTGGGTAAGAATGAGCTGCAGCACAGGGCAAAGGAGGATAAAAAAGTGTGAACGTGTGAGGTTGTGTCCACAACATTCTGTCCTCAGTTTCTCGGGATGCGATTCAAACAGAGCCTCTGTCCTGTTGCCGCTCATTTGAGTCCGCCAGCTCTCAGTGGTTCAGGATCAATAGACCGCACGCCGTGTGGTGTCAGGACTATAAATCAGACAGCGACGCTCCCGCCGCACCACAAACCTCGAGATGTCGGAGGACGTCCGGTCTGATGTTACATCGATACCGCAGGACGTCTATGTCTCACCTTGAATTGTGACGGTGTCTCCAGGGTGTTGAAGTCTGGCGAGGAAGCGATCCTTTCCTCCAGGGTCTGCAGGAAGACCCTCTGGAAGTCCAACATCTCCGGCAAGCTTCCGAAAAGAGACTCCATCTGAGGATGAGGAGGAAGGAGAGACGGGGTGAGGAGCGAGTAAGAAGAAAAAGAGAAAACGGTCACCAGGAGCGTCAAGAACACTTATGACATCAAAACCTCTTCATAAAAAGACGTTCAGCGACACACAGAGCGTCCATTTCATTTCTGGACATGTCCTGCTGTCCTGTAATGGCCTTTTAATTTGGCCCTGTGTTCGGCGGCGTATTGACCGGTGCGTCTCCAGAGAGACACCATGTATTTGAGGTCACACTCTGTACGCTAACATCATTTGCATTCTGCAGCACAAAGCGCCGCCACAGGAAGCCACAAAAACAAATTTTCAAACGCTGTCCTCCTGGCTGTCAACATAAGTTAGCGCTCTGTGTTTTAAAAACTGGCAACGTCCACTTTTCCCGCTACTCTCTGGACATGTTTTGATATTTGCTGGAGCTGAAGGTCAAACTGGTGTTTATACCATCACAGATGGTCAGATAGAATAAAACTAACAGTCTATGGTTGGCTCACATTTTAAGCAACATTTGGCACAGCTGGAACACTCTGAAGCTCAAGGTCATACTGGTGTTGACCTTTTTCCCCTGCAACGGCCATTAACAGTAATTAAATATTTCATTTAAAACCTAAAAATGTAGGTATAACTTATCAAACTTCTCATATTAAAGGACCTCTGGATATATGCGCTCAATAACCTCAAGGTCATGCTTATACTGCCTTTTTCCCTGCAAAAATCAGAGAGAATTAAATATTTAATTTAAAATAAAACATGAAAATCTAGGTATACTTTTCAAATTGCTCATGTTTAAGAACCCATGGATTGATTAGAATAATAAGCTCAAGGTCATACTGATGTTGACCTCTCTTTTTCTCCCTATAGAGGTCAGGGGAAATTAAATTTCTTGTGAAAACAAATCATAAGTATGTACACTTTACAAACTGCTCATATTTAAGGACCTCTGGATATATGAGATCAATGAGCTCAAGGTCATGATGTCATTTCTCCCATCCATTTCTCTGTCAAAAACTAAACTGCCAAGGTTTACTTTAATAGTGTAATAACAATAAAAATTTGACTTTTTAAAAATCATCCGTAAATAAACACACTGAAATTAAAACTCTACATACCTTTGCTTTCTTTATTTTGGGGATAAAAAAATATTACAAAATTAGCATGCTAAGATGAATGTCATATTGTTATTTGCTGTTTGACCTTTTTTGCCAACAGTCACTGAATAACAAAAAAGTTTACTTTTTAACTCACTAATGTTTACACATACTGGGATAAATTAGGATGCTCTTCCAGCTCAGGGTCACACTGCTGTTTCTGAGCTACTTTTTCAAAGTCACAGTGACAACGCTTTCAACGATATTTTCAACAAACTAGTTTAGCTTTGCATTTTAAATTTCTCTCTTATTCGACCAATTTGTGCTCAAGGCCACACTGCTGTTTTTAACTTACATCTTTCCACCTGAAATCCACCTGAAATATTAAATTACAAGAAAATCCAGTCAATATATTCATTCTGTCACATCTGTCTGATGCACTCTGTCCTGTTTTTGTAAAGAGGTTTGTGTATTCTTCACTAAAGATGACTATTACTAATAATTAATTAATAACTGGAATTAATTTCTGTTATTTAAAGATTAGATATTAGTGATAACGTGTGAATCTGCTCAGAATCTTTAATGGGTGGATTTAAACCGAGTGTCACCAAGCTCCTCTGGAACGTCGGAACGTTTGTATCCTCCAGCCAATCACAGCGTTAATGGGTGGGATAGATCAGCCACGCCCCATCTGGATAATAAACACTTCAAACAATCCATGTTGGAGTGGCGTGTCAGAGAATACACACAAACACACACACCTCGTCCAGCGTGAGGAAGGTTTTGTTCTGCAGCGGCTTCAGGTAGATTTCAAACAAGCAGGTCAGATCCTACAGACAAAAAACAAAAAGTCAACATCAGCACACTTTTCCCTGAATGATTCCGATGGCTCCCTCAGCTCTGCTGCTTTCTGATCCTGGTTCAAACCCGAAGGAAGAAGAGCTGAAAGAACTCGCTCAAAGCCCAGATAGAACCATCCTGACAATCAAACTGATCGTAGTGGCATTAAAACCAAGCAGCTCATCCCACATTTCCTTTGGCCAAGTCCTCTCACTCTTCATGTGGGATCCTGAGGTGTTCCCATGCCAGCTATGAGATATAATCCCTCCAGCATCTCCAGGGTCTTCCCAGGACCTCCTCACAGTTGGACTGCACATGGAAGCCCTCTCTAGGGAGACCAGCAGGAGGCATCTTAACCAGATGCTCAAAGTATGTCAGCTGTCTGCTTTCAATGCAAAGAACCTACTCTGAATCCCTCCCAGATATTCCAGGTTCTCACCCTGTCCCTGAGTGTTGGTCCAGATACCCGACAGAGGAACTTCAGTCCCACCATCAAGTCTGACTGTCTGTATTAAAACCAGACCTCGGGTCAAACAACAGCACCATCTGTCTTCTTACCTTGACATAAGACTTCTCGGTGTCTACCAGCTCCTGGATGACCTTGCGTAGCCTCTCGGTGGCACTCATGTGCTTGGAGCAGGGCCTGACCAGGGTGGGGTCTCCTGCTGCTCCCTGCCGCTCTGGGGGCTCCTTGGTGTCTTCCATCCTTACCCTGGAACCTGAGCCCGAGCCGTCCTCGAAGGACTGGTACAGGGTGCACACAGTGTCCACGCTCTGCAGGGGGCGACAGAATAACCCCGGGATGAAATGACACACTGATAGAAATCTGCTGGTTGTCACGGCGCCATTCTGAGGATCTCATCACACACTTGATGCTAACTGGCTTCATGCGTTACATCAGACTAAAGAGACTAAAGAGATCATGTTTATGTCAGACGACACTTACTGGGCAGCGCAGTCTCGTTTGGGGGCGGGCACAAAAGGGGTAAAATATGACGTAATTTCTCTACTTCCGGGGAAAAACATGCCATTTTCAATGAGTTTTTGGGCAAATTATATGCAAAGAAAGTGAAAATTAAAAAAAAAAAAAAAAAGTGACGATGCGGTGGAAAGTGAACGTGTAGCAGTTTGTTTATGATATGGAGCACAAATGTGTTGAGGCGGTTTTGCAGGCAAGAGAACGCAACTACTCTTACAACAACTACACTTAGCGACATGACATCTCCCATCGGCCTCGTCTTCTCCACTTGGAACAAAAAAAAAAAAAGCTTTTCGCAACTGCTTCTGTGATTGCAGCTGAAAGCAAAACAGTCCATTTTTCCGTGTGAAGTTATGCTGTGTGTATATTGCAACCGAGGTCCCCATAAGTGGTCAAATCCTGCGATATCACACAGGGTTCAAACAAGACTGTGGTGCCCTACTGTCAGGATTTAGTCTGTAAAATGATGGTTGTGGTAACTTTTCTCATGTCTCATTTTAATAATGTAGCTGATAGTAGTAATAGTAATAATAATAATAATAACTAGGACTGCAAGCAGTCATATACGGGCCCTCGTTCCGCGCGACCGCCTCCCCAGGGCAGTGCATTCCCTTGTGACCAGGTGTGGGCATGTGTGTACAGGGGCAACCACTCATCACAGTTAAAATTTCAAGGAAATCACACAATGCATGAAGGAGTTATGACATGTTGATGGTTTATCCACTAGGGGGTGCTTAGTGTACAAACAGAGGAGTCAGGTGTGTTCAGGGGCCAACCATCATCACACATGTGAAGTTTCAAGTCAATCAGGCAAAGCATGAAGGAGTTATCATGAACTGATGTTCCATGGCGAAGGGTCAAAATGGCGGCGCCATAGCAGCCACAACCTTCAACATAGATAAAAGCTTTCGATAAGTTTTGGTCAGTATCATCTCTGGATGCTGTGAAAGAAATTTGAAGTGCATTGGACAAAATCCATAGGAGGAGTTAGCTCTAATACACCGTGTGGAAATCACGCCAAAATGACAAGAAAATTCAAAATGGCCAACTTCCTGTTTGGAGAAGACCCATGGTGCAAGAGACTTTTTTGTACATCTATGCAAGTCACACGTGTACCAATTTTCATCTCCCTACTCCAAAAAAACCCCTATGGGGAGGGGTTTTTGAAAGTTTCAAGGGGGCTCTATTGAGGCATTTTGCCCCGCCCATGGGCGACGCCCCTATGAATTGTAAGAGTTGTCGTGCTTGACCTGTGTATCAGTTTTCATGATGATATGACAAAATTAAAGCCGTCAAAATGAAGAACGTAATTTCATGCCGAATGGGTGGTATTCGGCACGCCGCCACACGTAACTTCACGGCGTTCATCGCCTACTTTCACCAACTTGTTCTGCATGTTTTAGAAGTGGAAGGAAGTTGATGGTGTTAACTATGTGACATCAGTACCTGTTTAAGTATAATGTTCCATGACGAAGGGTCAAAATGGCGGCGCCATAGCGGCCACACCCTTCGACACAGAGAAAAGCTTTCGATAACTTTTGATCAGTATCGTCTCTGGATGATCTGGAAGAAATCTGAAGTGCATTGGACAAAATCCCTAGGAGTAGTTCGTTCAAATACAACGTGTGGAAATCACGCCAAAATGACAAGAAAATTCAAAATGGCCAACTTCCTGTTTGGAGTAGACCCATGCTTTAGAAGTGGAATGAAGTTGATTGGGTTAACTATGTGACATCAGGACCTGTTAAAGTAAAAATAGGACATTTCCTGTTACCACCGGGGGCGCTATGGCGGAGGTGGGATGTTAATATATGCAGACCTTCAGGGCGGAGCCCTCATCATCTCCAGCAAGTTTGATGGATGCACGATTAAGTATGTGGGCCATTCGAAGTGAAACGGCATGCTCCCAAAGTTCGCCAAAGTTTGACGAACCCTAGCAGCCACGCCGTTTGAACTAATTACATTCTTTTGATAACTTTTGATCACCATGGGGTCATGATCATGTTGAATAAATCTGAAGACGATTGGATGAAATCCCTAGGAAGAGTTCGTTCAAATGTAAGTAGTGGAAATGGCCAAAAATAGCAAAAATTAGCTCAAAATCGAAACTTAAAATCAAAATGGCCGACTTCCTGTCGACATTTCACCATGACAGTAACAGACTTTTTTGTGGGTCCCGGCATGGTAAATATGTGTACCGAATTTCGTGAGGCTGCGATGAAAAAACCTCAATGCGGAGGGGTTTTTGAAAATTTCTACGGGCACTATTTCGCCATTTCACTGCGACCATGTGCGACACCCCCAAAATATTGAATTTCGGATCCGGCCGGATGACTTTGCAAAGTTTGAGTTTTTGAGCATGGGAACAGGCCAAAATTTCGATTTCAAGAGTGAGACTAATCGGGCCCTAATAAATAATAATAAACAGTGCAATTACAATAGGGTCCTCGTAGGACTTTTTCCTACTCGGGCCCTAATAATACTACTAGTAATACAGCTGCTCACTCAGTTATATTTCCCTTCACACTACTTTGTGCACTTTCGGACATTTCAACTTCCAAAAGTGTGTATGAAAATGTGAATCTTTTTTCTCAGTAAGGTAAATTAATATTAAATTTAAACTAAATTAACAAAACAAAAGGAACAAAATTTGAAGTAAACATAAATTAAAAACAAGCACAGACTCTTCAGTAACCCACAAAATCCACAGAGCAAATACTGATAAACTTAGAACTGGAAAGTGACACTGACCTAAATGTTTTTATACCCAACACAGTTCAGTGATTTTCATCTTTGACCTTTGACCCCAAAATCAATAGAGTCACCATGCCTACACTCACAAAATCTTTACATCATACATCCTTACATCATCATCATCTTTACAGTGACCTTGAACTTTGACCTCTTGAGCTCAAAAGGTTCATTGGGATCCCCGTGTGTAGCGCATACACCACGTTTGGTGAATATCGAGCCAGTACAACTGAAATGATCTTGATAAGAAGAGAAATGTCACATGACTCATCATAGTGACAGAACACTGGCTGCATCGTTTTTGTGGGAGGGGTGTAATTACTCCAATTCAGATCAGATCCTGGTCTACTTCATATTGGAGGAGGACTGATCCACACTGACACTTATCTATCACCTCATTGTGGGCGGAGTCAATGTTAAACTCAACTTCTCACACGACAAATTATTGTGGCGGTAATGCTGCACAGTCCTGCTACACACCGTTACTGCAATCAGCACGGGCCAGTAAGTACCACGAACAGCAGGTTCCAATCTGCTGCACAACAACAACACAATGCGGCACAGCGCAAAAGACAAACCGCTGCTCAGCAGGACGCCGTCGTCAGAACACACATGTGGTGTCAGAATGCACTCAACACACACACACACAAAATCAAAACACCAGAACCATCCCATCATCCATCATCCACCCCACACACACACAGGGTGAATGACAGACCAGGAAGGTGAAAGTTCATCTATGACCTCAGGAGGTTCCAACAATTGATTATTTTCATGATCAATTAATCAAATTTAAAAAAAAAAAAAAAAAAAGGTGAAAACTATCCATCAGCATTTCACAAATCCTAAAACGTGCTCAGCCGTCTCCTCTTGTCCACAATCCAAACGTATTCAGTTTGTCAAAGACAGTTCTTTTTTTGGTCACATTTAAGAAGCTGAAATTAAAGAATTTGGATGTTTTTGTTTTGATTAATCATTGATTAATAATTGCAACTCTCATCCTCATAGTAAAAAGATTGAAAACTGTCTATCAGTGTTTCACAGTTACTGAGAAAACGTCCTCAACTGTCTCCTCTTGTCCACAACCCAAAGACAATCAGTTTTTCAACTGTTTTTTGTTTGTTTGTTTCAGTTAATAACTGATTAATCACTGCAGCGTTTGTCCTCAATGGGATAAACCAGTGCGGGACTCAGACTGCACCTCTGCCAAGCAGCAACAGATGACCGACAGTCTGAGACCTCCCTCTGGCGCCCCCTATGAAAGAAAAAAAGGTCCAAACTATGCCTAATAAACTAAACGATTACCTGATACATTTTTTGGTAAGAAAGAAATAAAAGAGGGAAACTTCAGAGGCAACTTTGAATTTTTTTAAATATATAATTTCAGTTGTCATTGGTGATCCAGCCTACAACTCCACATGACGGGAATCTGTGCCAGAATCCAGACCTTTTTACCAGTTCACCATTTTAACTGGTCCTGACACCAAAACAAACCTATGCAAGTCAAACTATGTTTCTTGGCGGGGACTTTTTTTTTTGGTCTCCTGATGGAAGACTGGAGTGGTCTCGTCTCAGAGGACAAAGAACCCGCCCACGGTCGTCACCGTCAACACACGATAACGCGGTTAAACACCAACAGGAGACTTTGACGATGAGGTTGTTTTTATATCGTGTGAGGCAGCATTCTCTCCCACCATCATCAAAAACATCAAAAACGGGGCCACATGATCTGGAATCACATTGTTTATCCCTCCGGCACAATTCCACAAACTTGCATAATCTGTGCTGAGGAGCACTGGGGCTTAAAAAAAAACACTTGATTTTTCAATTTGTCACCTGTCTGCACACGCAGGCCGAATCTCTTTCCAGCGATGCGTCACCTCTGCAGCTCTCTGAACGCAGGCTGATATTTACGAGGGGATTTAACGTCTCCCTCAAGACTGGAGGAGGAGGAGCACCTGGTCTGGCCAGCGACAGGAAGACGCACACGTGTGGATATCTCTGTACTATATTAGTGGTCCAAATAACGATGAGATGATCAAAGTGCTTCTGTCTCTGAGTTTTACTGTCACGTGCCCGCTGCATACGGTGATGAACGCGTACGACTTGGAGTTGTTTGGTAACTTCCATGGACACGTGGTGAGGTTCAGGAATGTCTTCTGGTTCCTTCACTGGGTCAACACTTGCGTGGACTAGGTCAGGACAGGTCAGGTCGTGGAAATCAGCAGAGTCAGTGCGCCTTTGGTTACCGACCTCGACTTTGCAGGCAGTGTTCTGGTGTTTGCGGAGAACCTGAGTGACAAACCGGAGTGTCTGGATTTGTGATGGTCTTGGATCAGGAACAAGATCCAATGACTTGCTGGATGTAATGAAAGTGCTGAACATAACTCAGTAGTGATGTTCATGTCTCTGGATCCTCAACCTTTGAGCTCATGAGGCTGCCTGGGAATATCTTACGGAGTCATGAGTGTTTGGTGTTGACGATATCTTTGCGGGAGAATGAAGGTCCAAGTCTGGTGCTTCCTGCCTTACTGTACGATGAGACTTGGAAACCAACCATTGACCTGAGACAAGGACTGGATGTCTTTGATACGCCATCTCTTCAGAAGACCCTTGGGTACCACTGGAATGACTGTGTCCAACGCGTACTTAGGGAGTGTCACAGTGGACATTTTGGCCATGTGGTGTTTCTCTGTGCATGATCAAACAAGCTGTGTGCTTCACCTGGCTGTAGCAGATAGATGATTACCTCTGAGAGGTCGGGATGGACCAGTTGTCTAACTGGTTGGTTGGCAAGACTTCTGGTGCTCATTGGTATCGAGTATCGTGTCTTCAGGTTTTGGTTGATAGATCGCTTAGTTTAGAAAACTAACGTGAAGCGGTTGAAGTAAAGCATACAAACCAAAAAGGAGCGGCTTGAGTCTGACATCTCGTCAGACCCAAGCCGCGGTAAGGATTACATATCCATCATGATCTAGAAATGACTGGGAATTCTGCGCAGGAGGAAAGAGTGGAAAGAGAGAAATTCCGGCTAAATGCCGTTAGGAAGACACTTGCGGCATGACAGGCAGAGGTGGGCCGAAAGAAAAAGAAAGAACCAGACCTAAACACCGTCATAACTCAGAAACCGTGATGCCTCACAACATCACCACAACACAGTCTGACAGCTTGGACAAATAACCAATTAAGTGAAGCGGAGGAGAGCTGGCGGAGGACGGGAGGAAAAACAAGAAGCCTGGCAGTACCGAGACAGATGAGTGGATCCGACAGCCGCGCTCTGAAGGCTCATTCAGGTTTAACTGCAGATGGGTCACATCTCTGGATGGTGTTTTTAACTCCCTTCACCATTTAGGAAATTTAAAAATAACCACGTCAGCCTTTGTCAGTTAGAACCACAGCTCTGTGTGTCTTCTTTAAAAACCAAGCAGACAGGATAAGGTAGAGATTCATATTTAGATATTTAGCACATATTCATTGGCACAAATTAAACCTACAGTTCCTTCATTTCAAACTAGGCACATAGAGAAAACATCATGTGGGCTTTTAAACACACAAAATCCCAAACGGTACAATATCTGAACTGAATTCCATAATATTATCCATTTTCCGATATCAGCCATTCCCAAACTTCAGAATGTCGCAGCCCACTTTGAAATTTTCAAGTCTTCTCCTACGCCCCTCCAAACCTTTAATCAGAGGTTAGATCCACATATGAGACTAAGGTAAAGTAATTCCATATGTATATTGTGTTAAACAAACCAGTAGTGTCTCTCTGTGGCATGAAAATAGCAGCCTTATAGACAGGAAGGCATTGGGGAGGGTCATGAGGGCAGCAGAGAAGATTATTAGGGCCAGGCTGCCAACCATTGGTGAACTGGCAGAACAGGATTACTTGTCCAAGCCAAGAAGGATAATTAGTGACACTTCACATCCCTTTAACAATATGTCTTCCCTCCTCCTCCTCTCAGGTAGACGGTACTGTATCCTGAAGTGCAAAACACGCAGATTCAGGGGCAGCTTTTACCCAATCGCCATAAGACAGCTAAATACAAAGTGATATATACTGATTATAATACAATATAGAACGTAGGATCTAAAATACACTGTAGCATCTGGTAGCAACTTTATCCTTGTAGCATCTTTATATGTGTAATATTCTGTGTCCTTTATTTATTGTATGTTGTATATTCACAGATAGACAGTTATTGATAGGTTTATTTTTAAACCTATTTGTCACGATCACACACTTTGGACTGGTGTCTTGCACTTAATTCTTTGTTTTTATCTATTCAAGCAGTGCATCGATATTCTGTGACAGGATCTCTTAATTTTTTTAAACTGATTGACAATTAAAAAAAAAAAAAAAGTCTAAACAAGGTCATACAAATGCAGAATAACATGAAATATACATCCATGGCTTTGTTTTCTTACTTCTTGCATTCACTGGTCCAAAAGCACAAGTATTTTTACTTTTGGTTTCTCAGGGTTTAAAAATTTTAATATTGTATGACTGCACATCTCTTATGCAGTTTTAATACGTACGTAGTGGTGTGCTTATCTTTAATGGATGGGTGTGAGTGAGCGCTGCACTGAGGCAATTTTCTATCAGTTGTGAGTTGGCAAGGCAATAAAATTGAACTTTCCTACAAAATTTTAAATAAATGATTTTTATTTAATTTTAATGACCTCTTGCAGCACACCTGCAGTACCTTCACACCACACCAGGGAGCAGGAGTCCACACTTTGGGAATCACTGGCCAATAAATAAGCATTGGCTGAAAGTTTGACCTTGACCATTGACCTCGATTAGCAAAATGTCCTCTCGAAAATCCAATCACGTCTTCCCATCCACGGCTTCAATGTACCTACAAAGTCTGATCAAAATTGGGTTTGCTGTTCTCTAAAATACGTACAAAGCGGTTCCAGATATTGGTTCAGATCTGGCAGACACAGAGACACTGAGTCAACATTGGGAATTAGACCAGTCAGAAAAGACATGTCAGTAAAAAAAAAAAAGAAAAAGAAAAAGAAAAAAAAATCTCTCCATAATTACAAATTAAAATAAAAAAAATAATAATCTCTTAATCTAGGACGGGGCCTGATGCTGGCCAACCTTGGAGAAGGACTGAGACACAATGATGCTCAACTATTCACTGCATTTTCAAGTAGATTAAAAGAAAGAGACCAAAAAAAGGCCTGTCCTTCAGTGAAAAACTAAATTTTTGAATTTTAAATTAAATTTAAAGTTTTGATTCCAGATCTGTATCAACATCAACACCTCACGTCTCATCACAGGTATTTTTTAATTTAAAAAAATATCCAAAAAGTTGGTCATTATAATTAATTAATATGATCTGGACTGCAGCTCGTGCATGCTTCGTGCACGCTCCTCACGGTCCACACAAACAGAAAACCCACAACATCTGCTCACATCTCCTGTGTGTGAGACAAGAACCTGAGACCACCTCACGGAACCCCCTCACTGGTACTTAAGATAGACTGGAGTCTTTTGAAGCGTCTCTTGGTGAGACACTTAAAAACTTCATAAAAAAAGGGGCAGAAACTCAGCTGTTCGCCCGCTCGTGTCCAATCCTGCACCTCACCGTGAAGAGCAGCCGGTACAGGAGCCTCCACACCGCTCTGGCATGCCGCCGGGTCCTTCGCACCAAGGAGCAACCCTTCCTCCGCAGCCTCCCTCCTCTGGACACAGGCATCGCAACTTCAAAAAGGGCGAGTTATCGCACAAGAACACCAAAAAAGTTCAGCAAAACAACAAACACTTGAACTATCTGCCACCCAGTCAGACCCTAGTCGGGCGCCTTGTGAATCGTGACGCCATCTGCACTTTGGGGATCTGATCCATTGATCCTCCGCGTTCTGTGGAGGCGTGCAGAGAAAAAGTACTCACTGCGAGTGAGTTCCTCTAATCTGCATATTGATCAGTAGTGCAGAATGTACAAAATCCAACTCTGCCTCCTCCACCCACACTGTTCATTTTCCGTGTCCACTTCGACACTCCGCCGTCCATCGTCTCCTCGTCCTGCAGCTTGTCTGCTGGTGCGGTTTCCAGAGAGCTGCAGGACGAGGCCGGGCGCCGGCGCACAATAAGCAACAGCACAATGCAGAGGGTTCTGGTTTGTTATCTGCACGCAGAGCGGATCAGCCGAGTCCAAAGTAACAGCGAGCAGGAATGTCAGCTGTCAGAACAACAAGATCAGGACAAACTCATGTTTGATCCATGAATGAATGAGCTGGTTTGAATAAATAAAGCAGAACATTACAGGTCAAACATTAAAGGGTGTGATTATTAGATTATACCTGACATTGTTATATATATATATATATATATATATATATATATATATATATATATATATAAAATAATACTGTATATTAATTACAAACAAATCAAAAAAGTTTGAGAAAAGTCGGGGATGAACACATGAACATTTCTAGGTCACTGAATATGTCTGACTTCATTTACATCAATAGTTAAGAACTACAGACAGTACGGCACAGCATCAAGTAGGCGGGTCTCAAAAGTGCTGAGAGGAGACTGGTGAGGGGAGCCACCAAAACACCCAGACCATGAACCAGTTGTTGCTCCCCTATGGAGTCTTTCAGGAACCCCTCGTGCGAGGGGAGCGGTTACTGTCTCAGACTGCATTTACTCGGCTGTGAAAAGATGCATTCAAATCGTTCTCTTAAAGCTTTGGTTTAAAATTATAGTTCAGGAGCTATGAAGAGTTAAGTTGGATTCAATTACATTCATAAGTTTGTTCGTAAAGTTCACTGATACTCAAAAATGTGCTTGTGCCTTTTTGTTTTTTAAT
Organism: Thalassophryne amazonica; assembly: GCF_902500255.1. NCBI lineage: Eukaryota > Metazoa > Chordata > Actinopteri > Batrachoidiformes > Batrachoididae > Thalassophryne > Thalassophryne amazonica. The sequence goes on along the minus strand of NC_047121.1, from coordinate 54,960,518 downwards.
AATTCTCTTAAATTGTATGTAAATTCCAGTTAACACAGACGTCAGTGAGACAGAAACACTGCTCCAAACCTGCGCCACATAACGGATCAGTGAAAGACCGTCTACTGGTGGCTCGCGCAGGCTAACAAGTTTAAGAAACCCCATGTTTATGTAACGGAGGATCGTATACGTCATGCATCGCAAGAGAAGAAGTAAAGGCAGCATGATTCTCTGTCACAGGAGCAGCCAAAACATGAGGGGAAACAAAATGCAATCTGCAACCTCACCACCAGATGGCAATAAATCCTGTACACTGTAGCTTTAAAATCTCTAAAGCCAAATCCCACATCTCAATAAAACACAGTGTGAAGGGTCAGCGAGTGTGTTCCTTTGAGGTCAGCCACCCTGTGCGCTTTCCCAACACTCCCTGCTCCGCCCACTACACACGGAGGCAGGTGCACTCAGCCAATCAAGAGCGAGGAAACACCAGACGTGACTCGTCAGCCATGTTTGCAGCAGGTCCAGGGTGGCTCCCCCTGGTGGTTGCATCATTAAGGCACGTTTTCTTTCTGGAGGGAGATCCAAATTTGGAGGATTAGTGGGTTCTAATGAGTGCGGTTCTGAAGCGGTGAGATAAACCGGGGGTGGGGGTGATGATGAGCACATCAGCAGAGCTCAGAGGAAAAAACCCAAATCAAAAGAAAATCCTTCAGGTTTACTGGCGCTGAGGGCCGATCTCAACCCAAACAAACAAAGAGGGAGGGGCTGGTTTAACTCCTCCCTCACAAGCCAGTGGATCCCTGCTGATTGGTCGGCAGCTCTGGGATTTATTCCCATGTTGGTGTCACAGCGCTGTCTTCTTTCAATGAATAAAGGTAATAAATCACAGTGGCAGGGAGCGAGATGAGCGAGAAGGCGGGTTCCGCCGTGCTCCACACAAACCCATTTACGCCTTTTTATTATTCTCCCTAAACAAACATCACACACCCGAGTCTCAGAGGACCGCCGGAGCGTTTAAATAATGAAGCCGGCTTAAGATTAAACAACGCAGTCAACTGAATCCCCTCAGCTATTCAGACGAAGAGACGCCGCCGCCACCGTGGCACAACATTGTTTAGACACAAACACGCCTAAAACTCGGCACATTAATGGCAGCGTGGAAACACATGTTGATCTAGCGAGCAAAGTTCCGCTTCTGTTTCATGTTGCTCCAGAAATCAGAGAGCTGCTGATAATGTGTTCAACCAAAAGTGACATTTGCATCAAAAATAATCAGAAGTATTTATTTCTATAAACAATGAAAAACATCATGTCCACAGTATATGCCAGGAGGCCCTGTGACTTATATACCTCCCCCCCAATAAAAAAAATCAAGCATTTGCTATTAATAATAATAATCAATTTTATTTATATAGCACCAAATCACAACAAACAGTCGCCCCAAGGCGCTTTATATTGTAAGGCAAAAGCCATACAATAATTACAGAAAAACCCCAACGGTCAAAACGACCCCCTATGAGCAAGCACTTGGCGACAGTGGGAAGGAAAACTCCCTTTTAACAGGAAGAAACCTCCAGCAGAATGAGGCTCAGGGAGGGGCAGTCTTCTGCTGGGACTGGTTGGGGCTGAGGGGAGAGAATCAGGAAAAAGACATGCTGTGGAAGAGAGCAGAGATTAATCACCAATGATTAAAAGCAGAGTGGTGCATACAGAGCAAAAAGAGGTGAATAAAAAGAAACACTGGGTGCATCATGGGAACCCCCCAGCAGTCTAAGTCTATAGCAGCATAACTAAGGGATGGTTCAGGGTCACCCGATCCAGCCCTAACTATAAGCTTTTTCAGAAAGGAAAGTTTTAAGATTAATCTTAAAAGTAGAGAGGGTGTCTGTCTCCCTAATCTGAATTGGGAGCTGGTTCCACAGGAGAGGAGCCTGAAAGCTGAAGGCTCTGCCTCCCATTCTACTCTTACAAACCCTAGGAACTACAAGTAAGCCTGCAGTCTGAGAGCGAAGCGCTCTATTGGGGTGATATGGTACTATGAGGTCCCTAAGATAAGATGGGACCTGATTATTCAAAACCTTGTAAGTAAGAAGAAGAATTTTAAATTCTATTCTGGAATTAACAGGAGCCAATGAAGAGAGGCCAATATGGGTGAAATATGATCTCTCCTTCTAGTCCCTGTCAGTACTCTAGCTGTAGCATTTTGAATTAACTGAAGGCTTTTCAGGGAACTTTTAGGACAACCTGATAATAATGAATTACAATAGTCCAGCCTAGAGGAAATAAATGCATGAATTAGCTTTTCAGCATCACTCTGAGACAAGACCTTTCTAATTTTAGAGATATTGCGCAAATGCAAAAAAGCAGTCCTACATATTTGCTTAATATGCGCATTGAAGGACATATCCTGATCAAAAATGACTCCAAGATTTCTCACAGTATTACTGGAGGTCAGAGTAATGCCATCCAGAGTAAGGATCTGGTTAGACACCATGTTTCTAAGATTTGTGGGGCCAAGTACAATAACTTCAGTTTTATCTGAATTTAAAAGCAGGAAATTAGAGGTCATCCATGTCTTTATGTCTGAAAGACAATCCTGCAGTTTAACTAATTGGTGTGTGTCCTCTGGCTTCATGGATAGATAAAGCTGGGTATCATCTGCGTAACAATGAAAATTTAAGCAATGCTTTCTAATAATACTGCCTAAGGGAAGCATGTATAAAGTGAATAAAATCGGTCCTAGCACAGAAATAATGAATATTTATATTCAACTTTCCCAGAAATCAAAGCACGAAAAACAAAAACTCTTATATTAAAAGAATTAATGCCAACACTAAAAAAGTGCACTACAATTATGTACAAACATCCCAAATTAATAAAGAAAAAAAAAGGTGCAACTTAAACTCCGGAAAATGTTATATTTTATCTTAAATAACAAAATAAAAATTTTAAAACATATCCCACATCAGAATAATTAAATAAATATATGTCAACACACCATTGACTTGAGAAATAAAAATAAATATATATCCATTACAATTTCTGGGGTATAATTTGCACCTTTTTTAAATTTATCTATTTATTTGCACCTTTGGAGCACACTTTTTATTATTGGAGATTATTTTGTTAAGTGTTTGATTCTTAGGGAAGCTTGACATAAATTGTTATTATAATTCTTAATAACAAACGTGCAAATTTTCAGTATATAAGTTGCACCGCTGTATAAGTCGCAGGACCACCTAAACTAGTAAAAAAAAAACATCTTATATTCTAAAAAAAAATACAGTAATTTAATTTTAAATTTCTGATAAATCAAACTACACAACTAAGTCAAAGTCCCACAATAACCACTACAACCTGCATTCTACTACTACAAAAATATTTATAACCTTGAAATCGTGTTAATATTTTAAATTAGGTCTACAAAATATTAAACAAATGCTTTTTTCACTTTTCTCATCACCCATTTTTTTTTTAAAAGTGTCACGATAAAGAAGAGTCATCAGATGACATGTCTCCCCCAGACCCCACAAATCAGTAGCACAAAGTGTCGGGGTTCACCAGAGTTCACCCTTATGCCACATATCAATTAAACTGCTCAACTGGCTCTTGAAACATCATGCTAACAAGTGAAAACGGACTGGGGGGAGGGTATGGGCATGCTGATCGATCACCCTGTATTTCATACCGAGGGGATAAAAAGCCAAGCTCCGGTCACGTTTTACATTTAAATTAATTTTTAGAATTTGACGTTCATGACGCTCCAAAATGTCGTCTGCGTCACCCAGAAGCACAGCACTGGAGTGTGTGTGTGTGTGAGACGATTCATTTTTCATCTGTACCGATTTGAATTTTCATATGATTCTATCAATTTTTAAGATTGCTCTTGCATTATTAAGCCCTTAATTAATAATTCTAAAATGTTTCTGGATCCAAATCAAAGTGTGCAGTTAACCTGTTAGTTCCTTTGGTTAATAACAGAGTGTGTCGTTACCAGTGGTTTATCCTCTTTGGCGTCTCTGTGGCAGGACAAACACGAGGCCACGCCCTCAGCCAGGCAGCCCAGCTTGTGTTTGAGGAGCCGCCACAGGCTGAGCAGAGCAGAACCCAGGAATAAGTCCTTCTCCTCGGACTCAGACAGCCAGAACCAGCACATGGCCAGGAGAGACCACAGGGTCTGAGCCGGGAACTGGTCTCGTTTAAATATTTCTGTTAAAGTGGTGAGGTAGAGGCACGGCGGAGGGTCGTCACCGCTGACCGCCGGGGCTACAGCTGACACTGGTACGGCCGCAGCTGCACCGGACGCCACCGGTGCGGTCATCGCGCCCCAACGTGGCTCATGGTGGATTGTTGTTGGCTCCGTCTCTTGTTTCCAGCAGGACCGACTGATACGTACACGCTCACATTAGCATCTAATCCACTGACGGGGGTAAACCCAGATTATTAGCCGGCTCACAGCCAGATGGAGGCTGATGGGTTTAATCATAACACACGCCTCCGCGAGCCCCCCAGCCCCACCCCTCCCAGCACCCATCCTGACGGGGGGATTCTGGAAGATTTGGGGAGGGAGGAACAGTTATAGCTACCACGAAGCTGCGATCGTGTTTGAAGAATTTGATACCGTCTAATAACTGCAGGCATCGACGTCGTCTTTTGAAGTCAAATATTCATCTTGAGGAGGGAAATTAAATGGAATGTTCCAAGTTTCTGTCGCTCAGCCATTTGTACAAAGTTGGAATGCCTCCTTGACCGGAACATCAGATGCAACGCGGCATCTTCATACGTCTGGACAAAACAAAGTGCCGGATTATGCGTCTGTCCGCCGTATAACCTTTGTTTTGATGCAACCCATGACCGTGCAGTTCCTCAAATATGTCGCTTCTATTTATAGACCTGCAGCGACACTTCCAGGATAACAGAATTCTGCAGATGCCCACCGCCGTCTGTGACCTGATTATATTTGACATATCAAACAGTTAGCATCCTTCCCAATGTTCCCAGAACAAGACGCAAAAACTCATGTCAATAAGTCAGCGATTAGTGGAATCATTTTTGGCCATTTCACTTTAGATTGAAGAAAGATGAAGAAGCAGGAGCACTTCAGGCTTTTGAAGTACACAGACTTCCTGGAATTTTCTTGTGTCGGGGGGAAAAAAAAAAAAAAATCCTCAAATGCAAACTTTGTCTTGAGCTTCGTAACTCAAACTCATCTTCTGAAAATCCAGTCTGGGAGCATGCAGTGGTGTCGCACCTCACTGCAGCCACCACACCACGGTTCCCACAACGGCAACCAACCAGGTCTGGAGGTCTCGTGTCTGGAGAAATGCCAAAATCTCAAACATAAGATTCTGAAAAGCAGTAAAATAATAAATAAATACTGGTGTAGGTTGAAACGGCCAATTAGGAGGAGCCAACTTCACCAAATCCACTAGGTGACCACCCAATCTAACCTTTGACCTCAATCACAACTTTGACGGAGGGCCGCGTGGGAAACGCTGCGTTCAAGTTCAGTCCAATTCAGGCCGTAATCACGTCGGAGGAGTGAGTTTGTGAAATTCATTACTGCAGATCTGACCTTTGACCTTGAACCTGACCTTGTGCGCAACTTTGATGCAGGACCGCCACCTCCTGGGGAATACTGTCTGCACGTCCGATCATAACTGCAGGAATACTGAACTGGGGATGGCGCATGACGATTCCTTCAGCTGAACAAACGACTTTCAAATATCCAGCTTTCAAACTCAGCATGAAGTTTGCATCTGGATTGAACAGATTTCATTCAGTTTTATTCTAAGATGTCATAAGGTGGGGTGGAGTAAGGAAACTAACCTTTGTACGTGAGGGCAGCGGGTGCATGTGAGCGCCCAAAAATCAGTTCAGGTCACTTCAGTTTGTTTTTTCAAAGTTCATAAAGACAAACCAGCTGTTTTGGTAAAGCTGAGAAACTCACTGTTTCCATCCAATCAGCTTGTTTGTGTATTAAAACACAAACTGGAATCTCACGTGAGCATTAATCAGAGGTCGCAGATTCACGACAAGAGACCATTATGAGATGTAACAAAAGGCTTGAAATTTGTTTTCCCCTGCCATCAATCTCAACTGATTCAATTGTGCATATACATGTGTGTGTGTGTCTCTACACTTACACACAGCTCATTTTCTACCCGGTAACCGGCCCCATCCCCCCCCCAGAGTAACCTGATGGCTCCGCAGCGATTAAATCCCTCTCTCTGTGCACCAACACCTCCTGGTGTCTTTCACACCTCTTCCTGTTTATTGTGCGTGCAGACACACATGCACACCTGTCGTGTGCTCAGCTTCTCCTCCTCAGTAAACGCCGCGTTGCTGAACAGCAGCAGCAGTGGCGCAGTGCAGATTCCGGTGCAGCGGGACCGGCTGAAAAAAAGAGATGGAATAATACAGCGAGACGAGAGAGACGAGAGCACCGCGACATGTCGCCTCTAATCTGGCTCCCAGCCGGCCTCAGGTCAAATCCTGTACAGGATCCTCCCACATGGGAGACTGTGAGGACACGGTTGCAGCAGTTAGCGGCGGCTCGTGGAGGTTTTGGGCCAAACTCAGCCCCTCCCCCTACTCGTTTAGTGCAGGTTGCATAACAAGCAGGTTAAAACGTTTCAAACGTGCACTTAAAATGTTAACTGCCACACTCCTTCAGAGGACAAGACAGAGTGAAATAATGCAGAAACAAACAAACACACACACACACACACACACACACACACACACACACCCCTGCACTGCATCAGCACCACGCTGAAGCCGGACTCCCGAAAGATCCCGCCCACTTTAACAACGTCACGAAAAACTGTTCACATTAAAAAAAAAAAAAAAAAAAAAAAAGTAACAATCCTGACTGGACAGTCAGCAACCGACATGTCAGAATAAAAGTGTGAAACAGTCAAACAGCAAAGAGATTACAAATCCAGAGAACCCAAACTGACAATGTATTTATACTATGCAGTATATTTATTGTAGGTTTGGGCGAGTTTAGCTGCAGCCAATCAGTGATGAGCACACCCGCCTCGCTTCAGAACATCAGCAGCCGTCAGCATGTTCCTCCATGCAGGAAGGACATCCGGTGTAAAACGTGTACAGTGCAGATCTGTACTGGATCTAATGTAGTGACCTACAGTTAGTGGGGGGTAGGACAAGCAAACAAAACAAAACAAAAACAAAAGCCAGAGTTCCAAAACTGCAAATATTTCCAATCTGAAGATATGAGCACCAGCAAGTGCATACAGAACTCTGGGCAAACTGTTGTTGTTGTTGTTGCAGAATTAATTTACAACATACAGTTCAGTGATTTCCCAAAATCAATAGGTGTCTCGGTGTCACCACGCATAACGCATAAACCAAGTTTGGTGACAATCACGCAGTTAGGAAAGATGTTATTGTGATCACAAGTGAAATGACTGAGTGACACCAGGCAACATAGTGACGTCAGGCCCACTGGGTGCACTGTGGGAAATACAAACATGATTTCATTCCTAATGCTTCAGTGAGCGAGATTTGTGTCACTAAAACACAAGTGTCACGGCTGAAGGAGTGTGGGAAAACAAAACAAAAAACAAAACCCTCAACACAAATGAATGACCTTACAGGAGGAAAGTCACCTAATGCGCAAAACATGCTTTTGAAAAATGACTACAAAAGGTGGAATTGTTTATTTTTTTAAATGAACTTCAGCAAAAGCTGGGTTCCGCAACACAATACAATAACTGCATACGGATACAGAATGGTCCGACTGATCAAGATGTTGCAATCTGATATTTAATCCACAAGCTGAAACAAAATAATGTCTTCCTGATCTTGGTTTTACATTGTGATGTCGTATCCGTGAAAGAGTTTTCACGTATTCCATAAAAGTCTACAAAGTGAAATCCTGATCCAGAATCCGGATCCAGATCACCTCCAAAAAAAGGTTTGTCAAAATCCGTGCAGTAGTTTTGATGTAATACTGCTAACAGTCAGACAGACAAATACGAATTGTACACTCGTACACTCAACAAAAATATAAACGCAACACTTTTGGTTTTGCTCCCATTTTGTATGAGATGAACTCAAAGATCTAAAACTTTTTCCACATACACAATATCACCATTTCCCTCAAATATTGTTCACAAACCAGTCTAAATCTGTGATAGTGAGCACTTCTCCTTTGCTGAGATAATCCATCCCACCTCACAGGTGTGCCATATCAAGATGCTGATTAGACACCATGATTAGTGCACAGGTGTGCCTTAGACTGTCCACAATAAAAGGCCACTCTGAAAGGTGCAGTTTTGTTTTATTGGGGGGGATACCAGTCAGTATCTGGTGTGACCACCATTTGCCTCATGCAGTGCAACACATCTCCTTCGCATAGAGTTGACCAGGTTGTCAAAAAACCAAAAGTGTTGCGTTTATATTTTTGTTGAGTGTAAATCAATAAATGCCGATGATTTTATTCTGTCCTTGGCGGACGTAATTAGGGACTTGGTTATACTCTAACAAGGCAGATAGCAAAGCTAATTAGCAAACTAATGGGGGGTTTTGTTTACGAATTCAAAGCAAAACGTCAGAATAAATAAACTGTCAAGTATCACTTTGGAATCACATCAAAGGTTGAAACTCAAAAGTATGAAAATCATTTAAACAACATTCAGATTCAGCAGCGCTCTGCTTTGATCCTTAGTACTGTGTACTGCAGTATTTTTTCACTTTAACAAGGGAGTGTAGCACATGTGCACAACACAGCATGTACTGTTACTTAACATAAGGACTTTTAAATTCCAAAAAGAAATAAGATTTACAGATGAATGATCGACAATATTTTTCATGTTATTTGCTGCAGATGTACACAAATTACTGAGCCACTTCTGGATTTTTGTGGTAGTGTACTTTTATTGTACTTTATTCCTGGAATTTATTTTGTTTTGCAAGCTGATTCCTGGAAAATCCTAGCATAAATACATTATTATTATTATTATTATTATTGTTATTATTAGTCTCTCTGAGGTTGTTGTGGGTTTGGTCTCCAGTGTGTGTGTGTGTGTGTGAGTGTGTGTGTGTGGGTGTGTAGGAGTTTTCCAGCATCTCAGTCTGCTTCCTGTCCTCCGTGTTTATACCAGCGGCTGTGACGGTGAAACCTAATTACGGTGGCGCTGAGGATCGGTTGCCAGTCTGCTCTCTGACAGCATTCCCGCCAACGCACCGCGCACGACAGCTGAACATTAGCCCCTCCTACCTTACTGAGCTTTACAGGCCGGCGAGCGCAGTGAGAGTCCTCCAGGCCGTCACACAGGAAGTTGCCTCCATCATCTGCGGCGCACACATCTGGAGAGACACGACAAGACCGCTTAGCATTAGCCAGCATGACTGTAAATAACAACACAAACTAGAAGCACTCAGAGTGCAAACCTCCACCAAGGCCATGGGGTCACTGACGCCATAACATCTATACGCCGTGGAATCACTGAACCTAAAAAAGTCTAACAATGTTTGGTCAGTAGTAAAAAAAAAGTTTCATCTGCTGTGACTGGATAGCATGTATCCTTAGCGCTTGGCATCACAGTTTATTGCAACTTGCACCTCTCCCAGAAGCTACTGTCATCTGAGCACTGATATTGATATTGTATGTGCTTATAGACAAAATTTAATTTATTATTCAACTAAACTGCAAATATATGAATTTTTTAACATTTATGAAACACTTCTCTAAACAAGGACATAGGGTCACTGACCATAAAGAGATTCCCTCCTTGGCACAGTGATCTATTTCTTTTTCTCTTTCTCTAAAATTGTATATAATAATCATTAGATTATTAATATATAAACAAAAATAAATGTAAGAAATATTCCAATTTGAAAACAAAGGCACCCGAACGTGATGACAGCTGCAACTGCTTAATGTTAACTTTTAACACTGAAATGCCACAGACATGCTAACACGTTAGCATCGGGATCCGGATCATGATCCGGATCACCACTAAAATTTAATCACTTGTTCCTCTTGTCATTTCCAACCACTCCACAAAATTTCATCAAAATCCGTTCAAAACGTTTTGAGTTATCCTGCTGACAGACAGACAGACAAACAAATGCGACCGAAACCATAACCTCCTTGGCAGAGGTAACAAAGACATCCATCTCCAAACAAACATCAGGCTGCCATGTGAGGGGAGCTCTTAAACCAGGGGTCCGTTCCATAAAACAGGACTACCAAATAAGGCAGGCTTATTCGTTAGTCTGGTTTATTTTCCAGTTGGTAATCCTGTTTAATGGAATGGACCCCAGGTCACTCAGCGACTCTGTGGTGAGTCTACAACAGTCTGCTGCATCACGTTAAACAGCTTCATGCTGAAGTGGTGCAGTTTGTCAGAAACCTGAGCCTGGACGTGACCTGCAGACCTCCTGCACTCCAACATGAAGCTGGGAACAACAGGCAAATGTGGCACCATTCCCACTTTCTCCACTCACACACGTTCTTGCAGAGGTGTCACTGTCTTGATGGCTTCCCTCACTTCACAGATTTATCACACCGGAAAAAACTGTTTCTATTTCTTAAAAATTGATGAGACGTGTTCAGTGAGTTGCAGATGTTCATCCCCTGTAAAAGTGATTTAATTCTTGTGTGTATGCACACAAAAAAGGAAATATTTTTGGTTCCTGCTGCAGTGAAACAAAAGTCAAACAAAACCAAAGGGTTTTTTGTTTCATACATGTCATCCCAGCATCTTCTGACTGGGCATTGTGCACGTGCTGTGTCTTGACAGGATGACATTATTCCGTCAAGTGTTGTGAAGGCATTTAATTAAATTCAAGCTCTTGGCGACGTTTTTAGCCGCAGAACATGAACAAGTTTTGTCCCGAATGCAGGCTGCAAGCAAAAAGAAACGTCCTCCTTCAGCTCCAAATCGCTGTCAAACAAACGTCTGATTACGGAGTTAATCTGGTCGTCGGCGTTCACTCCGCTTGCCTGGCGTCAGGATGATAGACAGCTTCCTTCCAGGAACACCGTCGTGAAGCCGTCTGTGTGGGATGAGTGTTAATATGACTCCTGCAGGCGTTTGACTCCGTACATCCTGCCACCAGCCTGCCTGGGACTGTGAGCCCTCTAGAGGTGGAGCAGAGAACTACAGGTGATTAAGCCCGTTTGCTGACAGTGACGGAAGCACGAAACTAACGAGTGGCGCCGCTTCAGACTCTGAGTGAGGCATGAAAGAATTGTTTGGAATTACAAACAACATTAATTCTGCAGAAAACTGGCAGAATTTAAATGTGCCACTGTCTGCGCTTTACGGCACAACTGCAGGCTGATTTATGCCGTGTGGTTATTTTTAATAAACTGTTTGCAAACTGAGTCAGCTGCTGTCAAATTTACAAACCTGCATATAAACTGAACTGAAATAAACCGACGCGGAGAAAAAGAACATTTTAATAGAAAATTACAATCTGACCTCATCATGAGACGCACCAAAGCCCAAAATTACCCTCAATGCATCAGGTCAGGGAGCACGCACTGGTGCCATGAGTCTTGGGTCCTGGATGACAACCACCAAGGCAGGCAACCAGTCACATCGTATGTTAAATTACAAAAAAAACAAAAAAACCTTTCATGCTCCGCGCCTTTGTGCTCATCATCTCTAAATTTCATGATATCGCTTCCAGGTGCGTACCAGCATATTTAACAAATAGATGAAAACGGTTGATTACTTTTTGAGTCATCCTGCAAAAATGATTGATCGACCAACAGTGAAATAATCAAATATTTTGATAACTGATTCATCTTTCTTAAAACAAAAAACAAAGATTTTGATTAATTGAAGATTCTTACATTTTTCCAATTTAAACTTCATGATAAACTAGTTAAACACCAAAGCTGATGAACTGACTTTAATCCATTTCATACTCTACTTTTAAACTGGTTCAAACTAGAAATCATTTTATTCTTCACTGACCTAAAAAAAACCCTGAATCTTTTGTAGTGTGTTCAGCTGTTAAACCGGTTTTAAGGTGGTTTAAGACATAAATACACTTCGAACTGTTCTGAACTAACTGTAAGCTGCTTTAAACTGTTTTAATACGAGATAAATTGCTTACTGGTTGTCAGAAATCTAACTGCATGTGTTTTAGAGTGTTGGTTGGATATAATCAATCATTCCCATGTTAACAAGCAATTTTACAACATTTCAAAACCACAAAATGAACTGGAAAAGTCTTCAAACAACTGATAAATTAATAATGCAAAACTTTCCACTTGCTTCATTTCCCTTCATCACACGCTTTGTCGAAAGGAGCGGTTCTCCACCGACGGGTATCAGCTGAACGTGTCAATATGCTCGACCTTACTGATCAGCTGTGATGGCGAACGTCCACAGTGAGGCTAAAGCACACCGACAGGACTTGGCGATAATGAGCCGTCTGATGTCATGAGCACCGTGCGGTGCGTCTTCCGCCTGCGGCGAGCTCTGACAGCCCAACAGTAGCTTTGCAGCTCTTCCTTCAAATTTTTACATGTTTTAAAGAAGTCAGGGCTGAACGGGTTTAACTGGAAAGGAAGTGTGACGCCTGTGTTGTGGTTTTAAGATTCACAACGATCAGACCAGATAGGAAGTACAGATGATGACAAACACAAACTTACACAGGTGTTGAAAAAATAGAAGGGAACAACGTGAAAAATGAGAAAGTGGTACATAGTCCAGAATCCATCAAGATATTTATTCTCCACAAACTGAAACTTCTCTCTGATCGAGTCATTTCGCCGCTCATCAAAGTGACTTCTTCATTTCTAAAGGTAAGATGGTGTCGTATGGCTGGTGTTTATCCTTAGCAGGAGAGACGGTTAGTGAAGTTTATGCCTCTTGGTCCTCAGCCTTTGAGATTGAGAGACACCTGAGGAGAGCTCAGAGTCATTGGGTATCTGGACAGAGGCATTTGGCGATGCTGATATCTTTGCATGAGTACAAAGGTCCATGTCTTTAGAGTCCTGTGCTTCCTGTCTTACCGTATAAATTGTTAGACTTGGACTCCAACCGATGACCGAAGGCAACAACTGGATTTAGCTTCCCAGATTCCCTTAGAAAGCAGGAAAAAGGCTATAGATTTAAGATTTTCCAGAGGTGGCATTGCCCCAGAACCCCCTAATAAGGGCATGCCTTCAGCACACCCAATAAAGTCACAATCCCACCCCCTACCGAAGCCAGATCCTCCCCTGATGATCCAACATGCAGGTGCCTCAATGTTGAGTACAACCAAAATCGGGAAAAGACAAGGGACACACCCAGGTTTCACCTGGCAAGTTTTCAGAGGTGAAGATGGACCGGTTGTCTCCCTGGGTAGTTGCAATCTAGAACCCAAGGCAGTTCCATTATATGGTGGACACAATAACCCCTGACCTGTTATTCATACAGGTCAATGACTTTTTGGCAAAGCAGGGAGAGAAAGAAAATGTGCAGATTTGGGTTCCCTGAGGACCAGAACCACTGCTTTAGGAGATATGGCTTCATAATGCACTCAGAGACACCTTCAGGGTCAACCACATCAAACGTATGTGGAAAGTTATGAACCGTTTCTAAACAATGTCAAACTGAGCACATGAATCCCAAATGTCATGCGGTTTGAGACGCTGGTTACATAAAAACAACCTTCTGCGCAGCACCTTCAGCCCTTTTGTTGGACAAAAATATGACATATCTCATTAATAGAGTCAACATTTATGAAAGCTGTGTTTGAATTTTTTTTGAGACGTGTCATGGCGCCCATTCGGTGAAATGGCGTGGAACGACTTACATCTATATAACTTGTTTGCACTTGTGCACATGTTCCATTTGTGTCTGTCCCTCGTCTTGTGCTGTTTTAGGGGTTTATACTTGTTCATTATGAGGACAGTGTAGTGCTGTAAAGTCGGCTCTTGCTCAGTCTTTGTGGGACGATCAAAATAAATCTGACTCCACAGAGGGCGCGGCAAAAGCAACCTGATGCGCCTACGTAAGTAAAAACTAAAACTATAAGGAAAGTTTCAATGCAGTGTGTGAACTGGATGGTCTCTAATGGTCCTTTCTAGTCCCTGAGGCCCACTGCTGCCCGGTGCTTATGCCCATTGTAGAAGAATTTTTAGGGCCATATTTGAACTGTGATGAACTATCAAGTGTCCTGATCCGAACTGTATGTCCTCTGGTTGAACTAGCAGGTGTTCAACCCAAAAAAAAAGGGCTCTATTAGTCATTCAGTCTGTCAGGGGCTTTCCAAGGCCTTTTAGGTGCTTTCCCGCAGGCCACGTGCAGGGGCCTCAGGCCAGCTGCACGTGTGGCTGAGGCCACGTGCGGGGGGGGGGGCCTCAGGCCAGCTGCACCTGTGGCTGAAGGTCTTTTAAAAAAATCAGTTGTAAATCCTTCATGTTTTAATGGGAGCGTTTGTCACATTGAAATAATGGCCTAACACCTGCTTAGGGTTCACTAGAGGACGCTTCCAATAGAAAACCATGTCTTGGGAATGAAATAAATAAAAAAGTTGAAGGAGGAGCGATGCCCGCGGGTCTCCAATAAATAGACGAGCGCGGTTGTCATATTCAGTCTCTCTAGAGGACTCAGTTTGTCTAAGCTCTGTGTCGAAGGCTTAAATAAACTTAAAAACTCTGTGCATTTTATCTTGCTTAAGGCTGAATTATTCTAAAGTGTTGTGTCCTTTTTCTAGCATATCACTTGCAATTAGTTTGTGTTATCTAAAAGAAGACATCCCGAGAAGACTAAAGACGAGCCGCGACAGAACTTGGCGAGCCAGCTTCAGGAGGGTCCAGGGGCATTCCGGCAGCCTGGGGCAGTCCAGCTCATCCCTCCAGACCGTAAATAACAGTGATCACGACTAAAAGGTAAGCAGAAACCTTTTATAACTTCTGCACGATCTGGAGGAGTGAGTCGGGATTTCCGCCCAAGTTGACAGGTGATATTTTTAATTGCCTCTTACCCAAAAGAACCTGGACTAAGAAAATTGATAAGAGACTAAAAAAAGATAAGATTGAAAATTATCAGGCCTTGTAGATAAAATGCTCAGAAGGTGTGTGTGTTCCCGGGAAAAAGAATGTCTGTGTGAGCGAAAGGTCAGGAATGTTCATGAACTCTGGTGTGGAAAAAGAGTGCGTGGAGAACTAACCTGGATGTTTTTTGGGGAATGCTTGGAGAATAATTGGTGTTGAAATTCGTTACTAACGTGCCGGCTGATAGCATGCGCTGTAGGGGTTAATTTAGGGGAGTATACTGACAAATAGATACAAGGTAATACAAGGTTATTTAAAGAGTTTAACAGAGACTGAAGTGAAATAAGTGAGAAAAAGAGTTTAACAGAGAATACGTGCAGAGGAAGCACAAGATAAGCGCCTGAGGGGGCGCAGTAGAAATACCGTACGTGATAAAGAGATTTAAAGAGAAAGTGCAAAGTAGCACAGCTGACAGTAAGTAAAAGAGCTCAATAAAGGACGTCATTTTTTAAGAAAAGAGAAAAACTATAAAAAAAAATAAAATAAAATGAATGAAGAGTTAGTGCAGAATACATGAGAATTAATGAAGCAGAAAATAGTGCAGTAAGGCACCAGATACACGCTTGTGGGGCGTGGGAGAAGAATAAGTAATTAAGTACACAGTAATATGAGTTTTTTATAAGAAAAGAAAAAGAGAGTATTTTCAGTGCAAAGGCACATTAAGCTCACGAGGAGCTCAGTAAGTGAAAAAAAAAAAAAAGGTAGAAGAAAGTGCAGAAAGGCACAGGATACACACGCGAGGCGCGGTAAGGCGTAGAAATAAATGAAATATTGTATGCTCAGAAAGGAGCTTGTGAAAATAATATAGTAAGCACAGGATACGCACGCGAGGCGCGGTAAGGCGTAGAAGTAAATGAAATATTGTATGCTCAGAAAGGAGCTGGTGAAAAATAATATATTAAGCACAGGATACGCACGCGAGGCGCGGTAAGGCGTAGAAGTAAATGAAATATTGTACGCTCAAAGAGGGCTTGTAAAAAAGTAATATATGAAGTTGCTGACAGCGCCGGAGAAGCTGTCTAACGTGAAGAAGAGATACATGCTTAAACAGAACACATTGGTGTTAAGTGAATAAAAAGGTTGTTTAAAGCCGCGGAGTGAAAAGTGTCAGAAGTCTAGATAGAGATATATAGAAAGTTGTTTTTAATAATTTTTGTGTATAAAGCTGTTGAAAATTGTGTGTGGGAGAGTGGAACGTAAGCGGGGAGGTGCAAGCAAAGCTGTGAGGGCTTGCAAGCTGGCTGACATACAAGATTAATGTGAAAGAGTACGAGGGGGAGGTATTTAGACCCAACAGGAGGACTTGGGAGGTGCATGACAGGCAGAGAGGAAAGTGTGAAACAGAGACAGTGAAGAAAAAGACAGGAGAAGAGTGCTATGTAAATACAGAAAAGGTAGATATTATTTCAAAGAGAGAAAACTAATAAACAAACATAGCAGAAAAAGACGAGAAGCAGAAAGTTAAAAAATTAGAAGGAAAATAGAAAGTCGGGAGCAAAGACATTAGGAAGTGTTAGGGTTGTAAGAGGATTAAATAAATAAAGTTGGTTATAAATCAAAAGAGTTAAAGCTTAGATTATAGTGAAAAAGCTGACAGACTGATCAATGCTTGGGACAGTCTTTGATGGGAGACTTAAGTGATGATGAAATAATACTCCCAGAACATTACTTGACTGACGGAGACATCGAAACCCAGGGAATCAGGACACATTTTTGGCTGGAAAGGACCTATTTTGACAGGGTAGGAGCAGAACATTGGCAGGACGAACAAGAGATCAATCAGAAATTATGGCAGATTACTAAGGTAATCAATCTGAAGCAAAAGAAAGAACAATTCCCTCTAATTAATTGGGAGCTGCTGATAAGACGTCTGTGGCATCAGGGTTTAACCCCGTGGCTGGAGCTGCTTTGTGCTGATCCTAATAAAGAACTTAGCATACCATTAAATCATTTAATAACACTGCCAGCCGATCCAGGTGAAGAACTGTTTCCTAGGTTGACTCTGACTGTGGTCCCAAGGAAGGTTCGGTGGGAAACAGGTAAATTTTCGTATTTAGTTAAAGAAAAAGAAGACGGGCATAACAGTTGGAAATTTAATCCTTTTAAGGGTTTAAAATACAAAACAGGTGTTACAGCCAGCAAGTTATTGGTCTGGATCAGGACAGCCCCTGAGGGACTACCAGAACACCATAGAAACACCTCACATAGCGTTTGTCAGGGTTACATGGGTAACTCTCAAGGTCAAGGTCGGGAAAGTACCCCGCTAGACTTAGTACTAAGAAAATATCCAGGAAAACGCACTAAGGCCAACCAATGTATGAGAAAGTGGCACAAAAGGTCACATGGGGCAGGCAATGGCCTTTGGAGGGATCATTTGATCCGGTGATGTGTGAAGCAGTTGCGGTAGAAATACAGAAAAAAAGAAATTAAAGATCAGCAGAAGAACGTAAATAACAACAAAAAACGCACTGAAGAAAAAGAAGTTTTGGCCTTGTTCAAGCAGGAAGCACAGAGGCTACAGCAGAAAAGAGAAAAAATGACAGAGGAAAGATCCAAAGAGACTAAAGCCAGTGCACCGAGCTGGGAATCAGAGCCACCCCCATATAAACGTCATGATATGGGAAAGACAGCTGGACAATTTGTATTAGGAACTCGTGAAGAGGACCAAGGCATGGATGTGGAGGGTCCTCAGTCTGTCAAATGGATCATACAAGGTCTCCAAGTCCGAAAGTAAGTGGTCGCTCACCACGACCAGCAGGGGGGGGCCACAAATAACAGTGACACGGAGGCAGACGAGGATAAAGAGAGAGACCTGAAGGCTCCGCCTGCACATCGAGGTCCACTGAAAACCGTCCCCTCCCACCATAAGTCAGCCGACTGGACCTTCACAGGCTATAGAGGCTCCGAAGAGTGGCACAAGAGCTTCTGTGACACACTGGATCTGGCCAGAAGAGATAATGAAGAACTAGCTGAGCAACTTCGGCTAGCGAAGGAAACAATACAAAGACATAGGGACGCCGAGGAAAGAAGAATATTACAACAATCGACGCCCAATCAAGGGAATCACATTATAGAGCCACCCACCTGAAAAATTTCTGGTGAGATCATCATTGAGAGTGCAAAAGAGGCCCGACTCAGGCAAAGACAACAATGTGTAGGCAAAGACATAGCGGCTTTAGAACAGAATATAACCGACTGGATGGACTGCCTGGAACCAGTCAGTCGCACTCGATCTGGAAGACAGTATGGAGCCCCCACAGAAGAAGAGGAGGACGAAGACCTCATATGCCCATTGGTGGTTAGAAATGGTCATCATGTGTATACCCCATGGAGCTGGACAGACATGGTGGGGCTGGCCAACAGGCTGCCAGACATCACCCAAGGAGCTGGGAGATGGATAACTGCCTTAGAAGAAGGCACTGCAGGGGTAACCTTGTCTTTAGGTGACATAAAAGCCTTGCTAATGCATGTCATGGGAAAACATGACACTGAAGAATTAGCAGGAAAGGTTGGACTAACACAGATGATGGGCACAAATCAACATGATGAAGTCCCCTTTAATCGCTATAGAAACTCCATGTGGGAAGGACTGAGAAGAAAGTACCCTGAGGTCTTGGATCCCTCTAAATTGGATGATGAGGAGTGGACACCTGAAGAGTGCCCAAAGAAGTTCCTGCACCGATTCCAGAAGAGATGGGCGGAGGAAACAGGAAATGCATGGAACCATTCTCCAGCAACTGAAATCCTGTTTAAAATAACTGTAAAAAAGGCTCTACCAGATGAGGTTCAGAAAGCCCTAGATGGAGTTGTGGGACTATCAAAAATGAATTGGGCTTTATACTCTGAGCATATTTGTCACCATCTTGAAATCTACAAGAAAGAAAAACAAAAAGAAGAAGATGCAGCAAAATCCCTGACGAAAAAATTGGTGCAGATGCAGTTGGGAGAGCTAACCAAAGTCAAGAAAGAAAAAACAAAGACCCAGGCACCAATGATGACCCCTGTTCCTTCTGAGCCGGCAAGCACGGGCCCTACGGCAAACACTGCTGCCACCATACAGGCACCTGTGGTAACAGCCACACAGAGCCCCCAAGGAGCAGCAGGAAGCACTCCTACAGGAGAAGTCTCAGCACCAGTGGAGCATCACTATCACTACCATAGCACTGGCACACCCGGAAATGGACCCACCTACAGTCATGGGTGGAGAGGAGAGTCACGGAACTTTCAAGGTCAAAGAGGAGGGTGGCGAAGAGGATCTCGCCAACCTTCATTTGGAAACAGATTCCAAAACTCAGCTCCCAGGAACAGTCAAGCGGGACCGCCTATGGGACCAACACCCCCAATAGGGGATCAACCCTCTAATGAGTGTTGGAGCTGTGGACAACCTGGACATCGAATGAGAAATTGTCCGGCCCGACCTTGGGTTGGACCCTCTGCCTATTGGCAATAGGGAGGCCTAGAGAAGACAGAGGGGGAAACGGTGGCATTGGCTATTTCGATGATACCTAAGGAAGAGCCAACCGTCACCGTTAATATACAAAACAGAGATTTCCCTTTCATGGTGGATACAGGGGCAACATACTCTTACATAGGGAAAATGGGTGCTCATCTCCCCCTCTCTGGGTCTGTAATTAAGACCATCGGCTTCTCTGGGAAAACTCAAATAATACCTTTTACACGCCCACTTCCTGTAACAATTGAAGCACCCCTGTTATACTCACAAAATACACCTGTGAATTTGCTGGGAAGAGACATTTTATGTAAGCTACAAACCCAGATAGTGTGTACCCATCAAGGACTGCAAATACACTTTCCTGACGAAGCACTCGCCAACATTATGGTGCTTATGGACATGGAAAACAAGGTCCGACCTGTGCAACCCATGGTATACTGGCTGAAGTTACAACCAGAAAATTCAAATCTTCAACTGCAATGGGAAAAATGGAAGCCCTGGGCCGAACAACACTATGAAGCAGTATATACACCTAGTTTTCCTTTACATGTCACCCTGATGTTCGATGCCAAACAAGAACAAACTGACTATGCATGCTGCTGGGATGTATTGATGAATCAACGGCTGTTTCACATAACCACCACAGAAATTTATTTAGGCCCCCAAGGGGCCGCAGCTTCTGTCAAGCTAACTTCAGCTGAACAACAATGGTATCAAGTGCCGAATGCCACGCCTCATGTGACCCTTTTAGTCTCAGAAAAGTACGAATCCCATGACCTAGGTCCAATGGTAAAGACAGCCTCAGAAGTTGAAGAATGGCAAAACATGGAAAGTCCACAAGTACATCTGTCAAAAGACCAGCAGTTTGTACGAATTAATTTAAAAGTAAATGATGAGGCTATAGCTCAAAAAGTGGAGCTCAATCCTAGACCAGAGGGACAGATGGTGTTATCGGCCCAACAAGAGAAATTGTTAGAGCAAATACCACCAGTGGTGTGGTCCAAAAGCAAAACGGATGTAGGACTAGTAAAAACAGCCTTACCAGTAAAAATAAAAGTAAAACCGGGAGCAAAACTGCCTCACCAAAGGCAGTATCCATTAAAACCTCAGGCTATTGAAGGCATAAAACCAGTAATTAAGGGACTAATGGCAGCTGGAGTTCTAATAAAAACTGCAAGCCCATGCAATACTCCTATCTATCCTATCCCTAAAAACAATACCAAAGAGTATCGGCTGGTACATGATCTGCGTCCTATCAATGCAATAATAGAAATGGATGCACCTATAGTACCTGATCCGCATACTATACTATCAAGCATCCCTGCTGGAGCAAAATGGTACACAGTAATCGATCTGTGTTCAGCCTATTTCAGTGTGCCTGTGCACCCAGACTCAACATTTGTTTGCATTCACATTTCTGGGACAACAGCTAACGTATACACGGCTACCTCAGGGACTGAACCTGTCCCCAGCCATCTTTAACAAAGTCCTGGCTGAAGATTTACAACACCTTGATATACCCAGTACATTGGTGCAATATATGGATGATCTCCTTATTGCATCAGAGACTCAAGAACAGTGTGAAAAAGATTCATTAATTGTATTGCATGCATTGGCAGATGGAGGTCATAAAGTAAGTAAGGACAAATTGCAGTTCTGCAAACAAGTAGAATACTTGGGAAGACAGTTGTGTGGGACCACGCGATGTATAGCCCCAAGCCAAGTGGAGGCTATAATCAAGGCTCCCAAACCCCAAACAGTGGGACAGATGCTTTCATTCCTTGGGATGGCAGGGTACAGTCGGCCGTGGATTTGTGATTATGCTATAAAAACTGCACCTTTGCGTGCCATGATTAGAGCAGTGGGGCAAACAAGCAATGCAGCTCTCCTCGTCTGGACAGATCAGGCAACGGGAGCTTTTGAAGCCCTAAAAACAGACATGCAATCTGCTCCTGCGTTAGGTAACCCAGATTATGGGAAACCTTTCCATTTGTATGTTACTGAAAAAACTGGATATGCTTGTGCTGTACTAATGCAGGAAACAAATGAAGGAAAACAACCATTGGCCTATTATAGTACAAAGCTTGACAACATTGAAACAGGATTGCCACCATGCTATCAGGGTCTAGCAGCAGCTGCCTTTGCATTTCAAAAAGCATCATCCATAATCATGGGACATGCAGTAACGTTGTACACGTCGCATCAGTTACATGCCCTGCTAACCAGTCAACGTTTTGTCTTAACACAAGCTAGACGCACTGGATATGAAGTTGTGTTGTCCGCTCCAGAAATAACAATACAACGTTGTCACACGGTGAATCCCGCCACCAAATTGACCACACCGTTAGATGGTACTCCACATAACTGTGTGGCAGAGACAGAGAAATTTTTGAGAGCCAGAGAACATTTGTATAATCACGCCATAGATGCAGATCTAACCCTGTTCGTGGATGGCTCATGCTTTCGGGATGCCGCGGGATTGCATGCGGGTATGGGGATTGTTAAACTAAACAAGGATGGCGAGACCTTTGAATTACTGGAGTCCCAAGGAATTGATCAGCCTTGTTCAGCCCAACTGGCAGAAATCAAAGCCTTAACTATGGCTTGCCAGATAGCTAAAGATCAACGTGTTAATATCTACACAGACTCAGCCTACGCTTATGGCGTATGTCATGTACATGCAAACATTTGGAAACAAAGGGGATTCCTGAGAGCAGATGGCACCCCTGTCACTCATGGAGAAGCGATTTCCCAACTGTTACAAGCTCTCCAATTACCGTCTGAGGTAGCCATCATTAAATGTGCAGGTCATCAAAAGAATAATAACATCATAGCTCAAGGTAACAATCTAGCAGATGACGCAGCTCGCAAAGGAGCACAAGGAGAAAATATGTTTCCCCTGCTAACCATCCAAGATTGTGCCCCACTGGTTTCACTTGACGCACTGATAGTGGCTCAAAGTAGGGCCAGTGGAGAAGAAAAACGAATGTGGGTTAAACAAGGCGCTATTGAGACACGCAGTCAGGGGCCAGCGGACAAGCTGTGGCGCAGTAGTCATGGACATTTTGTGTTACCCACCAATTTATTACGACATGCAATCATTTGGGCCCACGGACCCGATCATTGTTCGCGAGTCCAAATTATGAACAAACTAAAAGCTGTCTGGTGGTCACCATATATGGCAGCTACAGTGGACCGTTTGTTGAATGAGTGTGAGGTATGTGCACAGTACAATGTCCGGAAATCATTCACAGCCCCTTTAGCCCACATTCCGGTCCCTGATGGGCCATTCAGACATTTTATGATGGATTTCATAGACATGGGAGCAGAAAATCGAGTTAAACGAATGAGATATGTTTTGGTAGTGATATGCAGATTCAGCCGATGGATTGAGGCAGTAGCCTCTGCAAATCAAGACCATAAAACGGTAGCCAAATTCTTGTGCCGAGATGTCTTTCCAAGATTTGGCATTCCAGATACTATCTCATCTGACAACGGTAGGGCTTTTGTAGCCAAGGTTACACAAGAAACATTCAAACAATTGGGTATCAAACAGAAGTTTGGGTGTGTTTATCACCCTCAATCAAATGGGGCAGTGGAACGGGCTAATGGCATTTTAAAGAACAAACTAGCAAAAATCATAGCAGACAGCAATGGCAAACTAACCTGGCTGGATGCGTTGCCGCTTGCTTTATTGTCAATGCGCTCACAAACTAACCGACTAACCCATTTGACACCATTTGAAGCTCTTACAGGTCGGCCGATGCCTATTCCATACCTGAGAGGACCCTACGAAGGACCATCGCTGGAGCAGCTACAAGACGAATGGCATAATTATCTGAGACAGTTAACCCAAATACACAAAACTATCTTTTTGCAGGTCAAAGGTGCTACAGAAGACAGAGAAGCAGAGATTCCACTCGAAAATCAGAGCATCCAGCCTGGTGATCTGGTTTACGTCAAAGTGTTCAAAAAGAAGTGGGACAGGCCCTGCCGAGAAGGTCCTTTTAAAGTTATTCTTGCCTCACGTACAGCAGTCAAAGTAGACGGTAAGGACACTTGGTTTCATTTAAACCACTGCTGTAGGGTTGGTGGCCCAGCGCCCCTGCGGCCTCGGCAAGCTCATCTTGGCAGAGCCGCCGGGCCAAGGGGGGAAGCAGGAGAAGCCAGACCCTACAGCAGCACCGAGGGACGGCCACGCCTCCCTGCAGCCAGGCGAACACTGGCCAAGGCGCTCACAGAGACTGATTGAACAAAGACGACGCACAGCTTCAGAGAGTAGTGGATCCCTGCCAGATAGAGCAGCGACAGACTCAGATGCAGACTCAGAAACAACTGGAGACGCAGGCCAACAGACAGACAGAAATACAGACCGACAGATAGACAGGCCACAGGAGACATCAGACTCGGACAGCAACTCAGTAGATTTACCGACAGAAGAACCGCAGGAAGTACAACCCAGACAAAGCACAGATACACCACACATCCCTAGTGACAGCTCATCTAGTGACGGCTCACTTAGTAGCACATCTAGTAGCACATCTCAACAGTCATCAGAGCAATGATTAAGGAACTATTCAAGGGATTGACAATACTACTGGTGGTCAGTATGGGAGAAAATAGACATCCAAAACATACAACGGACTGTGCCGTGGCCATGGCCGCAATAGCAGCTAAACAAGGCATTCTAAACACAGGAAAAACATATAATTTGGTATACATTAAATCAAAAGCCTACAAGAACATAGGAATACAGGGAAAGCTGGGGGATTACATATTAGGCGAAGCCATTAGCATCAAATGTGAAGAGGAGGGAACACTCAACATAGAGGTAATTTGTGATAAAAGAGGATGCAGGGAAACCAAGCAAGACGTAACTGTTACAGTACATGAAGCCACAAAATGGGTAAAAATCAAACCAAGGAAAAAGAGGACAATTAGAAGCCTAGAAACAAGCAGTCACTTAGGGAGATGGGATCCCAGTACAGACCTAGCCCGCACACAAGGGTTGAAGACCAATTTATTTTACCAATGGTTGAAATTTTCGGCTAGGCAGATCAGTGAAAAGCCTTGCATAGCCTGTCACCGGAAAGGTGTGATACCTCAGGCTAAACCCCTACCTGATATCAACAACTGTTATAGGAGTCCCCAACATAACTCAGACCAAGCAGAATGCTATACACAATGTGTTATGAAAATGGCAGTAGGTGATGAAAAATATGCTGCCGACAGTAAACTTTGTCCAGTGCCCCTAAGTACAGAAGGAACCGTTCCACCTATGATTAAAATAGAGAAAGGGATGATACACCCATTCTGTATAGCTAAAGGCTTAGTAGCACAATACATAAGCGATTGGCAGGTAGGGACGACCCAGCCAAAACACCACATACAGTGTATGCAAAAGCAGCAAGAATACAAACCGGCCAAAACAGCATGGAACATTACCGTCTGTCACACCCTGCCAGCAGCAGGCATACAGTGTGAACAAGTAGTACCGGCCACAGGGGGGTCTGTAATTGGACTGAATCTCACCCATGCTTCATGGGTATCTACTCCAAATTTAGCTAAGGGAACGGTACCCTTAGCTGACATCTTTTGGATATGCGGACAAAGAAGGAAACTCCTGTCATCGCTGTCCCCTAATTGGAAGGGCCTTTGTGCTCCTGTGATGCTCACAGGAGCTATAACAGTAATTGAAATGCCAAATTCAATACAACCCATGCCACAGAAACTTCGTAAGAAAAGAGGAATAATGACGTTTAAAACAGACTACAACATCACAGTAAGAAACGGGATACCAGAAGGGATACCCCGACAGTTAGAAGCCATAGACAGTAGCAGAGTTAAAGCAGATGAAGATGCGGATAAATGGGGATGGGCATTGGCTCTGTTCGGGGTTACTCCAAAAATCCGTTCTAGGTTCCAGGAGGTGCAGTGGATTAATTACTTGTGGTATAATCAACAAAGATATTTGAATTGGACATTGGCAGCTGTAGGAGCCTTAACCGAACAACTGCACGCCACCTCGCTAATGACAATGCAAAATAGATTAGCTATTGAGATGATGATGGCTGATGAACAAGGAGTTTGTATTATGATCAAAGCCACCAAATGTTGCACAGCTATTCCCATGCGTACAGGGGAAGACGGAAATTTGACAGAGCTCTTAATCACACTTGAAGAGATGCAACAGGAACTATTAAGTAACTCCATAGGAGGGAGAAATGAAACTGACGATTCTGGATACATTGTAGGGAATGGAATGAATATTGGCCCACTGTTTTCACTGTTTGGGACTCTAAGGAGAGGGTGGATATCATGGAAAGACTGGTTATACCAGATAGGTGTAATCTTGGCACTAACAGGGGTGGCGGTCTTGCTGGTAATATGTTGTGGTATTCCCTTGATAAAATTTCTGGTCAATAAATTGATTTCATCCACAGTAGGACAGCTCCCACTGCTAGCCATCCGAGCCCTAGAAGAAAGCACAAACGAAACAGACAGAGAACCAGAATATATGGAAATGGATGAAATACCAATTATCCTCCCCGACAGCCCCCAGCTCCCTAATATTGTGGCGTATACCCCAGATAGGGAGGACTGGGATGGACCGTGCTTGGTGATATTGTAGACGAGGAAGAAGACATGCACGCACATTTACATTCACACACATGCACCCACAAAAATGAGGGATAGGATAGACAATATCTGAAAGAATGACATGGAGCTGTAATAATGAACGTATATGTATATTACTAGGACACAGGAGTATGGCTGAGAGACCAGACTCCCCTGATCAGGGACCTATGCCTGATCTGCCTCTATCAAGTCTGATTGGACTCTCAGAACTGTTTGGAGAAGAGGATATACAGGAGGGATGGTCGAGACATGATTGGTCGCCACAGCCGCCTTCCATCCAGCAGCTAAACCAGTTGGCAACAGAAGGATCTTCATCGTTCCAGCACCTGGCAATGACGGCTTCACAGAATCTGCCTGCAGCAAGAGTCGGCCCGAGGACTCCACCATCACCTGAAGGACCCTTTGGACTCAGGAACACACCCCTTCCGCAGATGCCATGGAGACAGTCACATGTGCCAGTGGCAACGATACCCTCCAGGGGAGGCAGCCAAGGTCAGCCATATGCAGCAACTGCCCGAGTGCATCCTAGACCCAATTCACTGCTAGGACCTGTCCCCAGCTTTCCACCCCCAAGGCAGGAGAGATATTCTGATCAGCCCAGTACCTCTGGAGGAGGATCAGCAGGGGTGGACCTTAGTGAACTCACCCACCAGGACAGAGGGGAGCTTTGTACAGGCTACTAAATGCCCAGAGTGTCCCAACCACTTGCCTGTGCGACATCAACAATACTCCCCCCACACACGAAATGCCTTCCCCCTTGTACTTCCTGTCCCCTGGACTGCACAACCTTAATCTGGTCATGGTCACCCCACTGGACATGGCAATCTTGGTTCGAGAGCTTTGTCTTCCACAAGAGTCTGTTCCAAAAACCTTGGAGCAGCTCCTGCCCCTCACAAATCACATTCCCCATGAGCTATTTGAGGAAATCATGCCACAACTAAGTCAGACAGCTGCATACCTGTTCAGGATACACCGTGACAATGCCAACATCTCTTGTGCTCAGGAGGGCCTCCATACTCAACTGTGTGGTCTTCAGTCTAGTATGGACATGCTAGCCAGCATGATGGAGCATATGGAAAGGGAGCAGCTAGGACTGGCCACCACCACCCTGAATGTGGGCAAGAATTCTCTGGGGGCCCTGTACAACCTGGCCAAGCAGCACAAGGAGCTGGAAAGATCCATCAGAGAACTGCACGACTGTCTGAAAGCCAGAATTCCTGATCCTTCCCCCACTACCCCTGAAAGGCCAACCTCCCCATGTTCCCCAACTTCTCCCAAAACTTCAGATGCTGAGTAAATGCTGAGGAGCGCGGACTGACGTAATGGCACTGAACACGGACTATGATCTTGGTTCTTGAGTTTGAATTGCGGACTGGTTTCAGAAATCTGAGTGTAAATAAAAACAAAGAAGGATATATGTTAGTAACGAAGGTTGGGTAAATGTCTGTCCTTACCATCATCTGCGTAACACAGATAAAGCTAAATGCATACACATAGATATCACATTGCAAAGTTATAAAAAGGGGACCCTTACACGGCGTGTTTGTAGATTTAGTAGTAAAGATGCACCATAGGGACCCCTTTTTCTTAAATTATAGCATGCCTCAAGAGACATGCATTGCCTAAATTTGGCGTCTGGCCAAAAAGGGCATTAGAAAACAAGCTGAAAAAGAAGAAAAACAAAGTGGAGAATGTTGAGAAATGGCCTATAATGAAAACCATTATATGATTGACTAAGGCAAATGACTTAAGGACGGACATGAAGGGAAACCATTTATTGTGTTTATCATTTAACTAGACATAGCTGCGCTAACCTTAGAACAGTTTCTTGATTGGTTGACTAAATAGTGGTAACGTAGGGGTTATTTGATGCATTTAAATAATAAATGTGTGACGCTTTAACAAAATAATATGTAGAACCAAGTATAATGGGTTGGAGCCTCTGGTTGAGTGAGTCAATAGATGCCAGAAGATGATTGGTTGCACTGATGTCAATGTGAAGCCTTTACTTTGCCATGATTAAGAGGTTGATGTAACTTGTTTTATGTGGCCATTTTAAGTGCCTTGAAGTACACCAAAACTCAATGTTTGAATGTCACCTTGCGTTGATATAATCCAGCTAATTGCTCACCTTGTGCCTTAGTATGTAGGTTCACCTGCACTGCAATATATTTACCGTGTGAAGTATAACTGATATTCATATCCGCACCAGAGTTATCAGTAAGTCGAGTGATGTGTTTTTCTTTTTTATTATTGCAATGCACAAATGAAGATGTCTTGTCAGTAAACAACCCAAGAGTATAGTTGAAGTAATGGGACTCTTTCGAGTCCCAGAGGAGGGACTGTAGAAGAATTTTTAGGGCCATATTTGAACTGTGATGAACTATCAAGTGTCCTGATCCGAACTGTATGTCCTCTGGTTGAACTAGCAGGTGTTCAACCCAAAAAAAAAGGGCTCTATTAGTCATTCAGTCTGTCAGGGGCTTTCCAAGGCCTTTTAGGTGCTTTCCCGCAGGCCACGTGCAGGGGCCTCAGGCCAGCTGCACGTGTGGCTGAGGCCACGTGCGGGGGGGGCCTCAGGCCAGCTGCACCTGTGGCTGAAGGTCTTTTAAAAAAATCAGTTGTAAATCCTTCATGTTTTAATGGGAGCGTTTGTCACATTGAAATAATGGCCTAACACCTGCTTAGGGTTCACTAGAGGACGCTTCCAATAGAAAACCATGTCTTGGGAATGAAATAAATAAAAAAGTTGAAGGAGGAGCGATGCCCGCGGGTCTCCAATAAATAGACGAGCGCGGTTGTCATATTCAGTCTCTCTAGAGGACTCAGTTTGTCTAAGCTCTGTGTCGAAGGCTTAAATAAACTTAAAAACTCTGTGCATTTTATCTTGCTTAAGGCTGAATTATTCTAAAGTGTTGTGTCCTTTTTCTAGCATATCACTTGCAATTAGTTTGTGTTATCTAAAAGAAGACATCCCGAGAAGACTAAAGACGAGCCGCGACACCATGTCTCCAGATCACCATCTTTTGGGTGTGACTATCAACAGAGCTTTCAGTATGGGATCTCAAGTCTTTCCATCAATTTCCAAAAACCCTACAAGATCTTAGAAACAACTCTGTCCTACTCATGACCAGGTCTATGTGTGTGCAGACTGAAGCACCTGAGGAGGACTTGACTCGATGGTGCTTGCTGCGAACCTCCGCATTGTGTTTAGGAGGACTTGAAAGGCTGGAGGCCACAGGTGGGGGCAGATGGTTGTCCCGCCTCAGGCTCAAGGTGAGACTTTGCTCGGCAAACAGCGTCTTAATCAGCCCCAGGTCCAGGTCTGACACACACTGGCCATTCAGTACCAGGATCTCATCACCTGGACGCAAACCTGAGAATGAGACCAGAAAGAAGGTAAAGGACAAACAGCATAGATCGCATAGGACAGCGTTACCAAGATGTCCAACATCATTGACGGTCGGTGTTACCTTCAGCAAATGCCAGTCCATCAGGAAGAACCTCGCTGATCAAGATCCTGCTGTTCTTCTCACCATCTATGTGTCCTGTTACTGCGAAACCTGGTCAACGTGAGACATAAACAATCATTGTCGGTTTGTGGTTATTTTCAGCATTCAGGCAAACTCCGGAAAAACAGTCTTTGCCCTGACGCGTAATACTCCATCAGTGGTTGGGCCAACAACGCCAATGTGTCACGGAGGCTACGAGAAATGGTTTAATCTGGCAATGTGAGCCTAAGTTTTTCCATGCACCAGTTGTGAGACACACCTGTCATGAATATGAAATGTGAGACTCCCATGGGACATGAAGGGACTCTAGTAAATAGCTCACCAATGTCTCAAGTAACTATGCCGTTATTTTTGGGGGGGGGGGGCTGTGCACAGAGTATTTTAGGAGATTCTGACTTCATGTTACTCAATGTGGGCAAGCAAACATGCTAAAGTGAGCATTGAGAGGACAGACAAACCCAGAGTGCTGTGAGGTGGACACAATGTTGGAAAAGAGTGTTTCCCATTCAACTGTGCCCAACGTTTTGAGTGGTACACTATATGTATAATATTTTGTTGTATTTTTTTTTTATAGGTAATGTAAAAAAAATCCTTATCAACAACTCATTTATGTGCTCCTTGTAAAAACAGCAAAACTCAGATGTTATTACTTATATCCCTGTTGTTTTCCGAGTTCATTGAGCAACACAGTTTTTGGAAGTCTTCAACTTGAGATTTCCGAGTTATCCCAAACGCAGCGTTTGTGTGACACGTTAGCGGACGTGGAAGTCATGGCTTCAACACCAAACAACACTTAAATGAGACACAGCACAATCTTGTCATATCTCATATCACTCCATGCCTTTTTTCCCTGTTTGGCCGGCTTCATTTGTATTACCAACAGAGGAGGTGAAGACGGCACTTTGGTATCGATACTGAACGAGTATCTAATCCAACAACAATTTTTATCACTATTATTATTAGTTGCAAATTAGTTTGACAGAGTATTTTGAAACCAACTGCCTGAGTATCTTTTTTTTTTTTTTTTACAACACTACTGTTGAATATATGTCGGGAAAAATATCAGCACACACACGTTAATCTGCAAACACCTAGGGATAGACTCTACATTACGAGCACAGTTCATAATTTTAGTAACTCTTATCTTGTAGCATGGCAATGTTTTTGTACTTATTGTGGATCTTGGCTCTGATATCATGTGATCACCACTGTGTCGGTGCCTCAGCTCTGCACTGTGCATTATGTGTGTTCTGCAGCACAGCATAGTTTTATGAATAACTACTCTTAAAAAAAATTTAAAAAGTGTATAATAAAACAGAATTCATCCTTTTTTGGTGGCACCTGGGACTAAACCGGTCTGCGCGTGTCACATACCGAAGTCCCCAGTGGCACTCGGCCGGCTCATGCGCAGAGTAAAGACAGTAACCGGGACCACCTCCAGCTCACTGTTAACCTGCGTGATGACAAACTTATTCAACACTTATTAAACACAGAACACTGTCCATCTGACTGCTATTTTGCACATTTGTCCTCCTCACCATCTCACAGAGGAGCTCGTCTACATCCAGGTATCGGCCCTCTGCGTCCTGACCCGCTGGCCTGTGTGTCCGGATGCCGTGCAGCTCGGGGTCCAGGTGTTTCACCTGCTGACACAAGAGTCCTAACCTTCAGCGGCTTCACTCGACAAACATACAAAACACATTCTACGTATGATGGAGGTGTGACTGAAAAACCGCAAGTCTTTTAATTTTCCCACTTTTTTTATTTGAATACGACTAAGGAGCATCTCTGATCCGACCTTGCATGCTGCAGAGAGAAGGTCGGCTGCCGTCTGGTCTCTTCTGACCGGAACCTGGAGAGTCAGGTTGTCCGGCATGTGCACGCACATCAGCATGTCTGCTGCACCTCTGATGCCGTCCCAAACCCCTCCCTCAGGGGGCGACATGGAGTAGATGCTGCTCAGCATGTCCAGCCTCTGTATGGAGAGGGATTGGGGGGGGGGGGGGGGGGTGTGTGTGTGTGTGTGTGAGTGAGTCTGACAGGGTAACAGCTCACAAATCAATAGAGTTCCATTAGTCTAAGTGTTTGGTGGCAGATCAAGCAGCGGAGCAGAGATGTCATGTGATTAGCTTTTCAAAAATTCATTTGACAACACAGACACCGGCCGCCTCACATAACAGTCAGGGTAATGATGGTGTACTCAAGAGGACTGGCAGGCGTCTCCGGGCAGAAGGATCGACTCTGTTCAAAAAGCCACAAGTGCCACTTTGACTCGAGTGATGAGCGGGACAATCTGGTTTCAAAGCAGATCCAGCTCGCAAATAAGCCCTCTGAAGGCCATCATTTTCAGAGAGGCTGTGGTCGGGAATTAATGCCAGGGTTGGGCCGCGAAGGCAGCCGTTTGGGGGTTTTGGCTGCGACTCTGTGTCTCTGGAGGGCAGAGCGCTACTGCTGCGCCACGGGTCTGTGGGAGATGACGAAATGAGGCCAAATCCACAATTATCAAAGCCCCAGATCTTCAGGAAACCAAATCTAACAAACCTAAAGGTTTGAAGTGATTCAACACTTCTGGAAGAGACTGGAGCAGTTTTTCAGTTTAATGACAGGAATGCTTCCAGACAAGAGGTCAAGATGGATAACTGCTTTAATGCCCCCTCTGAGTTTGTTAATTAATTAAATTTGAATATGGGACCATAAAAAATAGGAGTGTGCATGAGTGTGAACATCAAACAACTTATCCATCTGCCTCAGAAACCACCTGTGGACTCCAATGTGGTAGATGGACTCCATTTCTATTTCTATACGGCTTTACAATGATGCCTCACATTCACAAGTTCTCTCTTGCTCACACACACACACACACACACACACACACACACACACACACACACACACACACACACACACACGCGTCAGTGTGCTGCCATGCAAGGGGTTCATCTGCACACCACAAACAACTTGGGGCTGAAGGACCTCGCCCAAGGGATCTTAGTGATTTTACTTTGTGAAGGGGAATCAAACAGAGGATATTCTGGCTACAGGCCCGTTGCTCACAGCATTTAGAAACTGTGTCATGTCAGAACCACACCCCCAGTTCAAGTCAGACAACAATTCAACTGGAGGGTGATAAGGGTGTGCACACTTGGCATGACATGAAGCTGATCGGCCCGTGGCACCGCTGAGATGTTCTAGAGGTCCAGGTTGCTTTGATGGTAGCCTTCAACTCATCTGGATAGTTGGGTCTGGTGTCCCTCATTTTCCTATTGAGAAGACCCCATCGAGAATCTACGACGTACAACCTATGGACCAACCAAGTACAGTAATACCACAGTCAACAAACCAGCTTCTACTGTAGTATTTTTGGAACTAAGATCAGGTGGAAAAAGACATCAGCATCTCCATAATGTAAAGCTTGTCAGTAGATGGCGGCATGAAGTGCTGTAAAATCTCCTGGAAGATGGCTGCATTGACTTTGGACTTGATAAAACACAGTGGGCCAACACCTGGCACCCCGAATGATCACTGACTGGGAAAACCTAACACTAGACCTCAAGAAACTTGGATTCTGTGCCTCTCCACTCTCGCTCTAGAATCTGGGGTCTTGAATTCAAAAAGAAATGTAAAATTTACTTTCATCTACGAAGAGGACCTTGGACCACTGAGCAGCAGTCCAGTTCTTTTTCTTTTTAGCCCAGGTAACACACTTCTAATATTGTCTCTGGTTCAGGAGGGGCTTGAAACTAGGAATGCGACACTTGTAGTTCATCTCCTCGACACGTCTGTGCATGGTGACTCCAGCTTCAGTCCACTCCTTGTGAAGCTCCCCCAAGATCTTGAATCAAGACTCCAGTCATCCCTGTTGATTGTGCATCTTTTCCATCCACACCTTTCCCTTCCAGTTCACTTTCCATGAATATACTTTGATGCGGCTGCTCTCTCTGAACAGCCAGCCCTTTCAGCAGTGACCTTCTGTGGCGGGTGTCAATGAGTGTCTTCTGGACAAGTGTTAAGTCAGCAGTAAAGATTGTGGTGCGTTGTACTGATCCAGATTTGGAGAGTTGTGGTATTTATACTGCATGAAGACTTAAACTTGAAATGAAATATTCTAATATTTTGAGATGTTTCCAAAATTTATTCAAACATCTTGAAGAACAACGAGAAGTCCAGTTGCTGTAGAGATAAATGTTTGCTCGTGATCAGTCTTGTGATTCTGTCCCAAACCCAAGTCCCAACAACAAAATGTCACAGAAACAGCACAGATCCTGAGTTAAAGCCTCTAATTTAACAAACCACACAAACACAAACTCACAGGGACTAACTCATTTATACACAGCACACTCTGGCAGAGACAACAAAGAGGCGTTCTACCTGCTACAGCTCAGACCGACACATAAAAACACGCCCAAAAACATTTACCTGCATTTTCCACCAAAACGCTCCTCTGACTCGTCCACTTCAGGAATCTGCGCCAAGATAAAGGCCACTAATGTTCTGGGCCCAATGACTCGCCTACCTCATGTGGGGGAGCACAAGGTGCCGCTTCACTGCCCGCCCCGGTCCCGCCCCCTCAGAGGATGTGAGCTCATGCAAAAATGAGCGGTTAACCATGGCGTTTGTGTCCAAGTAACACGATGCAACAGGAAAACTAAGATTTGTTTGCCTGCGTCGATCTGACCAGCTGCTGACTCACACTGTGCGCTCATTCACGGCCCAACAAGGTTTTAACTGACTTGCAAAGGCTGCCTGGCCAACATTCCACCAACGACTGCCAAGACCACGGCCGCGGCACGCGCTGGACTTCAACAATTCCTCTGTGTGGTGAGGGCGTGTGCACGTTTACTCTTTCATTCCACCAAATACTTAATACTTCAGTTTTTCCGAGCGCCTCCACCCCGGAGCTTCTAAAGTCGGACGACAGATAAATAGACATTCTGCAGCCACGATAGAAAACATCCAAAATCAACCTGTTTCCCTCCATCACAATGATGACAAGAGTAGTTTTTATTTCTCCTGAGAACTCCACGTGAAATTAACAAGTGCACAGTCTGCGCTAACCCACGGCGTCCTGAGCTAGCGTTCATGAGACCACCACTGACAAGTGACACTTTTCTGCAGAAGGCTTTTACATTTGACCTTTTGACCCCAAAGCCAAAAGGGTTCTTGTAGCCAACATACCTAACACACACACACACACACACACATATTCTGGTGATAATTGTGTAGTTAAAAAAAAGTTTTTGTGTTCACAAGCTTTTAACAAAGTACACTCCAGTGACCTTGACCTTTGACCTATTAACCCCAAAACCAATAGGCTTCTTGAGGTCACTGTGTATAATGCATATGCCAAGTTTGGTGACAACTGGGCCAATGTAACTGAAGTAATCTCACTCACAAGTGAAATGTGTGGCTGACTGAGTGACATCTGGATTGAGGCAAACTGTAGCTAAAATTTCACATCTTTTAAATAAAATTATTTTCTGTCCCACTCCGCAACAGACAAAATTAGCACGATGAACAGATTCTGGCAGCTTCCCTCAAAAGTCTCCTTCTTGCACAGTCAATAGATTTTTGAGAACTGCCTGCCCAACACAGATTTACTATACAGTACCATGCTGTTTGCACCATAATAATAATAATAATGATGAGAATGAATGTGCTGTTTTTTTTAATCAAGTCACACTAGAGTTAAAGTTGCAGGGTCTTTTAAACTAGTTAAAAAGTTACTGTGACTTATACTCTGGAAAATACAGGGGTACATCCCTTGGCTTGTGTCAAGAAAACTATCTGGAAATTATGATTTATTAGTGTTATGTGAAAGGGTGCCCATACTTCATTATTTTAGGTTTGATATTTTAATTGATATCATGTTGTAGAGACGGGTTTTCACTTTGAGCTTAAGGAGCATCGTTTTGGAAATTTTAAGAGAGAAGGCTAAAAATAAAAATAAAAAAACCTTTGGATGGATAAATGTATGCATGCATAGAAAGACAGATGATGAATGGATACATGTCGGTAAGGATGGATGGATGATGGCCATATTGACAGAAGAATTTGTCCTCCGTGTTTAATCACCCTAATTAGTTAGACACAATCCAACCACTAGGGGCAGTGTGCAGCCACAGTCTGGCACCCGGGGACCAACTCCAGATGTAGAGACTCTGTCTTGGTCAGGGCCAGAGAAAGGAGCAGAACCTAAATAAACATGTTTTTGATTGTGGGAGGAAACCCACGCAGACACGGGTAGAACATGCACACTCCACAAAGAAAGACCGGGAATCGATTCCGCGACCTTCTTAGTGTGAGGCATCAGTATTAACCACGAAGCCACCTTACCACAGATGAATGCATGCACAGAAGGACAGCTAATGAATGGATGTGTGCATGGTTAGATGAATGGACGGATGATGGAGGGATGGATAAGTACAGGCATGCATGAAAGGATACATGATGAATGGATGCATGCATGAATGGATAGATGGATGGTGATGATTAAAGGATGGATGAATAAATACATGCATGTAAGGACAGATGATAGATAGATGAGCATGCATTCATGTATGGCTAGATAATGGATGGGTGATGGAGGGATGGACAGATGAGTGCCATGCATGGGAGGATAGGTGATGAATGGATGCATGCATGGGAACACAACCAAGTATTATTTTTGCTCCTCAAACTGAGCGTGAGTGACAGATAACTTTAAAATGCAGAAATCCACTTGCTGACTGTAGTAAGCTGAGGATTTGGGTCATGTTTCCCAGCAATAAACAAGTTTTCACTTCCAATGCTGCTGACATGAGTGGGCGGGTGGAAGGAGTGAACGAACCCAGCCAATGTGAATTTTAACATCTGTGTGTGACAAACTGAACTGACAGACGAAACACGAAGCAAACGCAACAGGGTCAGTGCAAAAGTGGCATCAACAGCATTGAACCAACATGCACGTGCATGAACACACAGAGTCACACATTAGTGTGCACGTGCAGTGAAGCAACCGCGGCATTTCACCACTTCATAGACTCACCAATACCTGACTAGTTCCATGTCCTGGAAACGCAATCAGACATTTTTACACACACACATTCTAATTTTTTTTTTTTGTGGTGTGGACAAAACCTGGATGGCAACTACTCAGGCGAACAACCGGGGTCAAAATGCCACTTCTCAATGCACCCAGATAAAATGTGACGTGTCTTTGTCCTTCTCCAGTGAGTGGGGTCCTCGACACTGAGGCACCTGCGTGCTGGATGGTGCACAGAGAAACACACCACATGGACAAAATGTTGTCACTGATGTTCCCCAATAATACAAGTTATCACTTCTCATCTTTATCTCACTGCTTCTTTAAACAAACTCATTCTAGTGGTACCCAAGGATCCTCTGAAAAGACCGGGCACCAAAGGCACCCAGTCCTCATCTTAGAGTCTCACAACCATACAATAAGACAGGAAGCACCAGGACCCTCAAGAGCTGGACTTTCATTCTCCTGCAAAGACATCAGCATCACCAAACACCTCTGATCTTTAACCCCGGGACTCCAGATGCTCCTCCCAGGTGTCTCTGGATCTCAAAGACTGAGGAACTAGGGACATAAACATCACTGCTGAGATAGGTGAATGTCTCTACAAGCTCAACACTTTCGCCACATATACAGTTACACTTCTGATGACTGAGTCCAGGAAGTCCCTGAAAGCCTGGATCTTCATTCAGGACAATCACACAAATAAAGAAAAGAATTTTCAGAAGTTCGTGAACAGGTCACAGTGGACAGCGGAAACTTAAATGAATGTCCATTTGTATTGCTGCATTCCACTGTACTCAGAAAAAAAATACAAGCTGGCTCAAAAAGGTGCAACAGAACAGCCATTCAAGTTGGAACTTGGACAAGAGTCACACAGAGCTGTGCTGGAGCAGAATTACCATTTTATCAATTTTTACTTGTATTCTATGCTTGATGGCAGCGGGTTTGATGCACTAAATTTATTTCACAGATGTTGACTTGAGCTGTGGCATTTTTGTCTGTGTGGTGGTTGGTCACAAACTCGTAGCAATTTCTCTCCCAAGACAGTGGGTGAAAATACTGCATAAAGGAGCTCGATGTCCCGAGACGTGACTTTGCAGCAGGCATCCATGTTTCCCCGAGCAGGTGCACTGAAATGCATTCATAACGGAGCGATCGACTTCCGACTTGGAATGGAGCACAGCATTTAAACAGTTGGTGGTTGTTATCCTGACAAAGGTTTGTGCTTTCAAAATGCACCCTGAAGTGTATGTCTCATGAGCATCTACAGAGGAACAACATTCAATCCAGGCTGAGGAGAAAAAAAAAACAAACAAAAACAAAACAGTACCAACCGGGAATATCGATACACAAGACAAAGGTAGCTAAGTGCCTGAGTTGGAAAAATTGCAGTATTTGGTATCAGAGTCATCTGAAAACAAACCGGCTACAGAACAACAAGAACAGAGCTGAAGCACAGAAGAATCAAGGTTACTGGATTCCAGTCCAGCGCAACTGAAAATGAATACATCAAATGTAAAAATCTCATGAGAGTTTGTGTTTACGTTTCAGACAAACGTGAAAGGAATTACAAAGAAAGACATGCTCTCTGCCCCCCACCCGCGCGCGCACACACACACACACACACACACACACACACACACACACACACACACACACAGACCGACAGACACACAGACCACTGTCAGGTCTCTGGAAGCTTGGCTTGTAAAGTCGAGAGACATCTGAAGTGTTTGCTGACAGCAAAATGTTTGCAGGCAGATGAACATCCAAGTCCTTACTTAGGGTCCTGGTGGTCCCAGTTTTACTTGTGAGACTTGGACTAACCAGTGACTTAAGGTAGCGGCTGTATGTCTTTGATACCAGGTCTATGGAGTGGATTCTTGTCCTGATTACGTTCCTGCCTTGTTCTCACAGCATCGAACACGTTCCCACGAATCCTGTACCATGTCCAGTTCTTTCTGACTCCAACCAATCACAATGCATACATGATTACCGCCTACTCACGCGTCCATCCTGTCCTTATCAATACTGCACCACACAACGCCCTTTTTCGTTAGGTTTTTTCTATCCACATGTAGGTTCAACAGTAAACCTCAGTCTGAAAAACAGCTCTCCTGCTGAACGTCCTCGTCTCCATTCAACACTCAGCAAACATCGATTTGCACAAGGAGGTGAGGGACAGTGTTTTATTTTTTGGGGCTGTGTTTCAGCACCATGGACAGCGAGTGACATTTCATAAAAAAAAAAAACAGTCCACAGCATGCTGCTGTGGAGGCCTGTCCACACCACACTTGGACTACATCAAGGATGTCCCTACTAGGTTTAGTTAAGTCATTAATACATCAATGCAGTCACTACTACACCCATATGAAGTTCTTACTGCATCCTGATATGATTACAGAACCAGTCAAATGTTGGCACACACTTTCCCATTACATGAACGGGAAAGTGTGTGCCAACTTTCGATGGGTACTATATATTTTCGTTATGCATTTATTGAACATGTCCAAATGTTGACCATGTCCTCCACATCCATGGAGTCCACACCATGTCCTCCCTGGTTTCAGCTGTGTTCTAACTATGTTGTCAAACCTCTCACTGAGTCCATCTAATTTTATGCCGATGTAGTGGAAACGTGGTCAAGAGTGATGGTGGTTTTAAGAACACCCAGATGAGGTGTACTACTTTCACATGACACTATGTGTGGTGATCTTTCCGGTGTATGATCCAGCTTGTAGGTACCTCAGTGTTGGGGATCCAAGCAAAGGGAAAAAGCCAACTGAACACCTCCGTACCACCTGGCTGTGGCATGTAAATGGCCCAAAAGCTGAGGATGGATCAGTGTTCTCTCAGGGTGGTCAAATTCACAGTGAGGTGGGTTTGACCTGACCTGAAAACTGATTTTAGCAAGATGAATCATCATGTGTGAGGTGGGAATAAAAAAAGAATCAATCAAAGACCCTAAAAGCACGACGGCAGTGTGTCATGACTCACCTCAGTACTTCTGGGGGGCAGGATGTACGTCAGCCCACCGCTGTCGTGCTCGAAGATCTGAAACAGACAGAAAGGAGTCACACTGTTTGACTCAAAAGTGATTAAGCACTCGGCTGCTTCTGCTACACAATATTAGATACACACAGTGCCATTAAGAAGCTAATTAAAATCCACGCAGGGCGCGGAGTGCTTTGATACGATGCTCTAATGGGGTCTACAGCTTTTGAAGGTGTAACACTGGACATATGCTGCAGAGACGAGGACGGATGGCAGCGCCGAGTGCGGACACTGAGGACTTTCAGTGCAGCCAAAAAGAAGCAGAAACAATCTGTTCATATGTTGAAAGTGAATAACTGCTGCACTGGTCTGACAATCTCTCACTCCATCCATTCTTTTCTCTTTTCTTCCCCGTGTCTCTTTTCCTCTCTCTCTCTCTGGTTTGTAAAGACTGCAGCGCCAGGTTGTCCCTGGTGCTGGAGGCGATACTGCAGCTCCAGAGGGTTTTAACAAGTCTATCATACAGCGGAGAGACAGAGCCGTCCATCCCTTGTCTGAGGACACGACTGCAGTCCTCACACTAACAGGCTCCATCTATCACTTCTTCACCAGGTGGGGAGAGGCATTACGCAGGGACACAAACAGTCCAGGACATGAGAAGAAGAAGAACTGTGGCAGGGAAACACCTGCCGTGGCGAGCCAAGAGGTGGGAGGACTTCCAACAGATGGAGTTTCTCCTCTCAACTCAAAGGGGTGTTACTCTATGAAACCACCTGCTGAGCTGACTTGATCAACTGTAGATCAGTGGACTTTTGTCACTCCAAGGAACATGGTTGTTTATGCTGGACAGATCTGCAGCACACGACTAACATGCACTAATTAAGTGGATATTAAAGTTACCATGTTGTATCGTAACTCGCACTGTTTGACAGAGACATCAACTGCATTGAAGGGAGCGTCGCCTTCAATGTTTTGGCCATATTGGTCATTTCTAAGTGCACACTCCAGCACAAAAGTGCCTGAGCGTTGAGGATCGTAGTCGCTGGTGAAGGCTACGGAAGCACCTGCGCTTCTCCCGACTGAAGCAGATAAATGGTTATCCCAGAGGTGTGAAGATTTGCCACATGGTTGCCATCCATGCGGCGAAACGCGGCACCAATGCATGCTCCCAGATTTGACTTCTTTGTCGAAGTGATAGCTGGTTAGTAACGATGTGCTTCAGAGTTGATCCTCCTAGTTGGCTGATACAAAGATTTGCTTGAATCTAGTCTAAGACGGGTATCTGCGTCACAGAATGATACATTTATGTTTTCATCCTAATAGTTTAGGACATTCTACTGCTCCATTAAAGCGTCCACGACCATTCCAAAAAGTTCCCATGCACATAGCTACTGGTGGTTGGCTCTCATTGCGGTATTGTATCACGTCCTGTTCCGGAGCACAGCGGTGTTTTGCTGTATCTGTTAGATGTTTAATCTGCGTAGTTAGATTGATCTAGATAACTAGATAACGATTTGTTTCACAGTGTAATCTTCACATGCCTTAACTAAAGCACTCCCTCTGCTGAATCACCTCTAAATTATTTACACATTATTCACTTTGTGTGTTTTTAGGAATCCGCTAGCTTAGCGCAGCTACTAGCTCTTGGCCGGTTTAGCATTGCGGTTTCTCCTGTCTCTCCCGCACTTTTCTGCTCTGGGTGTGAAATGTTTAGTTATTCCTCGGCCTCCTTTAGCAGTAATGGTACTTGTAATAAGTGTAGCTTATTCGTAGCTTTGGAGGCCAGGCTGGGCGAATTGGAGACTCGGCTCCGCACCTTGGAAAATCCTACAGCTAGCCGGGCCCCTGTAGTTGGTGCGGACCAAGGTAGCTTAGCCGCCGTTAGCTGTCCCCCGGCAGATCCTGAGCAGCTGGGAAAGCAGGCCGGCTGGGTGACTGTTAGGAGGAAGCGTAGTCCTAAACAGAAGCCTCCTGTACACCACCAACCGGTTCACATCTCTAACCGTTTTTCCCCACACGGCAACACACCCGCCGAGGATCAAACTCTGGTTATTGGCGACTCTGTTTTGAGAAATGTGAGGTTAGCGACACCAGCAACCATAGTCAACTGTCTTCCTGGGGCCAGAGCAGGCGACACTGAAGGAAATTTGAAACTGCTGGCTAAGGCTAAGCTAAATTTGGTAAGATTGTAATTCACGTCGGCAGTAATGACACCCGGTTACGCCAATCGGAGGTCACTAAAATGAACATTGAATCGGTGTGTAACTTTGCAAAAACAATGTCGGACTCTGTAGTTTTCTCTGGGCAGCTCCCCATTCAGACCGGGAGCGACATGTTTAGCTGCATGTTCTCCTTGAATTGCTGGCTGTCTGAGTGGTTTCCAAACAATGAGGTGGGCTTCATAGATAATTGGCAAAGCTTCTGGGGAAAACCTGGTCTTGTTAGGAGAGACGGCATCCATCCCACTTTGGATGGAGCAGCTCTCATTTCTAGAAATCTGGCCAATTTTATTAAACCCTCCAAACTGTGACTATCCAGGGTTGGGACCAGGAAGCAGAGTTGTAGTCTTACACACCTCTCTGCAGCTTCTCTCCCCCTGCCATCCCCCCAATACCCCATCCCCGTAGAGACGGTGCCTGCTCCCAGACCACCAACAACCAGTAAAAATCTATTTAAGCATAAAAATTGAAAAAGAATAAATAATATAGCACCTTCAACTGCACCAGAGACTAAAACAGTTAAATGTGGTTTATTAAACATTAGGTCTCTCTTCTAAGTCCCTATTAGTAAATGATATAATAATTGATCAACATATTGATTTATTCTGCCTTACAGAAACCTGGTTACAGCAGGATGAATATGTTAGTTTAAATGAGTCAACACCCCCAAGTCACACTAACTGTCAGAATGCTCGTAGCACGGGCCGAGGGGGAGGATTATCAGCAATCTTCCACTCTAGCTTATTAATTAATCAAAAACCCAGACAGAGCTTTAATTCATTTGAAAGCTTGACTCTTAGTCTTGTCCATCCAAATTGGAAGTCCCAAAAACCAGTTTTATTTGTTGTTATCTATCGTCCACCTGGTCGTTACTGTGAGTTTTCTGTGAATTTTCAGACCTTTTGTCTGACTTAGTGCTTAGCTCAGATAAGATAATTATAGTGGGCGATTTTAACATCCACATAGATGCTGAGAATGACAGCCTCAACACCGCATTTAATCTATTATTAGACTCAATTGGCTTCGCTCAAAATGTAAATGAGTCCACCCACCACTTTAACCATACTTTAGATCTTGTTCTGACTTATGGTATGGAAATTGAAGACTTAACAGTATTCCCTGAAAACCCCCTTCTGTCTGATCATTTCTTAACAACATTTACATTTACTTTAATGTACTACCCAGCAGTGGGGAATAAGTTTCATTACAGTAGAGGTCTTTCGGAAAGCGCTGTAACTAGGTTTAAAGATATGATCCCTTCTTTGTTATGTTCTCCAACACCATATACCAACACGGTGCAGAGTAGCTACCTAAACTCTGTGAGTGAGATAGAGTATCTCATCAATAGTTTTACACCCTCATTGAGCACAACTTTGGATGCTGTAGCTCCTCTGAAAAAGAGAGCCTTAAATCAGAAGTGCCTGACTCCGTGGTATAACTCACAAACTCGCAGCTTAAAGCAGATAACCCGTAAGTTGGAGAGGAAATGGCGTCTCACTACTTTAGAAGATCTTCACTTAGCCTGGAAAAAGAGTCTGTTGCTCTATAAAAAAGCCCTCCGTAAATCACTAATTGAAGAAAATAAGAACAACCCCAGGTTTCTTTTCAGCACTGTAGCCAGGCTGACAAAGAGTCAGAGCCCAGTATTCCTTTAACTAGTAATGACTTCATGACTTTCTTTGCTAATAAAATTTGAACTATTAGAGAAAAATTACTCATAACCATCCCAAAGACATATCGTTATCTTTGGCTGCTTTCAGTAATGCTGGTATTTGGTTAGACTCTTTCTCTCCGATTGTTCTGTCTGAGTTATTTTCATTAGTTACTTCCTCCAAACCATCAACATGTCTATTAGACCCCATTCCTACCAGGCTGCTCAAGGAAGTCCTACCATTAATTAATGCCTCGATCTTAAATATGATCAATCTATCTTTATTAGTTGGCTATGTACCACAGGCTTTTAAGGTGGGAGTAATTAAACCATTACTTAAAAAGCCATCACTTGACCCAGCTATCTTAGCTAATTATAGGCCAATCTCCAACCTTCCTTTTCTCTCAAAAATTCTTGAAAGGGTAGTTGTAAAACAGCTAACTGATCATCTGAAGAGGAATGGTCTATTTGAAGAATTTCAGTCAGGTTTTAGAATTGATCATAGTACAGAAACAGCATTAGTGAAGGTTACAAATGATCTTCTTATGGCCTCAGACAGTGGACTCATCTCTGTGCTTGTCCTGTTAGACCTCAGTGCTGCTTTTGATATTGTTGACCATAAAATTTTATTAAAGAGATTAGAGCATGCCATAGGTATTAAAGGCACTGCGCTGCTGTGGTTTGAATCATATTTATCTAATAGATTACAATTTGTTCATGTAAATGGGGAGTCTTCTTCACAGACTAAGGTTAATTATGGAGTTCCACAAGGTTCTGTGCTAGGACCAATTTTATTCACTTTATACATGCTTCCCTTAGGCAGTATTATTAGAAAGCATTGCTTAAATTTTCATTGTTACGCAGATGATACCCAGCTTTATCTACCCATGAAGCCAGAGGACACACACCAATTAGTTAAACTGCTGGAATGTCTTACAGACATAAAGACATGGATGACCTCTAATTTCCTGCTTTTAAATCCAGATAAAACTGAAGTTATTGTACTTGGCCCCACAAATCTTAGAAACATGGAGTCTAACCAGATCCTTACTGTTGGTGGCATTACCCTGACCTCTAGTAATACTGTGAGAAATCTTGGAGTCATTTTTGACCAGGATATGTCATTCAATGCGCATATTAAGCAAATATGTAGGACTGCTTTTTTGCATTTGCGCAATATCTCTAAAATTAGAAAGGTCTTGTCTCAGAGTGATGCTGAAAAACTAATTCATGCATTTATTTCCTCTAGGCTGGACTATTGTAATTCAATATTATCAGGTTGTCCTAAAAGTTCCCTGAAAAGCCTTCAGTTAATTCAAAATGCTGCAGCTAGAGTACTGACAGGGACTAGAAGGAGAGAGCATATTTCACATTTTCATTGGCCTCTCTTCATTGG
The DNA here is from genome assembly GCF_902500255.1 of Thalassophryne amazonica. Classification (NCBI taxonomy): domain Eukaryota; kingdom Metazoa; phylum Chordata; class Actinopteri; order Batrachoidiformes; family Batrachoididae; genus Thalassophryne; species Thalassophryne amazonica. Next base: position 54,915,620 of record NC_047121.1, on the reverse strand, counting down.
CTTCCTGTTAATTCTAAAATTGAATTTAAAATTCTTTTTCTTACTTATAAGGTTTTGAATAATCAGGTCCCATCTTATCTTAGGGACCTCATAGTACCATATCACCCTAATAGAGCACTTCGCTCTCAGACTGCAGGCTTACTTGTAGTTCCTAGGGTTTGTAAGAGTAGAATGGGAGGCAGAGCCTTCAGCTTTCAGGCTCCTCTCCTGTGGAACCAGCTTCCATTTTGGATCAGGGAGACAGACACCCTCTCTACTTTTAAGATTAGGCTTAAAACTTTCACTTTTGCTAAAGCTTATAGTTAGGGCTGGATCAGGTGACCCTGAACCATCCCTTAGTTATGCTGCTATAGACTTAGACTGCTGGGGGGTTCCCATGATGCACTGAGTGTTTCTTTCTCTTTTTGCTTTGTATGCACCACTCTGCATTTAATCATTAGTGATTGACCTCTGCTCTCTTCCACAGCATGTCTTTTTCCTGATTCTCTCCCCTCAGCCCCAACCAGTCCCAGCAGAAGACTGCCCCTCCCTGAGCCTGGTTCTGTTGGAGGTTTCTTCCTGTTAAAAGGGAGTTTTTCCTTCCCACTGTCGCCAAGTGCTTGCTCACAGGGGGTCGTTTTGACCGTTGGGGTTTTTCTGTAATTATTGTATGGCTTTTGCCTTACAATATAAAGCGCCTTGGGCCACCTGTTTGTTGTGATTTGGCGCTATATAAATAAAATTGATTTGAATTGATAGTTGCACCTAATTTTGTTTTTTGTTTTTTTTTGCTCTTGCGGTTGGTAAGGTTTGACCTTACTCGTGTGAAGCACCTTGAGGCAGCTTTGTTGCGATTTGGCACTATATAAATGCAATAATTTAAATTGAAATTCCTATGCAGTCAGTATATACATCCATGTTTCAGTGGACAGTAACCACCATTCTAAGAGACACTCGGCTGAAGTGATCCCTGTGTTCTAAAACGGTCCCCAGTGTATCCACGTCTGTCCAGATTCTGGATAGTCTGACTCACTTCCCTCCGCACAAAGTACATTAATAAAGCCGCTGTAAACACGGTGCTCTGCTGTACATGCACTAATTTTAGAAAGCTTTAGTTTCTCTCCCACAAATCCTTGGACACCTCTGGCCTACTTCCCACATGCTGACCAGCTTCTAACTGTATGCACAGCTCGGCTAAGACAGATGAGAGACGAGGAAAAGGCCGGGGAACAGCGTGTTGGATGAGGTTGCTGATCGTAGCGCTGAAGAGGGTGCTGAAGAGCCTAGAAAACATCCTGTGCGACACCTGCTCTCAGTTTTTGTGTATTTAACACAATGTTCCTTTTTAGCCTCTGTTAGAAAACGAAGGAATAAAAACATACTTAAACACATCTCCTATAAAGAAGGAAGACCTGGAGAGAGGAGACAAAAAGAGGCTGTTTAATATTTAGCACTGACCATCTGGTCACGTCTGCGGGATCGAGGCTCGACCACATACGGCTTTTAATAATTCATGTTTGTGCTGCAGCGCCACCTTCTGCGTCGCAAAATGTAACCTTAGCCCGCCCGGCTGAAGAGAAACACACACACACACACTAACAGTGCAAAGCACGACACCTAAATCACAGAGCAGGTGGTCGAAGGGATGAGGTCGATAAGTCCAACTGAACCGGGACAGGATGTACACAGTCTGCAGCCCACTGGCCCTCAGTGGTGCCAACATCACATTATATAGAACTAGAGCAGCACTCAGAGCGCAGAGCTTCAGCAAAACCTCCAAACATACTGGAAAATTAAAAGTCTGACGCAGTGTTGCCACAGTTACTTTGAAAAAGTAATCCAATTACTGATTACTGATTACTCCTTGAAAAAGTAACTTAGTTACTTTACTGATTACTCAATTGGAAAAGTAACTACCGTATTTTCCGGACTATAAGTCGCACTTTTTTACATGTTTTGGCCGGGGGTGCGACCTATACTCCGGTGCGACTTATAAATGAAAAATATACCGGTAGGATCTCAATTAATTTACTGTAACAAAACAATTTTACGTGACAGAGTCGATCTATGTTTTAAAATGGCCACCAGAAAAGGAAATGCAATGCATCATGGACACTGTAGTATGGCGGCCGTCCTATAAGTCAGCCTGGTCACGATAACCAATCAGAGAACAGAACGTTGGACGCGTATTCCTCACCTCACCCACAGCGTGTGAAGCTGACGAATACGGTGCTTGCTGTTATTCCGGCATGGCGAACAAAACAGCTTCAACCCTTGGATATCAGTGTGAGCAGAGTGTTTAAGTTGACGCTGAGAGCTGCGTGGGAGCACCGGGTGAGCGACGGTGGATGATTAGCGTGTGCACTTGGAAGGAGCTGGCGTCGAAGATTGTGAATAGCGTTTGAAGCAGACGAACATGGTGTTTATTCCGGGACGGCTAACAAAACAGCTTCAACCCTTGGATATCAGTGTGAGCAGAGTTGACGCTGAGAGCTGCATGGGAGCACTGAGCGACGGCGGAGGATTAGCGTCTGCACTTGGAAGGAGCTGGATCGATAACGCTGGGTGGTCATGAGCTGCGCAGGTAGGTGCTGCATGGTTCGGCTCGCAATGTGATCCGCAAAATACAAACATATCTGTAGGTAAAATGCAGCTCACGAGAGGGCACTCAAGGCTTGTGTGACTGTTCCTGCGACTTCTGACTACCATAGAAAAATAAAAATTTCAACGTTACTGATAACTTAACAAGACAACGGAGAAGGCCCGAAAAAATGCCACCAAAAAGAAAATCATACTCTGCAGATTGTAAGTTACGACTGGTGAAATATGCATCTGAAAACGGTAGCCATCACAATATTATCATCTGAACTTTTCATGTTAAGTTAACATACCTGTATGTCCATGGGACTTATAGTCCAGTGCAACTTATTTATGGTTTATTTTTCTTTATAATGATAAAGTGGCTGGTGCGACTTATACTCCGGTGCGACTTATTTATGGTTTATTTTTCTTTATAATGGATAAAGTGGCTGGTGCGACTTATGCTCCGGTGCGACTTATAGTCCGGAAAATACGGTAAGTTAGATTACTAGTTACTTTTTTAGTTACTTTCCCCAGCTGCCGACAACAACCCTCTGCCACCCCAACATGACAATGATACCTGTTTTGCCAAAACTCACTTTATAGTCACCCTTTCTTGACTTCAATGAAAATAAATATTTGTTTTATAAAAAGTAAAATAAAGACCTCTTTCTTGACCTCATATTTAACTGTTGACAGCACTGCAACAATAAAACTTGCAGTTTCTAACCTACATTGTTTATAAATGTAACTATAAAATTCATTCTAACATTTAAATTATCTCTAAACATTTTACTTGTCGAAATTATTATTATTTTAAGTAGTATTAGTAGTTGTAGTAAAAAAACGGCTTCAAAACTGGACCTTTAATGTAGAGGTGTTGTGGGGGGGGCACATCCTTGCCCCACGCCCCATTCCATCTGGATTCGCCCCTGCTTTGGCGCTGCTGCAAAAAAACGCGGATGAAAAGCTCACCGCTCGCTTAAAGTGGGCAGTTCAGTCGAACCCCGACCCCCTGCCCACGGACCAAGTTTAATGCTGCTGTCGACCCACAATGCAAAAATAATAGTAACGCACAGTGACTTGGAGAAGTAACTTTAATCTGATTACTGATTTGGAAAGATTAACGCGTTAGATTACTCGTTACTAAAAAAAAGTGGTCAGATTAGACTAAGTAACGCGTTACCGGCATCACTGGTCTGACGTGTGGATACAGTAAAAGGTCTTTCTGCTAAATTTTCTGGGATCCCTTTAACAACAGCCGCCCCCCCCCATTTTTCCCCAAAATGTATGAAAATCTGCTACATTAACATATGCTACATTCAAATTTTAAAAAACAACTTTAATGCCGAAAGCAGAACCCCCCTCCCCTCCTTTGTTTTTTTTTTCCAGAATTCTTTGTTTTTGGTTCATCCTGCTGATGTTAGATTTGATTACAGCTCAGACAAACCGCACACTGCTCTCTTCTTATTCCTTCAGCTCACGAGCGGAGGTCCATAAACGTCCCGGTGGAGACACAACCAAATGAGCGCCTCCTGTGGTGGATCTTAAAATAGACCACCAACAGCAGCAGAGCATCTGCCTGGTCCGCACCTTCAGGGGATTTGAGCAGATTCCTAAACCAGTAACCAGGCAGCAGGCGAGAGTCTAATGACTGAGCCCCCCCTCCCCCCAATACACACACACGCACCTGGGTGATGAACACATCCGCCCCCACCTCGTTTATGCAGAGTCTGGAGCGAAGAGAACGAGGAGGAGGGCAGACGTGAGCTTCTAATGAAGAAAACCTCCTTCAGGGGGAAACGTGGAAAACCTTACATGACTAACTGCTGCTGGAATCGTGCACATGACAATGCAGCATGCCTCAAGAGACAGGAGAACCTGGACCTGGACCTGGGTCCAAATCTCATGCAGCCTGCTCAGTGCAACAAGAACTCAAGATCCAGGAAGCAGATCTAAAAGGGTGCAAACGCCAGACGCCTGCAAAGCGCGTGCACTGATTTCCGTGCACAAATGTGTTAGAACAGTGCACGTACAGTGTGTGTGCACACTGTTCTAACATATTTGTGCACGGAAATCAGTAAAATATTAACCAGAAGGCAGGATTCTGGATCCACACTATGTTTCAAATCAAATTACAAATAACATCCATGATTTTCAATCTTTTCAAAGAATGGGGGGGTTGTCTTTTGGATTCCTCGTTTCATAAGCTTTCTAAAAATATAGAGTTTTCCAAATCAAACCAAAATGAAATTACACAAGGAACCTGAGTAAGAGCTGGCAATGGACTGGTTGTCTGCCTGGGTGGTTGCTACCCAGGAACCAATGTGGTTCTGCAGTACGGTGGATTTGCCTGCACAGTAAGACTGTTTAAAGTGTTCTTCTAACAAATACACCCTTTCGGTGCAGGAATAATCCACCTGTTCCTCTGTGTGTTCTTTGGTTCTGTTTTTTGGTTGTTGTTGTTGTTTTTGCACATCCCTTTGATGTTCAGCTCCTCTTTGGTGGGACTGATTGTCGAGACACTAATTGCTCTCGGGTGTATTCCAGCAAAGCTCTAATTATCCCCTGACCCCTTTGCGGTTTGCTCTCCTTTATCCGAAAATACATTCCTGCAAACCAGGTTCAGGTTCTGTTGTTCCAGCTGAGGTCAGGTCAGGTCTAGACCTTTGAGTCACTTGTGCATCGTGCACGAGTGTGAGTGTGTGTGTGTGTGCGCTGCAGGGGGATGATCCCGCATTAAGAATGAGCTAATCCGGACCACCTGAAGCATCTCATTACGCCGGGTCCCAGTGGAGACGGTTTTTGTGTCACTTCACTGTATAAATGCCCACTGAATACTGAAGCAGGCTCCGCCCCCCCATCCCTGTGTGCAGTGCAGTATGATGGTACCTGTGACGCTGAGGGCCTTTTGTCCCGCCCCCTCTTGGTCAGGTTGTCCAGGCCTTTGAGGGAGGAAAAAAGGCTTTTCTTGCGCTGTTTGTAAGTCAGAGACACCGACTGTCTTCTGAGCATGGCCTCGTCCCTGGAACAAATCTATAGAGACAAACATTATCAGGATGGCGATCTTCAGCTCAGCAGAATGTCTATCTAATCAGGCCATCTAAAATTAGCTTCATTTTCCTGCAGGAATGCATAACAGACACTCCGAGGCACCGGTAATTCTCTGAGGCTCAAATTTGTGCGTCTGTGCCAGTTAATTAATTAGTTAGTTAGTTAGTTAAATCACATTTCTTACAACGGAGACACTCTGCTCATGCTAACATTAGCATTGTGTCAGGTGATACTAGCAAGAAATTACAGCAGTGTTAGGCCATTAGTGAGGTTTCCTGCTAACATTAGCCTATTAGCAACCCGCTATGTAGTGATTGCTAATGTTCTTGCCAACACTAGGCCATTCACAATGCTAACACAACGCGAATGGGCTACTATTAGCATGCATCATTATGTTAGCACGTTAGCGTTATGTTAGCATGTATGTAAGTACGTTTTTTTCAGCACATTAGAAATCAGTTTCCTCACAATAGAGGAACTTAGCTCATGCTAACATTGGCATCACAATACGTGATGAGTATATTTTATTTATCAACTTGTATTTCATAAATACTATGACTAAAGAAACCTAGTAAAATAGTTAGATGTTATTTGGGAGATTTTATGAACCTTTGACTGAACTTAATGCATTTACTAAAATATATATTTTGAGGAATTTTGGTGAGATTACGGTGGATTTATCCACGGATGGTTCTCGGTCTTCCTCACCAGTGCATGGAAGGAGGAGACGGAGAAGATCCCGAGGTGGCCCAGGGTACCCTTGGTAGGGCGACTGGCGATGGCGAGCAGGCTCTTTGGGTTGGGCAGCTCGCCGCCTTGAAGACTGGCGAGGTAGCAGCGCATCCTGAAGAGATCCATGTTGAACCTCTCCAGGTTCTGCTCCCACTGCTGGATCTGAGGACGTATAAAGGACACTGGTTAAAATGTGAATCTTAAGCAGCTTCCAAGGCAGTTTTAGAGAAATGACGGCAGTAGAACTGAGAGCTTATGCGGCAGCGGTGTGTGTGTGTGTGGGGGGGGGGGGGGTATTGGGAGGTCTGGGGTTGGCGAGTGTTTTCCATCAAAGCTGTAAACTGCTCACAGATGTTGGTGGAGGATGACGACATGAACTGGTGGAGGTTTGGTTCATTAGGGGATGACTACATATCGAGCCCGTTAATTCCCGCGCATGCTGATAATGCCCCTCTGGAGAGACCACCTGTTAAACACCCCCCCACCCACCCACCCACACCCACACAGCACGGTGACACTTTACAGACATCGTCACCATTCGTCCAGTTTGTAAACTCTGAACTCGCTGAGAAAACACTTACTCCGCCGGCGGGAGACGGCATTTAATGAGAACAGTCAAGTTAAACAACCCTCTGTAACGACTGGTTTTAATGGGCCTGATCTGTGCGCCGAGTTCATTTACAATAACGCGCCCCGCGGCGTCCGTCCATTTAGGACTCGTTCACATTAACGGCATTCTTTCAGGTTACAAACAACCGGAGGACGCTCTAGAAGGAGGCGGATTATGAGCCTCGCACTTCATCATGAGGAGCACACACTGAACCCGCTACGTGCCGCTGCAGCTAGCCCAAACTCAACATTCGTTCCCGCCATGCTGACGTCAGCCTGTGAGGACGGCTGTGTGGAATCTGTAACCTTGAATCAGGAACGGCAGTTATCCAAATAATCAGGGAGGAAAAAAAAAATCAAATATTTCAAGGAAAAAAATTCCAGCAAATAATTCCCATATTAAATATTGTCACAGGAAATAAACCATAAAGACTTTGTGCTTAACACTGGAAATAAAAATATAATCCAAACTGTTGTCCAACCTGGTGCGAGGGCACTGAACGGAGCAAACAGCGGAAGAAGATAAGTAGCTGAGTAACTCAAACTGATATAAATGCATCAGTTCCATGTCAGACAGACTCAACATGATTATTATTATTCTTATTATAATACAGAGTAAAGCAGCAAAAAAAGAGGAGATATAAAGAAGGAAAGGCACACAAAAATGGCGTGCATGCTCAGGGATCGAACTAGCCACGCTGCAGACCACAGGTTGGGGTGTAATAGGGTTGAGCCGGATACTCGTGTCAGATGAGTATCCAGTACGGATAAAGCATTTTTGCCGAGCACGAGCATGATCCGAATAAAACTAAACAATATCTGTGCTTGTGCTGAAGGAAAATCCTGATTGGCGAACTGACTGTCTTCATGCTTAGTGACTGGCCAGTCACACACAGCGCCTGCCCCTCCCTACACGTCTGTCTGCAGCTTTTGTCTCTCACACACACACACACACACACACACAATCTCTGTGTTTGGCTTGACTCCCGCTCACGCTGCTGTGCTCCTTAATTTTTCTTCAATTCACCTGTTTTGGTTTGTATGGTATTTTTAATGTTACTTGGTGAACTTGTTTCATAACGTACGCAGTGTATTTGACAAGACAGAGCTGAAAACAGCTCATGTGTCGCTCAATGACTCCACTCCAGTTGTTTTTTTTTTACCGTTTGTTGCTGGCTGGTGATATAAAGTCAGTTGGAGAACTTTGCTTGTACTGAATGCGGTGCTTTTGAGAAGAATACAGTGAACAAGGCTGACATATTTCCCTGTTTGCCATCAATGGATGTTTGCATGAATCACCAAGTTCACACAGATCATTAAAAATAAAGTTTTAGAACAACCTCTCTCTCTCCCTCAGTCACACACACACATGCATACAGACACACACACACACAGACACCTTAATCATAATGCCAAGAACATGAGGTAGTAAAAATAAAGAAATAATTGAAAAAGAAAAATCACAGTTTGATCTTAAAATTAAAAGTAATAATAAAAAAGAAAGGTGTGTTGATTATAACAACTCTTGTTCATGCATACTTCATAAGTTAGTTCATAATTTCATACTACATTGAATGTCAATTCTGAGGCTGTTCTGTTACTCAATCATACCCTTAAGAATATTCATGTTCTGAGTTGATAAAAAAAACTTTGTTCTGTAAATAGTTCCGTTAATGTGATCAAAAACATTTAATGTCAATTCTGAGGCCGTTCTGTAAATATTCATTCATACACTTAAGAATATTCATGTTCTGAGTTCATAAAAAAAAAAAAAAACTTGTTCTGTAAATAGTTCTCTTACTTTTGTGATCAAAATCATTGATTTGATTCCCAATTTTGAGGCTGTTCTGTAAATAGTTTTCAAATAAACAATAAATATAGCAACTTCTGATCAATCCATATCAATTTCAGACTTAAAATAATGTACAGATGTAAGCCCCACCCACTTCTGGTTAAACCACACCCACTTCCGGTTCAGGCCCCACCCACTCCGAGTACAAATACAGATAACTTTGATTGAACAGCTACAGATAGTGGTGTACTCGCTCATCCCGAGGGCGTAAGCTATGTGCATTGTGCACGAGGACATCACTGCACCCCAAGATTCAACAGTTTCTGCAAATTTTGTGAAAATGGGTTCTCATAGTAAACAGTATTTTGTATAACAAAGTAATCGGACACACTGGGGTCAATATGTTCGTCAAGAGAATGTTTGGAAATCCAAAAAGGCTCCTGTTTGGCAAAAATGCTCTTGTAGGTTAAATTAAAAGAAAAGAGACAGTTTTTGAGAAAACTGGGTCCAAATATCCAAATGGGCTGTTTTCAGCATAAAAATGGCCGCCATTCCCAAACAAATGAATCTATGGCTATATTGATGTGAAATACATCAACGACCTATATTACGCCCTTGACAAATTAGAAAAAAAATCAAGCAGACAGTTTTTGAGAAAGTTGCCTTTAAGTTTTCAAAATGGCTATTTTCGGCATAAAATTTCCAAAGAAACAAATCCACAAATATGATTTTAACAGGAGAACAATGTCAGTGACCCATATTACACCCTTGCCAAATTAAAAAAAAGTTAGACAGTTGAGATGTCGCAATGAATGGACGGCGACGACTACAATTATGACAGATGCCACATCACGACATAGGGTTAGTGGCCTATAGGACGGCAACTAAAAAAAAAACAAAAAAAACAAAACTGTATCTTGCAATTTCTTGGCCCTACACCTGTAAAAAAAATTGGTATTATTTATGGTTTATTTTCCTTCATATTTTTTTCCAAAAATGTGTTCAAAATAAATGAAATCAACCACATATTTTATTTAATTATTTGTTTGTTTGTTTGTATTAACTGTATGTTGCAGATTCCTGCACCTTTTTCGTAATTTATTTTATTGTATTTGTGGTATTTTTGTTTCTTTTCCTACTCATACATATTATTTTTTAAGTGTTCAAATTAAATCAAGCCAAACACCTATTTCGCAATTTCCTGGCTCTGCATGTTTTCTTGGGGGGATTTTTTAAGATATTTATGTTATTTTGTATTTAGATTTTTTTTTCCTACAAATGCATTATATATTTTTATGTGTTTAAAATCAATCAAATCAAAACATTTTTTCATTTTATTATTTTAATGGTACCTTGCAATTATCTGACTTCGCCTTTTTTCATTATTTGCTATTCAGTATTTATATTTCTTTTCCTGCATATACATATTTTTTAAAGTGCTAAAAATAAATCAAAGCAAAAACCTGTCTATTTTATAATTTCTTTTTTCTTTCTTTTTTAGTCAGTCGATCTCAGTGTACAATGTGGATCATAAATCTGTTACTGGATATTTACTGGATTTTATTATAAAAACTTTTTAAATCCAGGCTGTGAACTAATCAATGTAAATGACTGGATGATCCACATTTATAATTTAATCATTATAATCATTATAATCATTTTGCTTTTATTCTGGTTGGTGTTGGTGTTACGATGCCGGACCCGATGACCTGCTTCATGAACGCACTGACATCAGCAAAGTGTGTGTTTTTCATCCCGTTAATCACGGATCATTATGCACGACAGCATTCTGGGGAAATTCTGCCAGGTGAGAAGGATGGAAAAAACCCAGTGTCACCGAGAGCTGCTGCTTCTGCAGCTTTGGGGGAAAAATGTATCATTTTTGTGTGACTGTGACGTTTGATCCACACACGTTTTCGATCGCATGCCATCTGGATGAGTTTGTCAACAGGTCAGTAACTGTGCCTTCATTTGGGAGAATTTAAAAATATTTGTTTGTGTAAAATTCAATCTGATGATTCACGGTGGGTCACCTTGTGGGTTAGAACGTGGTGCTTAAAACCAGTGTCATCGTATCTACTGCGTCGTGCGTCAGTGCGCATCTTCTTCACTGCAGTGGAAAATAAAGAGCGCTTGTGGTGTCGTGTGACCCGCATGAACAATAAATCTGCTTCCACGTTGGAGCGTTTCCTTTAAAGCGACCTTCTTCTTTAATTGTTTGGCCTCTGACATTTGCCCCGACTCCGCAAATACAACCCGAGAGCCAAAGGAAGACATCAAAGAGGTCCACTGCCATGATGTCAGCAGACGTGGGGGTGGAGGTGGGCGGGGACATCAAAGGGGTGCGCGGTTGGTGCTTGACGACTCCCCTGAGACCTTAAATACATCACGGCCTCGGGCGAGTCGCGACTCGGACTCCTAACTGGAAACAGACTGGGGAACAGTCAGTTTACAGGTCAGACTCCCCCGCACAGGCCTCAACATAGGAACTATATGAAGTTCTTGGGTACTGAGGTACCTAGTACCAGAAACCTTCCAGCCCAAAGCAAACTGCTGTTTTCCAAAAAATGGTTTTAAGAGCAGATCACCTGAAAATCAAAGCTGTGTGTGTTAAGAATAATATTCTTCCTACATAGTCGGTGGCGTGATGCAGCGAGCGCAAGAATTCTACTTCCTGTTTACATGTGTTACCGTCACTGAGGAGGCAACTTTTCAGATGTAATCATCAGTCTCCACCAGATTAAAAGGTGTTCAGAAGATTTGACGAGGAGGAACAATTTGAGAAAACATACCCAAAAGGCAACTTTGTTTTGCTTATGTAACGTCCCATAGACAAATCTGCCACCTGCTGGTTGGATGATGAAAATTAGGAGGAGGAGTGGTTGAAATTACATGCAGCTTTCTGCCACCTGCTGGACAAGTCTGGGATGGTTACAGACAGCATTCTTATCACATGCATAAAGGAAATTAGGAGCACATGTTGAAATTTAGAGCTACAACTATTAAATTAATCAACAACTATTTTGAACAAGATTAATTGTTTTGAGTAATTTTAAAAATGCACCGTTTTAAGCAGTGAAAGCTCCACCCCCAATAGCTGTTGGATAATCAAAAAGTACCACCTGTAAATACTTAAAAAAAACAAAAAAAAAGGCCCTGGTACTTTTTAATGAGAGCTGGTTCCAACACTGGAAATCAGGATGCTCCTACATAAACACCAGTCGGCATCTCCACTCCAGTGTTCAGTGCGTTCAGGAGTGCTTCAGGTCACCGACCCCTTGATTGAAGACAGACAAAGCCGCCACAATCTCTGACATTCCACAACACGAGTTTGGTGCAAAGGGATTTGGGTTCGAGGGCTGTAATCTGCCATATGTAGGCTACAGCACCGCGCTGGCTGCTCAGGATTCTCCCTCAGGTGGTGAAGAGGAGGAGGAAGAGGATAATGCATGTTACCAGGAAGCATCTGGAATCTTAATCTGATGCTCCGTGGATCGAGCTGCTCCCCAGGGACCACGCAACGCTTTTGGGGAATGAAACATTTAGGCCACTTGTCCGCCTCATCACAGCAGTCAGAACAATCAGGAAAGCAAATCGGGGGCAGCAAGATGCGTCACAAACCCGCCCCCTGCTGATCAGGTCAGGAGTCTTATGGTTTGATTCGTATGAAATCAATGGAAAGAGTCAAACTGGATCCAGATGAATCCAGTCCAGGGAGCTTCATGCAGACCACAGAGGAGATTTACAACCTCTTAATTTTAGTCTTTTTTCTTTTTATTTGTTTGCATTTAGAAATTATGAAAATTGCAGCCACAAGATAAAATCTGAACAGTTAAAAAAAGAAAGAATTTGCATAACTTACAGTACATCACTGCAGAAGTTGCAGTTCCACAGGACCACCAACTGCAAGCTCACAGTTCAATGTGACCCTTCTTCAGCCAGTGATGCAGTGTGCAGATTAACGTAAAAACCGGTACCACAGTTCCTGTGCTTCCCCTCACCTGGTTCTCTATAGCCTTGCGGTTCTTGGGGTCGCTAACCACAGTCAGCTGCAGCTCAGCCATCTTCTTCATCTTGCCGTCCATGTCGATCTTCTGCAGCAGGCCGCGGACCTGGCTCCGGAGCAGGCGCACCGTGTCCTCTTTGCCCTGGCGTTTGGCCAGCAGTGAGGCGCTGGCGGAGTGGACGGCGGTCACCCAGTTCTCCAAGTCCGTCTGGTTGCTGGCCTGAAGTGCAAACGGAGACAAGGAAGAGGTTCAATCTGATGAAGTGACGAAGACAATAATTCTGTTACAAGTCGGATTCAGAGGATTAAAGTCAGATAAATCTGGCAGGATTACAGGAGGAGTGCGAGGGCGTTCTTCTGTCATATATCAGGTTATGATTAGTGGACGGAAAGCTGAAGCTTGGTGGATCGATGAGACAAACTTGATTAATGTCGCCTTTATGGAAAAGCACTGGTCATCATTAAAGCCCCAAATTCACTGGAATTCATGGGTTGTCAGTCCCGTGTCTTCAGTCCCCGTGTGTTGAACGGTTCTGTTCCTGTGACTGCTTTAAGTCCTGACACATGTTGTCAGCTCAGACACATCAGCGCACATGAACGCGGGCCAACAGAACTTGGCTGACGTTGCAGTGCCAAATCTTTTTAAAGCGCAACTGCTGAAACACGTGGACACACATTTTTAATTCTTACTCAACACTCAATTTAGCCTGAATCTGATCCTGGTTCTGGGGCAGACCTCAGGCCGCCAATGACATCAACAAGACTTTGGTTCCTAAACTGGGTCTGAGGTGTTCTCAACCAATCAGGAGCCAAGATGCAGCCGATCTTGTTCACTGAAAACACCTGATTTGGGGACAAATGGAAAACATGGATTTGCACAGTTTGGGAAATTACAACCTATAAATGAGGAGAGCATCTGTCTCGATTAGAGCACATTCTTCTACCAACACTCCATCTCCTAATATATGAAAACAGGAAAAGCTGCTTCAAATTTTGTCCTCGCCTTTTTTTTGGGAAATCCATCTCAATAGGTAACTGTTTCTCTTCCAAGCTGATCTCAACATTAGACTCCGTTACACAGGGACAGAGTCCCTTCTGTGTCCCTTGTGCAAGCAGAACGTCGTGGAGAATGCCACAGGACGCCATAGAAATGCACAGCACGCAGACCTTACAAGGCACTCTTGGACCATGGTGACCACGGTGTGGTCTCCATGGTCGCAGTGAAGTATGGAGCTGCACCTGACAAACTCATAAGAACCTCCAAGTTTGGAAGATGCTCATATACTACACTGGCGATGCACAAACACAGCACAGACCACGCCATGACTTCCCAACAGACACCGAATGAACGCACAATGATTTGGTCTGTGTGCCGTGATTTTTAATGCTGTTATAAAGCACAAAGTTAGTTCCTTGTCAGCTGATGTCCACAGTTTGTCAGAAGGTTTTGTGTGTGTGTTCAAAATTTTGAGTGGACATCAGGCGGAGAGCTTTGTCTTCTACTTTTCCTGCAACTGATGGTTCATTCTGGGCTTCTGCTCCAGTGTCAATTCAGCACAAGCGGACACGGAGTGCAGCTTTCTCTCCGTCTCTGTCTGTCTCTCTTTCTGTTTCTCTCTCTCAGTCAGGAGACACAGCATGGTTGTTTGATGTCCTGCCAAACAGTGATTAAATATGACATTATGCTTTTAGACTCTGGCAAACTCCGCTCAAATCCAGCATATATATATATATATATATATAAGTAGTGTTCAGAATAATAGTAGTGCTATGTGACTAAAAAGATTAATCCAGGTTTTGAGTATATTTCTTATTGTTACATGGGAAACAAGGTACCAGTAGATTCAGTAGATTCTCACAAATCCAACAAGACCAAGCATTCATGATATGCACACTCTTAAGGCTATGAAAATGGGCTATTAGTAAAAAAAAAAAAAGTAGAAAAGGGGGTGTTCACAATAATAGTAGCATCTGCTGTTGATGCTACAAACTCAAAACTACAACACTACTATCTATCTATCTATCTATCTATCTATATATATATATATATATATATATATATATATAAAATCTTTCTGCTCAGCACAGATGTACGTGGAAATGGGACATCATCTGTAGTGCCACAACTTCACAAGCGATAACACCACCACACAAGGGAAGCTGAAACAATAACACAGAAAGGTGTTTTCACATCTCTTCTGCAAGCTGCCAGATATTTAGGATGCACAACAGACTCCCAACGGACGCCATCATGTGTATCAGGGGCCCTTACTACCAGGGCTGAGCAGTGGTTTCAACCTGATCCTGTGAACCTCAAGTACTGCACATGTTCCAGTCCCTTCTGGCCTAACTAAAGGCATGCTCTGTTGTTCAGGCAACTGTTGATCATCTGAAAACCCCTGGCCCAGCTGATATGGTCTGAATAGATCAAGGACAAATGGACAAATGTGCAGTACTTTGAGTCTCAAGCACCAGGATTGGGAAACACTGGATTAGTGAAAAGCATCATCTCACAATAGTCATCTTATGGAAAAATATTAAAATGATTCCACGTATCAATTGCAATAACTGCAGTAGGTCATTGGTCTCATGCAAACTCGGACATCCACGGACCTATGGAGAATTCTGCAGATCCACCTCAAAACATACATACAGGTTTGTTTGTTTTTTTAATGGGTTTTTTTTTTTTGGCC
Organism: Thalassophryne amazonica; assembly: GCF_902500255.1. Classification (NCBI taxonomy): domain Eukaryota; kingdom Metazoa; phylum Chordata; class Actinopteri; order Batrachoidiformes; family Batrachoididae; genus Thalassophryne; species Thalassophryne amazonica. The sequence goes on along the minus strand of NC_047121.1, from coordinate 54,900,175 downwards.
CCTTGATCTCAGTCGAGTTCAGTAAAAGTGTCACAAAACCAACCATGACACAGATTTCAGAGAAATGCCTTGTTATGCATTTCCTGAGGCCGTGGTTCACCTGGAAGAGGTAGACGTCTCCATAGGAGTTGCTGAGGCAGAAGACGTTCTCCTTCTTGGGGTGCTCGGGAACCGCCTGGACGACGCTGTCCTCGGCCAGCAGAGCGTAACGCGGCGACAGCTCCTGCTCCGGAGAACCTTTACTGTACGTCTCATAGAACAGCAGCGTGCATCCTGCAAACAAGCGAGCAGACGGATGGCGACAGCGTCATCACAGTGGGCAGTGACCATATTCAGCTGCCATGTTGCAATGGTAACAATGAATGCAAATTCAACCAATCCCTGAGAATTCTCAGCAAACCTGCAGTTTTTTTCACAATCACTGCAACTTTTTCAACAAATTATACAAATGATCTTTTCTGTGAGTTTTACCGATCATAGCAGTTCCCTGAAAAAACACATGGAGCCATATGTCACTAAACTCACTTCCTTATTTCTGGTTTTGCAGTTTGTGACAATAAAATCTCACTTTTACCAACAAAAATTCCTGCTTGAAAGCGCCATTTTTGCACCATGTGCAAAGTTCTAGTGGAATTTGTTGAAAACGTGGACAACAGACAATCAGTGACAGAAACTGTCAATCAAGGTGAGTTAGATTAAATATGCACAGCTAGTCTGGTCTGAATCTGAATCTGATCCACCCACCCCACTAACTGGGAGTTAGTTAGTGGGTTGGGTGATACTTTTAGGATGACGATGGTATTATATCACAGTATTACTAATTTCACAATATATGATCCCTTTAATAACTATCCTATTTGAGCAAAGAGTTTAACCTGGATTACTTTAATTTTCAAGTGTCATAAATCAAAGGTTTATTTATTTATTTATCTTGTTTTGTTTTTACAGCGTTTTATATGTTTAAAAAGCCTGTGGTTGTGTGTTTAATTAATGAACCTTAAGGCTTAACAGCACAAAAAGCCCACTGGTTCACACAACATAATCACAGTTGAACCATTTGAACCAGTTGAACGATCTCCATGACTGTTAAGTCTTATTGTGAAAATAAATTCAGGGATTAAAACAAAAACAAAACAAAACAACAATTTCTGACAAAATTATTTTTTACACCCAAATCATAAACTGTTCACCATCTACATTTTTACAGAAATCCTTTTGCGAGTGTGTCCTAGAGTTTATGGTAAAACAAGGTGGAGACAGTTACGAAAACAAACTGTTCTCCTGCTAAACAGATTATATTTCACTGCTGCTCCTTTCTAATGCAGCATCATATGAGAGAAAGATTTTAACCTGCACATTATTTAAATACTTCAGAATAAACATAATTCTTGGGTTTTTCATATCCAGGGATATGTTCTGGAGGAGTTTTTTGGATGACTATTTTCTCACCCGATCCCCCCACTTTAGTTGCTCTGCTTAATGTGTGTATTTGTATGTTCTTTTGCACATTTTCACTTTTTCTTTGCCTTTAACCCAAACTGAAATCACAACCTACATGTTTGTTTGATCAGACTACTAACCACAAAAGCCGTAATCAGTTTCATATTTTTGGCTTCTCTCATCCTAATTGACCTGATTTTCAAGCTGGAACCCCAAACAGACCCATCAATGCCTAGCTTAGACAATATATTAAAAAAAAAAAAATATTGCTTCACATCCCACTTTAGTTAGGCAGAAAAGTTAAATTAACTTATTTTATGTGGCTCATCAATTAAACTTCGGTCCAGAGAAATAATGATTTAAACACCTTAGCTGTTAAAATTATTATAAGCAGTAGTAGTGTGGAAAAATGTCTTCAAAAGTGGACCTTTAATGAAGAGGTGAACCCCCCCCCCTCCCAACACCCTCTTTCTGCCTGGATGCGCCCGTGGTTTACAGTCTCTGAGCAGGAACAATCAAGAATTTAAGTATTTATGTGGAAAGTGCTACCTGATTGAGAGGTAAGAAGGTTTTATGAGTGTATTTTGCTTGCTGTGTCTAATCGCGGCACTGTGACCCACTCAAACACACACACGTCCCTCCTCCTGAAGAGTGCATAGAGGAACAGAGACTCGCTGCCAGGAGGAAAAAAAAAAAACATTTGTAAGGATGGTGCCTTTTAAGAATGCAAATGACAGAAATCTCCTGTGCAATGGAGAACTTTAATCCCTGTGATGTTAGACAGCTAAATTTATAAGAAAAGTATTCAAGAGGTGCTTTGACTCTCTGAAGAAGCCTTCCTCAAATGATTACTGATCTCTAAATTAATGGATATTTGGTGTTTTTTTTTATTTGTCATTTCATTGGAATCATTTTGCATTGACACCATTAAAACTACAACCCCTGGCAATAATTATGGAATCACCAGCCTCGGAGGATGTTCATTCAGTTGTTTAATTTTGTAGAAAAAAGCAGATCACAGACATGACACAAAACTGAAGTCATTTCAAATGGCAACTTTCTGGCTTTAAGAAACACTACAAGAAATCAGGAAAAAAATTGTGGCAGTCAGTAACGGTTACTTTTTTAGACCAAGCAGAGGGAAAAAAATATGGACTCACTCAATTCTGAGGAATAAATGATGGAATCACCCTGTAAATTTTCATCCCCAAAACTAACACCTGCATCAAATCAGATCTGCTCGTTAGTCTGCATCTAAAAAGGAGTGATCACACCTTGGAGAACTGTTGCACCAAGTGGACTGACATGAATCATGGCTCCAACGCGAGAGATGTCAATTGAAACAAAGGAGAGGATTATCAAACTCTTAAAAGAGGGTAAATCATCACACAATGTTGCAAAAGATGTTGGTTGTTCACAGTCAGCTGTGTCTAAACTCTGGACTAAATACAAACAACATGGGAAGGTTGTTAAAGGCAAACATACTGGTAGACCAAGGAAGACATCAAAGCGTCAAGACAGAAAACTTAAAGCAATATGTCTCAAAAATCAAAAATGCACAACAAAACAAATGAGGAACGAATGGGAGGAAACTGGAGTCAACGTCTGTGACCGAACTGTAAGAAACCGCCTAAAGGAAATGGGATTTACATACAGAAAAGCTAAACGAAAGCCATCATTAACACCTAAACAGAAAAAAACAAGGTTACAATGGGCTAAGGAAAAGCAATCGTAGACTGTGGATGACTGGATGAAAGTCATATTCAGTGATGAATCTCGAATCTGCATTGGGCAAGGTGATGATGCTGGAACTTTTGTTTGGTGCCGTTCCAATGAGATTTATAAAGATGACTGACTGCCTGAAGAGAACATGTAAATTTCCACAGTCATTGATGATATGGGGCTGCATGTCAGGTAAAGGCACTGGGGAGATGGCTGTCATTACATCATCAATAAATGCACAAGTTTACGTTGATATTTTGGACACTTTTCTTATCCCATCAATTGAAAGGATGTTTGGGGATGATGAAATCATTTTTCAAGATGATAATGCATCTTGCCATAGAGCAAAAACTGTGAAAACATTCCTTGCAAAAAGACACATAGGGTCAATGTCATGGCTTGCAAATAGTCCGGATCTTAATCCAATTGAAAATCTTTGGTGGAAGTTGACGAAAATGGTCCATGACAAGGCTCCAACCTGCAAAGCTGATCTGGCAACAGCAATCAGAGAAAGTTGGAGCCAGATTGATGAAGAGTACTGTTTGTAAGTAAGTAAGTAAGTAAGTAAACTTTATTTATATAGCGCTTTTCACAGACAGGGGTCACAAAGCGCTTTACAAGGTAAAACAATAAAAATATACAGTAAAACACTCAGTACTAAAAGATTATTGGCCATGAAAAGCCTGTTTAAAAAGTAGAGTCTTTAGTTGCTTTTTGAACATCTCAACAGAGTCCAGGGATCGCAGGGAGTTCGTTCCAGAGACGAGGCGCTACGGCTTTAAAAGATCGGTCTCCTAGAGTTTTAAAGGAGGTTCGAGGAACCATCAACAGGTTCTGACCTAAAGATCTGAGGCTGCGGGCTGAGGTGTAAGGCTGAATCAAGTCAGCAATGTAATCAGGAGCCTGACCATGTAGTGCTCTGAAAGTCAAAACCAAGATTTTAAAATTAATTCTGGAGGCAACAGGAAGCCAGTGGAGGAATTCCAAGATAGGCATGATGTGGGCTCTCCTGTTGGTGCGGGTCAGAAGCCTCGCAGCAGAGTTCTGGACATACTGCAACCAATTTATCTCCTTCTTACTCAGGCAAGTGAACAGGCTGTTGCAATAGTCCAACCGCATGGAGACAAAGGCATGGATGATTTCCTCTAATTCTTTCTGTGACACCAATTGTTTAAGTTTGGCGATATTTCGCAGGTGAAAGAAGCAATTCTTCACAAGCTTGCTTGCGTGCTGAGCAAGAGACATTCCTTCATCAAAAATAATGCCAAGGTTTCTAAGGCTTGTTTTTGCCGTTAAGCCCAAGTCACCAAGGAGGCTCCTGATAACAGGAATAGCACTGTCAGGGGCAACAATAAGTGTCTCAGTTTTTTCAGAGTTCAGTTGCAGACAGTTTCCATTAAGCCACTTCTTCACCTGTGACAGGCAGTCAAATAAAGAGTTCAATTTGTGGACTTCTGAAATCTTAAAGGAACAGTACAGTTGTAAGTTGTCCGCAAACAGGTGGTAGGAAATATCCCTGAAGTCCTGAATCAACTGGCCGAGGGGAAGGACATACAATTGAAACAGCAGTGGCCCCAAAACAGAACCTTGCGGGACACCATACTGTAAAGCAGCTGTTTGATAGTTTATGGCCAGCCAACACACTAAAGGTCCTCTCCTCCAAGTATGAGGCAAACCACTTCAGCACGGACCCCGACAACCCTACCAGATCGCGCAGCCGGTTGACCATAATGCTATGGTCGACAGTGTCAAAGGCTGCGGACAGGTCTAACAGGACTAGGACCGTGCATCTTCCTGCGTCAGCGGCCATCATGATATCACTAAACACTCTCAGTAGTGCGGTCTCGGTGGAGTGGTGTTTCCGAAAGCCTGACTGAAAAGTGTCATAGATGTTGTGCATCTCAAGGAAAGACGTTAGTTGTTTTGCGACCACTTTTTCCAGTATTTTTGCTAGAAAGGGGAGCTTCGATATTGGCCGGAAATTCTTAAGCTCAGACTGGTCCAAGTTAGGGTTTTTGAGTCTTGGTTCCACCACAGCATGTTTAAATGAGCTCGGAAAGAGACCGGATGACAGGGACATGTTGAACATTTTCATGACCCATGGCCCGATTGAGTCAAAAGTATCTAAAAAAAGCTTGGAGGGAAGGACATCAAATGGACATGAGGTCAGGTTCATTTTAGTTGCAACTGCTGCAATGTCTTCTAGTGACACTCGGTTGAAAGACGACCAGACCTGTAGTGGCAGTTCAGGCCGAACTGGGCCAGACCACAAGGGGTCAGTAAAGGCATTTTTTATGTGTCTGACCTTATCAACAAAGAACTCCAAGAGGTCAGTGCCATCTGCTTTACAAAACTCAGAGGTTGCAGAGGCAGCATGGGACACAAGAGAGTTAATTGTGTTAAAAAGCACCTTCGGATTTCCCTTATTGGACATTATCAGGCGATGGAAATATTTAGATCTTGCCTCTCTTAATGCATCATTTAACGTGGAAATAAGATCCCTGAGATGTAACCTATGGACCTCAAGGTGCGTGGATTTCCACAAGCGCTCCGTTTTCCGACACAGTCTTCTTAACTCCAAGATACTGTTATTTATCCATGGACATGACTTCTCACGGACATTATTTGTTTTGAAAGGGGCCACCAAATCCAATAATGTGGCACAGTGAGAGTTAAAATGATGCATAAGATCATTGACATCCGTACAGTCATTAAAAGCACTGGGATGAAATAAGGCACAAAATCTGTCAGCTGTAGTTTGTGTAATGATCCTCCTTTCTGCCCTTTTAGAGACAGGCCTAGGCTCAGGGGGAACATCAACCTGAAAAAAAAATACAGCTGTGGTCACTCAGGTGGACGTCTTCCACATGCATATTTGTGATGTGTAGGCCAAGAGAAAACACCAAGTCCAGAGTATGACCCTTCGAGTGGGTGGGGCCTGATACATGTTTAAAATCAAAAGTTTCAATCATATATAAAAGTTCCAGTGCTGGGTTGGACGTAGTATCATCAATGTGTAGGTTAAAATCTCCAAGAACTAAAACTCTTTCTAATTTTATAAGAGAAGATAAAAAACTGTTGAACTCATGTAGAAAAACCCCTGCAGGGCCAGGAGGGCGATAGATTAAGATACAGTAAAAAGAGTTTAAAGAGCCAACCTTTATTACTTGTGACTCAAAAGAATAGAAGTGTTCAGTGACAGTCACTCTGCATGTGTATCTGTCCTGATACACAGCAGCAAGACCTCCACCTCTACGAGAGAGGCGGGGCTTCCCAAGAGCGCAGCAGCTGACAGGGCACAGTTCGTTTAAGTAAAAAACTCTCCGTCCTTCTGCCATGTCTCTGTGAGGAACATGAAGTCCAAGCTCTCCCTAGTAAAGAGCTCGTTGAGAGAAAAAGCTTTGTTTGCTATCGAGCGCGCATTCAATAGACCAATCCGACTTGATGATGTCATCCCCTTTGCGTCAGCTGGGCAGAGCGTGATTGGTCGCAGCCAGCTCTCGCGGTCACGTGGTCCCCGGCTGTACCGGCGGATCAGCTGTTTCTCCGTTGTTTTTGGTGGTGGTGGGGCCTGAGGCCAAGATGAAAGCTGGGCAGACATCTGAGAGCACGAATGCCACGGAGCCGTTCCATCTCGTCGCCAGCATCGCAGAGACTCCATACCGGTGTTCTGAGGGAGCGGTGGCTGTGACGCAGCGATTTCACTCGTGTCCCGCTGAAGAGGAACCATTTGCAACCACCGGTAGCCTCAGTCCGAGCGGGAGAAACCGGCTGACCACATGACCCGTTTGATTACGCACTGCATGCCGGCCCTGCGCCCTCTCCTCCTCCTTGAGTTCTTCCTGGGATTGCCTGGGACTCGTAACAGCAGCAGGTATTCTGGGGAAGTGGGCGCGCACACAAACGGTGGGGGGAAAGTTTGTTTGTAGCTGTCTCTGTCATTAAAGCAGCGTTCCATAGACTCTTTGATGTTAAAAAGAGAGCTGCGATCATAAGTCTGGACAGCATAGGCACAGTTACTGGATACGAGGACTAACAAAAAGGCATACGATGTGAAAATCAATGCCAAAAACTGACATAAAAGCAGCCGAGCAGTGGCGAGCCCACACACAGGTGCCATCTTCACTCAAAAAAAAAATGAGTTTGTCACTCATTAAGTCCATGCCTCAGAGACTGCAAGCTGTTATAAAATCCAGAGGTGGTGCAACAAAATACTAGTGATGTGTTGGAGCGTTCTTTTGTTTTTCATGATTCCATATTTTTTTTCCCTCTGCTTGGTCTAAAAAAGTAACCGTTACTGACTACCACAATTTTTTTCCTGATTTCTTAAAGCCAGAATGTTGCCATTTGAAATGACTTTAGTTTTGTGTCATGTCTGATCTGCTTTTTTTCTACAAAATTAAACAACTGAATGAACATCCTCCGAGGCCGGTGATTCCATAATTTTTGCCAGGGGTTGTACATTTCCTGCCTCCTGAAGATTCTGTACTGTCACAGGTGAAAAATAGATTTATCCCAGCGGAATCCATATGGTGACTATGTCAGCAGTGTACCGCCCACCTCGATGAGTTCATATCAGTCAGTGTTAGAGGTATGTTTTCTAGGTGACATCACCACTATCCGCCACAAATACATCACACAACACCACGTGTTGCTGGCACTCGCGATGGTGTGGTGCGTGTTTCGGTCATGTTCAAAACACTCACAACTTCACATATTGCACCGTCGCTACGGACATGTCGTCTGTGTGAGAGGCTGGGCTTTAAAAATGGTAATGTCATATGTGTGGCTTAAATAGCAAAATGGCCACTAAGCAGCTGTGCCAGTCGCGGGTTTCTGCAGGTCTTATCTCACCTTTCAGGGTCACCCAGTAGTGCTTCCACCGACGCCGCGTCACCAGCTCCAGCTTCCTGTCTTTGTGCAGAGTGATGAGCGGTTTAAAGGAAAGCCAGCCTGCCCGCCTGACCACGCCCTGCTCCTTCTCAAACAGCAGGTCCAGCTGCTCCAAGGAGCCCTCGGCGGACTCACTGCTGCTCTCCCCCTCCTCGGTGCCGGTGGACGGGTCTCGTCTCTCGCCACCGCCGCTGGCCTGCCCAGCCCCCATCTCCAGCTCCCTCATGAAGTTCTCGTAAATGTTCTGGCACAGGACGTCGCTCGTCGTTTGGGGAATGGCTCCCGACGACTGGGCCCTGGAGGCTCCTGGAAACCACACCAGGCTGGACGCTTGGGAAGGCGAGCCTGTGACCCCGGTCAGGCCTTCAACACCGCTGTCAAAGGTGTCAGTCGCATCCCTGTACCTGGCATCCTAATATGAACACACACAGAAAACGCAAGGCAGCATGAATCCCCGTCACTAAAGAACTAAAAACATGCCGGGAAACAAACCTGCGAAACTGATGGCATAATGCAATCTACATCCTCACCAGTAGATGACACAAAAGCCAACAGAATGTAGCTTTAAGCACCATTCTCACGTGCATCTCAGAATGTTCCAGTCTACGAACCTCGACTGCCCACAAATGGGATCTAGACCACATCTTGATGACATAACCTGCCAGACGTGTACCCTGTGATGTGCACAAAAACAACGGTAACATAACCGTAGAAACATCCCTGTGGCGTAACTGGCACAACCACGGTGCTTCCAGACATCCCTGTGATATTATGGCTTCTACAATGTTACAGGCTCCACGGAAATACAAGGGATTAACAAAGTCCCACATTTTCTGGAGTATATGTTACGTTTTTTTCTTTTTTAATACTTTGGGAGGCCCTAATATGTACGTATACTCCAGTGTGAATTATATAAAGAAAATAGTAAAACTATTTCTATAAGGATTTCTAGGATTCAAAGCATAACAAAATGAACAAAATAAACAACAATAAAAGTTCACAACAAAAATCCTAAATTAAAGAGCTGATAAAACAGAAAAAAGGTGTGACTTATGTACAAGGTTATTTTTTGACAGATGTAAGTTATACTGCACCCGTCACAACTTAAACCTCTTGAAGATTAAAAGAAAACCAAACCACCATGCCGGAACATCTTGGTTTAACACAGACGTCCTCACAGGGGCCTCTAGGGTTTATAAGGAATGACTTCAGGATGTGGCCTTCCAGGATCAAGTCAAATCAAACCTGGGAGCTGCATGCCAGTCCATCCACCACCTGATGACACCACCCTGGGTCCTGGAAGGCAGCCACCCAGAAAGACAATTATCCATCTGCTGCCGCCAAGTGAAAGGTGGGCATGTCCTTGGCCTTTGACAGCCATGAAACACAGATTCCTGCAGAGAAAAGGGCCACATAGCAAACTCCTCCTCACCCAGGACGCATAGCGGTGAAAGTGAGAAGACAGCTTTAAACAAAAACTAAGGGTTTTTCCCTTTACTGTATACATTCAAGCCCACATGAGACAAAAATCTAACTGTACATGTTCAACACTCCTCCAGGCACTGTGAAACTGAAGCAGAAAAGTTTGAAGAAAAATGTCGTCAAACTACTCAAACCTACTTCAAAGTCAGCATTACACACTCTAAATCTTTCGTTCGCCGGAGAAAGTGGGACAAATTCCTGTGATGACACCTGGGAGGCAACAGGCTCCGACAACCTCGCCTCATCCGAGTTCTGCTGTAGCTTCCCAATTTGCCAAATGAACACTTGATGGAATTATGCTCTTTCATGCCTAATGACATCCTACCTACACTTAACTAGATTGCAGCATCATAACCTCCAACCCCACCCCCCAGCCCCAGAGTAGAGGGCTCTCAGTGTGTGAAAACACAATGTGCCATGAAACCGGAGCACAATCTTCCATTTGTTCTCCCAAATCCATCCTTATCTTTGCTGAGTTTGCTCTCATTTCATCTTATTCCAATATTATATTCAAAACTGGCCTCAACCATCAGCATAACAATGAAGCAATTAGAATCAATAAATAACAATCAATCAATCAGAATCTCTTGTGGCTAGTAGGGATCCAGTGAACCCAAATCTTTCACCATCTTCAAATGGCTCTATTTGAACAGGACCAATATATCGGTTGGCTGACAATATGGACTATGTGCTCTTTACACACATATCAGTATCTGAGTTATTTTTGCTGATGTGAGATGTTTCGTTTTACCAAATAAACAATGCAGAAAAACACTGGCTGTTGGAAATTGTGTCATTATGTCGTTTTTTCCACCAGAAGGCGCTCTGAATTCTCAATGTTGCCATGCATGGCTTGGACCCCATCACCCCTTGGTCACATTAACTACAAGAGACAGAGGCAAAGCAACCAGCCGCCATTCATTTTCAATCAAAGTGGGCATTTTACTACGACAAGAGACAAGTAGGCGCTATGCCGCCGGCAAGGCGGGGCCATAATACTAAGGAAGTCTATTTTCTGCCAATGCTGAGCGATGCAACATGACAACTGCCAAACCGAGCAAAAGCAGCGTGATGTAAGTTGGTTGTTTGTTGGTTATATTTGTAGTTATTTCTAATAAATGCCATTTTTAAACTGTAAAACATTAAACTTCAGTGTTTTCTTTGTCATAAGGGTTTGATAGCAAAATTTTAGGAATCATTACCATTTTCTATGTAAATATCAGCATTGTAAAATTTTTATTCCCTAATATTGGTGGTACCTTATTGGCAGTTATTTATAATAAAGATCATGTGTAAACTATAAAACATCAAAGCTCAGTCACATTTCTTTGTCACAAGAGATTGATAGTGAAATGTTAGGAATTGTTGGCATTTTTTATGTAAATATCAGCATATATATCAGTATTGTAAATTTTTTACTTCCTAATTTTGGTACCCTATTAGTTGTTATTTATCATAAAGATAATGTTTAAACTATATAACATCAAACTTCAGTCACATTTCTTTGTCATAAGAGATTGATAACAAAATGTTAGGAATTGTTGGATTTTTTTTATGTAAATATTAGCATATATCAGTATTGTAAATGTTTGACTCCACATGCCACAGCTCCGTTTCATCTCTCCCAGATCTCTTCCAGCTGCTTCTCATTACCAGCAGGTTCCTTTGTATGTGGTGATGGGGTCACAGAGTAACCCTTAAACCCACTACAGATCCCCTGGAGACCAGGTGGAGTGGAACCAGAGCTGGAGCAACTCCTGATTTTGGTTGGCTGGCTGAAAGGACGCAGTGGAACCAGTTGAGGGAGATATATGGCCACAGAGGGTTTCGACTCAAATATATAATCCCCGAAAGACTGAGAAAACTCTTGAGTGCAGACCAGCGTTAAGCATCAGTTACCTTAAAAGGAACACGCTGCACGCCTGTCAGATTCTTAAAGGGGTCATACTGTGTAGCACTGTTTTTGCTTTAATACTTACATACTGTTATGATTTCATGTTAAACATCCCAAACCCCACATTTATATGACTGTGTGCAGAAACTCTGTTGCTATTAGAACATTTTGCACCTGTGACATATGTAACAGAAGGATCCAGACTGCTGTTGAATGTGTGAGAACACGCCCAGGAGTCAAAGCACTAATCAAAATGAGCTCCAAAAATAAAAGAATAAACGCCAATAATAAAAACTATACTAACAACCATATCTGATGTTTCCCAAGTTGTTTGCCTGCACAGGAGGACGTGGCGATGCCAAGCTGCAGCAGTACCAAGTTAGAGGGTGTTCTATTTTATCTTTTATCTTGAAATATTATATAAACATTAAACACGTTGCTTTTATTTTTCTTTAATAAATGGAATATAAGTGATATTCATCCCCCCTTTTTTTCTGCTGATCTGAAAAACAAATCAACAAAAAAAGAAGCAATATGGATTCATCACGGAAATAAGTGGTGTTCATCCACTAATTGATTACTTTTATGTCTATTGATTAATCAATCAGGCACGACATCACATCCTGTAGTAAAATCTGGGGCGCAAAGACAGATGAGCACCGACACACAAGATTACTGCGGCGTTCCGGAGGTTAGAAGAGCGCGCCGCTAATGCGAGCTGAAAGCTTCGTCCCCAACAGGCTCTGAAATCAATACTGCGGCACAACTGTGGACTTATTCCAAATGACAGCAGCAACGTGTGTTTATTAGCCACAGCAGGAGTATCTGCCATGTTCTGTTCAGGATTAAACACCAGGAAACACGTCAACACAATGAGGGTGGTTTTTGTTTTTGTTTTTTTTTAAATAGACTCGACCAATCCTGATTAGCAGATCAAGTATCAAAAAATGCGTGGGGGGGGTCTGCACCGCACAGCAGCCAGAACAACCGTAAGTCAGTCATTAACATCAGAGAAAGGCGGGGTTAAGTCCTCAACGCGGATTTAGTTTCACTCTAACAGAGCCTCTCAGAGGTTTACCACTATTCTCTCGGCGCCGCCCGAGCAGTGCGCTTAAAACGTTTACAAGCTAAACAAACTAATGCAGAAACAAAGACAGAGAGTGGCTCGAGCTCAGGTTCAAATAAACATTTGATGTACAAAAAAAACCTAAAAAAAAAAAAATAAAAACACACGGCTGCAACATTCAGACGGGTCGTGGTTATTTCAGATATCTGCTCCAACCCGAGTCAGCACGGTCCGAGGATCAGTTTACTGCTGGGAAAACGTCCCCATCAGCTGTTCGCTGTGACGGAACCCCTCGTGGGTTCATATATATTTGGACACGTCACGCTAGTGCTGACTGCAAAGTCCGAACGAGCTTGACGCGTGACGGCGATTTACATCCACACGGTGACGGGGTGAATGTGCTGGTTTGACTGCAGGAACTGTGACTGGGTTTGAGTGTGATTCTCACCGCCATCCTAAAGGCCATCAAAATATAAAGCATAATTCATAACAATCAAAATCACACAAAGGCAATCGACGCAATCTCAGCACTATAAGGGCAACAAATCCCTGCAGATTTTATTGAACATTAATTCAACAAATCTGACTCATGATAAAGTTTCATTATGAAACACAAGTAAGTTGTCCACAAGGGCAAGAGACAACTGTAAGTTGATTTTTGGCTCTTATTTTCACCAGACGTTAACTTCACAAATGAATAAACAGTCCAGGCCTTGCTGCACATTTGAGCAGCTAATTTGTCGCCATCCAGTGGGCAATGTGAGCATTTCATGGCTTCTAGTACATTTCCTACTTGAAACCCAAAATTTAGTAAAAAGGCATTTATAAATGTCAGAAATGCATGTTTTTTGTTTTTTGGCATACAGAGCTTTGACCTCCCAGTATTAATGTATACGAGTAAAACTTTAGATTATGAGATGTTTACAGTTCTTGAGTTTTAGGATACAAACTTTTGCTGGAAGGGTTAAGGTTAGGAGTTTCTCCTGACAAGCACAACCTGCAGTTGCAATGCACCTTTTTTGTGTACAAGACCCATTAAGTGTTCACCAAATTATTTTTCCTGCAAACATGTTTTTAATTAATACCTAATGTGCAAAATCATCCACAGACTTTTACAGGTGCTTCAATGAATTACTGCCTGACAGACAGAGCAATTTTCTTTGCACATCAGAACACCCAGAACAGGTTGCACCTGGTTACCATTTTTGTTTTTATTAAATCACTGACGAATACACCGATTATTTTTTTCCAATACCAGAAGAATGATAATGATGATACGATTTTCTCACATGTGAGGATAATTGTACAGCTAATATTCGCAAGTTGCTCATTGCAGGTAAGCGCCTAATTTGCAATTAAATCGTAATAGGTGCAGCATTATTGCAGAGTTTACAAAATGTTCCAACAAAAATGTTAGCGAACAGCAAAACGTCCCGACGGTGGCTGTCGCTGGCTGCCACACAGTGTCGATGCTGATGGTAGACTTTTGGAGAAAGACATAAATTTAATCAAATACAGGGATGGTGGCATTAATGATACAAGGTCATTGAAAATCTCATGTAGACATTACCTCAAGAAGTTTGGTTTAGCAGATGTTCACCTATAAATTGAGAAGTGTGCAAAATCATTTAATTTATTCATTCATTTTGGAACGATTCAAGGACAATGAGACCGTTCTTTTCTGTAAGCAACCTCGCAACAAATCTTTGTCCAAAATTGCAGAAAAGGTTAATGAAGTTTTTCATGTGTGGAAAATGCTGCTTTATTTCCTTCTTGGAGACCGTGGGGGGCTGACAGGGACTCAGTCAGAAAGTCCAACTTACCACAACCAGACAGTCCCCCAAGGATTGTCTGAACCAAATTTCAGAAAAATTCATAAAAAGGTTTTTCAGAAAACATCAGACAGTGCAGTGTGAATCTTGATGGCATCAGTCCTCTGGACCTTGGTCAAATGGAATAAAATCGTTGGACAAATACAGCTCGAGCTGAAGTGACTACAACCACATCTACACCAACTCTAGCTTTAAATACCAGACAGGTTCAGTGTAAATGAAATATAAAGGAGGATGCAGCAAAACTGGACACAAAACCAAAACCCTACATCTGGATGTTGGGACTAACCTACCTGTGTTTTCCTCTTCTTTCGGCTCAGGCTGCCTGTCCAGTCACTGAAGCGTCTGATGTGGTTTCTGATAGAGTCTTTCTTGTGAAAGACAAAATCTTGTCCAACACGCTCCTTTTGCAGGTCTTGATCAGGGTACTGGATCAAGTCCTCGCTCACAGTGCGGGCTTTGGGCCTGCGACATGGCAGTGTGTATGAACAGTACTGCCGGGCCTCGTGGCATTCCTCCTCCAAGGGCACATCCAGGGCAGAAGCAAATGAGGCTCGGTGTGTCCTCTGGGCAGGTACCTGTAACTGGGAAGAGGAGGCTCCAACAGTTGGAAAAGTTGCAGCTATTGTGGAGTTCCTGTAGAGGTCTGTGATGGACTCTGGAAGAGGCTGTTCAGGGAAGGATTCTGTTTGGTGGACAGGGGAGTGTGCAGGTGTCTCACTTGGAGGACAGGGTTGGTCCTGTTCACAGAGATCTGCACTGGGCCCCCAAGGAGAGTCATACCAGGAGCCATCAGAGCTCAGAGAGCTTCCTTTGCTAGTTCTGGCTGTGGAGGAGGTAGATGCTGGAGGTGGAACGCCACAGTGGCCATCAGGTCTACTACTGTTAGAACCTGGAAGGCTGGAGGTGGAGGCAGATTCAAGATTGGGAGAGAACTTCAGGAGCTGTACAGGTCCAGAAGCATCTTCCAGAAGGAGGGTACTGCCAGAAGTGTTGGTGAATTCCACTCTGAGACTACCATCCTTCTTGATCACCACCCGCGGGCTGCTCTGTTCCTCTAAAACCACATGCTCATCACGCTGCCCATTGAGCTCTGCCCCATACGGATTGTCCTCATAGTCATCAGACGTATACCGCTGCCGTAAACCACACCCAGGGGTTCGATGCCAGCGGCGCGGACTTGGGCTACCCCGCGCACCCTTGGAGACATAGTCACAGTGCCGAGTGGAGTAAGGCTGCCGACTTCTGGCGGGGGACAGGCAGCCGCGGCCGACACTCCTGACCTTGCACCCTGAGCCCACAGGGGTGTTTTTCCACCACGTATGTGCCGACAACGCCTCATCTTTGGTTGAGCGGAGCTTCAGTGAGTATGGCTTCGGTTTCCCGGGTAAGAAAAAGCTGGTGCCCTTGGTACCCTGGATGCTGTACTGGCTCTCAGAATTCCCCATCGCTTCCTAAAAAGAAAACAGGAATACAGCTAAATAAATCACACCATCATCGACATGCTGCAGAATAATCCATGACGCTCACACATAATTCAGTGTGTTCTATAGGACGTGATGTCAGTGCATCCTGGACATAAAACTGACTTATGTCTCATAAATAAAAATGGTCACGGCCCAGCATGCCGCACCATATTGCATGCTAGTTATTGTCCAACAGCCAACCTACAGCAGCTCTAATGTCTTCATCGTGTCCTTCACAGAATCATTTTAAACTCACCCCTCATTTTATTACCTCCTTCTATTTCATAGACAATTCAAGTAATACAAGTTGTCATGCTATTTAAGTGCTCAGGACACTGGAAAATCCCTTCCAGACTGTTCCAACAGTCTTACATTAGTGACGGTAAGCCGTGGCCAGAGATTTCATTGGAGAATTGACACTGTAATAACAGCAGCAGTCGTCTAATCCGATTATACGATTGTTCGAGTCAGAGCTCAACAGTCCTCAAGTGGTTGAATTACAACAACTAATTAATAACTACAAATATCCCTCCACAACATGAAGAAAAATACCATATTGCCCCAAAGACATTGTGTCCCCCTTCAACCTGTTTATGAGTAAGCATTATTTTCATGAAGTAAAGCCATAATAACGACATAAGGCGACGTCAGACTGCATTGTAAAAACCACTGGGGAGATGAGTTTGTAAGTTTTTATTGGGGAAGCAAAATCTGGAGAAAAAAGGTTTGTTGTTAAGTCATGATTTTATTAGTTTGAAAATGTGGGAAAGACATGGAATTTTGAGGGAAAGGGGCATAAAGGCTCCAGTGCTGGAGTATGAACATGAAGTAGATCTTCAAGGGATGCATCCTTGCGGCAAACTGAAGCCCTTGAAATTTGAGGGGTCAGAATTTGTCATGCATGGACACATTTTTTTGGTCCTATGACCTTCAAAACTAGGTGAAGGCCATTCATCATCGAACTTGACCAAGACCTTGAAGAGATGTATCCTTGCTCCCAATTTGCTAAACTTGTGTTATTTCTTTGAAAAGTTATTGTGAGTGCAGTGTTATGGATATTTTTGGCCCTGTGACCTACAAAATTAGGTCAAGGTCACTCGCCATCAAACTTGACCTAGACCCTCAAGGGATGCATCCCTGCTGCAAATTTGGTAAACTGTTCTCGAATCTATGAAAAGTTATACAGAGACAGAGACTTTACGGACGGACGCAAGGACATCAATTTTTTAACACCTCTTAAATCAGTGGATGTTCTAACAGTGATGAACATATGTTGAGAAAGTAGATTTTTGTAACTACTTTCACAAATTAAGAAAAAATCAAAACAGAATTAAATCATTAAGTAATGTGTCTTGTTAAAGAGGCGTGTTATTGAGTTTTTAGTTGAGTTTGATGAAAGTAGACCCTGAAAACAATGAAGTTTACAAAAGTTCACGTGATTTGACTCACCTGTCTAAAAATCTGCTTTCAGACCGGTGCTCCTACATGCACACATCTCTCCGGCCCAGTTCCTGAACTAAACTCTTCATGGTTGGGTTCACCTGGAACACAGAGAGAGACGGCGGTGACGACTCAGCACTCAGACACTGTGCACAAACTGTAATTTACTTTGTGCGATGAGCTGATAACAGGTGTGCCGTTACACAGGCACGCTAATCCTCTTCAGAGAGAAGAACCACAGAGCCAGTGCCACGTGACGCACCGGCACAACCTAAAAGTCTCACTTTTCTCCCTCAGATGTTTTACATGTAGAAAAACGGTCGCTGCTCTTATTGGTAGATGTGCAAAAATGACTCAGACAAATCCTCCTAAAATACTCTGCAGATAATGAATGGGTTCTTTATAGAACAGGTTCTGATGTCACGTCCCAGCTGTGTCCTTCCAGTTCACCGTGACCAAACTGAGACGAGTGCCACCCCGGCACCATGGCAACTAAAAAGTCACTCCACCCCTCAAAATCCCTTCCTCCTCCTTCAGCCCCGGAAACCAAACAGTAGTCACATTTTTCCAACTCCCCTCAAGAGGGTGACGTCGTGGTGGTGGTGGTACAGAGAATGTTCCTGAAACCCGACTAGACTGTTTATTTTTAAACCTTGGAATCCCAACTTGATCCTTTTTTGTTTTAGCCCGGTGCTGCCAAATTTATCCAAGGAAGGGTTTCCAAACCCACAAAGGGCTGTGAAGTGCTTCACGCTGAGGTGCAACGGCGTGGCCCTGTCGTGTGTGTGTGTGTGTGTGTGTGTGTGTGTGTGTGTGTGTGTGTGTGTGTGTGTGTGTGTGTGTGTGTGTGTGTGTAATAAAACCCAAGCCAAAAGGCCGACCTTCAAAATGAAAAGATTTGCAGCTTTACAAGTTGATCTTGCCTGAGACGCACCTCGACTGTGAGGTAACATTAAGTTGTGATGGTTTAGAGAAACTGACTTATTGTTTTTACTGTGATCTGTGCGCAGGAGGAGCAGCTGCACTCAGAGAGCACAGCTCAATAGATCTCACACCACGAAACACACCCAGCGTCCCATTCTGCAGACTTCTGAAATATGACCATTTATTTATGGATATGATCAGGATTTCACAGACGACATCCGTAATATCTGAAAACAGAGTGTGAACGTCAAATCTCTACGATTGCTAAGTTGACTGTCGCCCATAAAGCTTCATCGGCGAAAGGCACCATTAGACAACAACATGTCCACAATCTGCACCAGCCCACAGCACTCGGATAGGACACTGGATGTCATGAATACACCAGGTTTGGTGACCACTGGGACAGAACAACTAAAGTAACCCTGCCCACAAGTGAAGTTGACCTCACTGACTGCACCATGTAAAAAAACAAACAAACAAAACATCCAGACAGCAACAGCGTTCTGCATCAAAATTTGAACAAAATAAACTGTACAGCTTTCTACTGTGCTGATGGAGACCCTCAAAGCACTTTACAATAATGTGTCTCTCACACGCACACACACTGAGTGTATTATGACGTATAATACTGCGTACTGAATCAATTTGCAATAAATTTATCACGATATGCATCAAATCAGGACAGGTTTATCGCGATATGCATTGAATCGGGACAGGTTTATCGTCATGTATTCTATCGTGGCACCAGTGCATCATTCCACCCCTCCTGAAAACAATTAATTGAGTAATTTATCGATTAATCGTTGCAACTCCACTGGATGCTATAGCATGACTCCACAACTCAGTTTTGATGGGATGTCAGTCCATCACAGGTTACCTCCCACAGCCAAGGTCAGTCTCCCTTTCCAGGTGGGTGGACTGAGACAATGCAGATGAAAAGCCTCGTCTAAGAAAACCTCAGGACACACCTGGAATTGAACCTCGGCCTTTATATTTGCAATTCAACTCCTGACAAGACAACAGCAGCCTGTTGACACTAAATCAAATATTTTTTACGCAAGCAACGGCATTTGTATCATTCTTCCACTGATGACCGTGTGCGTTCAAGGTCAGGGATACATCTTCCTTAAGATAAGCAGAGATGATTCCGGTGGCGGTAAAATGAGTTATTTTATTTACAGACACAAAATACAAACATCACGTCCTTTAGGTTTCTCACTTCGCTGGCGTAAATCGTTTACTTTGACCTGAACAAAGTGGAAGCCCACGACTGAACCTGATCTGGAAGCTGGAAAGTCATGCCGTCCCTCCTTATAAATGAGCAACAACCAAACAAAGTCTTTTTAAAGAAAGACTTCATAAAGCGGCTGCCGACAACTCTGGAGTCAGCAGCCGGCTTCCTGTCAAACTCGTCACAAAGACGCCTTTCTTTCAATGCGGACACATTTTTTGCAGAGTTTATTCAGGCGATGTGAGGAAGGCTTAAAGGCGTGCCAGCGCACACAAAAACCCAAAGCCGCTCACGTTTGCCTTCTGCTGCCGGGTTGAACTGGAGTATTGTGTGTCTGTTTTGGGAGAACAACAAGACAAGTTTTCCTTTTAGCCGGAGCCGCGGCATCCAGGCTGAACTCTGCCTCTTCCCCTTCAACCCTGTCTTATCGTCAAAGGACATCCCTACACGCCATCTGCTCGGGGGGCCACGGGCCGCTGCAGCCCCGGCAGTCCCCGACACACCCTGCCACCCAACGCTGCTCTTCCCCCTCTCAGGACTCCTATACAAAGTCCAAGGTTATTCGAGCAGTCTTGGGTCTGGAGCTGACGCCAATGGTGAAGAAGGTGATGAAAACATAAGCTACATGTTGAGGAAAAACAGAAACAAGACATGCAAACTGTGTCTTGTGCAAAAACGCACAGAAACACACATTCTTAAAGGGTCCCTGAACTCAGGACTTTACCTGTTGCAGATTAAACACCTGATTTTTTTCTTTCTTTGTGAATTCTAATTAAACCTCAAAGCCCGACCGATATGGTTTTTTTTTGGGGGGGGGGGGGGGGGGGCTGATATGATGCCATTGCACATTAGCAATGTGCTCATTTTCTGATTATCTTATTATGCTCATCTGGGTCAAGATCGTGGTAGCAGCAGACCAAGCAGTTCAACCCACACTTCCGTCTCCTCAGTCAAGTCCTCTAAACGCTTCCTGAGGGATCCTGAGGTGTTCCCAAACCATCAGGGAAATATAATCCCTCCAGTGTGTCCTGGGTCTTCCTCTGGGCCTCCTCCCTGTTGGACATGCCTAGAAGATCTCCCTAAGGAGTTGTCCAGGGGGAATCGTCACCACATGCCCGAACCAACTTGGCTGCCCTTTTCAGATATAAAGCAGCAGCAGCTCTACTCCAAGTCCCACCTGGATACTCGAGCTTCTCACCCTGTCCTGAAGTGTAAACCCAGATACTCAGAGGAATCTCATTTGTATCACTCGTATCCACGATCTTGTTCTTTCTGACTTTACCAAAGGTGCACAACCGCAGTTGACAATAGAAGTATAAAATAGACTGATAAATCAAGAGTCTCAATCTAGAGTCTCAATCCAAATGCAGATCTGTGACCGTGAACACCCAGGGGCAGCTGATAGATGAACAAAAACCCGGCTCATTTTGTAATAGTGTTAGAAATTGACCCTTTGATGATTGTGTTATTAGGTGAAAAATAATCCTGGAAAACTAATTTACTAAATCAATCCCTGAGAGTCAACAGGTCGCCGTCAGACTGGAGTCCCATCCGCAGAGAGTCCTAGACTCTCACCCAGGTCCCGCTACGAAATCCGGGGATCAGCACCAGCACCAAAGCGGCTTCAGACCAATGCAACGTTTTCTTCATCTCTGTGTTTTTGGGGAGGATGTCTCTATTTGCCCTTTCAAAATGAAATGGGCAGTAGACATATGACACATGAAAATATAGTGAAATCATTTTAATCACTAATATAAACTCTGAGCGTCAAGAGAAACAAAGCAAGTGATAAATGTAGAAGCTCAAACTAACTGTCAGTAACCCTATAATGTTTCTGAAAACAATTAGAAAGATTTCCTGTGTTTGGAATTATGAAGCTGTTAACTGTGGGAACTAAGCTCATTTGTTATCGCTGCGGTGCTGCTGGCACGACGGCGCCACCTTCCTCCTGTCAAATCACAGCCCACGGGACCAGGTTCTTATCACTTTCCTCTGGCGCAGTGACAAGGAGCTGTTAAAGGGACAGCGAGAACGACGCTTCCTTCTGTACGACACAACTTCTAAAACTGCAACAAATAAATAAATAAATAAATAAATAAGCACACCTGCTGTTAACGGCAGTTAGGAAAGAGAAAAGTGTGTTTATTATTATTACTGGAGTCAAAGACTGAAGCGTCTCCTGCTGACACTTTGTCAGAAGAAGCAGATTTAAAGCACAACGTGGTTGTTTGCTTACAGAACACGAGCGTCTGTTGATGAATCACTCACAGAAAGCTCATATTAATGTGCAGCAGATTCAGCCAAAGCCGCCAAACATCCATCACAGCACTCGTTAAGTGTCGTTTGGACTTTTTTCTTTGTGCACTTAGAAGCTGCATGTCAGGCTGCAAACCAAAAAAAAATGACATGGCAGCCTTCTAAAAGATTTATACACGGACTCTGTAAGCATTTATAGAGTCGCCAATAAATGAAAACGTTCTCCAAAGCCTTTATATAAAGTCCCCAGACAGGATTACGCTCATTATTGATCCCAACTTTACGCTCGATGACCGCCGTGGAATCTTCAGGTCTGATCGGACTCATGAAGACCAATTAGAATAAAATAAAGCAAATCTGGTTTATGGTAACCTGACTCCAGCTATTTTGTCATCTTTAAAAAAAAAGGCCTGATTCTAGCCATCTAAAAAAATTTTTTAAAGTTTACAGTAATCCAAACCAGCCCCATTTCACATGCCCAACTCTAGACATTTTGTCATCTAAAAAATGTTTTTTTTTAAGTTTCAGATAAGCCGACTGGCCCCATTTGACATGTCTGACTCCAGCTATTTTGTAATAAAAATAAAAATTTTTAAAAATTACGATAATTCGACCAGCCCCATGATTTCACATGCCCAACTCTAGATATTTTGTCATCTAAAAATTTTTTTGGCAAGTTTCCAATAATCTAACTGGCCCCATTTCACATGCCTGACTCCAGCTATTTTGCCACCTAAAAAATAAATAAATAAAAGTTTGATTCACACACCTGACCCTCGTTATTTTGCCACCGGTAACGTGACTGACCCCATTATAAACTTGCGATCCTGTATTTGTTCTTTTAATCAAATAAAACTTTTATGCAAGAGGTGAAATTAGCTGGGTTGTCTAGAAAATGTCTGTTTGTGATGCAGATGAAGTAAACATCTGACTTGACTTCAAGATGACTTCAAGTTCAAGGACATCACGAATTGTCAAAGACGACCGTGACCCGATTACCATAAGTTTAATAACTGTAGCTATAAATGATATTAAGACGCACTGGACAGAGCCCAAAGTTTTTAAGATTTCTATGAGATTTAGTGGGGACGGCACTCGCACCAACACACTAGATAAAAAAAAACAAAAATACAAAAAAAAAAAAAAAACTGACCTGACAAACTTATTTTTTATGTGACAGGAAACTATTTTTTCTGTAACCGGTCTTGTGTGTGTGGGTGTCTTTTAACAAGATAACTTAAAAAAACAGCTGAATAGATTTTCACCGAACTTGGTGAAAATATTAACTTAAAATTAACTTAACTTAAACTTAACTTAAAATATTAATATTAACATCTTGAGATGATTAACTTTAGGAGCGGATCGGACAAAGGTCATGGTCAAGGTCAACAAAAACAATGTGAAAAACATTTTCTGCTATAGCTCCACAACCAACAGGGATAGAGAGATGATCTCAAGTTTATCAGCAAATTTTTTTGAGATTGATTGGGAGCATAAACTATCAGACATGGGGTCTGCATCGGCGCTGTGATGCCTTTCATGTCTAATAGATCTCAATAAGACAAAGAAAAATAATCACCCAAAATCAACATCTCTATATATAAAAGATATACAGAAATATATCCATCTATCATCTCTTTATGTACATGAATCTTGGTTGGATTTGGAGATTTAACAGGAAGCTTCCATTTAAAGACACAAACCATTCAATCACATTCCGTGTAGATAAAAAAAAAAGAAAAAAAAAAAAAGACTAAGTGATCCTGCTCACAGGCAAAAATCACACCAATCCTCTGGTGGCAGTAAAGTTATCAAAGTTAATTTAGTTTCCTGCATGAATGTGAGTCACGTGTGGCAGTAGCAGGCTGCCAGAGGTCACTCACAGAGGACGACCACAGAACTCCTTCACACCTGGATCGATCCACCAAAAGGAACCAGAGCGCAACCGGCACCCAGCGGAAGCAAAGGCAGCGGCAGATAAAAGACGGTGGCCCTTACCTCTGTGGGCCGGCTTTAATCTCAGAGCGCTTTGAAGAGCTCACAGAGGAGAGCTGGAGCTCTGTGATCTCACACAGGAGTCTCCCCATGAAGACGCACCGCGTCTTAAAGGAACATGTGCTCTAACCAAACTGGAAGACACGTGGAAACTCCCTCCGGTTCTGGAGCGGCTGCAAATCACAACCCTCAAAGGATCGGGGGGGGGGGGGGGGGGGGGGGGGGGGGGGTAACCCAGGCAACTGAGTGCCAAGAGGACAAATTGAGAAGTTCTTAACAGAAGAAGAAGAAGGACGACATTTCAGTTTCTCCGCTGTGAAGAAGCTGCACTCCTTACAGAGTGTTTTTCCTACATGCAGCTTTTCCGTTAGCTCGCAGGAGGAGGAGGAGGAGGAGCAGCTCTTCACAGTCGTGGCGGTTTTCCACTGCAGTTTGAGGAGACGGGGCGAGACACGCTGGCGTGTTCTGGCTGCAGTGCTGCCTGGGAGGCACAGTGACTGAATGGAGCTGTTGTCTGACCCTAAATACCACAGTGACCCCAGGAGGAGGCCAGGGAGCAACCGGGAGGAGGGGAAAGAACACGTGTGAGCCAGGGAACGAGGAGAGGAAAAATAAAACAGGAAGTGACACACCGGGAGCTACAGTTAGTGACACGGCTAAGCTCTAAAAGAGGTTTGTGGGGGTCAGCGAGGTCAGACGGGTCAGTCCCGCTTTTAAAAACTACAGTCCTTTAACAAACTTCAGAACTAAATCAGGAACTGACAAACCTGCAACTGTTGCTGCTCAGGAAGGCTGGAACGTTTCTACACACATCTCCGTACAACTGTCATGTTGCTAACCGCTAATGCTACAGTAATTCATTTGAATACAGTCCGGCAACAGTTAATGTGTCTTATCGTGAACACATAGGCCAGTTTTAATCGCTAATAACCACTTTTTTGCGGGATCACAGATCTGGTAGGAATCCACATTTTGATTTGGTACAAATTTTTACACTTGCTGCAACTTCAGGCCTAAGTAGAGAACAAGGCACAGGGTGGCTCCAACCTGAGAGCTTCTGGCAAGTGTAGTAACTGCTTGTACAAGGGTGCTGCTGCCCTATATATAGACACTGCATGACCTTTATGCCACACGCCTCCCTGCCACAGAGAATGTGACATGTTTGGCCTTGAACCAGAGACCTTTTCAGCACTTGTTACTTCACACTGTTTTCTTGTCCGTCTTGTGAACATCCCTGACCAGAGATTTCTGCAAGAACTCATGAGTTCTTGGAACGTTCATGAGTTGTACAGCAGGTATCTCAGTGCTATAAGGAGTTGGGCTACAATATGGAGACCTTGGATCGATTCCCAGTAACGGTACCTGTTAGTGTACAACCCCTGGCAATAATTATGGAATCACCAGCCTCAGAGGATGTTCATTCAGTTGTTTAATTTTGTAGAAAAAAAGCAGATCACAGACATGACACAAAACTAAAGTCATTTCAAATGGCAACTTTCTGGCTTTAAGAAACACTATAAGAAATCGGGAAAAATAATTGTGGCAGTCAGTAACGGTTACTTTTTTAGACCAAGCAGAGGGAAAAGTAACACCTGCATCAAATCAGATCTGCTAGTTAGTCTGCATCTAAAAAGGAGTGATCACACCTTGGAGAGCTGTTGCACCAAGTGGACTGACATGAATCGTGGCTCCAACACGAGAGATGTCAATTGAAACAAAGGAGAGGATTATCAAACTCTTAAAAGAGGGTAAATCATCACGCAATGTTGCAAAAGATGTTGGTTGTTCACAGTCAGCTGTGTCTAAACTCTGGACCAAATACAAACAACATGGGAAGGTTGTTAAAGGCAAACATACTGGTAGACCAAGGAAGACATCAAAGCGTCAAGACAGAAAACTTAAAGCAATATGTCTCAAAAATCGAAAATGCACAACAAAACAAATGAGGAACGAATGGGAGGAAACTGGAGTCAACGTCTGTGACCGAACTGTAAGAAACCGCCTAAAGGAAATGGGATTTACATACAGAAAAGCTAAATGAAAGCCATCATTAACACCTAAACAGAAAAAAACAAGGTTACAATGGGCTAAGGAAAAGCAATCGTAGACTGTGGATGACTGGATGAAAGTCATATTCAGTGATGAATCTCGAATCTGCATTGGGCAAGGTGATGATGCTGGAACTTTTGTTTGTTGCCGTTCCAATGAGATTTATAAAGATGACTGCCTGAAGAGAACATGTAAATTTCCACAGTCATTGATGATATGGGGCTGCATGTCAGGTAAAGGCACTGGGGAGATGGCTGTCATTACATCATCAATAAATGCACAAGTTTACGTTGATATTTTGGACAATTGAAAGGATGTTTGGGGATGTTTTCAAGATGATAATGCATCTTGCCATAGAGCAAAAACTGCGAAAACATTCCTTGTAAAAAGACACATAGGGTCAATGTCATGGCATAGGGTCAATGTCAACGAGTAGATCTGATTTGATGCAGGTGTTAGTTTGGGGGATGAAAAGTTTACATTGATATTTTGGACACTTTTCTTATCCCATCAATTGAAAGGATGTTTGGGGATGATGACATCATTTTTCAAGATGATAATGCATCTTGCCATAGAGCAAAAACTGTGAAAACATTCCTTGCAAAAAGACACATAGGGTCAATGTCATGGCCTGCAAATAGTTCGGATCTTAATCCAATTGAAAATCTTTGGTGGAAGTTGAAGAAAATGGTCCATGACAAGGCTCCAACCTGCAAAAACTGATCTGGCAACAGCAATCAGAGAAAGTTGGAGCCAGATTGATGAAGAGTACTGTTTGTCACTCATTAAGTCCATGCCTCAGAGACTGCAAGCTGTTATAAAAGCCAGAGGTGGTGCAACAAAATACTAGTGATGTGTTGGAGCGTTCTTTTGTTTTTCATGATTCCATAATTTTTTCCTCAGAATTGAGTGATTCCATATTTTTTTCCCTCTGCTTGGTCTAAAAAAGTAACCATTACTGACTGCCACAATTTATTTTCCTGATTTCTTATAGTGTTTCTTAAAGCCAGAAAGTTGCCATTGGAAAGGACTTTAGTTTTGTGTCATGTCTGTGATCTGCTTTTTTTCTACAAAATTAAATAACTGAATGAACATCCTCTGAGGCCGGTGATTCCATAATTTTTGCCAGGGGTTGTACTTTGACAAGCCACTTAATCTGCACTGTTTGAGTTATCCCAACTGTACATTCATGCTACTCTTGTCTGGGGAAGTAAGCTGCATTGGACTGGTGTCCTGTGGAATGAGAGAGATGCGTACCAACAGGTCTCAGAGCTTTCTTCATCTTATGGGTTCCACTAGAGAGTACCAGCACTGTTCTTCTTTGTGTGCGAAAAGACTGAAAAGTTGCTGAAAAGCTTCTGAGCTTCTTCCAAGTAATGGCTCTAAATAAAACAACAAAACATTCCCCGGAATTCAAATTTGTGAAATGCAGTGACTACTCGTTATCCCAGGGGAATCCAAATCCAGACTGTCGTCAGTCCAAAACACAGGCACGCCTCCTACGATTCACATAACTGTGGTCACACAGTCCAGCCACAGCACACCAGACTGCCCCCAAAAACTGATCCAACCCAGTCCCAGCCCGGGAATAAACACAGTTCGGGAACACATCAGACAGCTCCACACGGAATATGTTGGAGCTCGTGTAACTCTAGTGCTCTAAAGAGCAACCTGATCCCAAACAGTTTTCCCCAGTCATGTCCACGTCACGCTGATGGAGCAGCTGTGCAAGGATCACCATCAGCCATGACACAGTACCAGCACAGACAAACAACCTTGTTTGGATTCCTCTCAAAAGGCTTTGTGAAGCTGGAGATGGAGGCTGGACATTGAGTGTCCTCATGAAGAGCAGATGCTGGATTTGATTCCAAACACATGAACAAACACTGAGCTCATGCAGACCTTTGTAGTCAAAGCTGAGAACATGACAACACCAGGCTTAAATTAGCTGCTGCTACTTCCCTCTCCGCTCACATGCATTTTACTCAGAGGACGAACGGCTGCAGCTCAGAAAACAGAGAAAAGTTGTGTCCGACGCGACTGTTCATGGAGGAAAAGAGGGTTCCTGGAAGGCATCAGCAGATCAGGGCATGAGGACACAGGTCTGCAATGATCTCCGATGGCTTTGATCAGGCTGCCACCTCAAATCTGATCTCACTGAATGACTGTTTACATTGGTGACCAGATCCGATCTCCGTGTCCGTGTTGCAGTCCGCATCTGCTGTTTAATCCACATCGACTGCGATAGTAATGAGTCACACGACTGCTGTCTGAATGCTGCAACTACAGAGCTCTGACTCACGGGATATGGATCACAACCAAAGCTGTTGTGTTTATATGTATTTAAATAATTTAGATTTTTAAGTGTATATATTCTAAACAGACAAAAGGTACGCTGTCGGTTTGGCTGTCTGACAGTTTGATTAGACAAATAAGCCATTAGAGGGGAAAAAAGGGGGCACATGTGAAATAAAAGACTTTAATAAAAACAAATGATGTAGCCAGGCAGAGCAGCATGTAAATACACAAACACATAAGACTCCTGTGAGTGAGAGACTCACGTGTGCAATGCGTTGCGATGTACAATATGTTTCAGGCATGAGGCGTTACCGACCTGGAATCTCATCTGAGCGTTCTGCTGTTTCTTTGGAGATGACGTTTCACATTAGTTTGGGCTTTTGTTTGTGTGCGCAACAGAGTGAGAGATTTTTGTTTTGTATTTTAGGTGTGTGTGTGGGTGTGTAAAAGGGTTTTTTTTGTTGTTGTTGTTTGTTGTTTTTTTGTGCCATCACCCAGCTACCAGCTTTCTCAGCATAAAGCTCTCAGGGAGGGAGTTTTACGTGGCGTGAAAAAGTCACAGACGAAACATGACACAGTGGGAATCCAACTTACGCGTTCTAACAAAATGCATTTCAAACAGATTGGATGAAAAACTGATTTCATGCAGGTTTTGACCGTTCAGACTTACAACTTGGAATCAGATTCAAATCAGAAATGCAAGAAAATCAGATTTTTTTTTTATTAGCAGTCAAAACAAGTACCACGCCGTTGCCACATGCACCACCAGTGTTGGGGAAAGTAACTTTGGAAAGTTACTTCATTAGTCAATTTATACAGTTATATTTTACAGTTACTTCATACAGTTAGTTCATTAGCAGCTGCGGACACCTTGTCGGCAGCTGCTGAATGTAATTAATAAAGTTACTCAATCTAATTTGGTTATTTTTAAGATTTAGTACTCAGAAAAGTAACTATTAGTTACTTTGCTGATTGCTCAATCTTACGAGTAACCAAGTTACATTACTCGTTACCTTATTAGTTACATTACTTATTAGTTGCAAGTTTTCGGCAGATTCTAATAAAGTAATTGCATAATGCTGCTAATGAAGCAACTGTATAAAGCAACTAAAAAAGTAACTTGTCAAAGTTACTTTCACAACACTGTGCACCACCATGGGCCCAGGATGGCAACCTCTTGAAAGCAGCCGCTTATCTGGCATAGCCAGGTGAAATGTGGGTGTGTCCTTGGACCTACTCAAGCTCCTGGTGTCCTCAAACCCCTAAGCGCTGAATCAAAGAGTTTTACTGTGAAATTCACAGTGTCATTGTGGTGCACCAAGTTTTGCAAATCAACAGCTGATAGTAGCGAATGTTAGCTAACGTTTTCCTGGAAACACACTAAGAGAAAGCAACTCAAAACAGCAATGTCTTTTCTTGGAAAATCCTGAGGTGAATTGTGGGAACTGAGCCAACGTGGTGATCCTCTCGGGATCCGTGTCCATGAGTCCTCTCTTTTTGGCATTAAACTCTGCCCGTAGAGCTTTGATTCTTTCCCTCTGGAGTCCCACTTCAAAGAGTGAAGGAAACCATCTGCAGAAGCAGCTGGTTAAAGACGCAGAAGTCCACAAGTAAAGATGTTGCATAAAAATATGATGTAACAAAATGCAACATTAAAGCCATTAAAAAAAAATAAAATAAAATTGTGGCTGTAAAACGTCAGCAGCAGCAGCAGCAGCAGCTCAGAGTGCTTTTAATATGCCAGACGTAGGGTTTCACGTTTTTTCTTCCAGTGGTTCAGGACGGACACATTCCATTAATGTGTGAGAGGCACTTTAAGTTTCCTTCATCCTTTTTACGGAATGGGAAAAAAGTTTCTCTCTTAGCCAGATTAAGGATGATGAAAAATTCTCAGTGGGTGAGTTTTCAGTCAGCAGACGTGGACATGGAGCCGCTCCGTTAGCTGCAGACGGCGTCGCGTTTGGCGCCTCAGGTTCTGTCAACGTGAAACTCGCTTATCCGAACTTGTCATTTTAGCCGGAATTAAAAGCCTGGATTTAAAAATACAGACTGGAATTACATCAGGAATTCTGATGAGAGGGTTGAGGGATTCGGGGGGATTTGGGCTGATGGAATTAGTTTAACATGGGTGAATCGGGGTGAAAGGTCAAGACTTGTGTTTGGCGCTTAGCTTCCGCCCCCTCCCCAAATGGCTCCTCCCCGTTCACGTATCAACTCAATTTTATTGTTAATCAGAACATCATGCATGAAAAAATATAAACTGTAAATATCCAAACTGTATTGATTTAAAACTGAATCTGTTTATCCTTTGTGTTTGAAATCAGTTGATTTCATAAAAATGATTATGAATCTAATCTGAACCCATTTGTTGTTGGTTTAAAGCTGTTTGAAAAATTTGAAAAGCAACTGAATTCAACTTAAGTTATGTCTGAATCAGTTTAAAAGCAGCAAAACCAGATAAACTCAGTTTTTTCACATTTATGGAGGGTTAATCAATGTTATACCAGTTTACTGGTTGTTTAAAACAATTCAGAAACTTATTTAAAGCCATTTAAGGGTTTATCTTAAAATTAGTGCTGACAGCCTAATTTATTTCAAGTGAAACAGGAAACTGCTCAGTGCTTGTTAACTTGAAGCAACATTAGCGGGCAATGTCAGGGTTTAGTTATTTAAAATTTAGAGCAGCGTGTGGAACCGTATTCTGATTAACAACTAACACTGAAGATAGAAATTCGATTTTAAATTATTTTTATTTAGAGTAATCTATTAATATCAACAAAAACTAACCATGTATTTGACTGAACAGCTCCCCTTTAATCCCTTCACACAGAAAACCAGCTTCAACAAATCAAACTGAATTCATTTTCAGAACAAAGTCGGATCATTGTGTTAATTCTGGTCACATTTTGAGAAGCAAAACATCAAAATTTGGCTTTTTTTTATATATATATAAATCAATAACTTTAATGACTCCTTCCCAAGTGCAGGACCAACAGACAGAAAAACTCCTTCGTCCCTCAGGCCATTAGACTGTACAACTCCTACTCGAGGGGAGGAGGAGTAAAGCTGGGCTTACCTTGTGCGAGTTTTGGCCCTTTTTCAGCCGATTTTTCACTCGTGCGAGAATTTTTTGGATCGCGCCGAGTTTCAGCTTAATCGCGCATCCTGCATCGTGTAGTATACATGGAGTAACGAGCTGCGTTTAACCTCTCACGACCACCTCCCGATCGGCAATCGCATGGTTGGATGAAAATCAAACCTGTTTGATATTCTGGTTAACCGTCGTGAGGGTTCCGCGCTGTTGAAGCAGCGCTACAAGCGTCTCTCGCACTGCACATGTGCAAACACCCCGGAGAAAGCATAAACAGTGATTATCTCTTTGGGAGAGCAGCTTCTGTTTCTTTTTCCTCCCATTATTCTTCAACTCATTTAAAGTCTTGTATTTTTTATTTTTTTTACTTTGATGTCTCCCATCAAGAGCTTTTGTCAAAATAAGAAATGTAAATAAAGTTTGAAAAAAGAAAAAAGAAAAAGCTTCTGTTTATGTTTTGCTTCCGGAAACACGAGTCCGACGTGTGGTTTTTGAACGTACAATGTGAGCAGTCAGATCGCATCAGAGCATCGGGCCGTACAGTGTGTGAACATTAATTGTGCGCTCTGAACTTTTACACCCTGCGGTTCTGTCACACAGTTTGAGCTGGAGCCGAGTACAACGATTGAAAATATCGTACAGTGTCTGCCCAGCTCAACAGGAAGACAGGACGGGAAGGAAATGAGCAGTAGTAGCAGCTAGTAAATCAGTAACGAGCAGTATTTCTGGTATTTATATTTGTATGTACATTTTGCTAATTGTTTTTCACTTTCCCTTTTGAAGTTCTGTGTGCTTCTTGCCCTGTGTGCTGCTATACAATGTTGCTGGAACCTCAATTTCCCTGAGGGAGTCTTCCCAAGGGACTAACAAAATTCAAACTAATCTAATCATCAAAGTATGAATGAATGCATTTTTTGAAAGAATTTTGTTTATTCGGCACACAGATGAAGAATAACAAAAACTCATAAAAAGAAGCATTCACATTTCTTTGGTACTGTAGTTATGAGTATATATATTTATATATGTATACATCTTTTATTTTCTATGGTATAAGGGGAGGGTATTTATAAATTTCCCTTCTGCCTACTCCCTTTTGGTCACACGGGTACACTGTTAAGTTGTTCTGTTTGAGTTTTTGTTATTGTTCACCTGTGTGCCGAATAAATCAAATTCATTCATTCATTCAAGTAAATGATGACTTTTTCAAGTTCAGCTCTTCTCTTTTAATCTAGCTATCTGCCACAAATTTACAAAGTCAATAATGTCTAAAAATGTTGAAAAACTTGTTCTGCAATCTCTGTGACTTTCAAATGTTATCCGACCCAACAGCCATCCACTCCTCCTCCTGCGCCGCCTCCTCATCCCTCCGTCAGACTCCTGGGTCTCACGTGGGTTAGTTTTCTACAGACTGGAGTGAAAACAAGCCACAGCGCTGACTACAAACGAATCAGTATGCGCCAAAAGACAATGAGGACTTTGTGGATGACAGTTCCTCAGAACATCCTCTAGGGGGTGCTGGTGTCCATCTGCTGCTGTGTATGCATTCATATGCATGTGCACCAATTAGAACATATTCACTTGTGTGGATTCACAGGTGTCAGAAAACAGCTGGAAGCCTGCAGGTGCAAACCAGCATTCCAGCTTTCCTCTAATTAAGCAGCTTAATGGGCGGACAAAGGTCGTTTTGATGGTTAAATCTGTCAAGCAAAAAGAGCGCGTACGCACATGCACAACATGAATCTGAACCAGCTCCAGAGTGACTTAGATTTTTACGCATCTAATTTGTATTTTCTCGGTAATCTTTTTTTTTTTCAAAAATGAAAGTGTTAAGAAATATATCTTGTAAAAAGAGAAAAAAAAATTCCCCCCAACTCAAGAAAACGGCTTGACGTGATTTTAACAACCAATCGAGCAAACCTAAAACATTAAATTTACAGTGACATGAAATACTAAAAATGTAGAAATGGTCATATTTCAGGAGCTGGTATATAAGAATGAAATTTGACATTTTGCATTCTTATACATTCTATAGCTTATGTCCAACTAGAAGCACTCAGAGAGTGCCAACCTCCGCCAAGGCCATGGGGTCACTGACGCCATAACATCTACACACCGTGGAATCATTGAACCTAAAAAAAGTCTAACAATGATGTTTGCTCAGTAGTAAAAAAAGTTTCATCTGCTGTGACTGGATAGCATGTATCCTTAGCGCTTGGCATCAGTTTATTGCAACTTGCACCTTTCCCAGAAGCTACTGCCATCTGAGCACTCATACTGATATTGCATGTGCTTATAGACAAAAACAAATAAGAGACAAAATTCAATTTATTATTCAACTAAACTGCAAATACATGAATTTTTTAACATTTATGAAACACTTCTCTAAACAAGGCCATAGGGTCACTAACCCTAAAGAGACTCAATCATTGGCACAGTGATCTATTCAACAATTCAGTGTTACAACCAAAACTATGATACATACACTTTTCTTTCCTTTACATTTGACATCCTTGACCATGAAAACATACCACTAGAACTTGGAATCACTTTTATGTCTTTATTACTTCAAAAGTTATTGTATAAAAACGATTTTTCGGTAATGGCTGTTTTCTTCTGGATCAAGCTCCATAACATTTGAAGCTACATCAAAGTTAGTTGTGCATCTCTAGCGTCATTTGTCACCTCACACTGACACATTTTCTATTTTCCCTATATTTTTGCATATTCTGGATCACTAGATCCGGAATCCGGATCCGATCATCACCAAA
Organism: Thalassophryne amazonica; assembly: GCF_902500255.1. Taxonomy (NCBI): domain Eukaryota; kingdom Metazoa; phylum Chordata; class Actinopteri; order Batrachoidiformes; family Batrachoididae; genus Thalassophryne; species Thalassophryne amazonica. The sequence continues at coordinate 54,866,328 of NC_047121.1, read as the reverse complement.
CTTTGTTGTTTGATAGAACATTTGACTATGTTACATCCTAATTTTTTCAAGCCTTTCTGCCTTGTTTTTGTGGAGTTAGAAACTAGAATTTCAAAATTCCCCCCTATCTCGCAGTGGTGAAGAATCCTTTAAAAAATTCCTGGATCCGGATCGTGATCTGGATCACCACTAAAATTTAATCAATTGTTCCTCTTGTCATTTCCAACCACTCCACAAAATTTCATCAAAATCCGTTCAAAACCTTTTGAGTTATCCTGCTGACAAACAGACAGACAGACAAACAAAAAAAACGTGACCGAAAACATAACCTCCTTGGCAGAGGTAATTACGGTTAACGCTCATTCACACATTACATACAAGAAAGCGTGCACGCATGAAATCGGACACATCACCCGAGTTCCTTGTTCTCTCAAATTAATGCCACGTAATACCTGCCTGAACTGTGGGGGGCAGTAGAACTACAGTGACACATCAAAGTAAAGAGAAGAAGAAGCAACACACAAAGAACAATAATCACACAAACTATTTAAGACAAACAAAATTAATTTATGTGATAGCGGGTTGCTGGATCCACCTAAGCTGCCCAAACAAAACCTACTTATGGTAGCTTTTGGTGACTTTTTACCAAAACTGAACCAACTTTAACTTTTGAACCCTGTACAAACTAAAATTGACATTTGTCACCATTTTTGTCCCATAACTCCAGAACATTCAGTCACATATAGTTCAGACTAGACCTTTTTTGGAATCTTCATGATCAGACAAATTATGTGGTGCATGTACCAATATGACTGGAACATTTTTAAATTTCGACCCTTACAAGGCTACAGCTGCCACCCAGATTGCCACCATATATTTTTGTGGCACCCATGAGTAACTCTGGATGGGTCATAAGTGTTGTTTTGGCACCTCACATGGTACCGATTAGGTCAAAATTAGCTTGAGGCTCATGGACTAATTACTCTGTGTCACAGTGACTAGTATGAGTTGTACAATGTCTATGATTTGATATGAAAGACTGTCTGGGACCAGTACAAAACCTGTTCAAACAAAAGGAGTAGTACTCCATGTTGTTCCCCTTCCTGACACAACACAATCCTGAAGATTACTGGACCAAACCCAAAAACAGGATCCTGAATTTTTATTCACATGATCAAGGATCTTCAGATCTTCAAAGGTATTTAAACACTGAGACACACAGACTTGAACCTTTCAGGAGTGATTTGGACCAGACCCTGAACTAATTTGTATTTAATTTGGGCACTTGATGCACAAATCCACATCTGTGCCGCATCATAAGACATAGGTGAGGGGGGGATTTAGGGAGCAACATGTCACCGTTATTTTATCTGTTCAAAGCCAAACAAAGACGTCTATTCATCTTCAACAACTTGTGTCTTCACAACAAAGACGAGGAAAAGCCCGGAGGGAAGAGTAAATGCAACACAATGACTGACAGATCTTATATGGGAAATGTGCTGGACCAGCGTGATCAGATAAGAGATGCTGAGACTGCTGGGAAAACAAGTCGTTCCAAAATGATCAATTATTCAATAAGTCAAATGACAGAAAAAAACAAACAAAAAAAACCTGTCACTTATTTACATACTTTGCAAGTAATTTATAAAAAAAACAAAACAAAAAAAAACATATTCCTGTTTCTCAAATCAGGTTTGCCGTTTATAGAACTGCTTTAAGACTGTTGAGTAGTGAGTGTAAACAGGTATAGTTTACTGTGTATCAAATTAGAATTCTCAGAGACCTAAATGTTGCCCAGATTTGTAATTTGTAATTTGCAACAAAATATAAACCAAGGAGCTGTCCTGCTGTCTTCCTGAAATAACAATTTAAAAATTGTTCAACTTGAAGTAAAATCCACTATTCCCTTCAAGGTTTCAGGGTTTTATTGTAGCCAACCTGAAAAATGTCATTTATCTAAATAAATAAATAAATTGAAAAATTCCTTTCGACCTTTTTTTTTTAAAGGGACACTTTTGGTCATGTGTTAAAAAAATAATGAGTCATTTGGATATAAATTGCAAAAAAAAACAGACACAAATTTAAAAAAACAGCATGAGCTCATAAAGGGTTAAAATGGATGAAGCTGAAAAATTGGTTTTGATTGTTTGTCTCAAAAAACAAAACAAAAAAAAAACAACTCAGTTATTCATGGATTTTAGAGAAACTTTAAACTCCATCTCGGGACTAAGTGATCCCCCCCCCCCCCCCCCCCCCCACCACACACAATCCCCCCCCCCCCCCTTTTTTGTTTTTTTAAAACAAAAATTCATTGACAAATAAATCTATATTAAACACTAGTTAAGGGCACCCTCCTCCGTGCACATCTCATGTATCAGGAGAAGACGGACCACAGCTGTAGAACACATTTATCTCTGTACTGCAGAGAGATGGGGAAAATAAAGTGCCACTGAAGCAGGAAAAAAGCAACATCAACTGCAAACCTTCAACAAGGTCAGTTTAAATCTTAGGCATAATCAATTAAAATATTGTTTAATTTGATGTTTTTCTTCATATATATTTGTAATTTGCATGGATCTGCCTGCAAAATACATCTGCATTAAAACATTTACAAACTGCAGCGTCTGCAGTCAGCCTGTCCTTTGTGCGCAGCGGGATAATCCATCACACGGTGCGTGGTGCGAGTTCCAGTCATTAATACGATCAGCCTGCCACTCACTCAATCATTACCATAGCAACAGCCAGGGGAGTGTACCGCCACAGTCATGGGAGACACACTCCAGACTCCCCGAGGTGATCCATCAGAGATCGCTGACCAATTCGCCAGAATATCAGTCACCCTGAGCTCGCTGCTAGAGGTCAAACCGAATCGCAACGAGGTACCAGGCGTGTAGGAGTGGGTAAAGGCAAATCGCAATAATCGATCTGCAAACGTCTGTAAATGTGCACACAGCATCAATCACTGCCACGGGCAAACGTTTAAAGTCGCAGAAATACATCCACCGGCAATCGAAGAGGGGACACAGCCAACCGCCAGTCAGCACCGATCACGATAAAAGCTGTGGCTTCTAATCGCAGCTCTATCTGGGGCAGTAGGGCGAACAGCCATGTCTGGCATCCACCCAGAAGATGCGTGGAAACCACACGCTCACACCAGCTCTGCTGGGGTAAATTGCTTTGTGCGTCCCGTTTCCCATCCATCACTGCCACAGACGTGCATTAATCCCTCGCTGCATTCTTGAGGAGCTCTGACGCCAGAAGAGGGAGTTTGCCCTTGTGGCCTCCTCTCAGGATCCCCGAGCCAGCTTTACCCGCTGTCGGACTCAAACGTCCTGCTAAATTAGTCGGCACGCTGATCAAACGTGACTGGAGCCTGGAAGGGACAGTCTGCAGCTCTGAGACGTGGTGTTTTGAATGTTGCGTCCCAATGCCAGCAAGACCATATGTTCATGGTTAACTAGCGCTTTGATGACAATGCCGCTCCTGTTACGACCCATTAGGGGCCGAAGTGCAGATCACGGACCATTAATCACTGTTCTTTGATCAAATTCATGCACATTATTCTTTTGGTCGTGTCAGTTTTAAGACGTGGAACATAAACAAATGAAAATGATAAGTAGGCGAAAAATGAGATTATAAGGCAGGTCAGGGGGTCAGAGTAATTGCTGCTGTTTGACAGCTGTTGATACGTCACAGTCACGTCAGTTCAAGCCTCAAGTGGTGACAAACTGTCAGACTGAAGCCAAGACGACGCTTCAAGTCTGCTGGACTAGGATGAGCTCAGCTGATGGATTTCCTCAGTGTGCTCAAGGTTAACAAATAACATCTGCTGACAGTCATTAGAGGCATTTACCTGAAACAATTACAGGCCACAATGAGACTCTCTTTTACCTCACTGGCGTGAACAATCATCTCTGCTCAGAGCGGAGACTGGCGTCCTATCCAAGGGGCATCATACAGACTAGTGGACTGGCACCAATGGGCTCTCAAGGCGTACATACGTAGGATTTTAATCAAACAAGGCATCCAAACAACTGCAGTGCCTCGCACTTTCTGATTTCGCTTAACGTCTTCACACCAGAGGTGTGATACATTTGTTAGCACCAGGAGAGCAGAAATCTATGCAGAAAACCATGTTTCAATATCACATCTAGTTCCTTAGATATGGTCATTAATGCATTTTAGACAACTACCTCCTATTTGAACTTCACCAATAAGCCATGATCTGTGCCAGCAGATGATGGTCCAAAGACTTTATTCACCAAATCTAAGTGAAATTGCTCTTTGCATTGTGGAGATACTGGTGTTGACAGTAGATGGTGAGCTCTAATTTTACTTGACATGACCAAGACGTGATCCAATGAGTCTGACTAAAATTGCTCTTTGCATTTTTGAAGATAACACCGCTGACAGCAGTCAATGACCTCTGATTTGGCCTTGACCATTAACCCATGACCTTGACATGATCTCTGTTGCAAGAAGACAATCCACAGACTTTATCCACCAAGTTTGATTGAAATTGCTGTTTCCATTTTGGAGATATCGTTACAGACAGACAAACAGATGCAGCCGTTCCAATAGTCTCTTTGGTCTGTAGCTGATCTGGGAGTCCGTAGCTCTGGACGGTCGCCAGTTTCAGATTTTGGATCTACATCAAGAACTTAAAAATAATAAACATGTATGCAGTTACTATGCTCAAATCAAAACTGTTTAAACATATAACTGAACCATGATACTACGTTCTCCACTCACTGAAGGCTAGCACAAAAAGTATTGCATTTATTGTTCGGGTTCACTTCCAGAGTTCATGTATATCTTGAAATCAGGTAGCGGTGCACTGAAGCTGTACACAGACACCAACGAAGAACAACACATGGAGCTCAATATGCATCCAAGTGGACGATCAAAGGTGGGTAAGTCCCCAAAGCAATAACCAGTTTATGAAGTCAGAGTGGCACAGCGTGTTCTTTATGATGCGTGAAAGCAGAAACATTATTGCTGATGTTGTCCTTAGAAAAACAACTTGCTTTATTAAGTAGCAGGTGAAAATACACAGCATATTTTATTGAGTTCTGTCTGGAAGGAACACGACACAAAAACCTGTGCAGCTGCAAAATCGCTCAGTCGATTAATCGATTATTTATTCAGGTTAAAGGAAAATGTGCCAAAAAATGATACATCAAAAATAAATAAATCAACAATTCCTCAGATTTTAGAGATGCCATCAAACACGGTTTTAAAATCAAGCTTTTTTTACCTTCATCTTTTATTAAAAGTGAAACCTTTTATCCATTTTAATTTGTTTGAACAAGTCATGCTTGCTTTTATTTCTTGTCGTTTGGACTACTGCAATGCACTTTATTCCAGAATTAGCCATAACGCACTTTCCAGACTGCAGTTAGTCCAGAATTCAGCGGCTCGACTTTTAACAGGGGCCAGAAAGTGTGAGCACATTACCCCAATTTTGGGTTCTCTGCACTGGCTCCCTGTACATTTCAGAATTGATTTTAAGATACTTTTGTTTGTTTTTAAAGCTCTGAATGGACTGGCCCCGCAATATATCATCAACTGCCTCCAGGTTTACACTCCAGCACGAGCTCTGAGGTCTGAGGGCCAGTCCCAGCTCATGGTGCCTAGGACGACACGTAAAACTGTCCGTTTTAAGTGACTGTGGTCGGTCCCAGACTCTGGAACTCTCTGCCCCTACACGTCCGATCTGCTCCCACTGTGGAGTGTTTTAAGTCCCCGTCTTAAGGCCCACTTTTATTCCTTGGCTTTTAACACCGCATGAGTTGTACGGTCCTTGTGTCTTATTTTATTTCTATTTTATTGAAATTTATTGTTTTATCATGGTTTTATTTATTTATGTATTATTTTATCTTATCTATTTTACTGTTATTATTGTTATTATTACTATTTTGCGTGTCTATGCTTTTGCTGTGCAGCACTTTGGAGACTCGAGTCTGTTTAAATGTGTTTTATAAATAAAGTGGATTGGACTGGAAATGACTATATTTAACAATCAAACTGCCCCCAAAGCCAAAGTTATTCAGTTGGTTTAGATTGAAATGTGTAAATATTGATCATTTCCCATATTGATTTATCTGTTGATCCCCTGACAATTATTTTAGAAAATGATCCAAAGGAATAATCACCAGAAAAATGCTGGACAAATTCTTAATAATCAAGTCAGTGTTTTAAGTATCAAAATGTCAAACTTTGATTCAAGGATTTGTTGCATTTTTTTATATTATTATTATTATTATTATTTTTATTTATACTGAATTTACAAAGACTGTATAAAACTCCAAATGAAATAAATGAATGAAAATGTAACCAGGGTCTATATTTTTGTAAATTTCATCAATATTTTATCATTTAACTGAATGATCAAAAAAGTAGCAAAGACACTACTTTGGGATGAAAAAGTATTTAGATTTCAAATTACAAAGTTATAATAATTGTCTCTGTGTCCAAAACAGACAAACAAAAATTTAATTTAGAGCAAGTCCTTGAGTTAAAAAAAGAAAAGATTTTTCTTTTTTTAGAGCAAGTCCTTGAGTTAAAAAAAGAAATGCAGTGTGTAGTGTCATCTATTGGAGAGGTAACACGAATGCATGATGTGGTCACCGGTCATGATTTTGTTGCCTTCGTGTTTTCAATTCTGTGGCGATGGGGATTCTGGGTTGTTTACATTTTGTTGTCATAAGCAACATGTCTGATCGTCTATTTCACAAAAAAAAGAAAAAAAAAGAGCATCTTCAAACTTGTTAGCCTACGTTTGCAACAGCAACTATTAGAAAGTGTATAAGGAAGCAACAACTAATTGAATAAGTAAGTTCCTTCAGCTGCTCTCTTGTTTTCACTTGGGGTCACTGCAACAAATCCGAGGTGGATCTGCATGTTGATTTGATAAGTTTTACACTGGTTGCCCTTCTTGACGCAACTCCACATTACATGGAGAAATGGGTAGGGGAGGGGTTTGAACCGGGAGCCACCACCCCTGCAACAACTAAGTGAATTCTCATCTTTTTTGTTCAGGCATCCAGCTGCACTGCAAAACTCAATATGTATGTCCCATTTGGGCTACTGTATCAACATGGCCGCCTTGATGTTGTTAATGCTTTATTCACATATATTATAAACTCTCCTAAATCATACAGACTGTAGCTTTAACAGTTCAGCAGCAATTCATAGAAACTCACAACCAAAGAGCCAAAATGACCAAAGTCACGATGAGCCATCACAAGAAACTAGCTGCCAGAATTCATCTCCCCATAATGTGAAACAGGTGCTGGACAGACCGCGACACAGGGCCGATAAACAAACAAACAAGGACCGACCTGTGGCAGCTGCAGGAAAACGCCTAAACTGGTTTGACAAGTCACGAGGATGCAGACACACAAAAACTCATTCAACCACCAGAGAAAAGTCCAGACAAACCTACTCCAAACAAACTCCTTTGTCCTGTTCTGCAAAAGCAACCCCCCCCCCCCACCACCACCACCACGAGGGAATGTAGCACATGAAGACAAGACGCCAGCCAATGGGAACGGCAGAACAGTACTTCGCCTGAGTGCACGGCGACTCACAGCTAAACACTAGCAGCTGTGCCACATGTGCTTTGCTTTTACCGGCACGGTTATATTAAGGCCTCTGCCAAACTCATCATTACTGCTTCAACCGCGAGAGGCCCAGGAGTCGCAGTGAGGACCGCGCTTATTAAAAAAAAAAAAAAAAATCAACAGCTTATTTCAAGATGAGTTTTTTTCCTTTTTCCTCCACCAGTGAAAAATGACAGTCTGCTCCTAAAGTTTTATTATGTAAAATAAATTCGGTAATATATTAAATTAGTGCTTGGGGGCAGATGTGACAGGCTGCTCATGTCCCACAGGACGAGCCAGATAAATCCACAGGCAGATGCTCGATCCAGCAAAGGTCATGGGAGGTCAAGCTGTTCCATTATGAGAGCACATGGGTAGTGTTTATTCACGGCGCTCGTCTCCTAAGCAGCGCTGCGCTCCGAGGGAACGGAAAAGGGTATTTAACCCTTGAGGCTAAAGTCTGGCTACACGCCATCAAATGTTTCTTTACGGGTGGAGTTAAAACGAGAGCTCCACCCACAGCAGTGTAGAAGGAGACACAAAGGTAGAACCTGCAGCAGAGAATCAAACCTCGCCTATGGGCATCGTGTGTAGAGCCCGACCGATATATCGGCTGGCCGATATTATCGGCCGATATAAGCCCTTTTCAAAGTACTCACTATCGGCCGAAATTTTGCCAATAGAACACCAATAATTTCTCCTAAACAGAACAGTTACTGAAATAATGTTTGTGTCGGCAATGTAAAATGTCCTTGCACCGTTTGTCCAGTAGATGGAGCTCTGACTGCATTCAACTGAGAGCTGCTTACACCCCTGTTTAAATGTGTTAATCGCCGGTCCCGGTAGTTCGCTGTCACACTGCACTGATCGGCTGACAAAAGCATACAAGTAAGTTTATAAGGATCTATATTCTTATCCTGAACCTATATCTAAGTTGCAGCAACAAGAGGCACAAGATCAGATGTATTTCACAACTCTTTTTAAGGATATGTATTTGCTAATTTCACAAAGGTTTAATTCTTGATTGCATTTTTTGAACTTGAAAATTCTCTGTTATAAAGTTTATCAATATAAGGGCAAAGCTTCAGCTTTTAGCTCATACCTTTTTTGTTAAGGGTCCAAAAAAGAACATTTATTTAAAAAAAAAATAATAATAATATCGGCTGATTTATCGGCTATCGGCAAATCAGCCGATTTATCGATTATCGGCATTTTTTTCATCTAAATATCGTTATCGGCCTCAATAAATCCCTATCGGTCGGGCTCTAATCGTGTGCAGACCTGTACAGCTGCTTAACAAGAAGCACCAACATGTATTACGGTTAGCAGTATGACCAAAATCATACAAGCAGCAGTGGAGTTCCCTGGAACTTTTGCAAGAAAGGTTGGGTCAAAAACAGAAATACAATTTTGAGCTTTTCTGGAGATGCTTAATTGGGGGCATCTGGAAAAATGAAGCTTGATCTTTTGAAAAGTGGTCTTTTGAAGAAAAAGACCACATTTTAAAACAGGCTATGAATAAAGTCAAACACACCAAAGCGGACCCAGAGTATCAAAATTGTCCGAAAAGCAGCACTACGACCCCGAGTATCAAAAGCATCATTATGACCCAGAGTATCAAAAGCGTCCTAAAAACAGCATTATGACCCCAAGTATCAAAAGCGTCCTAAAAACAGCATAATGACCCCAAGTATCAAAAGCGTCCTAAAAACAGCATTATGACCCCAAGTATCAAAAGCGTCCTAAAAACAGCATTATGACCTCGAGTATCAAAATCGTCCGAAAAGCAGCATTATGACCCCAAGTATCAAAAGTGTCCTAAAAGCAACATTATGACCCCAAGCATCAAAAGCGTCCTAAAAGCAGCATTATGACCCTGAGTATCAAAAGTGTCCGGAAAACAGCATTACGACCCCGAGCATCAAAAGCGTCCTAAAAGCAGCATTATGACCCCAAGTATCAAAAGCGTCCTAAAAGCAACATTATGACCCCGAGTATCAAAAGTGTCCTAAAAGCAGCATTACGACCCTGAGTATCAAAAGCGTCCTAAAAGCAGTATTATGGTCCCAAGTATCAAAAGCATCCAGAAAACAGCATTACAACCCCAAGTATCTAACAACCCCAGAATCTGAAAAACTGCGGTACACATTTTTAATTATCTTCTGGCAACATTAATTAAAACAAAGTTGAAACTACTTTATTTCAATCATGTAGCTAAAAGAAGAAGAGAGGACACAAAAAACTGAAAAATGAACCTAATAATAACGTGATACAGGAAGTCGAGGTCTTCTCGCTCTGCGTTGTGAAATCTAACACCCATCAGGAAAACCCAGTTCCTGGCATTTCTCAACAGTGTTATTATTAGTTTAAGTCTGGATATGAACCCGTGTGTTATAAAATATCATTATTAGTGCATAAAAAAAATAAAGGGGAACAGCCACAAGTTTCCACTGACGTTTGTCCATGCGAGCCAACCGCACCACTCGCTGCTGGAGACAAATCCCAACGAAAGCACACGTTAAAAACGCCCAGTTATCAAAACAACTCGGAGAAAATATCGCAGCAATTAAAGTCGTTCTGCCACAGTTCAGATTCTGCGCCAGGCATCTGGACTCAAATGTCTGAGAAAACTGGCAATCAGGAACAAAAACTGAGTGCACCTTGGAAACCCGAGGCAGGATAAGTGAGACGAAGCCTCAGAGGAAACGCTGGTGTTGAGAGAAACGGATCGATTTCAGCGCCCTAAACACTAACATATCATCAGCGCACGTTCCTGGTTCGAGCAGGGCAACCTCAGCTAGCTGTTAGTTAGCAGTCAGGGTGGGGTCCTTGGATCACGGCAGCTTTGAGTGCTTAAATGATGTCACCCTCCACCGGGGAAGTGATGACATCACTGGTCATCAGCAGTTTTTAGATTAACACAAAATGTCTGTATGAAAAGATAAGTGTTTGATTATAGGATCAAAACAATCAGCAGTCAAGATATGAGTTCAGTGATGAGCAAAGATAAGGATCTGCCTGTTGATAATGATTCTTTTGATCCTGACTACATGATCAAAGCAGGAAAGACCTTTGACAGCAATCAAGCTCAAAGCTCCATCATTAGGGTCACAATTCAGCAATTAAGATCAAAGCTCTGTAATGAAATCAAAGATGAGTGTTCAGGATCAAGGTTCGGCAATCAAGATCAAAGCATGATAATCAGGTTTAAGGGTGACCTATCAAGATCAAAAAATGAAGATCAAAGGTTAGGAATCAGGATAACTGATAAGCAATCAAAGATGAGTGCTCAGAATGAAGGGTCAGCAATCGAGAACAAAGTTCCATAAACAGGATCAAAGGTCAGCAATCAGGAAAAGATCAACAGACAGCAATCAAGCTCAATGCGCCATGATTCAGATCAAAGGTCAGCAATCAAGCTCAAAGTTCCATGATTAGAATCAAAGGTCAGCAACCAAGATCAAATGTCTATAATCAGGATCAAAGGTCAGCAATCAAGATCAAAGTGCCATGATCAGGATCAATGAACAGTAATCAAAGAAGACTTATCAGAATCAAGGATCAGTGATCAAGATCAAAGCATGATGATGAAGATGAAAGGTCAGGAATCAGGATAAAATATCAGAAATCAAAGATAAGTGTTCAGGATCAAGGCTCAGTAATTGAGATCAAAACAATAATCAGGATTAAGGCTGACCTATCAAGATCAAATAATGAAGATCAAAGGTCAAGAATCATGATAAAATATCAGCAATCAAAATCGAAGCATGAAGATCATCATGAAAGGTCAGTGACCTACATAGATCAAAGGTCAAAAACCTGGATGAAAAGTTCAGGATCAAAGATCAGCTATCAAAGATTTGTGATCAGGATCAGAGGAAAACAGAATCTCTGATTGTCAGTTTAAATTACAAATCTCCCCCAAGACGCCCCGCTCTGGAATATTTTATGCGAACACAACTTTAAGGTGTAGTTTATGCTTTAATATTTCAGCAGAGACATTTCTGACTGCAACGCATCAACTGTGTCAAAAGAACTAAACTGAACTCAATAACTGAACTGGTGACTCGATCAGGAAACACTGAGCGAAGCACCTGATGATGAAGCTGAAGTTCCTCCTCTGGAGGTTCAGCAGCTGGTTCATAAACAGTCACCATGTTTCACACAAAGCTGCTTTTATTCAGCTCCAAAGAATGTAAGAAGAGCTGCTACACAACATGTGCACCGCACGGTGGATTGTCTCACATGCGTGGACCTGTGACTCAGTCATTCCACTATTTCCAAAGACAGCCAGCCTAAACCATGGACGCCGAGTGCCCAGACGCCCCCCGACAGGGAGGCCAGAGGTCCTGTCTGGAGCAAAACCCGGGAATGTTTAGGAGAGCGAGCGAGACGACCCACACCAGCTTTTGGCTGAACATGACGGCCACATTAGCTTAGCTACAAATGACAGCACTAAGCAGCTGGCGTTGGTCTCTTGATGGGCATTTCCGGGGTGTGGCCAGCTCAGGGTTATGTGCCGTTAATGTGCACAGTGTTTAATGATCGATTATAAAGGACGGGGAAACCAGACTCTGTCATTATGAGCTTTTTACTGCGTGCTTGACCACTTAACAGAGCCAATGTTCGCTTAATTTCTTTCAGTCCAATTCGCTTCACGTCTTTCACAGTGACACGCCTGTATCTCTAGTTAGCGTGCTAACATCTTCGTACAATGTCTTGTAAATCACTTCAGAGGTTGTCTGGTTACAAATACAGCCTTTTTAGACTTAAGAGTTTGTCTCGTTAACTTTTCCAAAAGGTCAGAAAAAAATGCCAAACATATTATATTTATGTAGAAATACAGCAGTATGGAGCGTTTTTTGCCATTTTGGTTTATTTTGTTTGAGCCAGCAGCCAGCTGACGTCATGCTGCCTTTACTTGGATCGGCAGTCACTGCATCACGTCACTCAGCATTTGCCTAAAATAGACTTCTCCTCTATTTTGGCCCTGCCTAACTGGCGGGATAGCGATCTTTTTGGCTTGCTGCGTCAAAACGCCCGCTCTGATTAAAAATGAATGGCAAGTCATAGCTTTGCCTCTGTCGCTTGCTGTGGCTTGTAGCTAATGTGACCGTAGGGTTATGGGCAGAGTCAGTTATCGCTCAATGTATCAGTCAGTGCTGCAGTGCAGAAAGTTTTAAAAACACATTTCACTCTAATTTGCTTCAAATATGCATCAAGTCTGTTTCTGATGTATCCATGTGACATCCCCTTCTTACCAGCCACTCAGGTAGTGATTTCAACATAAATGAACAGGTTTTTCTCTTCACAGTGTCTGTTTTCTCTCGTTAACTGATTTCCACATAATAACAATAATAATAAGGGGAATTCAGTGTTGTTGCTTGTCCCAGCAGAACACCCACTCTGACTGAAAATTAATGGCAAGTCATCACATTGTCTCTGCTGCTTGCTGTCACTTGTAGCTAATGTGGCCGTAAAAACAAAACATGTTATAACAACAGATGGGTTATAAGTTATATCTTATAACAACAGATGGGTTATTCCATATGACATCAACCTTTTAAAAAATAAATAAATAAAAATCTCCCAATTCCTGACTTCAGATTTGCTTCATGCTCACATATTTTGCAGATTATGAGCCCAATATGAAAAATAAAAAAATAATCACATTCATAGGTTTCCATTCAGAAGGTTCCAACAAAGGGGGCCATGGCATTTTTCTGTACCAACGCCGACTTGCCAAGGTTGAAGGATCATATCACTAAACAGAAAATGTCTTAATTTGTTCAGAGGCTGTTCCACTCATTTCTATTGTCCATTTAACAAATATCCATTATCTGAGTTACCCGCCCCTACTGGAATAAAAGGAATGTGGTTTTGAAAGTCCAGAGCGTTCTGTTAATTCTAGAGAGGAATTCAAATACTTTCCATTCGGCAACCACATGAAACTTTTCAAAAACTCAAAGGCAATTATCTTTGTTTTGAAACAAGGAACATAAGAACCTTTTGCTTCCTTCACTATAGTTCCATCACTGCTTTCAGTCTTCAGCCTGGGATAGGTACTCTGCGATGGCACAGGAACTACCAGACTGGTCGCTAAACAATTAACGTGTTTCATTCAAAATCTGAACTCCGACAAGATGGTGGAATAACAAGAAAGAGGTGACGACCTCTTCAAAAAGCACAAAAAAAAAAGAGTCAGTGTTCTGTACTCTGTAAAAAAGAGAATAATGCTCAACATAAAGCAATTAAAATTAAATTGTAACCTGTGAATCCACTGTACAAACCATAAAGTTCCAGGTGAGGATAGTTCCAGGTAAAGTAGCTCCTAAATAAGCTCTGGGCTGTTAGTGTTGAAAATACATCATCTGAAGGTTCAGCAAATGGAAAACTGAGTTACTGCTGAGTGGCCGAACAGAAAAGTTTAGAAAGATCCCTTTTCCTCTTTGCACCTGCACCAGTCAACCGTACAAACCACCAAGTTGTAGACTGTGCGTCAACAGTGGCGTGAAGCGCGAACCAGGCAGTGAGCATGTTGTCCAGAAGTATTTCACTCAGGACCGACGTAAGAGCCAAGCAGAGAGCGCGCTGGCAGTGGCCAAGCTGGAGGTTTTTGGAGGAAGAGGGAAACCCAAGCCGACTGTAGACAGACGTGGAGAAGGGTGGTCGATCCTCAGGCATACAGAGGGCGCCATAAAAACAAGCAAGCCCACACACGTGTTTCCACCGCTGCCTGGCTGGTACACCGTTTGGCTCGTCCCACAGTGGGGCCCCGAGGATATGGTACACATTAAAATATTTTACTGTCATTTTACCAAAGCAGAGACCAGAAAAACACACCGTTGGTGGAACTGGAGGAATTGTTTCTTCCTGAATCAATTCAAGCAGAGAACCAGTAAAATAGACTACAACTGGTGAATCAGTTTGGGGGGGGGGGGGGGGGGGGGGTTGTTTTTAAAACCACATGATGGTCCCAAACCCACAGTCACGATCCTGATTTCAAATGGCTCCCACTTAGACCCCACACATCCCAGATCCCAGCCCTGGATGAATTTTGGATTAATCCCCCACGTGTGCCACCAACTGGCGCCGACTCCCAGTGGGCTCCTGTAGTTCCCGCTGGTCCTCTGTGCTTGTCTGGTGCAAGGGGTGTAAGTAGCATTTGACAGCTTATTTTACAGGAGGATTTAACAATGGTTAAAATATGACTGTGGAAAGCAGACTAGTGGATTTTCCTGAATGTGTTAAGTTCTTTGCGAGTTTGAATCCCTTTTTAACGCATCATCAAGACAAAGCTAGCAGAGTTCACTTGGTGCGTCAGTGAATTCCACCCCTACACTGGTCTGGAATGTAATAGTTCTATGGATACAATATATCTCAGCAGAGATATACTGTATATATATATATATATATATATATATATATATATATATTGATATATTCGCCTTGAGGATTTTTTAATTACTTGGCTTCCTCGAAGAATGAACCAGTAGTATCATGGTTCGAACATAAATGTGACAGAGGCTAATGTGACTTTTTTTCCCCACTATTCACGATAACATTTTTGGACAGATGCGACTAACACGTCAGTGCGACATATCGACCAGAAAATACGGTCTAACTTTCTGCTTTGACAACCATCATCTTAAGTAATTAATTAACTAATGTTGAAGCAACTCCAATGTAAAGAAGAATTTTCTTTAAAAGACAAATCTTGGTTCATGTAAGGCAACATGACGCCACTCTTCTTACAGCATGCATGTAAAATGGGTTGACTGGAGTCGGACAATGTTATTTCACCTGCAAAGTGACTGTTTGGATACAATGTATAAAATGTAAAACAAAAAAACAAAAAAAAAAAAGAGAGAAGCCTTTAATTGATTTTGTTCAGTCAGTGGTTGCCAGGATTGTCTGTAACCCAAAGCAATCAGGACTCTGTTTACACTGGCTGGAAACCAAATGACTGAACCAACATGACAAAGCCTGGAGTTTGAGGAGTGGAGAAAAGAGCTTATATTCCCCAGAGACCAATCCAATGTGCAGGAGGAGCTGTAGACAGAGACGAGCGCTAATGAGGCTGAAAATGCTCCACAACACACAGCAAACACAACCGCGGCCAAAGATGAGCCACAGTGATTACAAAGTCCAGGAAAGTGTGACAGGGAGCAATCTAGAACATGAGGAGGAGATGCTGCATGACCGAGTGCAGCGAGCCTATCACAGGGTCGCCTGGACAGGGAATGCCATCCCAAGAAAAATTTTAAATATTGGTGCAAACGTAGAGCCCTCTGGTGCAATCTTGACATGAATTTATTTTTAAAAATTTAACTAAACTTTTTTTTTATATGGCTCATCAATTCCTCTTAGTGCAATAGTAAAACTAGGAAATTCAGAGTGATACTGATTGAACAATGTTTTAGTTGATGAAATACATTAATTCTCATCATCATTATCATTATTATGTAAAATATGTATTTACAATGCCTTAAAAAGTGGAGGGGGGGAGCTTTCATTCCCTCACTTCGCACCGGTACTGTTTTAGTTACCAGTAGGAAAACAAACACGAGGAGGAGAAAAACCTAATTTATTTATGTGGAAATCACTACCTGATTGGTCAGTAAGAAGGGTATATCACATGTGCCATACATCAGAAACTGACTTGATGCATATCTGAAACAAAGGAGAGCGAAATGTGTTTTTTTAAAACTTGCTTCACTGCAGCAGTGACTGACAGTGAGAGATAACAAATGCTGCCTGTTACCGTATGGTCACATTAGCTACAAGCGACAGCAAGTGACAGAGCCAAAGCAACAACTTCACATTTAGTTTCAGTCAGCGTGGACGTTCTGCAGAGGCAAGAGAAAGCAGTTGTTCTGCTGCCAGCTAGGTGGGGCCAGAACAGACCAGACTTCTGTTTTATGCAAATACTGAGCAATGCAACACGCCGAACTATCAATCCGAGTGAACAGGCAACGTGACATCAGCTGGTTGTTCGCTCAAACGAAATGATCCAAGGTGGAAGAATACACTCCAAAACAGCTCAATTTTGGGATAAATGTAATATGTTTCTCATATACTTTGTACTTCAAACTCATAACACATCTGAAGTGATTTACAAACCATCTTACAGTGAGGCTAGTGTGCACGCCCCGGGAACATCCATCAAACGACAAAGCCAACTGCTTGCCACCGTCATTTGTAGCTAACGAGACTGAGGTTATCGCTGCACTGCAAAATTAAACGTCGTTCAACTCAAAAAATACGAGTGAAAGAGCTGCCTTAAATTTCTAAGTGAAAAATATATATAATTTGTTCTTACATGACTTTGAGATTCAAAATTCCCTGTTATCCTTTCACTCGATTTTTGATTTGAACAACATGTTCCATTTTACAGTGTACTTGTACTCATCGCCCATAAATTTTATATAAAATGAAGTGTGTTTGAATAGTGCTGAAGAAGATGTGTTCCCCAGGGGAAGGGAAAACAAAGACAAGTGGAAAAAAAAAACTAAAGCGGTGTCTGCCGAGCAGGTGGGATGTGTCAAAGTGAATGTGTACTCAGAATTTGGATCAGGAGGAACAATACAGGACATGTGGCACCAACAGAACATCTCAGCATCAAGCACTTTGGTCAGCAGCAGCTGTGTTTGTCTTTCCAATAGGTGACGGAGACTAAGTGAGACCCTACGGCTGTTGGACCGTAATAGGATAGATCAATCACAATTATAAGAGAATTAACCAATAAGCAGGAATTATTTTCAAACAAACGAGGTCCTACGAGGTCTGTCCATAAAGTACGAGGGCTGTCCGTAAAGTATAGGTCCTTTTTATTTTTTTCAAAAACTATATGGATTTCATTCATATGTTTTTATGTCAGACATGCTTGAACCCTCGTGCGCATGCGTGAGTTTTTCCACGCCTGTCGGTGACGTCATTCGCCTGTGAGCACTCCTTGTGGGAGGAGTCGTCCAGCCCCTCGTCGGAATTCCTTTGTCTGAGAAGTTGCTGAGAGACTGGCGCTTTGTTTGATCAAAATTTTTTGTAAACCTGTGAGACACATCGAAGTGGACACGGTTCGAAAAATTAAGCTGGTTTTCAGTGAAAATTTTAACGGCTGATGAGAGATTTTGAGGTGATAATGTCTCTTTAAGGACTTCCCACGGTGCGAGACGTCGCACAGCGCTCTCAGGCGCCGTCGTCAGCCTGTTAAAAGCTGAAAACCTCCACATTTCAGGCTCTATTGATCCAGGACGTCGTGAGAGAACAGAAGTTTCAGAAGAAGTTGGTTTCAGCATTTTATCCGGATATTCCACTGTTAAAGGAGATTTTTTTTAATGAAAGACGTGCGGACGCAGCCGACGCGGTGCGGCGGCACAGGAAAAACATCTCCATGTTGATAACCATTTGTAAAATCCAGGCAGCTTTTGATGGCTTTCAGTGGAGTGAGTATATGAGAAATTGTTTAACAGCTGGACATGTTCCAACTTGTCCTTAAGGCTTCCAACAGAGGTGTTTTTCCTGTGCAGACGCGCGGACCCGTCCGCACGTCTTTCATTAAAAAAATCTCCTTTAACAGTGGAATATCCGGATAAAATGCTGAAACCGACTTCTTCTGAAACTTCTCTGTTCTCTCACGACGTCCTGGATCAATAGAGCCTGAAATGTGGAGGTTTTCAGCTTTTAACAGGCTGACGACGGCGCCTGAGAGCGCTGTGCGACGTCTGGCACCGTGGGAAGTCCTTAAAGCGACAGTATCACCTCAAAATCTCTCATCAGCCGTTAAAACTTTCACTGAAAACCAGCTTAATTTTTCGAACCGTGTCCACTTCGATGTGTCTCACAGGTTTAGAAAAAATTTTGATCAAACAAAGCGCCAGTCTCTCAGCAACTTCTCAGACAAAGGAATTCCGACGAGGGGCTGGACGACTCCTCCCACAAGGAGTGCTCACAGGCGAATGACGTCACCGACAGGCGTGGAAAAACTCACGCATGTGCACGAGGGTTCAAGCATGTCTGACGTAAAAACATATGAATGAAATCCATATAGTTTTTGAAAAAAATAAAAAGGACCTATACTTTATGGACAGCCCTCGTATGTTGTCTCAAGAACAAGAGAGCCAAACCGGAAAGATTTAACAGGGAGGAAATTATTCAACAGCAAAATCATTTATCATAATGGTTACAGTTTCTAAAACATAATGTGTCGATTTACTTTTATTCCTGCATTTTTCATTGTTAGGAGGAATGTTTCAATAATCAAATAGGGATTATGGTTATGTTGTATATATGTTGTTATGGTTATATAGTTGTTATGTCTTGATAGAACAGCGGTAGCAGATGGCCATCCAACTGAGTCTGGCCTGCTTGTGTTTTCTACCAGTAAAATAAATTTTAAAAAACTTGTTAAAAACTGTCGGTGATGTGCTCGCTCACGGGGTGGATGTGGTTGGGACCAAGGGTGGGCTACGGAGGGTGATGACAGTGCAGGTTTTACTTGCAACTGATAGCCTCAGCAGGTGCGTTTAATGATAAGATCCCCCCCCCCAAATTAAAGTGCTGATTGTCGTGAATTCACATGCTGAGGTGACCAGTAGCCTCGGTAAGCTGCACCGTCTTGGCCGGAGGTCTAGAATCTAGACCTTACTGATGCACAGTGCTTGGATGTGACTTGCTATTGTTTGGCACTACATAAAAAAAAATAACTGACCTGAATTCAATTTTGAATCTTGATACATTAAAAAATAAGTTATTAATTGATACTAAGTCATAATCAGACTTTTTTTGGTCTTTGATTAATTTGAAATCCTATATAATACACAAAGCAGAACTATATGTCAGCTGCACAAATCACTTCTTAGAAAGTTAAGTTGTTTATACATTTTGCCTTTTCTGGCAGCATTCACGCTAAAACATATGCCTGTCTCAGGCACATCTTTCACATAACAAGGAGTGCACCACCACCACAAATCCCAATCCATCATATTGGATTGGTGCATTCCTACAATGAGCCATTTTTAGTTGAAAGCAACTTGGTAGCACACGTACACACCACAGTGTGTGCAAGTACTTAAGAACTTCTGAATGCTAAAAATAAGTAAGCTGTACAAACGTGTTAGACAACATATTGGGTGTTGTCTGATGTCACTGAACAAGGAAGAAGTGAACAGTGGGTTTTTTTGGGGGGGGGGGGGGGGGGTTGTGTTGTTGTCATTTTGTTTCTTTTTTGTTTGTTTGTTTGTTTTCAGGAAGCCCTCAGCCTGTGGTGTGTACCATCAGCACTTTTAACTTCTAAAAATAAGCAGGATTGATGGATGCTTGAATGTTGCTTGATGCAGATGAACATGAATTGCTGATCCACTGTGTTGGAAACACTGATAAAAACGAGTCTGATTTTTTTTTTTTTAAATCAGCTCTGTAATTTGTGATTTTTGTAGATTATTGTAGTGCACTTTTAATAATGTCATTTATTCTTTTATTATTGGAGTTGATTTTGTTTCATGCATTGATTCCTGGCAAAGCTGTATAGAAAAGGAATTATCATCATCATCATTATGAACAAACATGATTTTCCAGTATACAACCCCTGGCAAAAATTATGGAATCACCGGCCTCGGAGGATGTTCATTCAGTTGTTTAATTTTGTAGAAAAAAGCAGATCACAGACATGACACAAAACTAAAGTCATTTCAAATGGCAACTATCTGGCTTTAAGAAACACTATAAGAAATCAGGAAAAAAAATTGTAGCAGTCAGTAACGGTTACTTTTTTAGATCAAGCAGAGGGAAAAAAAATATGGACTCACTCAATTCTGAGGAATAAATTATGGAATCACCCTGTAAATTTTCATCCCCAAAACTAACACCTGCATCAAATCAGATCTGCTCATTAGTCTGCATCTAAAAAGGAGTGATCACACCTTGGAGAGCTGTTGCACCAAGTGGACTGACATGAATCATGGCTCCAACATGAGAGATGTCAATTGAAACAAAGGAGAGGATTATCAAACTCTTAAAAGAGGGTAAATCATCACGCAATGTTGCAAAAGATGTTGGTTGTTCACAGTCAGCTGTGTCTAAACTCTGGACCAAATACAAACAACATGGGAAGGTTGTTAAAGGCAAACATACTGGTAGACCAAGGAAGACATCAAAGCGTCAAGACAGAAAACTTAAAGCAATACGAGGTCTGTCCAAAAAGTATCAGACCTTTTTATTTTTTCAAAAACCTTATGGATTTGAATCACTGTGTGCTGGCATGAGCCAACCTTGAACCTTCGTGTGCATGCGTGAGTTTTTTCACGCCTGTCAGTTGCGTCATTCGCCTGTGAGTAGGCTTTGAGTGAGCACTGATCCTCCCCCCTCGTTGGATTTTCATTTCGAGGAAAATGTCTGAACGATTGGAGCAGCGCTGAATCAAATTTTTCCAGAAACTGTGAGAGACAGCCAGGTGGAAACCATTCGGAAGATTCAAACGGCTTTCAGTGGCTTTTCAGTCGAGTGAGTATCTGAGAAATTGTGTAAGAGCTGGACATGTCACAACATGTCCTGTGAGACTTCCAACTTCCGCACGTCTTTCATTACAAAATCTCCTGTAACAGTGGAATATGCCGAAAAAGTGCCGATGTCCACCTCTTCTGCAATTTCTCTGGTAGTCAGACGACGTCCCGGATCAACACACCATTCACTTTGGAAATGATCTTGTCGTTTCAGCCTGTCAATGGCCGCTCGGAGCACGGCGCGCCCTCCGCCATTGTGTGCCGTCTTTAAACCGGTTGTAACACTCCTTAATCTGTGTGATGCCCATAGGATCATCACCGAAAGCCGTCTGAATCTTATGAATGGTTTCCACCTGGCTGTCTCTCACAGTTTCTGGAAAAATTTGATGCAGCAAAGCTCCAAATCGTTCCACCTCGCAATGAAAATCCAACTAGAGGGGAGGACCAGTGCTCACACAAAGCCTGCTCACAGGCGAATGATGCAACCGACGGGCATGAAAAAAATCACGCATGCGCATGAAGGTTCAAGGTTGGCTCATGCAAGCACACATGATTCAAATCCATATGGTTTTTGAAAAAAATAAAAAGGTCTGATACTTTTTGGACAGACCTCGTATGTCTCAAAAATCGAAAATGCATAACAAAACAAATGAGGAACAAATGGGAGGAAACTGGAGTCAACGTCTGTGACTGAACTGTAAGAAACCGCCTAAAGGAAATGGGATTTACATACAGAAAAGCTAAACAAAAGCCATCATTAACACCTAAACAGAAAAAAACAAGGTTACAATGGGCTAAGGAAAAGCAGTCGTGGACTGTGGATGACTGGATGAAAGTCATATTCAGTGATGAATCTCGAATCTGCATTGGGCAAGGTGATGATGCTGGAACTTTTGTTTGGTGCCGTTCCAATGAGATTTATAAAGATGACTGCCTGAAGAGAACATGTAAATTTCCACAGTCATTGATGATATGGGGCTGCATGTCAGGTAAAGGCACTGGGGAGATGGCTGTCATTACATCATCAATAAATGCACAAGTTTCCGTTGATATTTTGGACACTTTTCTTATCCCATCAATTGGAAGGATGTTTGGGGATGACGAAATCATTTCTCAAGATGATAATGCATCTTGCCATAGAGCAAAAACTGTGAAAAAAGGATGTTTGGGGATGATGAAATCATTTCTCAAGATGATAATGCATCTTGCCATAGAGCAAAAACTGTGAAAACATTCCTTGCAAAAAGACACATAGGGTCAATGTCATGGCCTGCAAATAGTCCGGATCTTAATCCAATTGAAAATCTTTGGTGGAAGTTGAAGAAAATGGTCCATGACAAGGCTCCAACCTGCAAAGCTGATCTGGCAACAGCAATCAGAGAAAGTTGGAGCCAGATTGATGAAGAGTACTGTTTGTCACTCATTAAGTCCATGCCTCAGAGACTGCAAGCTGTTATAAAAGCCAGAGGTGGTGCAACAAAATACTAGTGATGTGTTGGAGCGTTCTTTTGTTTTTCATGATTCCATAATTTTTTCCTCAGAATTGAGTGAGTCCATATTTTTTTCCCTCTGCTTGGTCTAAAAAAGTAACCGTTACTGACTGCCACAATTTTTTTTCCTGAATTTCTTACAGTGTTTCTTAAAGCCAGAAAGTTGCCATTTGAAATGACTTTAGTTTTGTGTCATGTCTGTGATCTGATTTTTTTCTACAAAATTAAACAACTGAATGAACATCCTCCGAGACCGGTGATTCCATAATTTTTGCCAGGGGTTGTACAAGTGGCACCAAAGTCGCAGCACCTCCCAAACTAGTAAAAAAAAAAAAAACGCAAACTATACCCCGAAAACACGGGCATCATGGTCTTTTGGAGTACTTATGGGGAAAACAAATATCACACATGTACATGTAAACAGATATTAGCCGTTCAGACTTGCATCTGAGTGGTTTTTGAGTTCCTGCGGCACGGCTCAGAAAGGATCACACGCAGACCAGCAAAGTGCTGAACATTCTTCAAACCATAAAAGATCCTGCAGACATCCACAGCAGATTTTTAATATGCCTTTTTGAAATCTTCATATGAAATGCTACACGCAGATCAGCAAACCCTCTGCAATAAACAACCACCTCAGCGTTCCTACATTTTGATAATCAAATTAATTGCTGTCCGTTCACGGTGGGTTTAAAGTGCTGAGGCAGCAGTCTTTCCCAACTGAAATATTGTGCCCCGTCTGGTGTCCACACCGGAATAACGTGCACCAGCCAAGGGGGCTTTTCACTTCACGTGCACCAGCAATCACCATTTGATTTAATACAAGCACAGTAATTGCGCATCTTGCACTTTTCTTTTTTCCAGGGTTAATGAAAGTCTGAGTCACACGTGAAGACGTTCGTCTGGCAGTGTTGGAGCGCTGCTATGCCCCCTCCTTCACCCGCCCATCAATCTCCTGCTGAATCTGATGCTTTGTTAGCGATATGATTTAAAATCCGTCATCCCGTCCTGTATTTTCTTTGCAGACCTCATGCACCATTCCTCAGGGTGTGACTGAAAAGAAACAACATTCATTACAGACCTATGCATTCATCTTCAAGGCCTGAATGTTGAAGCTGATAACAACCTGAAAGGCCACAGAGGTTCAGCCAAGGATGAAATCACAGCCTGTCACACCTTACAGGTATCACTTCAGTTACCGGGGTACTTCTCTTGTTTTTAGACCAAAAAAAAAAAAAAAAAAAATCTCATTCCTGAGCATTCTTCCCTTATGACATTGCTGAAGGAAGCTTCTGCCAGTCAGGATCTTTCTCTCCTTCCTCTTTCTCCTCAGTGTTGTTTGTACACATTTTTTCAAAGACTTCCCCTCCTGTGTGGATCATTGCTTGCCAGCTGGCTCGGTCCCTCTTGTGTTCTTTTCAGGTCTTCCAGTCGATGGAGCAACTCTTGAGTTTGTGCTTCAGGAGGTCCTTGTAGCGTTTCTTCTGCCCTCTGCTGGAATGTTTTCCATCACTCACCTGGGACTAGAAGATCTGCTTGGGAAGTTGACTGTCATTCCTCCTGAGGACATGACTCACCAACAGAAGCTGGTTCTTGACGATGACACACTCTACACCAGAGGTGGGCAATTAATTTTTACAAGGGGCCACATAGGGAACCTGAATTATGTCCGAAGGCCACACCATCAATAACTCAGCTGTCTCCCATTACAAATTTTACAAAAAAATTACCTATTTAATAGCTTTTATAGGTAATTTTTATTATTGTAATCATGTTAATATACCTAAATAAACCTCTCTAATGATTTGCAACACACAAGCTTGACATTTTTAATATATGTAATAATAACCACAGACCTCATGAGGGCCGGACAGAGACATGCAAAGGGCCGCATGTGGCCCTCGGGCCGCAGTTTGCCCAGGTCTGCTCTACACTCTGCAGCTTGGCTTCAGCCAAGACACTGATGCTGCTACAGTAGTCTTTTCACCTGATGCGGAGAAGGATACTCCTCGGGCAGCATTGGTGGAATCACTCCAGGATCTTCAGGAGGTGGAGGGTCCAGATATTAGATCCGTACAGCTGGGTTGGCATGACAACAGCTTTGTAGATGAGGACTTTTGTCTCGTGTCAAAGGCCTTAGCTGTTGAAAGCACCGGTGTGGGTTACTTCAAAGAAGTGACAACGGACTGGTTGTTTGCCTGGATGGTTGCCATCCAGAACGGTGCTATCCAGGACGGACATCAGTTCCTGCTCCCAGATGTGACTTGAATTACTCATATTGCACAGTCATCTATGAACCACCATAGGGGGCGCACTATTATTATTGCCTTATTTTGCAGTGTTAGCCGTACTTTCATCTGGCTGTGTTGTAACCACCGCAGTGTCCAGAAAGCACATAATATCTACCCTAGGCTGCTGATGTACGTTTATTTCACATTTCACAACTTTTCTGTTTGGCGCGGACAATCTGATGAGCTGTCCTGTCATACCAGCAATAAGATACCTAGAGTTGCTCACTGCTGTTTCTTCCTAAATAAGCAAGTCCTACATCGCCCCCGAGGCCCAGTGGTTCCGGTGCTTATCCCCCAGATTCTATTTCTTCCTGGCTGATTTAGCTTTTCTCACAGTATAAAGCAGCGTACTAGTAAAGACACTAATGCCACCGCAAGTCAGGGGTCTTCTCCAAGACGCTGTCAACAACAGCTTTGAGGTTCGCCTTCTTTTTATAGCAACCACTCCAGAAGTGTCCGGCCATGTGCTCCCACTGAACACTTTGAAAAGACAAAAATAAGAAGGCACACAAGCTGCCAGCGAGTTTGCCTAACAAGATCATCTAACCTGAACCTGAAAGGGGGCACCGGTGCTAAAAGGATGCACCAGTTCAAGGCCAAATATGTTGAAAACAAACAGCACGAGGCTTTGTTGATTTTGTCTCGTAGGTGCCTATGGAAGACCTGAGTTCTTCTCCTGCAGTAATTCTCTGTGTGGAGACACTAAACGTCTTGTGACAATAAGCACAGATGTTACCCGTGCATGGAACGTTACATGCACGTCGCCTTATATGGAGAAAAATGTGTCGAGAGAAGACATGAAACATTGGTGTTTCTTGACCGGTGTGCTCGCACTTGAGAATTAACGATGACGGGCACTCACACGCAGGCCCCGCGGAGAGGAGGACAAGTCCAAGTTTCTCACTCGATGAAGGTTACCGTCACCCGGAATCCTTTTTCCACTACAGCTAGAATGCATTTCCTGACGCCGACGGAGCCAATCAGCTGACTTCCATAAGAGATCGTTTCATCTTGTGGTCATTATGTCACCGTTTCATGATGTTCCTGCACACTTGAACTTAAAATTAGACCAACGATATCTTGTAGTGCCTTGAAGCGCCAGCTCTGCAGCCTGGAGGGAGGGCAAAGCACTACGTCTCACTTCTGTCGCCGATGAACAACTCTGATAGTCCTGGCAGCTCAAAGCCATAACTCACACTTTATGTCACAAATGGAAAGACTGAAGAAGTTAAGCCGTCAGATATTTTCCAAGCAGAAGAAAATTGTCAGCCCCACTCGATCTGATCTATATCGTTCTGGTGAAGTCGAGGTAAAAACACAGTGTTCCCTGCGGCTGTGGATTTTTCTCCCATAAAAAAATGCGAACCACAAACAATGATGTACACGTGTAGCGTCTCAAACTTTGATCCACCACTAGAGTTTCTGATCCCCAAAAAAACAAACCCAGCGCTGGCTCCTGTGCAGCCGGTGAAACAGGCAGGAGGGCTGGAAGGTGTGACAGAACGCAAACCATCGTTCTCCAAACATACAGCACACATTCTTGGGACACTTTTGTTTGGTTCCTCTGCTTGATCGAGACTACGGTTTGCATAATGTTCCAAGAAAGTATCCAGCAAACCCCAAAGTGCCCCCCCATCCAAACCCTCAATCAAGATCAGTTTCACCCCCCAAATCATCACAGTAACTTGATAAGTACTGTAGAATCCCCACAGACACAAAACAATCTGATTCACCAGATCCAAATTTATTATCCATGTATGAACCAAGGCAGCTACACCAGCTACCTAAAAAGGAATTCAAGTCACTAAACTAGCCCACCTAACAAGCTAATTCTGATAATTAAACTACAACAGGCATTGACGACAAGTTGGCCAACATTACTCCTCCTAATAAAATAACAGACTTAACCTACACTGGCAGATAAATGGCACGTTCCATTTATCTCGTCAGTCAGAGTAACTGGGAATGAATGTTCCAGTTACCACACAACTCCTCCAAGATTTTGGTGTATAAAGAGCTAAAAAAAATATCCGTCCCTCCAAAGAGACCTCATGGAAGAGAACAGACAGTGCAGAAGTTACATTCATGTTTTCATTTACTGCTCGGTTTGTAGCATGGTGTAACCAGTTACTGTTGTTAGATCCACCAGGTCAGCTAATATTGGCGCCACTATTTGATAAACAACACATTACACAGTATTTCACAGATACAAAGACCATAACAACATGTTAAGAGACAGCAGTAGGGCAGTACTGTGTGCGTGGCTTCCTAAACTGGACACAAAAAAGGTACAAGTTATAAAAAAAAAAAAAAAACAGTAAAAACTACAACATTCATGAGTGTTGATGCTAGAAACAGTCATCTTGGATTGTAAACTCAGCGTATGTGGGGTTCAAAGGAGTTGACAAGTTAGAATTATGACTTTAGGAAGTGCTCCTGGGAGACGTAACTGGGACATTGTGACCTCAGAGTACAACTGGAATGCACCAAAAGCAACCAGGCCAAGCAAGAGTTTAATTTACACCAATGGTGCGATGATGTTAATTAACCTCCATTTTAGTCACTTACATTTGAATTGAAATACAGTGGTCCCTCGTTTATCGCGGGAGTTACGTTCTAAAAATAGCCCACGATAGGCGAAATCCGCGAAGTGGCCAGCGTTATTTTTTACAATTATTATAGACGTTTTAAAGCTCTAAAACCCCTCACTACACACTTTATACACTTTTCTCAATCAGGCATGAACATTTTCTCACTTTTCTCTCGTGTGTAAACACTCTCAAAGTTCAAACCTGAGTAGAAAAATAAGACCAACCTGTTTTCAGGCCCAAACATTTGAGAAATAAAAATAGAATGTTTTCCTATAAATAATTATGATGGCTTTTAGAACTAACGAATTTAATTTTAACGATCAACGTACGAGGTTGGACACATAAGAAATTATTAATAGTGACTGACTAGTATTTCACAGTTCCTCTGATCGCGCCTCTTCGACCTAGCGCCGCTGCGCTGTCACGTCTTTTTCCACTGACTCACACCTGGCTGCAGGTGTCTTTTTCCGAGTGTAGAACACAGTTATGGGTAGTTGTTGGCGCTCTTGCTTGATGAGGCCGCGGAACACAATGCACTGTAAAAAAAAAAGCATGCAAATTTGGACTAAAAAAAATCTGTGAAACAGCGAGGCCGCAAAAGGTGAACCGCGTTATAGCGAGGGACCACTGTAATCAAAACCGTTAGTTAATATGAAGAAATGTTCTATTTTAGTGATCCATCCAATAATATACGATACAGTTTGCTCTTGCATGTCAACAGAAACTGTGCTATGTAGACTCCATCTTTTAAGAGCCAATATTTTTAAAGTTCGGGCAGGTTTACATTAGGGTGTGATTCAAGCCGACTCTGATTTCAACGAAAGTTGTCTCAGAGATGGAACCTGCCAAGAAACGAACTTTCCCAAAATTTCTCGACCGAAAACCAAATGGTGACCTTGTCAAGGGCCATCAAAGGTCAAGGCAAAAATATGCAAAAACTGATATTTCATTAAATTCCCATCTTTCAAGTGCCATCAAGTCCCCAAGCTAGTTTAACTGTCAAA
This sequence comes from Thalassophryne amazonica, assembly GCF_902500255.1. Taxonomy (NCBI): domain Eukaryota; kingdom Metazoa; phylum Chordata; class Actinopteri; order Batrachoidiformes; family Batrachoididae; genus Thalassophryne; species Thalassophryne amazonica. Next base: position 54,837,870 of record NC_047121.1, on the reverse strand, counting down.
TGACATAGGGAGGCAAACTCTTTCATCTTATATACATATTTGGTTGGGGAATCGATGGAGCTAAATATAGGGGGTGCTCAAAGTCTGGTCATTTTGTTCATTTGGTCATTTTTTGTTTGGTTCACGTAATAAAGCTTTTAGTGAAGCAAGTGGCTGGGAGGACCATTAAAGAGGTGATTTTTTTGAGTCTTGCGGGAGGTTTTGTAAGTACACACCTACAGCTGTACTATGTTTTTTTTTGGTTTAGTCTGACAGAGTAGCACCCTGAAGATTCTGGAAGAAACCTGAACATAAAGTTGCTCAACTCAAGTTTGTTAGGGGCAAAATCATGTATTCTGATCGTCTGTCTTAAGTTGTTTTATGCTGTCCGTTGTCATGGCGGTGCCCTCATGCACTCTGCTGATAGGACATCAACCGTTGCCAGACTACATTTCCTCCAGATTAAATGTGTACAGCAAGGCTGGCAGACAGATCAGTGACCAAGACAGTGAGCCTTGAAGTCAAACATTAGCCTGAATCTTTTTTTTTTTATTTTTTTTTTTTTATGGCTACAGTTCTGCTCCGTGCTACGCTTCAGATGCAGGTTTCCATGACAGACGGCCCACCGTGCCAAAAGGCATGCCGGGCACTTCCTCCAGCCCTCTGGCTCTGTTTGCTTTGGGCAGAATCTTCAGGGGTCCTGGGCCCCTTTTGTTACGACTGGATGCAGCTCGAGAGCCCTTCCACCCTCAGAACATGGCCAAATAACAGGAGGGAGTGGAGGTGAATCCCGCCCCATCAAAATAAAAGGCTGATGCTCCCCATCCACAAGTTCAACATCTCCAACATCACTGTGTCTGATGGAGATGAGACGATACATGTGAATCATGATATGATACACGGGCACCGATACAAAGCCTATCATGATACTTGACAAACCTGATTCCACAGGCCTTGCAATTTGATATTACGATATGATTTGTTTGTTTTTGTAGAACCATGGAAAAAAGTTTTATATATAGTATATAAAATTAAATTATAAAATTAAATGTTATTGATCCCCAGTGTGGGATCAATAGGAACTTATCTCTGACTGTACGTCAGAAATACTTGGTCAAAGCATTTCTGTCTCTTTTTTGGTTCACTGGAAAATTCCGTTTGCATCTGCCTCAGAAAGCTGTGCACTAGATAATCTGCATTCTGGGAGGTTCAGGTCCAAAAATGATACAGGAAGGTGAGATCTTTCTGTGATTGGGGTTAGAATAAGAAGTCTGATGTAGGACTTCAGGGACCCATTGGTGCCCAGATTCTGTAGCATTAAGTGGATTAGAGTCTATGACAGGATGCCAGTCCAATGCAGGTTACTTCCCCAGGGAAGGCTGGTACCCATTAAAAGCTGGGTGGACTGGGACCATGAAGATGAAGCATTTTGTCCAAGGGTACACGGACAAGTAGCATGACTGGAAATCAAACCAAGGAAGCCCAATTCCATCTAGATTGAGATAAGGTTTAATTTCTCTGAAGTGGATGAAAAGTTTATAAATTTGAACAATACTTCCAGTTTGGGCAACAGCTTTGCACACTTCTGGGCGTCTTGCGCAGTAGTGACATCCAATCCGGTAGGAGCTCAAGTCCAGAAGTGTCCACATTCTCAAACTGTGCAGAATAAATGGATGGTTTTCTGCAACTCCAGCTTCTTAGATATGATGATTTATGACTTTTGTTAAATACGGCCATAAAGTGACTAATTTGGGCAGGTGGTCCAGTGAGAAATTTAAACGTTCGCATTTGTTGTCATTTTCTGACATTTTATAGCATAAACCTGGGTGATGTTGATTAGTTCTACAATTAAACTTTTGTGTTCCCATTTTTCCTTCACACTGTCCAATATATATGATGATGCCTTCAAACCTTTATATCAAAATATATTTTTAGTATTTTGACTATTGAATGTGTTATTTTTTCATTGATTTAAAATATAAAGGGGATAGTACTCACACTGAACCAAAAATCTGCATTTTTGCGCCATAATTTTTTTATTGTTCTTTTTCTTTTATTATTATTTTTTTTCACTTCAGCAACACTAAGGAAAAACAGCTTTAATGTGAAGATTGAAAAGATAATGAACAATAAAAACTTCTTTTCCCACACTTATTCAAAATAAGTGTAAATAAAACATTTTATACGCAACCGGTGAGTCATGAAATCCTAAAAACCTCCCGGTTCGTTTTAAAACTTTTACTCAACTACTCGTTTGAAGGGCGGAAAAGGCGCGCGCGCGCACCTGAAAAGAAAAGCAAAGTAACTTGACGACTTACCGGCAAACGTTTCCTCACAAAAGCACAAACGTCCGTCCAGGAAGCGGAGACATAAAACGGACTTATTTCGATTTTCTCCTCCGTCTGCTCCTCACAAAGTGGGAGCCGCAGGAGGAGCGCCGACAGACTGTGGCTCCTCCTCCCAGACAACGTGCGCCCAAGCTCCTCCCCTGAGAGGGGAGGGGGAGGAGGAGGCGAGCCGCTGGTGTGTTCAAGACGACGGAAAACTCGGAAAATCCTTGTGCTTTAATATATTGTAGTAATACACGAGTTATTACAGCTGCTAGCTGAAGACAAGAAGAAGTAAAATGTCTCAAACAAGTGCATATTTGTAGTTATAGTCTGGATTCATTAACCATATCAATTATTGCAAAAACTGCAACAGTAGCAACTCAATTCCCTGAAGAATGCAAACATATCACATACAAAACTAAATTATTTACTCAAAGTAATTTGCAGGGGCGGTGGCCAAGTGGATAGTGCATTTGGTTTCAAACCCCACCCCTGACACATTTCTCCATGTAATGTGGAGTTGCGTCAGGAAGGGCATCCAGCGTAAAACTTGTGCCAAATCAACATACTGATACACCTTTGATCTGCTGTCAAAGGGCAACCCCAAGTGAAAACAAGGGAGCAGCCAAAGGGTCTTAATATTTAATCAAAGCAATTTAACAGCATTTGTAATATTACTGTCTTAATAGCCATGACTGAGATGACCACCGTTGTAGTTTTATGATGCCAGATCAGTTAAAATCAGAGAAAAATTCTGAGAAAAAAAAAATCCAACTTGACCTTACGTTACCATTATTTTGTTTGAGTTGGATTAAGTAATTTTCTACTTACTGATATGTCATGAACGCATCATTAATCCAAAGAGTCAGAGAAACCCTGGTCCCTAGACCCTCAGGGGGTCCCCTCATCTGGATACTAGGCCTTCTGCTAATAAACAACAGTTGCCAAAAATCAGTCTTTCAATATTTCAAAATGTAAAATTTAAAATAGGACATCACCTCATCATATCTTATTTTTCACAGACTTAGGTATGTAAAATGTAGTAAGTGAATCCAAATATAAATAAGTTTCTCAGCCCCATTTTGTTAACACGACAACTCAAAAATAATACAACTTCATCTTGTCTGTCTCCAAATTAAAATTCCACATAATGGGAGCTGGACTTCCAAGTTGGACGATCGTGAAATTACAGTTTTAGGCAGATTCACGCAAAAATGGCGGAACCAAGAAATGTTTATGACTTTTTTTCTATACTGCTGAATAGGGTATTTTCCAAAGTGCGACTGTGGAGTCGCACCATGCAGTGGAATGTCTGGAATCTGGAATGTCAATCATCTGGCATCGCCGGCTCGAGGTCACATGGCGGTTGATGTGTGTTCTTTGTGTGTGGTGAATATGACTCTGATAGAAGATGACCAAAAGTTTCTTCAAGAACACTTGAGGTCTCTCTGAGGTCCGGGGAGATGCTTTCTCACCTCTCCTGGTATAAAAAAAACCCTCTATGTGCATGACTACTCAGTTTTTCAAATATGGGGCACCAAAAAAGAAAACAGGTGTGCATGCACGCAAACACCCACAGTTTAATTTCTTATTTTCTTTATTTTCTCCAGTTTATTTGACACGTGCACTTCTGAATTTGACAATCTCTGAGTGGACAAAACCTCACACCCACCTGGGATTAAAGGGGTAGCTTGGACCCGGGGCTGGGAACCAGAACTTTAGGTGTCAGATGTAATAAATTCCCATTGCGTACGCACTTTCCCTTTGGCAGAAATATGTGTTTTAAGCAGCCTTTGATAGCGACAGTGAGCTCAGGCATCTATCAGGTATTTCTTACCCACGAGATGGAGCATCTCTCGAGTTAGAAATACTTCCGGCTGCTTGGTGAGTGGATCCGTGGCCTCGCTGTGATGTTTGTTTCCCCTGACCTGAAACCTGTCCTGCCCCGAGGTAGCTGCTTTTAAAAAATGTAAACAAGCATATTTTGCATATTTGGCCTGTCACATGGCCCCGGTGCACTGATGATAAGCAGCGAGAGGGGAAACAGGTTTTGTTTTTTTGTAATCACATTGCCAGTGGCACAAATGGTCATTGTGATTCACAGATCTAATTTAACTTTGAGTGTGTGTGCATGTGTTCAATTCAATCAGCACATCCAAATGCCTCCGGTGGCTGATCGTCAGTCGCGATGGCCAGAATCGTGTTGTGTTGGGTAATGCGGCTCGTCTACCCTCTTTCCAGCGGCGTCCCAGTGAAGATTCCTATCTGTCTGCTGACCTTTGTGACAGTCTGTCCACACAAAGCACCGCTCGCTTTAGCCACAAGGCATTCAGGTGGTTCCCGAATCAACATAACATAGAATTATACTTCAGGCAGACAAGATCGAGACCGAGACAAACGGAACCACTAGAAACGGTTGTGGTTTTTGAGGAAATACAGTTTTGAAGTCATCTAATCTTCTGAAAATCGCTTTGACTGTTACACAATAACAAAGTAGTACAAGAGGAAGGTCTTTATAGTCATTCTGCATAATGCATTTAACCCATCTCAGGAGCAGCCACAGTCCAACACCCGGGGACCAACTCCAGATCTACAGACGCTGCCTCGGTCATGACCAGAAAAAGGAGGAGAGCAGCATTTGCATATTTTTGATGCTGGCAGGAAAACTGAGGCCCCAGAGGACAGCAGGGCAGGTATATGAAACAGCTGTACGTTTAATAGTCAAAGGACAAAATCTTCACATTGTTTGACAAGAAAGTTGTCCATAAGACTGAGGGACACAACTGTAATTGATTTTGGCTGTCAGCCCGTCTCATTTTTGCCAAAAGTTAACTTCTCAAATGAATAAACAGTTAAAACCTTGCTGCACATGTGAGCAGTTTTTGTTGCCATCTAGTGGGTGATGTGAGCATTTTAGGACTTCTGGTACAATTCCTACACTCAAAAATATAAACGCAACACTTTTGGTTTTGCTCCCATTTTGTATGAGATGAACTCAAAGATCTAAAACTTTGTCCACATACACAATATCACCATTTCCCTCAAATATTGTTCACAAACCAGTCTAAATCTGTGATAGTGAGCACTTCTCCTTTGCTGAGATAATCCATCCCACCTCACAGGTGTGCTATATCAAGATGCTGATTAGACACCATGATTAGTGCACAGGTGTGCCTTAGACTACCCACAATAAAAGTCCACTCTGAAAGGTGCAGTTTTGTTTTATTGGGGGGGGGATACCAGTCAAGTATCTGGTGTGACCACCATCTGCCTCATGCAGTGCAACACATCTCCTTCGCATCATCCGTGAAGAGAACACCTCTCCAACGTGCCAAACGCCAGCGAATGTGAGCATTTGCCCACTCAAGTCGGTTACAACGACGAACTGTAGTCAGGTCGAGACCCCGATGAGGACGACGAGCATGCAGATGAGCTTCCATGAGATGGTTTCTGACAGTTTGTGCAGAAATTCTTTGGTTATGCAAACCGATTATTTCAGCAGCTGTCCGAGTGGCTGGTCTCAGACAATCTTGGAGGTGAACATGCTGGATGTGGAGGTCCTGGGCTGGTGTGGTTACACGTGGTCTGCAGTTGTGAGGCTGGTTGGATGTACTGCCAAATTCTCTGAAACACCTTTGGAGACGGCTTATGGTAGAGACATGAACATTCAATACACGAGCAACAGCTCTGGTTGAAATTCCTGCTGTCAGCATGCCAATTGCACGCTCCCTCAAATCTTGCGACATCTGTGGCATTGTGCTGTGTGATAAAACTGCACCTTTCAGAGTGGCCTTTTATTGTGGGCAGTCTAAGGCACACCTGTGCACTAATCATGGTGTCTAATCAGCATCTTGGTATGGCACACCTGTGAGGTGGGATGGATTATCTCAGCAAAGGAGAAGTGCTCACTATCACAGATTTAGACTGGTTTGTGAACAATATTTGAGGGAAATGGTGATACTGTGTATGTGGAAAAAGTTTTAGATCTTTGAGTTCATCTCATACAAAATGGGAGCAAAACCAAAAGTGTTGCGTTTATATTTTTGCTGAGTGTACTTGAAACCCAAAAATTCAGTTTATAAAAGGCATTTAGGAATATCTTTTTTAGCATACAGAGCTGTGCCCTCCAGGTATTAATGTATAAAAAGTTTGAGTTTGAGAGGTTTAGGATTCTTGAGTTTTAGGATACAAAGTTTTGCCAGATGGATGTACGGAAGGATGGAATTTCTCCTGACAAGCACAACGTACAATTGTGAATTTAAAAAATAAATAAATTAGGTTTTTTGCCTAGCTTTATTTTTTTTTTAAATCAGCAACTGTGGTTGGAAAAGATATGGCGTGTAAAAAGACCCCCCCCCCCCCCCCCCCCCCCCCAAAAAATGACACTTTATTTGTGCCTGTAGGACATATAATGACAGAGCATTTTGAAGATTTGCGAAATGTCTTGGCAGCCATCTTGGATTTTGTTATTTATTATCCTCAAGGGGAAAACTGAGCACGACATGATATCTAAATTAACTTAGTTCAGTTTGGTCCAGTTCACATTTACTACTAATAGAAAGGTGATTTTGGACGATACAAAGTGTCTTGTCCAATGATGCAAGTAGTGTGACCCGAAAAATCGAACCCAGGTCTACATGTTGTCTATCTAGTCCTATACTACATTGGTACTGAGGCCCAGTGGTACCAGCGCTCATCTCTGGATTCTGTAAACAGTAAATTATGAAGAGTGAAATCAGCTCTACCATCTTGTCAACTCAAGTTTGTCAATTCCAATAAGAGTCATTTCCAGCATGAAAGAGTGGATTTTACACTCAGACAGAATTGATTTAGCACTGTGATAGAGTATATTTAACTCTGTTTGGACTGGGACCTCATGTTATCCTGGCAGAGTATATTTTACTCAGCAAAATTTAGAGTGTGATATGAAGTAGTTGAGAGTCTCCAACCTGCCCTGGACTTGAGATCAATCCTTCACAGGTTACTTCCCCAGACAAAGATTAATACCCACTTTTCAGCTGGGTGGACTGGGACAGTGCAGATGAAGTATCTTTGCATGACCAGAAGCTTAACTCATGACTACATGTGGTTTAACCAGTACAGTTTCCACCCCAAGACGTTCACAGTGAACACATCCATGAAGGAACTTTACCATAAAGTTCCCATTTTGAAAGCCAGCATTAAGGCTTTGCACAGTCCATTAGACAGCCTGTCTGTCTGTCTGTGTGTCTCACACCATGCCTGAAAAGCCCCCATGCATCTTGTTTTTGAGACTGACCACACACAAACATGGGGCGAGACAGCCCGTCTGAGGGTACTGGCATTGTTCTATTCTTTGTGGTCCATCTTTCACTGTTGTTGCTGACTCATCTCCAATTGCTGAGGAAATACCAGTAAAGATCAAATGAACCCAGCACACAACTGACCACTTAACACACGACAACAGCAAAGTTGTCGATGTGTCGGTCACACAGTTCGGCGCTCTGCTGTGCGCGCTCCCTCTCTTCCCACTGTTCAAAGCGGGTACACTGAGGATTCCTCGTGGACATTCCCTGTGTGCCATTTGTCTGCATCCTATTAAAGGTTATTGGCTCCAGCAGACATCCTGTTACCCATCAGCCCCCTCTGCCTCACTGTACATCACAACAACTGGGTTACTTGAAGCAGAACAAATCGAGGAGCTGAGACGGTTTAAATACCCATGTGGCCTGTTTTTTTTTGCTTAAAAATGCAAAAACCGGCGAGCTCAGCTGACACTTCTTGTTTTCTGCTGACACCTTCAGCATCGACTCTTCCTTTCTTCACCTCAAATGAAGCTTCTCGACGCCTCCCTGTCCAGCCATCCTTGACTGTCACCATTGTCCCGCTTTCCCGGCCAGCGTAATGGGGTCAGGATGGTAATTCTGTGCACACATTACACTGTATGCAGGAGAAGGGGGAGGTGCTGGCAGCGGCGGTTGCCCTGCTAAGTGAATTTCTCACCTCTCCCGGTGTTGTCTATTGTACAGCGTGAACCAGCCATCATTACCGCTATACTACTGCGGTGCTGAGCTGTGAGGACAGGCCTGCTCCATGTCCACACACAATTACCAGACTCGTTTGTCATTTTCCATTTAATGGCTCCATGCGTCGGGGAGATTATCGTCCCATACAGCTGCTTGAAGAGCCGGCTGCTCTGCAGCTGTCTGGTCCAGAAGATAGTTTCACATGTGGTTCAGGAACACAATGAGGATTCTGTGAGCCCAAGAAAACGTGATAACCAAGTCTACTGATGCCACACTCTGGCTCGTTTCACTTGCAATCACAAAGAGGAGAAAACTAGCACAACAGACAAAGGAAATTTGTACCACGCAGTGGCGGGTGAAAAAAGCCAGGCCATTATGGAAAGGCTTTTAATTGAACACTACAGATCTGATCCAAGCGATTGGACGCCGACTCCTGGGGCCGTATCTAATTAGAAATCAATGACAACTAGTGAACTGATTGTCGCAGCAGCCAACATCTCACGCCGCTGTTATCTGCGTGTTTAAAGGACAGACAGAACACTTGAAGTCCCGAGTTTCCTCCTCAATTATGTGATTTCAGCCTGCTTGTGTAAAAGTACAAAACCATTATGTGTTAAAGTGTCAAACAATGGCAGATTGAATAAACTGATTAGAAACGGATTGAAATAATTTCTCCCATAGCAAATATCGCTTAATCCATTGTCTCCAGTGGATTTGGGGCTCTGATGGCTGGATGATGTTACACTTCCACGGGCAACACAAAGAGCAGCATTCAGCAGAACAATTTTCACGGTTTAAAGATGCGCTGGGGGAAGCCGGATTTGAGCGGGATTCACTGAGGCCTGAACTCAAGTGTGTCTAGATTCCAGCTCACTCGGGAATCATGATGTCATTTTTCCTCACTATGTCCATGCAGTGACAGCGTCCTCTCCACTGTACCTGTGTTCAGTGCGGCAGAAACGGCGAGGAGAGCAAACAACCTTCTTTCTCTATGATGCGTTCTCGCCAAGAGAATCCTGAAGCATTGGACAATCACAGGATATGAACGCAGGAGAATCATAGAAGTAACAAATAGAGAACAAAATGGACAACAAACCACCAGGAAAGCTCTCCTTCTGATGTCCACTCAAAATTTTTAGCATAGAAAAAACTTTCCGATGGACTTGCCAGACATCAGCTGACAAGGAATGCATTTAATGAACAGATATCAAAACTTTGTATATGTTACTCGTGCTTTTCCTCAATTATGTCCATCAGCGGAAAGAGGAGGCAAAAGGATTAGCATCTGTGGACATCAAAACCCAAAACAAAAGTGTCGGACTATGATAGAATTTTGAAGGGAGATGCTCCAAGGAAATGTCATAGACCCCGACTGATATGGATTTGTTGGGGCAGGTACCAGTACTGGTAGAAAATCAGACAAGGACATCAAGAAACTTTACTCAAGTACTTTGTTTCTGTAATTTGCATCTGTAATGCCACTGATGTAAGTAAAATTCTAAATCTCTGACTGTCATCCTCTGTTGGTTGGTGGAGGCAATTAACTGGATGGAAGATCTCCAGGGGGACCTTCAGGTTGTAACATCATTATCACCATGTTATTATTTTGTAGTGAATATTATACAACACTGTGCAGTCGTATAAATAACTCCAGCCGGGTGATAGAGCAGATAGACGCTTGACAGCGCAGCCAGCACCTGCTTGATGAACCTGCACTGAATTTGGACTCCACACGCAGGACGTGATGGATCTGTTCCCCAACATCTTGCATCTTCCTGCCTGTCCACCACACAGACACGTCATTACTGAGAGGGAACTGAGCGCAGAAGGATGGACGTGTCTGAGCCGGTTGATTATTTGAGTTTGGGTTGAAGATGATATCAGACGGTCTGACACAGAAGAGCTGAATTAGTTTTTTGTGTCCCGGCACAGAGAGAAAAGATGGACAGCCAAAAAGCAAAGACAGGAGCGTGACAGTAAAGTCTGTGAGTGAATCTGGAGGTGGGTAAAAAGAAAATCATGGACTTTATGAATCAAAGAAGTTGTTTAATTCAAAATCTTGTTGTCAACGGGACCCTCAGAAAATAGATTACAGAAAATGGATTACAAGCAAGCAAGAAAAAAAAATAGAAAACCACAAAAAGTTCATACTTGACACTGGTTGACAGGAAACATCGCAAACAGTAATAACCCTTTATAACCGAAATGATGCACCCAAAAATAAAGACTTATTACTCTGCTCCTGAGTAACTGTTGGGAGTCCATCTGGATCGGGGTAAACTCTGTGAGCTCTCCTTCCTCAGTGACTGATTTAGCATCAATACCATCACGGCAAGGCTTTGAACTAGTTTGTGTAACAAAAACGAAAACCAGAAAGTTTTGGTATTTTACTAGGAACGAAAACGAAACCAGAAGCTTTTTTTTTTTTTTCTGTTCCGGAACAGAACTGTTTATTTAAAATAATGCCAACTGGTTAATACCATTATTTTTTTCCATTCTTGATGCATCAAATGCATTTCAGCAGTGATGATTTTCATTAAGCAGCATTCGTGCTGCTGCTCTTTATTTTGTAATTATTTTTAGTGCCTGCTTACTATTACATTCACATGTGTTATGTCCAAGTCTTGGAAATATGCTGTCATGGAGGAGGAGCTCAAAAAGGTCAGGAATATGATGGTCCCACAGCTGAAAAAAGTGTCTCCCTGTAAGAGGCGTTCCCGGCGTGCCCTACAGTGGAAAACTACACTGGGAGCCGGAGAGTCTCGCAGGCAAAGTCCCACAAGTTTATCCAATTTTGGAGAAGTGTGACCACAAAAAGACTGAGAGAAAGGGACGGCGTGTGATGACGATGGACCGCTGTGTTCGCGATCTCAACAGGAGAGCTGTGACGTGGACATGGGAAATGAAATGGCTACCAAACATTCATGTTAGCAACATGTACACTGAGCGGCTCATTAACTGTGGGTGGACAAATGAAAGGATCAAGCAACACAAACATGACGGTGGCTATCGGATGTTTACTGAACATCATGTGGAACTAATAGAATTTGGAAGTATCAGAAAGAGATAATGATTTGGAGAATTGGAGTCATTGCTTGGGGTCACCACATCTACTCTGGAAGAAATCGGCATTGGGATTTGGCACGAGTTTCCCTCTGGATGCTCTTCCTGAGTGTGCAGCTCCTGGTGTTTCCAGCCAAGTAACAATCAGAACCTCCCCTGCTTACCATCTGAGATCTGACAGGATCAGGTGTCCACAGAGCGGCATGGCTACACCACAAGGTACATTTGAATAAATAGGTAAAATACAACTGCGTCAGAGAACCTAATAGGACTCTGCCTGATTAGTTTCATATTTGCATTCAATCGTCTCTTGTGTGAAATATGAAACGTGTTTTAAGCTTTCATAAAATCCCTGAAGCGACAGTGAAAATCCATGAAAAGGAACTCATCCTTCGAAGCCACTGTGCTTTATCTGCACAGACGTTCTTGCACTTACGGTTCCTCTCTACCACCGACAGGCAGCGATGGCCACCTACGTTCGCTGTCTGAGCATTTTCTCTCCGGCTATTACTGTGAGCAGTTCCTCTCTCACTGACAAGAAAACGGCTTGTCCCAAAAACCGTCTTCGTCTTCCCATCAGCCCGGGTCCATTTTGGCAGATGATGGCACCGCACCACGTCCACACCTGGAGCGGAGGGTAATGACTGATGACAGACAACTCCACAGTTTGGTCAGACAGACGTCAGACTCCGGACTAAAGAGGAATACCAGGAAAAGTGGATGTTGGACATATTGAATCTTTCTTAAAAAAAAAAATCCACATACATGTTGTGACAGTTTAAACTGCCTGAAGTGGCTTCAGTGTGAGTGTGGGAAGAGGACAAAGACTGAACTCTGAGCTCACAATTTAAAAAAAGAGAGCCTAATGTGAGTAACTCAAACATACAGAAAAACTACCAAAGACCCATGGAGTCAAAAGTAGCAGCAGCTGATTTCAGTGAGAGAAACCCGATAATTCACTTGGAACGCAACGTGATTTGAATCAGGCTGGTCTGAGTCTAAATTCAATATAAACCACAGACAACCTCAAAACAAGACAAACAATCTCCTCTCAGCACAAATCAGGAGTATCTATCCATCCATCCATGACCGGATTGTGATGGTGGCACGTCAATGAAGGTAATCCTTTTCTCTGTCCATGTCCTCGGGCTCCACCTGAAGGATCCCCATGATGCTTCCAAGTACTACTGGATATACATACATAAGGCCCCCAGCAGGTCCTGGGTCTTCCCTGAGGTCTCCTACCAGGGAGATGTCCCAGAGACACTCCAGAGACCTGACTCACTACTCGGAACTCCCTTCAAATGTCAGAGCTCTTTCATGCTGGATTCATGCTCAAAGTGTAAATTGTACAAAGACAATTGGGGAGGCATTACCTCATATTAGTAAGTTATCCTGTGTGTCAGAGAAGCGGTAAGCACGGTACTATTTTCACCACAGTGTCTCTGTGTGCATGTCTGTGGACAAGATAAATAAAAAACAGATGGGCAGATTTCCTTCAATCTTGATGGAAATATTGCTTGGATGTATTAAGATTTTGGAGTAGTTTGGTCAAAGAACAAGGAAAACATGGTCTGAAAAACACCTTTTTGTTGTATATCTCAACAACCAAGGGGCCTAGATGGACAATCTACAACATATACTAATATAAGCAACAGGTTCAGTGTCATGTCCCACAGGAGCATCTACTCAAGGTTCTTGAAGTGGACCAATATGTCCACCTAGTGGACAACTACCATTCATACAGGTACAATAGAATTTTGCCAAGAGGTCAAGTATATTTTAATTTTAATGTCAAAATGTGTGCCTGGTACAAAATAAATATGTACAAGATGGCAGGTTTGATATTGTAATATTTATATGACTGCTGCAATAGGCTCCAGCCCCCCCCCCCCCCCCCCCCCGACCCTTAATTGGAGTAAGTGGGTATAGAAAATGGATGTACAGATACAGGAAGAAGGGTATATGAAAGATGTGAATCCTGCCCCTCCCTCTACTGTAGGTTTTACCACTTTTTTTTTTGGGGGGGGGGGGGGGGGGTGCAAGTCTTGTTGTGACGAACCTCCTTCCCAGTAATTGCAATTCAAAACATGTTCTTGGTAAAAAAATAAAAAATAAACAAAACAAAAACAGTCATACCGATGGTTATAGTGGCATCGCTGATGTGCACATAGTAATTATGAAATGTTATTAACTATATTTTTACTTAAAATAAGTTTTTAGCTTTTTTGCAATCAAAAGACATACATGACACTAACTTCAAATGGTTGCATTTTACCAGCCTATTTTTTAGTATATAAACTTAAAATCTGAGGAATTCAGTTTCATCAACTGTTGAGTTACATCATCTTATTTGAGTTTGTAATACAGACTGAGAATAACTGCACTTGAAACTGTTGAAATGTTTTGTCCAGTCTGATATGACAACAGCACTCACTGGTTGGGAGAATCTCTGGAACATTATGCAGTTTATTCCTATTTTTAGACCAGAAAACAAAGTCTCTCCACACTAAAACTGTTAATCACAATCTGTAATTGCAATGGAGCTGTCAGAGAGTTATTGCCACCAACTACCAGGACTGGAACACTATTGGTCTCCGGTAAGAGTCTTTGAATCAAATGGGGTCTTACTGTTTCGTTTGGATGCCGACGGTGTCCTAAGATAACGTTTCCACACTGATCACATCCTCGCACCGTGCTGAGAAAAACTTTAGCAGCCGTGTGAGGCCCAGAGCTTGTAAAATTACACCGTAAACCTCTTTTCCAATTAGAAACAAACACAACTTTGGGTCCTTCTCACAAAATGGTCACAACGCAGAGCAACAACATCTGACAGACTTTAGCCAAGAGCCCACGTCACAGCTCGGATTATAAACAAAGAAAGAAATGAAAGACTGATCACGAAAAGACGATACTTCCACCAAACTGTCTGGACTGGTTTGTTCACAAGTCCCACAGAGCCTCACACGGCACAACGGACTCGTGTGTGTGTGTGCATGCGTGAACTTCATTTATTCTCTAAAAGAAATTTGCTAACTGCTGCATAAATACAGTGAAGAGAAAACCGCAGACGTCGTCTTTAATTGTGTCACAGACAAGTGAGAAAATGGCCCGGACCATCCGGAACATAAACATGCCCAGCGTGGAGGTTAAAAACATTAAGCCTAAACTCGGAGAGAAAACAAACGCTATATTTAATACATACATTTTACACCCACGATTTAACGACCGTAAAGTCCAGACAAGCAATTATGTATTTTCTTTATAAAATATGTTGTAATTATAATAATAAGCGATTTTGTGCAGCAGAACTGCACACAACAGAAAAAAAATTCAACTCAGTGCAGGATGCAGTGTAGCGCATCAATCCAAGCTTCCAACGGAGCAGTTATTTCCACACCCAGCACTCACGTTCTTGAAATTGTATGTGCACTTGTGCTCATTTATACACCCTTGGGCATGTTGGCCTTAAAAACAGGTGTGGTCAGGTGCACTGCCGGTGCATTGCTATTGTGCGGTAGGAGAAAGTGACAATGCCACAAAATAACAAACATTGAGTGCAGTTTTTCATTAAATTTATATGGTGCAATGTTCAGTTGCACCTACAACAAATATGCACAAAGATGCTGCATGTGCATGCAATAAAACTGAAAACAATTAAAATAAAAGTAAACACTCCTGGTAAAATACAAAATTTTGTGTCACTGCTTCACCTCAGGGAGCTTTGGTGGCTTCTCTCCATTTGTTCGTTTTGACGCCGCACACACACGGTGAGTCCGCTTACTAAACAGTGATGCCAACGTCCAACACACATAAAGGGGAGGACAGACAAAAACAAATCTATGCTTACTTAAATGGCGAAACACAAACCCTGCAGATTATATGGCATGTAATTGGCAACGTGGAGTTGGACACACCCCAAATGCACTTGCGAGATGCACTTTAGACTGTGCACCAATCATTGCCAAGTTAAAAGCCAACGTGTTTGTTTTGTAGGAACAGGCCTCTGTGAGTCACCTGTTTAGCCAATGAAGAGCTCTTCATTGGTGAAGGATTTGTTCTCTTCGCTGTGACGTGTAGATACACGAATGCAATGTCAACTTAAAAAAAATGCTTTGCATTTGCCACAAAGCAGGTGGCAACAGGAAGTGTGTGTTTGTATGCAGAATGAGGCACAAACCGCATGACAGGAAGTTGAAGAGTGATGCTGACACTCCCCTACCCCCCAATTATCTTCAACTTTCTATTTGTCAGATTCTCAGATCAGATTACAGCTGGTTACATTATGAAGGCAAATATGTTTTCCCCACGTCTCCTCCATTTTGATAATCTTGCATAAAAGAACTCAGTGCACACTGCAGAGGCACTTTTGTGACCTTTGGCCTTAATAAAAGCAGTCAGTGAGGGTTGAGTCTAGTGTTGACTGGAGCTCATGCTAATGCTAATGCTAATTACACATGTGCCATAATTTCCAGAATTGGGCAAGAAAAAATTTGTTTCCTGTACAGACAAAAGTAAAACAAATACAAACCTGCACAGAGACAAACCAGGTGCCTGACAGTCTGAAATAAGTGCAGCTCATACGCAGGTCTGAGCTAATAACGCGGCTAATGCTGTTGTGTGGGCCGCCAGAAGAGGAGGTACTGCTGGCCCACCACCAGAGGGCGCCCTGCCTGAAGTGCGGACTTCAGGCACGAGAGGGCGCTGCCGCCACGGACACAGCCGGGGGTGACAGCTGTCACTCATTATCTCTTGACAGCTGTCACCCATCTACACTACATCATCTCACTCCATAAAGACCGGACGTCATCTCCACCTCATTGCCGAGATATCATCTACCTGTGAAGGTAATATTCTCTGCTGTATCTGAACTTAACACTGACTTTATAGTCTGAACTTCTTTGCAGCCGTTTTCCTGTGGGTGTTGCCTTATCTGTGGGATTGGCGTTTTGGTGTGATCAGCGACGGATTCGCTTCACACCCCAACCAGATAAGTGGTTAACAGGAGCTGCACGAGTGTGTGATTAGAGGTGGAGGTGACTTTCCACCTTCTGACTGTTTTTGTTACTGGGTGTGCACACACCCACATCTCACTGTTTGTGCTCCTCGCCAGCAGTACCAGATCCGATAGTCGGGGACGGTGATCACCTGGGAATTCGGGACTTGATGCTCCAGTATTCACCAGGTTTGGTGGCGGCGGAAATCGTGTGGTTCCAGCTCTTCTCAGGACAGACGTCTTCTATCCTCGAGCCTGCCCACACGTCACATTTGTGTATTGACTGCTATCAGATTCTGAGATTGTCTGTATATTTGTTGTGCACATTCACAACATTAAATTGTTACCTTTTGGCTCATCTATTGACCGTTCATTTGCGCCCCCTGTTGTGGGTCCGTGTCACTACACTTTCCCCAACAAATGCTAGAAGTAGGATCAGTCTAAAAATGCCTTAACTCCAAATTTATCCGCCTGCTCATCAGACACTAAAAAACAGGCACAAAGATGCCTCACATTCACACCAACGTCAGGGTGCCGCCATGCAAGGCGCTCAACTGCACGCCGGACGCAGCATTGGGATTAAGGACCTCGCCGAGGGACCTCAGTGATTTATTTTTTTGGTACGACGAGGAATCAAACAAAGGACCCTCTGGTCACAAACCCACTTCCCCACATGTACTCGGATCCACAGGCTGAGTCCACGTCCGATAGTGTCTTGCCGTCGTTCTCAGTTTAAACAATGTCAAAAGTTTTTAACCAGTTTTTAACCAGGTTTTATTCAAATTTTGAATCTGAACAACAGATTGATGGAAGCAGAAGCTGGACATGGATCCTGATCAGATCTTATCCAGAACTCTTATTTTTACCAAACAAAAAGGTTTTTGCCACTTTGGAAGATTCAGTGCTAAGATACTCAATGAATATGGACTACAATCTTTTTTCCTCCTTGACAAATAGGCACTCCTTCTTATCATCTTTACCTGCAACGATTTACCCCCCCGACCCGGCCCAGTTCAGTCTGCTCCGACTGGCCCACACTCATCCTCCTGATCCCATTAACTGTTACTCTGGAGATGTGAGCCACAGTCATGGTGCCCCCCCCCCCGTGACACCCACATGGTGATTTGGGGGGGGGGGGGGTAGAAGCAGGGAGGTGAAGGTCAAACAGAAGAGCAGATAACAGTTTGCTCAGGAGATAAAACCTTTTCCTCCACACAACCCGGACCTCCTCAGCAAGGTCACACCTGTTCTGACCTGAAATTATCTTCACGTTTCCATCATGTAGAACTACCAACTTCAGTCTAGTTGTTCCAGGATTAAAGTATATTACCCTTGTGGAGGAATCTGAATTTTAGGAGCTATTTATTTTTCCAAAGGTATTGCTCAAATTGTACATGACCCTCCATTGGTTTGCCCAATTTGGGCACTTTTCTTAAAACTATTGCAGCTACAGTACTCTGGCCCATTTCCAGTTTCCATTCCAGTGTACATAGTCCCTAATGGTGCAGGAACTACCATATTTTTCATAGTGCAAGTCAGACCTTGAAGTATCATGATGTTACAGATTTCACCAGAAACATGATGGTTTAGTGTGCACTAAAAAATATAGAAAGCAATGCTGAAATATTCTCGGCCGTATGAGCATGTAATCAATGAAAGAGTGTATAGAAAGAATGTGACTTTTTGACCACTTTGAATAGGTCAAGGATATCTTTGAACTTGTCCAAGGTCTGTGTCCCAAGAATGTTCCCTGTGAATTTCAAGAGTCTGCCAGTAAGAGGCTGAGCACAGACAGACACATGGATAGACAGACGGACAGACGCAAAGTCTTCGCAATACGCGATGGCCATATTTTGGCCTCAGGTAATAACAATGTGGATCAGATAATGGATGAGATGCATTTTGGGTCCATCTGGACAGAGAACACAGTCGTATGGAGACAGATGATACTCTCGGCCTAACAAACATGAAGGACTCTGGTGTGTGGAAACATGACAAGAAAATGGTGAGTGCATTGTGGATTTTTCGTCTTTTGGACTGAAGGTCCCACTCATGCTACGGAGGGTCGACTGGGACATTTTGAGCCTGACACAGAAAAAGTTCTGTGTCTTTTACATTCTGAGAAACAACATTTCTCAACATTGCACCCAGTGAGTCCAAACTTCACACATCCTTGAGAAATGCCTTTACTAGGGAAGTAACCTGCGATGGACTGGTGTCCCATCCAGGGGCAGTTGTACAATCTCATTCATTGATGCTACGGAATCTGGAGATAAACATCGGCACCAAACGGCCTCAGCACTTATTTCGGACTTACCTCTTCTAGTGAAGGTCCGAAATGAGTAATGCCATCAAGATTTGTCCCCAGTGCGCCTTGTGTGCTCCACCATTCTGGACATTTTGTTAAAAAACTTCAATGAAACTTACTAAAATTTGGCGGGGCCATTCCTTGGGGGACTGTCTGGTTGTCAAAGTTTGAATTTACGGGTTGAATCTTCCTGGGGCCCCTGGGCCTCCCAGAAGGGCAAAAACGGTTAATCTCCATATTTTAAACTGTTCAATAACTGAGGCAGATGTTTGTCCATCTATATGTGGCCCTGCGATAGACTGGCATCCTTGGCATCCTGTCTAGGGTGAACCTCTCCTCTCACCCTTTGACGACTGGGATAGGGTCCAGCACCCCACCCCCACCGATACTTGATTGGAGTAGAGGTATAGAGAATGAATGAATGTTCAATAACTATTTCTGTAATTTTGCATAAGGAATCTTTGGGAGGCTGCCAACGGCCAGAAAAAAAATCTGTCCTTGAATCATTCTAAGGGCCCCCAGGGCCCCCCAAAAGAGAGAGAGGGAGTGAGAGAGAGAGAGAGAGAGAGAGACAGTGAGAGAGAGCGAGAGAAGAAAAAGCCATTTTCACACTGTTGAATTTATTGCAGAAAATCTGTTGATAGAATTTTTCTGAAATTTGGTGCACAGATTCCAGGCTGACACTCTGGCAATGGTACACTAAATTTTCCAACTGAATTCCTGTGGGACCCCAAAAATGGTTCATAATTTCAAGCGAATGCATTGAAATTACTTAACACTTTCCCCAAAATTGGTCAACGTTCCTCTTTTGTTGTTCAAAGGAGTTTAGGGTATCTTGACCCTATTTTTCGACACATAAGATGAAGGGGACTATAAGTCGCAAGACCTCCTAAACTAGTAACCTCAACCCCAAATCAACACCTCATCCCACCCCACCCTGCTGCAAATTATCCTCTGAACAACACGCTACTGAGGCAGCTTGGCACAAGCTTCCAAGTGTGACTGGAGTTTTGTGGAAAAGATGGCTAGAAGACAACTATGTGTCCATGAAGGACAAGAAGATTGTGTCGAAGTCCAAGACAGAGTACCAGTGTGACAGGGTGCGTATCTATGACAACCAAAAAGATCTGCAATGCCTTCTGGTCATTAATAAACATGATCATGAATGTTTAATCTCCCTCAGTGGAGCAGCAGGAGAACCCTTGTGGGTGATATTGACAAAATTACACACACACACATGCGCGCACACACACACGCACACTCGACAGATTGGAGGGCTGGCGGGGGGACGTTTGAAGACCTGGACACGGGGGGTTAAGTACTCATGAGCAGGACATTTTGTTTCTTCTTCCCCAGAAAATATTTCACATGTTAATAACGTGACCTCTAAAAAAAA
Organism: Thalassophryne amazonica; assembly: GCF_902500255.1. NCBI lineage: Eukaryota > Metazoa > Chordata > Actinopteri > Batrachoidiformes > Batrachoididae > Thalassophryne > Thalassophryne amazonica. The sequence goes on along the minus strand of NC_047121.1, from coordinate 54,817,793 downwards.
ACAGCACTGGAATTTTTTTTTTAACCGAGCAGCAGTGCGACTGTTTCAATCCATCAGAGTTGTGCAAATCAAATGCTGTCAATTCCTCTCATCGATGCCGGCGTGTTTTTCTGACAGTTCCATGTTGTGAAAACTCTACGTCTGATGTCACGTCTGATGCCATAATGTCAAACTCTGCACGGAGCAACGAGGAAACAGCTGCAATGATCCTGAAAACCCACGTCAGCCCCCGCTGTTCCAAACAGAAAACTGACCAGGAATGAACAAAGAACCAGACCTATCAGCGGAATTACAACCCCTGGCAATAATTATGGAATCACCGGCCTCGGAGGATGTTCATTCAGTTGTTTAATTTTGTAGAAAAAAAGCAGATCACAGACATGACACAAAACTAAAGTCATTTCAAATGGCAACTTTCTGGCTTTAAGAAACACTATAAGAAATCAGGAAAAAAAAATTGTGGCAGTCAGTAACGGTTACTTTTGTAGACCAAGCAGAGGGAAAAAAAATATGGACTCACTCAATTCTGAGGAATAAATTATGGAATCACCCTGTAAATTTTCATCCCCAAAACTAACACCTGCATCAAATCAGATCTGCTCGTTAGTCTGCATCTAAAAAGGAGTGATCACACCTTGGACAGCTGTTGCACCAAGTGGACTGACATGAATCATGGCTCCAACACGAGAGATGTCAATTGAAACAAAGGAGAGGATTATCAAACTCTTAAAAGAGGGTAAATCATCACGCAATGTTGCAAAAGATGTTGGTTGTTCACAGTCAGCTGTGTCTAAACTCTGGACCAAATACAAACAACATGGGAAGGTTGTTAAAGGAAAACATACTGGTAGACCAAGGAAGACATCAAAGCGTCAAGACAGAAAACTTAAAGCAATATGTCTCAAAAATCGAAAATGCACAACAAAACAAATGAGGAACGAATGGGAGGAAACTGGAGACAACGTCTGTGACCGAACTGTAAGAAACCGCCTAAAGGAAATGGGATTTACATACAGAAAAGCTAAACGAAAGCCATCATTAAAACCTAAACAGAAAAAAACAAGGTTACAATGGGCTAAGGAAAAGCAATCGTGGACTGTGGATGACTGGATGAAAGTCATATTCAGCGATGAATCTCGAATCTGCATTGGGCAAGGTGATGATGCTGGAACTTTTGTTTGGTGGCGTTCCAATGAGATTTATAAAGATGACTGCCTGAAGAGAACATGTAAATTTCCACAGTCATTGATGATATGGGGCTGCATGTCAGGTAAAGGCACTGGGGAGATGGCTGTCATTACATCATCAATAAATGCACAAGTTTACGTTGATATTTTGGACACTTTTCTTATCCCATCAGTTGAAAGGATGTTTGGGGATGATGAAATCATTTTTCAAGATGATAATGCATCTTGCCATAGAGCAAAAACTGAAAACATTCCTTGCAAAAAGACACATAGGGTCAATGTCATGGCCTGCAAATAGTCCGGATCTTAATCCAATTGAAAATCTTTGGTGGAAGTTGAAAAAAATGGTCCATGACAAGGCTCCAACCTGCAAAGCTGATCTGGCAACAGCAATCAGAGAAAGTTGGAGCCAGATTGATGAAGAGTACTGTTTGTCACTCATTAATTCCATGCCTCAGAGACTGCAAGCTGTTATAAAAGCCAGAGGTGGTGCAACAAAATACTAGTGATGTGTTGGAGCGTTCTTTTGTTTTTCATGATTCCATAATTTTTTCCTCAGAATTGAGTGATTCCATATTTTTTCTGCTTGGTCTAAAAACGTAACCGTTACTGACTGCCACAATTTTTTTTCCTGATTTCTTATAGTGTTTCTTAAAGCCAGAAAGTTGCCATTTGAAATGACTTTAGTTTTGTGTCATGTCTGTGATCTGCTTTTTTCTACAAAATTAAACAACTGAATGAACATCCTCCGAGGCCGGTGATTCCATAATTTTTGCCAGGGGTTGTAATAAGGGCATTGGTTGTGCTCCTCTGGACCTTTACAAATAGGCACCCCAATATTTTGGAGATCTGATTTATATCAAATGTAGGACAGGGAACACCCAATTATTAAGTTGGGGATCAAATCATATAAAACTGAAGTTGAATCATTTCCAGATTCCATTTGATGACAACAAGGTCTGATGATCACAGTATCTTTTCTATCCCCAGATTTCTGTATCATCTCACCCCTCTGCTCCTGCAGGATTCCAGAGAGCCAGGGAATTCCCAGTCCGTTTAATTTGGCACTACCTGCTTCTTCTCTTATGCACCTCTGCGAGTGGTGGCTGCATTCTCAGGAGGCGGAATCTGCTGCTACCACCGTAAACAAATAGACAGACTGCCACAAAACCTTCAGGGTTAATTAGCAACTAGCTGCTGCGCTGTGCTAATGAACAGCAGGAGGCGGGGCAAAGAGAGCTCGGGGCAAACAAATGAAGCTGCGTATGTGGGCAGGTAGACAAACAGACATACTGTAGTCCTTCATGGAAACCATGAGGCCGCTTTGGCAGGTGAGGAACCAGGTGTCATCTGCTGAAAGAAGCTGAGTCAGGCCTTAATAACCAGCTTTTACGAGTCCTGCTTTAAAACAATGACAGGCGGTTGAGAGTGTCTGCAGGAGAACAAAATGGCACATTAATGCTAGTCGACAATCACGTCTCAGGAACAGGCCGGGGAAAACCATCACACTGACGTGACTGAAGCTCCGTACTGAAGATATTCGTCTGAGACACATTTTATTCCACTGGCCAAGCAGGTTTTCGGTACCACTTAAAGGGGACTAAACGGCACTTACAATCCAGCCTCAGTGTACTGTGGCCTACAAAAAAAAATGTATGGTGCACAGAAAAATGCACTCTACAGGGACTACATTTGGTCTTACTCCAACAAGTTACATAAACTCTATTATAGTGTGAAATCAGCTCTATCGTCTTGTCAAATGAAGTTTTTCAATACGAGTCATTCACAGCATTATAGAGTTGATTTAACACTGTGATAGAGTTTATTTAACTGTATTTGGAGTGGGACCAAATGTAGTCCCAGCAGAGTTTATTTTGCTCTGCAAAATTTACTGTGTGGTCATCCCAGGGTGGTACAGTGCATCCAGAAAGTACACATTTTGTTATGTCACAACCTTATTCCAAAATGGAGTAAATTCATTTTTCCCCTCAAAATTCTACTCACAACACCCCATAATGACCCCGTAATGTTTTTTTTTTATTTTTGCAAATTTGTTAAAAATATAAAACTAACAAATCACGTGTCCATAAGTATTCACAGCTTTTGTTCAATATTTTGTTGATGCACCTTTGGCAGCAATTCCAGCCTCAAGTCTTCTTAAATATGATATCACAATCTTGGTGCACCTATCTTTGGGCAGTTTTGTCCATTCCTCTTTGCAGCACTTCTCAAGCTCCATCAGGTTGGATGGGGAGCGTCAGTGCACAGCCATTTTCAGATCTTTCCAGAGATGTTCAATCAGATTCAGGTCTGGGCTCTGGCTGGACCACTCGAGGACATTCACAGAGCTGTTCTGTAGTCACTCCTTTGATATCTTGGCTGTGTGTTTAGGGTCATTGTCCTGCTGAAAGATGAACCGTTGCCCCAGTCTGAGGTCAAGAGCGCTCTGGAGCAGGTTTTCATCCAGGATGTCTCTGTATGTTGCTGCATTCATCTTTCCCTCAATCCTGACTAGTCTCCCAGTTCCTGCTGCTGAAAAACATCCCCACAGCATGATGCTGCCACCACCATGCTTCACTGAAGGGATGGTGCCTGGTTTCCTCCAAACATAACGCTTGGCATTCACACCAAAGAGTTCAATCTTTGTCTCATCAGACCAGAGAATTCTGTTTCTCCTGGTCTGAGAATCCTTCAGGTGCCTTTTGGCAAACTCCAGGTGGGCTGCCATGTGCCTTTTACTAAGGAGCGGCTTCTGTCTGGCCATTCGACCATACAGGCCTGATTGGTGGATTGCTGCAGAGATGGTTGTCCTTCTGGAAGGTTCTCCTCTCTCCACAGAAGAATACTGGAGCTCTCACAGAGTGACCATCAGGTTCTTGGTCACCTCCCTGACTAAGGCTCTTCTCCCCCAATCGCTCAGTTTAGACCGGCAGCCAGCTCTAGGAAAAGTCCTGGTGGATCCAACCTTCTTCCATTTACAGATGATGGAGGCCACTGTGCTCATTGGGACCTTCAAAGCAGCAGAAATGTTTCTATCCCCTCCAGACAATCCTGTCTCTGATGTCTACAGACAATTCCTTTGACTTCATGCTTGGTTTGTGCTCTGACTGTCAACTGTGGGACCTTATATGTAGACAGGTGTGTGTCTTTCCAAATCATGTCCAATCAACTGAATTTACCCCAGGTGGACTCCGATTCAGCTGTAGAAACATCTCAAGGACGATCAGTGGAAACAGGAGGCACCTGAGCCCAATTTTGAGCTTGATGGCAAAGACTGTGAATACTTATGGACATGTGATTTCTTAGGGTTTTTTTTTTTAAATTTTATTTCATTTTTAATAAATTTGCAAAAAATATCAAAACATTGTCATTACGGGGTATTGTGTGCATAATTTTGAGAAAAAAGAGTTTTTCTTGACCACTGTTGCCTGTGTGTTTGCTCTAGGGGTTGGTAAAGTTAGATCTTACTCGTGTGAAGCGCTTTGAGGCAGCTTTGTTGTGATTTGGTGCTATATAAATAAAATAATGAATTGGCCTTGTTTGACCTTTACTTTGGAGACTAAACATTCAACATGGTCAAGTCTTTTCCATGTATTAATCCTGTTAGCTCAAACAATTTTCATCACTTTTTTTTTTAAACCAAAATTGTAACAACTTTAAGTTTTCACCACTGTGCAAAATTATCTATGACAGATGGGCTACAGCAGCCACCCTGAGATGGCCCCCACACATTTTTGTGTCAGTCATGGTCCACTGAGGGTGGATTTTGAGTGTTGTTTTGTCCCCTTCAGTGGTACTTTTTAGGGCAAATTTGACTCCTGACTAATGGACCATTTATGGAAATACGACCTGAATGAAAAAAGTCACCAAGCTTCTAGAAAACTCCACCTATTTACCAAGGATCAAAGAACATGTAACTCATCCCGTCGTGATGGATTTCCTGTAGTTGGGAAACCTAGCAGATGATCAAGGCTTTGCATTAATTGCAAATAAAAGCCACACATTCCATTACAACCGAAGCTGTTCACAATCTTCATCTGGCAGCATCTTCATCGGAGTCTAAAAACAGCAAAAAGCATTGAGGGGGTCAAATGCCCGACCGATCAGGTAACTGACTCCAGCTCACCTGCACAACCAGTCTTGGGTATTGCAGATATACTTGCAAAGTTGATTTTCATCCATCAACTTTTTATTAATCATATTTCTTTGCAAAATAATTACAAAAACTGTAGGTATGTGCTTTATGATTCTGCTAGCATCCTCATGTAACCTTTACTGTGAAGACAGACTGCTTCAGTCACCCCAACAAAAGGAGGTAAATGTGATTTTCTGACTTGGTTCAACAGTTGTTCAGGTACTCATATTATGCTACCACTTTCAGTCTGGTTTTTACATCACGCAGATATGGCAGAGTGCACAGGGGCAATTTGGTCACTTTCTCGCTTGGTTGCATCTGTGACGTTTCTCAGACAATGTAAATCCTTGTTGGAGTGACACAAATGTACCCACATCAGTAACTGGTCAAATGAAGATGAGGATGTCTCACTTCCTCCTCCTCCCTCCAGCAGATTGCTGCTTCATTGAGTCTGGTTCTGCTGCAGGTTTCTTCCTGTTAAAAGGGAGCTTGTCCTTGCCACTGTTGCTTTGTGTTTGCTCTTTGGGGAATGTCAGGTTTCTGTAAATTATATAATACAGACTTAAATCTGGACCCACTCTAATATCTTGTGGGACTTGGTACAATACAAAAATAATAAGCAACGCCTCGTTGGAAGGCAATGACAATTTCTTTCCCTCTCTCTCTTATAATAAGGTCCCAAGGTTATGTACAGAGTTTGGTTTTGATACAGAAAAGCGTTGTTGAGATATGAGCTCACATTCTACTCACTCACTGCCAAGTAGAATTCAATTGGCTGTAATGGATGAATGCTTTGAAAAATTAAACAGCCATAAAAGATACAATTTTAAGGTTTAGTCTGAATATCAACTATACTAATTTTCATGAATATCTGACAAACTTGTGGCCTGTGATATATATATATATATATATATATATATATATATAATTTTTCATAAAATCCAGCAAGGTGTAAATTTCCATCATAGGGTACGATGATCTCAGCTTAATCCAAGGAACCCAACAATACCTGATTTTTGGAGATCAGGCATGTTTGAAAAGTTGCATGCATAAATCTCCAAATTGGACTAAATGAAGCAAACTGACCAGAACTATCATCTAAAACCTTCATCACACTATTAGAAATAAATACAGCGAGTCAGCTGCATTTCTTCAAACATTTTGTCCAACTAACAACTTGAGGATTAACACAAGAGCAACGCAAAGCGTGGCATATGCACCCTCTCTCGTTCAGTTGGTGCAGGATTGCTTTTTTATTGGGAAAGACTGCAGCGTCTCCCAAGGCCAAGGCGGAGTCCAAGATCAAGGACAAGACAGAGTTACAACTACTCCAGGCCACAACATCCAAGGCCAAAGATTATACAAAGTCTATCATAGTTGTCATATCTCGGCCTCATATCATCTTTAGTGTACTTTTGTGATGCAAAGTGTTGGGATAAGAGACATTTATGTGACCCAGGCGCAGGAATATAATAATGATTGGGCAGTGAAAAGGATTTGGAAGATTTTTACACATTAGTACTTATACGTAGATGTAGCATAGCATGTGTCTATGAGTATGCGCAGTACAGTGGTGACTAGAAAAAAATTCCAGCATTATGCATATAGACCATCGCATGCGTAAAGTTACTGTGACGGGTGCGTTTTTATTTGGTGTGAAGTACACAATGTGAAAAATACATAAAAGCGATTCACACACACACACACACACATATATATTAATCACACATCTTCAACCGTTTAGTCCAATTAAGGGTTACGGGGGGTGGAGCCTATCCCAGCAGTCATAGAACACCAGGCAGGGTTCACCCTGGACAGGACGCCAGTCTGTCACAGAGCCACATATAGACAACACATTCACACCCACATGCACACCTAGGGACAATTTTAAAGTTTCCAGTCCACCTAACCTGCGTGTCTTTGGATGTGGGAGGAAGCCGGAGCACCCTCTGACACTGTTATTGACCCCCATTTCCAAAAGAAAACATCCTCTATCCTCTCTCAATACACCCTCAAGAAATGTGTTCAGTCAGACGACTTGTTTTTTATTCATTGTACAGAAAAGAACATCAATATGGTGCCATGGCAACCATATTGAATGATGGATGACCCACATTTTGAAAAGAACTCTTCCTCTATCCTCCTCCAACACACCACCACGAAACGGTTTCACTCAGACAAGGTGTTCTTTAGTTATTGTGCGGAAAAAAAAAAATCATTTAGATGGACAAGCTGAAAGTATAAGGCTGCCCGACTTCGCTGAGCGGGTGCATAAAAAAACAGGTATTTGACAATATGGTGGATATAATATTTGCCCTGTCGACTGTTACACATCACTTCCTAAACTTGTTTTGAAAAGAGTTTTCGCACACACAAACCAATCATCAAATGTGAGTAAAGCTTCAGAAGTTCAACGACTAATTCAGAACTCGGGTTGTAAATAAGTGAACGCATCCTTTGAAGGTTTTAGGATGAAAGAAAAAATTTATGATAAAAGATGAGACAGAATTCATTTACTGCCGAAGTGTCTTCTTGGACCCAGCGAGTATTTTAAACACATTAAAGAAGCAGTACATCATAAAAATACTGTAGTTTACATGCACGTACATGCACATCTCATCAGAGTGGATCAGCGGTAAGACTGACAGCTGGAGGCTCCGCCCAGCACAAACCGTCTGTACTCGTTTGCTTCTACGATTCCATGTGTGACTGCTGCTCGTCTCACCTGCTGGCTCAGCATCCCCCCGCCCCCACACACACACACTGCTCCTGCCTCACTCCCTCCCACAAACACACACATTCTGTGTGAATTTAACAAGCTCCCATGTCACCTAGAAAATCCACAAACACTCCGTCTGAACCGTGAATCATAAACGGATCCTGTCCAAAAATCGTGAAAGGCGTCTCAGAGGACGAGACGAGGCAACGGAACACTTGTATATATGTGTGTGTGTGTGGGTGGGTGTGTGTGTGTCTGCTTGTGGAAAACAAATTATGTTGCTTGAATTGACTTCAAAATTCTGTACAAAACAAGTTAACTCAGTTCTCCTCCAAGATGATCCCAATGTAAGTCAGGTCTGGTTTCTAGAACTTTAAAGGACTACGTAATGTTTAGAGACGGGGACATTTTTGACATTTTGCTCTCCCTCTCTGGTGAAGGGACTTCAGAATTTTACATAAAGTGGAATATGACCATAGCTAAATCATCCACCTGGATGAGTCAGATCCTGGTCTCAAGAACCTGTACTTGATCCTGATCTTTAATTAAAAAAATTTATTACAACTGACAAATATAAGCTTTGTTTTTGTTTTTCCTGTTTGTCTATACTCGCCTCATGTATAGGGATCAAGTTCAGTTCCTAAATTCTGGCAATGTAGGACTTCACTGTCGTTCAGTTCTCAGTCAAGATCAGCAGGATCCAGGACTAGACCCAGACTGTTGAACTTTAAAGGGTATTTCACTGTCAAAAAATTTTTGAGTTGACCAGTCTTCAAATTACTTGAATACTTGATACACGGTACAGTTTCACTTTGGCTTCTAACCAGCCTTGCAGATTAGTTAGATTAGTTAGTTGGTTCAGTCCTCCTCAAAGATGGACTGGATCCAGATCCAGATCCAGACACTGATTGTAGAATTCTTAAACGACAGGGCTTTTTCTCTCTAGCTCCAGTTATTTACTTATGATAAACTTTTTAAAAACATAAGATAGGATGCTGCTATTGCGCAGTTCTGAGAAAACCTGCATCCAGACATGGCCGTAGAATCTGGAGTATTTTTTTTAAGGGGATTCCTGACCACTGAGAGAAAGAAGCCATAAATATCAAATCCTGAAAATAAAATAAAGAAATATCCCTTCATTAATTTCCAGTACTGCATGAAATGACCCATTCTCTGCTCCCCGTGTTGCATCTGTAACGCTGTATTGATCTAGAATAACCTTTATCTTCCCCTAGCCCCCCCATGACCCCACAACCACCCTGCAATAAGCACCGACATGTTTGAGACAAAAAGCAGAAGCACTAAGAGCTTGTCTAATAAGACAGTCGGTGTCTGAAAACAAGCTTTTTTTTTGTTTTGTTTCATCAAATGTAAACAAATAACCTGTGTTGACTAACGGGGAGGTTTAGCGCCGAATAACATTAACAGACACATCAGTTGTGTAACGTGTACACACGGCGGAGTCTCTGCCTCTGTAAACACTTGACACAATGGGTTTAATACTGGCTGTGAGCTGTTCTGCTTCTGGCATGGTGTGAGGTTTGAGAGATTAATATGATTAATAGCTCAGCAGAAATGTTACATTATTATTTTTGTCTTCATAATCCCAGGGTTTCAATGAGCACATGAACCTAATTTGGACCAACGCTTAAGGTTTTATCTTGACCGAGTACAAAATGACTGTGTCCTTTATGACATTACATCTGGGATACTACAAGGTTCTGTTCTAGGTCCACTGTTATCCTCCCTTCATGTTGCACCACGTGCTCAGATTATTACTGACTTTCATCAAAGTGCTGATGTACATGTCTGTCCGGTCCGTAACGTCGTTCATTGGCTATAGCAAAAAAGTAATTGTTTAATGCTCTATTTTTGAATTCAGAGAAGATTGTTTTGGTTTTTATTGGTCATGCTAGATAGAGGCACCTTTATAACTGTGTAATATGCAGTGGTGGGCACAGATAACCAAAAAATTAACTTCGATAACAGATAATAAGATAACTGAAAAGTTATCTTTGATAAAGATAAACCGATAAACCACCCAAAAATGTATTGGAAGTTACAGATAATCGATAACCGATAAATTCCAGTGTTGTCTATGGGACATTTGCAGTTACTAAAGAGCTGAAATTGATTTTTAACACGAGGTAAAAGACCTAAAGAATAACCAAGAATGTTTGACCATGCTGCTCCCTGCAGGAAACAGCACAGACAAATCCTTAGAGCACCCACGAAATCAACTCTTTACTAATCATAATTATTTTTCTTTCAACATTCTGCCCCTGCTGGAAGCTCTTGTTTACAACAGCGCTCCCACCACAGAGGCACACCGAGAGCAGCCAAGGCCAGCTCCCTATCAATTTCAACACTCCGGTCAGGCGGAGGTCTTGAAAAATAAAGTCGTGGTTTTTTGAAAATACTGATAGAATAACTCCATTAATGTCAATTCTGTCATTTGTATAAAGTTAAAATATAACACATATCTTTTAATGTTGAATAAGGCACTAATTCTGAGGTTTTGTAACAAACACAGACCGCAAAGCATTCTGGGTAAAAGTGCTAAACAGTGATTGGTTCAGTAATCCATTATGTAAACCAACACGTTAATGTGACGTGTGTCGTGTGTTGGTTTAAAGATAAATGTGCTTTTGTAAAATATTCCATTTTTATTTGTAAAAACAGGCATTTTTACGGAGCCCTGGAAGTGTCATCGCAATTGCATGTTTTAAAACTTTTATGATGTTGTAAAACGTGCACTCAATATTAGTAAGTAAGTAAATTTATTTATATAGTGCCTTTCACAGACATAAGGCCATGTACACACGTTGTCGGGTATTTGTAAAACCGAATATCTTACCCTTTCAGTTTGGGGAAAAAACTTCATCCACACTACGTCGTTTAAAAAAAAAATCCATCCACATTGAACCGTATAAATGTGTTGTAATTAGTCTGCCAAACCTTTGGGTGGCGGTACTGATTAAAATTCTATCCAATCAGGAGCATTATTCTCTTGTCGTCACTTCCACAAAAACTAAAAACATGGCGCCAACCTCGTTCGTGTGGACCGATAAGGAGTCGGAATTACTTCTAACCGTAGTTTTAGAATACAAAGTTAACAAATATATGCACACAAAAAGCGCCTGGACAATGGACAATACCAACACTTTGAGAGCAGCCAGGTACCCAGACGTTTAATATTGCCATGAACACTCCTGGCTAGTAGATGGCAGTAGCGGCCTTGAAAAAATGTCAAACAAAATTCCAGATAATCCGTGTCTGCTACATTTAAGATGCGTGGAATTTAACAAAGGCAAATACACTAACGTCTACAAACCCAGAAAATATATTCACAAGAGTTTTAGGAACTAGAGTTTAATGCTGTTATCTGTGGACCCTGAACAGTGTCTGAAATGCATTTGTCCTGTCGTGAACATCTGAGATTACCTTATGCTACCCATAATGCATTGCTGCCTGGCACAGCATGTACTCACAAAACCTTAAAAATTAGCACATTACTTTAAAACGAAAACATATATCTGATATTTTCACGTTATAAACTTCAGACATGACAATAATTTTAACTAACTTGTCTAAAATGAGTGGTTAAAATTTGAACCATAAGTTAAACATGTATGCCTCTGGATGACTTGGTGACATTGCGATTATACTAGTATGGTGTTAAAGGAAATGACTTTTTTTTTGTGGTCAAGGAAATTACTTTTTTTGTGGTCACCAGTTCTCCTTTGCTTACAGACAATAGAGTGGTTTTTGTTTGCAGAGGGTAGAACAACATGCCTGTTAGGAAACTTTTAACAGGTAGGTCTCAACAGCTTTAACAGTTTTGAAAATGTTTTTCACTGTTCAGCTTAGTTTAGTATGTTATCGGTCTAAAAGTTATCGGACGGTAATTCATCGGAAGATAATTAGTCCGATGATGGTTTTTAAATTTATCTAAAAAGATAAACCGATAATGAAAACATTATCTTCGATAATTATGTTATCGGATTATCGGAAGTGTGCCCACCACTGGTAATATGTTATCATGAAAGAGTTAAAAACCTTACGTGTGATTTTGTTTGACCTGACACTGACCTTTGACCAGTATATTCCAGAGATGTCTGAAGGACTATCCTATCTATGGTGGATCCTGACAGTGATCTACGCATGTGGTTTTAACTACAACTAGGAGAGCTGATCACACGTCATTGGCCTCCCTTCAGTAGCTTCCTGTGAATATCATTTGATTTTTAGGTTCTGTTGTTGACTTATAAAATTCAGAATGGTTTGTGTTGCTTAATTTTATGGAATTTGTGGAGCCTTATGTCCCGCCAAATCCTCTGTGTTCCTCCGTGTTCCCAACATTCTGAGAAATCTGCCAGTCAATATTAGAAAGACACTTACTACTGAATCCTATGAAAATAATCTTAAAACAGGTTTTGAGGCAGACCTGAAAGTCCAGCAGACACATCAACTGCACACACGTGGGAACAGATAAAGGATAAAGTCACCTGGTAAATTCCAGATGTTCCTGTCTAAAAGGTAATGAAAATAACGGCTGTTTTTAGTTGACTGTTGTAAGTCAGCCAATTTGTTGGAGATGAAATCTTGGCCCGGCCTTAAATAGTCTGCTGAACCTGATGTCAGAGAACCAGTGAGGCAAACAAGCCGACACACCCACAGTACTGAGTTATGACTCCGGCTGCCGGGTGGGAAGGCGAGATAGGGGATTCCTCTTCCAATAAGACAAAAGATAGATGGCACTGTCTTTGCTCGAATATGCTCCGTCACTCATGGCGTGGACCCCAGACGCCATCCTGTGCAAAGACAATATGTTTGTGGGTATCCTGCAAGCCATGGCAGAGTGAGACCGATTTCAGCCGGGAGGACTAATCAATAGATTTAATCAATTAAGACAGCTGTGAAGGAGAAGCTGCTGAAAGTGGCCAAATCTCACACTCGAGGGGCCTCGTTTGTCACACGGCTCCCTTATTCATCTTAAACAGGTATGGAAAGAGGCATCAGCGCACCACTGCCAAGGCCACAAAAACACACAAAATCACTGTGCTCTGATCTTCACCCTGAACCACTATTAATTTCCAAAATTGTTATGTCATGTGTTACTCAGCCACGGAATCAGAGCTCGGCAAAGAACGTCAGCGAGAAGTGAAGAGAGGTGAACACTGCAGTTTTTTTTTAAAGAAAACAGTCTGCAAGAGCTCCAAAAAGTATATCAGAAAGAGCAGTACAACAGTGACCCCACTTGGTCAAAGGCAGTACTGCTGCTCCTGCAGCTGAGGAGGTTTTCATTTAGTGTTTCTCTGCAGGAAAAAAAAAACACCAGGATTTGATGATGAGTAGATTAACATGTTTTCTGTCATTCATTGGCCACAAACTCAAAATATCCTCTCAGACCTGCGTGTTGCACCAAAACACGGTCTGATTCAGCTCCAGGAGAGTCAGTCCTACACATTCTGACAAACGTGGCTGCAGCTCATCTAGAAAAGCAGCACCGGACCAAAAGACAAAAACACATGACGAGTACAATGAAACTCTTCAGTGGTGACAAGACGCAGTTTAACCACAGTTATGTAGCCGGTTAACCCATAATGGTGTTTGCAATGTAAATCAATAATGCAGCTGTTAAAATAGATTTTGTCCAAAGTGAAAACGTGAACCTCAAAACATCAAAAATTGTCAAAAAAATGGAGTTCTCGTTTAAGACACAGTTTTTCAATGCAACTAGTTTAAACTTGGTTAAAAAGTGACAGAGAGGAGAAGGAGGAGATGGAGAGAGCCAGATGTGTGGTACGTGGCTCTCGTCTCACGCGTTTTCCCAAACATCAGGCACATGCAGCAGGTGGAACAGCTGCAGGAGCGCGCTGATTAGCATTGGAACAAACTTTTAGCTGACTTAGCATCACTGTCCTTCTTCAGCATACTGCAGCAATGAAACTGAATGCATTGCAGCAGGATTTAATTGTGCGCATGTCAGAGAAGAACGCTGTCACGCTCTATTAAGGATCACCACTAATCAAGACTGATCAATACGTTGAGTTGCGACCTCCATGACATGAGGCGAAATGAGGGTGGTGTGAGACATTCATGGAAGATTTTTTTGACAGCCAAAAACATGTTCCACGAAAATCACGAATATTACGCATCACAACCCCAATTCCAGTGAAGTTGGGACGTTGTGTAAAATCAAATCCACTTCAACCTATATTCAATTTAATACACCACAAAGAAAAGATATTTAATGTTCAAACTAATAAACTTTATTGTTTTTGTGCAAATATTTGCTCATTTTGAAATGGATGCCTGCAACACGTTTCAAAAAAGCTGGGACAGTGGTATGTTTCCCACTGTGTTACATTACCTTTCCTTCTAACAACACTCAATAAGCGTTTGGGAACTGAGGACACTAATTGTTGAAGCTTTGTAGGTGGAATTCTTTCCCATTCTTGCTTGATGTACAGTTGTTCAACAGTCTCCGTTGTCGTATTTTGCACTTCATAATGCGCCACATATTTTCAGCGGGCGACAGGTCTGGACTGCAGGCAGGCCAGTCTAGTACCCGCACTCTTTTACTACGAAGCCACGCTGTTGTAACACGTGCAGAATGCGGCTTGGCATTGTGTTGCTGAAATAAGCAGGGACATCCCTGAAAAAGACGTTGCTTGGATGGCAGCATGTGTTGCTCCAAAACCTAGATGTACCTTTCAGCATTGATGGTGCCATCACAGATGTGTAAGTTGTTCATGCCATGGGCACTAACACACCCCCATACCATCACAGATGCTGGCTTTTGAACTTTGTGCTGGTAACAATCTGGATGGTCTTTTTCCTTTTGTGTCTGGAGGATACAATGTCCATGATTTCCAAAAACAATTTGAAATGTGGACTCAACAGACCACAGCACACTTTTCCACTTTGCGTCTGTCCATTTCAAATGAGCTCGAGCCCAGAGAAGGCAGCAGCGTTTCTGGATGTTGTTGATGTATGGCTTTCTCTTTGCATGGTAGAGTTTTAAGTTGCACTTGTAGATGTAGCAACGAACTGTGTTAACTGACAATGGTTTTTTGAAGGGTTCCTGAGCTCTCGCGGTAAGCTCCTTTACACAATGATGTCGGTTTTTAATGCAGTGCCACCTGAGGAATCGAAGGTCAGGGACATTCAATGTTGGTTTTTAGTCTTGCCGTTTACGTGTAGAAAGTTCTCCAGATTCTCTGAATTTTCTGATTATATTATGGACTGTAGATGATGGAATCCCTAAATTCCTTGCAATTGAACGTTGAGAAACATTGTTCTTAAACTGTTGGACTATTTTTTCATGCAGTTGTTCCTCGGCCCATCTTTGCTTGTGAACAGCTGAGACTTTTTGGGATGCAACTTTTATACCCAATTATGAGTGTCCTCAGTTCCCAAACACTTATTGAGTGTTGTTAGAAGGAAAGGTGATGTAACACAGTGGTAAACATACCACTGTCCCAACTTTTTTGAAAAGTGATCCATTTCAAAATGAGCAAATATTTACACAAAAACAATAAAGTTTATCAGTTTGAACATTAAATATCTTGTCTTTGTGGTGTGTTCAATTGAATATGGGTTGAAGAGGATTTGCAAATCATTGTATTGTTTTATTTACGTTTTACACAAAATCCCAACTTCATCGGAATTGGGGTTGCATTAAGAAACCTATTCAGATGTGTTAAGTCACGTTAAGAATGTCAGGAATGTGCGAAGAATGCCACAAATCTGACATTCATAATGCGTCCTGCCTATGTGTAAACGCAGCATTAAGGGGCATTTTCTGCCTTCGTTGTACGTGATGTATTACTGCAGTGGCATCACAATCCAATGCATTGTTGGAATCAAAATGAGAGAATTTTATCTCAAAAATCATTTTCTTCAGATGAAGATGTGTGGCGTCATCAGTTTGTTTTAGGCTGCCAAAGCCATGGGCAGGCTTATTGCTTTCATCTGTCATTGTATCCTTTAAAAATATCTCAAAAACTAATAGAGGTATTTTATCAAATTTTGTGCATTACTCATATTCCACCCAAGGATGAACCCCTTAATGTTTCAGGTTAATGGATCAAAGGTCAAGGTTACTGTGCAAGGTCAAATCTTTTTGCCCATTGCAAATAGAGATGGGGAAAATTTTCCTTAGGTTTATAACATGAATTAGAGGTGACAGACCCGTGGTTACTAGTGGGCATGGATAAGAACCCGTGTGTCGTCTTTCAAAATACACCTCACATTTCACCTCGAATGTCACAAAGTCCCTCAAGCTTTGATCATAGTGCACCAGATAAACAATCCTTCAAATGGTGATGCAAACACCAAATTTGGCACAAACACTCCTTAGACATTACACCTTTTAAGAAACCAATTGGCCACTTCATGTCTCAATAGGCAGCCAGGTAGTGGTCAATTGAAGAATTATACAGGGGTCAAAATTAAAAGATGCTTCAATCATACTGAAAACTATACCACATTATTTGTTTGATCATACTGATTTCAAAAAGGTATAGTGTGGACTATTTAGGACTGAATGATATGGGGTATAAACATTAATAACAGTGACAAAGGTCAGTTTCAGTTTGTATAGGAGTCAAAGGTAGTCACACATAGTACGAGTTTGGTTGAATTGCACATTAAGTGCGCATAAAGCAGGAATCATATGCAAAACGTGTAAAATCGTAGCTGCCTCTAACATAACCTGTAACGTACACCTGTTGCTATAACTATCTGCGCACACCAGCGGCTGAAAGACAGTGTGCGCTGTGAGAGCCCATCGAACCCTCTCGTGGCAGGTGTCGGCCAAATTTCAGCTGACACACACAAACATCTAACACCGCTCATTTGGCACTTAGAAATGTGTGGCCATAAACACTATCATCACGAAAACAGTCAACAGATGATCACTGTTAAGCTGGATGCGAAATTTGTCTAAGTGCCCCATGACTAAGGAGTTGCAAAAAACCACACACATGGTGCATATGTCTCGCACATGCATGCATGTGTCACATGCATGGGGGGGGGGCACACTTGCATAAAATGCTTTTATGTATGTACAGATCTGATCACATGGGGGCCGGACAGCGAGGTCTGATCACATAGCACGGGGAGGGGCCTGTCAAGTGATCAGAGCACACTGACAGCTGGATGGCAGCTCAGTGCACACATTACAAACACAGAAACCACCACCAGGGCAGTTATATAAATAATTATGACAATACCTACATACGCAATTACAAACAAATAACGAAAATGAACGCACTGATTACAGGCCAGCAATGGTAGCACAGTGGTAATGTTTCCGTCTGGTAATCAGAACTTATGGGTTTGAATCCTGTGAGTGACTTTTTTTTAACCAGGGTTATTTAATGGCAGGGTTCTATATTGCATCCCCTATTCTGTATTATTTATATCAAGTAGTGAGTGACATTCACTAATTATACACTGGTTTTTATTTTTTGTCCTCCATATCAGTGCTCACACTGTGTTCCTGCTCGAAAGACACCATCGCGTGCATGAACCGTCGCACTGGGATCGTACATGCCTGGCCGTCGGCGTGATGTTTTCGTGGTTTGCTCA
This sequence comes from Thalassophryne amazonica, assembly GCF_902500255.1. Classification (NCBI taxonomy): domain Eukaryota; kingdom Metazoa; phylum Chordata; class Actinopteri; order Batrachoidiformes; family Batrachoididae; genus Thalassophryne; species Thalassophryne amazonica. Next base: position 54,800,152 of record NC_047121.1, on the reverse strand, counting down.
TACGAGCTGTTTCGCCGTGAGTCGCCCTAAGTTGTACTTATTCATACTATGTGTGAAGAGGCCCTTAAAGTTGCTCCAATTTTGGTAAAAAAGTGATGCAAGCTGTCTGCCAAGTAAAGGTCAAACAATGTCGACGACCATTAGATTCAGTGACATCTGACATATGTTACCCCGGAACGTGATAACTAAGCATGACAGATGCTGTGAACTATTCCTTTTTAAAACCCTATTAGCTCAAACATTAATTTGCATCACTTTTTACCAAAATTAGGGCAACGCTGACTTTTGACCCCTGTACAAACTGAAATTGACCTTTGTCACAATTCTTGCTGTTTTTGCCCCATAACTGCAGAAGATTCAGTCATAGATAGTCCAAACTATACCTTTTTGGAATCTTTATGAACAGACAAATAATGTGGTGTCATTTTCAATATGATTGGAACATTTTTACATTTTGACCTCTGTGTAATTCTTCAATTGGCCCCTAGCTGGCCACCTATAGAAAATTCAAGTTGCGAGTCTGTTTTTTATCAACAGAGTTAATGTCTGAGGAGTATTTGTGCGGAATTTGGTGAATGCATCACCATTTGAAGGATTCCTCTATAAATATTATATCTGCTGCACTATCATTCAAAGTATGCAAATAGGCTCATGGCCAGACAGGAAGTCCTATGTGGACTTATTCAACCTTGAGTTCAAGGTCAAACCCAGGTTACTGTCATGAAGATGTTCCATTCTCCTTTAAAAAAAATAAAGTCAGACTACAGACAGTCTTCTATTTTCTGCTCAGCTTTAATCTTGCTCTGGTTCAGGTGCAGTTTCTCTCATTTCCATGTACAAGCCACCTTAGTCGGTTTGGCATCGGCCCCTGAGCCAATCAATCATATACATCTCATGTTTCCTGACTCTAACAGCGCAGAGTCTTTGCTGAGTAAGCACCTCCTCCAGCTGCAGGAGCTGCTCCCTCGCAGGAGGAGGGAAGAGCCATCGTCTTCTACTGCCTCCTCAGCATCAGTTTATTTAATCACTTTGTGTGTTGAGGTTATTGCCACATAGCTGCCATCTATTAGTGACCTCCATCGAGAAGTAAATATGCGTCAGTTAAAATAAATAAATAAATGAATGAATAAATAAAGGAAATTTGTGGAACTATGTAGTGGTTGTTATATTCTGGATGCAGTTAAACACTTTCACACAACGACAAATGGATGAATGTGTTCAGTAATTGAATGAGTCCACGAGTGCAATTTGGTCAAAACTGAGCGAGAGGTCTAGAGGTTTATTGGTCCCACGAGTCCTGCTCAAGTTTTTATTGCTGTCATAAAAAGAGATGGCCTGGCAGCAAAATTACTTCAAGTAATGGACTGATTTTTAGTACTGCATAATGTAGTACAGGACACCAAAACGCTCAGGTTTGGGCCGTGGTGATATTGGTTTGGGAATGTTTTGTCTCAAGTGTTTCACTATTCGTGAGAGGAAACAGTTTCTTTCAGATACATGAACTTACCAAGGCCCACTGAACCAATAAGAAAAATAAAAACATCCCAAATATCTGTTAATAATAAAAATATTACATATATGCTACCATCAGACTTTTTATCATTTCTTAGTCAACAATTTGAGAAACACTTCACTTTGATTATATTAATTTAAAATGCGATATTTTACCAATATACTCACAGACCACTAGGGGTCACTCACAGATGACTTGCAACCTATGAATACATCCATGTTGGTCACTTGGGTCCAGTAATGAGTGGAGGATGATTCTACTTAATTGAATTTTTGGTGTTTGTTAATTGATTTAAAGTGAATTACAGTTAAGTTTAGTTATTTTTAATGTTTTGAATTCAGTGTAGTTATTTATTTTCTTAATTGTAAAAGCTCTTTGGAAATTATAATCTGCACCAGAAAAAGCTAAATAAATTGTATTACTGTCCATGTATGGAGGTGATACAATTTGACATACAGCATGCACTTCTGTGGTACACGGTTACTAGGGATGGGTATTGATAAGATTTATCGATATTGATACCATTGTTGATTCCGCTTATCGATCCGATTCCTTATCGACTCCCTTATCGATACCTGTTGTGAATTTTCTGTGTACTAAAAGTAGGCCTTAAAGGTTTTCTATGTCTACAACATTTTATTGAGTCTTAAAGTAAATACATGTGAAATTGGACACTGGATCCTTAAACTCTGGACATAATAAACTGTACATGGTGGATTCTTGATCTCTGGACATAAATAGAAATAAACAAAATCTGTAGGTTTTGACAAAAGCATTTCCTTTCAGACATTATTGGCATGAATGTCTTTCCATACATCTGAGCTGAGCTCTTGCAGCTGGCTGTGCCGCACGTCAGGATTTAATTCATAAAAAAACGCAGGATGTCTCATTTTGGGAGGAAAAAACGTTTTAGTCGATTGTAGCTTCTTGTCTGTATTACAGCGTTTGGAAAGAGGTGTCATTTTATTTAAAGCAGCAATTCGTTTTGAAGTTATTAATTCCGACCGGACTCTGTCTCGGCAGAGAGCCGCGCAGCGTTTGGAGCTGTGCCAACGGAACGGAGGACGATTCTCATTTCTTGACTACAAGAGTCCCAGTTAGAGACTTTAATCCACACAAAACTGACTCACAATTAACATATTTTAATGGCTTTGAGAGGGGTTAAGAAGTGGACTTGTTGGTTCTGAAGAGCAGCGAATAAAAGAACCAACGAGCCAGCGGATCGAATCATTGCTTCATTGGTTCACACTTCAAAGTGGAGTCGCACTGCAGAAGCGGTTGATTACAGAGCCGCTGCAGGGTCTGCAATCAATGCAAAGAAATGATCATTTTCCCAACAAACACCCTCAAAAACAACGGCTGCCCTGAAGGACCGATAAGGGAATCGTTAAGCAAAAAGACTATTGGTATCGGTGGATCGAATCATTTCTTAACGATACCCGAAAAGAACCGGTTCTCGATACCCAACCCTAACAGTTACCCACCACAGAACTACACCCATTAACATGGTTATCTTGTAAATGACAGTAATTAGAATAATGTGACTTAAGTTGTGCTTTTTAATTCTTTCTACTGTGAATAAAATCAAATTTAAAGATCATTAAATCTCTGGTTCTGTCGTAGAAAAGTATCATGTTCTGGTGATTATACTTATCTGTTGTCAGTGTTATTGTTAGTTATAAAAACATCATGATTTGGTTGATTTGAAATTTTTATTCATTCAAAATAAGACAATTCGGCTAGACATCTGAGAAAATTTGATTTTAAGGTAAATTTTTCTCTATTTAAAAAAAGTTCTATTTCAAACAGGACTAAAATGACGGAACCATCAACAGGAAGCTGGACATCACACTGTGAATATGAAAAGAAAATATTCACACAATATGAGTGAGATGAGTGAGGTTCAAATATGAAAAATTGTCTTGTTACAGGTTCAGGCTGTTTTTTTTTTTGTTTTTAGAGTGTGTCCAGTTGTGTATAGAAGTATTTGTTGATGTGTATTATTTTGTTACCGATTGTTTATTTGTGCAAAGGACAAGTTTTTAAGAATCTCTTCTTCCTGCTCCTTTTCTTCACTAAGACGTGAATGAAATAATTTAAAAAAAGTTTTATACGTTTTTGCTAAAATAAATTCACGCTCAAATCTAGTATTAGTATAAAAAAATATATATAAATTCTTAAATATTAAGATTTTGTCAACAACTCAATTACTTTGACATTTTGATGGAAATAGAAAAATGTTGCACTGAGGGAAAAATTTAACTCAATCTGGATTTAGATCCATTTTATGGTGGATGAGAATATATTTTTAGAATGACTGCATATGAGAGCCAACATCCTCATCTGAGGGGTTTGTTTGTTTTTTGGTCACGACTCTGGCTGAAGAAATTGTTTGTGCTGCAACTGCTGCAGTATTATTATGCTACAAAGGGGATTCTGGGACAAATGTCCAGTATGTTTGGATTCAGCATTTCATTCGAAGAAATTGTAAAATGCAGAGTTTTCACAGTGCGGTTTGTACCTTTATGAAGAATCAAACAGACCTTCCATACAGATTTCAGCTATTATTACTGTTAGTGAGTGTATCTTAATTATTCAGGATTTGGAAACTGGGAGACTTTTTGGTCCGTTTTTAACAGAACCTACAGTTTTATTTATGTTTTACACTGTAATTAGACGACATATTGCAGGTGCTCTCAGTGGTACTTTACTCTCAATCTTATTTTTATTGTTCAGTTGAATCAGAGATGTTAAAATGTTCCAGCAGCCCCAAATCTAAACCATATCTAAACTTTGTGACACTTTTATGTGAACTAAATCTGAAGAATAACATCTCCTTAAGAATTTGCTGAGATAAAAGCTACAACAGTGTAATTATCTCAGTTTTCTCAAAGTCTTTTAAGTTTAAAATAAGGTCAGGGATTTCCCAAAGATTAAACCATGCGCTGAATACATAGTATAGTGAGAGCCAAAGTGCACCAATTAAGGAGGGCAGTGAGTCTTCATTGGTACTCGAAATAGCTGAGACGAGGTTGGCAGTTCCAGCGCCCTCCAGCAGTGTGTCCTGCTGCTTGACTTGCAAATCGCCATACAATCGTAACTGTGCATGGGGGGTAAACAAACAAACAAAACAGAAAAAGAAGAGTTTGCCCTGCATGGAGCTACAGAGGTGTACTGGACCGTCACGAATCATGCATAGGCTAAAACGAGGTAGGAAAAACGACGCAGAATACCCTTGGCAGTGATACTGTACAGCCCAGTCAAGCTAGTGGCGCACAATTTGACACGGAATTTTAACACTGCGCAAAGAAAACATAAATCTGAGATATCAAGAAGAGTTATGCTGCCTGGAGATACACCTGAGCTCCGACTCAGACTTTTGCCAAATGTTGAAGAGAATCTGCAGCTCTGTACATGACCAGGTGGCAGCTGCTTGGGAAAACCAGCTGAGGTACGCTGTTAAAGTAAATTAGTAATAGTGAAGAGCAATTCACCTATTATTATTATTATTATTGATGAGTGAACATTTTAAAGAAAGCAAAATAAAGTACAGACGTGGTGATTTTTCCAATGAAGTACACATTGCCTCACCAAAATTAACAAACATTGAACTCACACTCATGCCTAATTAATGTTTATATAAATTGGAGACATTGTAATGTTGTTGGTGTACAAAGAAAAACATGGCTTGAAAAAACAGTTACACCTCAATAAAATATTTTATTGATAATTGACTAACAGATCCTGTAAAACCTCATCATCCAAGGAGAAATCTTTAAGCCAAATATTTTAATCCCAAACTCAACAATATTTGATTTACAGCAACATGAAAAGAGAAAAACCAGCGCTTCAGAAACCACAATAGAAAATTATATTTCTCTTTGATGCACTACCCAGATAATGAAGGAATGATTCAAATATGTAACTTCTGGTGATTAATGAATTACTCCCATTTAGTTAAAGTGGGAAACTCAAAATCTAGTTTAATTTTTTTCTCTCTACACAGAAGCACTCGATTACAAATAAAATATAAATTGTATATTTTATGACACCAGTCATCTTGCATTATTTATATTTTGACAAAAATCCTGTTACAGGTACAAGAATTCCCCGTGCAGTCACAGATACCAGACTTTGCTTCCAGACTGGTCTCCTGCAGAATTACAGTGAATTTAGACAATGGAACTCTGGAGAATTTTACAATTCTGAACAAGATGCACATTTAGATTTTGGCCAAACAGCAAAACTGTGTGGCTTCATCTAGTCTAGAGCTGAAACAACTAATCAAGTTAATCGATTAAAATTGATTGTTAAAATAGTTGTCAACTAATTTAGTCATTGATTAGTTGCTAAATAACTTTGTTTTACCGCAAATGTTTCATTTCTTCCATATAATCAACTGAGCTTTGCTTTGAATCTTGAACCAATGCTTCAAGCTGCTGCTTCGTTGGTTTCGTTTATTTCACTTTATCTTAATTTTTCCTCACTAAAACCCTAAAGAGCATATGTCTGTGAGGAATATTTACCTTTTTTATGTTAAACTGGTCTTCTGAAACAGTTGATAGATGTATTTTATACTAACGCCGATGCTAACGCGTTAGCATGTCTATGGCATTTTCAATGTTAAAGTTAGCATTAAGCTGCTGGCATTTCAGCATGTTTATGCATTTGTTTTCTGTATAATAATTAATGGCTCAGCGTTTGTTGTCGTAAAGAGTCAAATGTATTATAAATTATAATATTAATATTTTTAATTTATTTTTATTTATAAATTAATAATAGCAACAATAATAATAGTAATAATTAATAATGCTACAATACCATTTTAGAGAAAGAGACATGAGTCACATGTGTCATTGTGAAATGACCACATAGTTTACAAGTTATACAGAGAATGTTGCACATATAATGAGTCAGGCTACAGTTTTTGATTTAGGTTTTATGGTTAACTGGTTATGCTAATTGCTCATTTGCAGCAACAAAAATACCTCTTTTTTCACCATATATTTTATAACATTTATATGTCTCAATGTTGTTTTATGGCAACTCAGCACTTTGATAAATGACATTTGAAATAATTATTTTTGTTCTTTATTATAAACTGTTTTATTCTTTATTATTTTATATTTCAACAGCCAAGGGACAGTTGACGATTTGTTGATTTTCAAGTACTTTAAGTTTTCAAATAATGGTCTGTTAAATAAAGTGATGGAAGGAGAGAAAAATTGTTTCCCTGGCACATTTTTAAAAAATTCCCCGCTAATCAGATTAATCGTGTCGAAATCCCATCAGATTCATCGATGATCCAAATAATCGTTTGTTGCAGCCCTAATCTAGTCAAGTGATTTGATGAAATCTTTAAAAATGGGACTCTTGTCCAGAACTGGAAAATGCAACACGAGTTTCCAGACACCAGCCTCGGCACTAACCCGGGTACAAGTGGATCTGCAGGGAATTCCGTTACCAGGAAAACTTCACGGCGGGCACTGTGCGTTCTTCCACCCCTGCTACTGATGACTCGTTTCTGAACTTGTGGCAAAACTGCAGTGTGTTGATGTGTGCAATTTTTTTTACCTGATCATCCTCAATTTGCAAATGCATGACAACAAAAGTGGGAAAAAAAACTGATGCACCTTCAGCTTTTATTCAATATCACAACTCCTGAAGTGAACATTTGATCCGACAAAACAGCAGACTGCAGTCATCTAGTTGTAATCTCAACAGAAATGCACCATAAGTGTGAAATGAGCAGGAAAGACAAGGAGGTTAAATCACGGCTACAGGCCTGCATGCACAGAACTATGGAGGATATATAGAGGCGTGTTCTCACGGGGAGTGCTGTACCAACCACCCAGCTAGCATTCAAAAGGTAGGCCAGCCAATTCTGTACACGTAGAATTCTGTTCATATTGCCGTCTGGTGTGGATCACACAGTCTGGACATCAAATCCATTCAAAGAAGGCACAATCCCATCCTCAACAGTCACTCAGCAAAATGGAAACACACAGGCTGAGGTCATCAGAAACTAAAAAAAAGCTACAATTCCCACGGTTGCATCCAACAAAGCGCTCTGTGGATGGATGGAATAGCAGCAACTTGAGTCACGAGAACGTCAAAGTGACTGCAGGCACAGCTCAAAATGCGTCTGTGAGTCTGTGTAAAGCAGTCTGTCCACTGGTCCTGGTTCAGAAAACAGTCCTAAAGCATGTGTTTAAACAGACAAAGCATGTTTATTTCAAACTAAAACAATATGCACCCGACATCCAGAACATCCATCTGTTCTTGTTCTTTTTCTTCCTCCTGGTGTGATTCTTTTTCTTTCTTTTTTTTGTATTGAGTGCATAATTAGAAACAAATTACAGACATTTATTTTGGGGATACAACATTCTCAAGTTTAAAATGTTCATATTTGTTTTTCCCTTTCCAATTTTAAGCAGCTGGACTGGTCTCGCTGCGCGCGTGGGTATTAGTTCTGCTTGGAAACAGAAAAGAATTAAGAACTCCACAAAAGCATTGACTCACTCCAAAGTCTTTTCAGCAGCATTATAAAAGAAGAAAAGACAGAAACGGGCCAGAAAACTGCTATTTTCACAAAGTGTGTGTGATTGTTCAATGGATCGCTCAGCCAGGACTTCTAACGCTCTTCCATAGGAAGGTAAAAGATCATTTTCCCCATGTACAACTGAAATTTTTTGGGGTTTTTTTTTTTTTTTTTTGTTTGTTTTTTTGGAAAGCATTTTCATAAAATTCACCAATCTGAGATGAATTAAAATGAATAGAGGGGGGAGGGAGGGGTGAAATTACAACTTAAAAAAGGATAAAGTAAATAAAATACAAAGGTAACTTCCTATTGATCAACAGATGCACTAACTCGCCTCATGATTACGTACATGGGTATTTGTCAGAGTTTAAAATCGGTGAGGTGTTGTAGTGAGACAGTGTTCATCATGTCCCGTGTGGTGACGGTGATTTGCTGACATGAGTACAGAGAAGAAGAAACAAACTTTACAAAATGATCTTTTACCTACTGAGTGATGATTATGTCCCCTCAGTGTCTGTGACAGTGTCTACCACTGGCTGACTCGCAGCGTCCTCCTCAGGCTGTTCATTGTTTGCATCCTCAGGAGAGCCAAACTGCTCTTGCTGCGGCTCCCGCTGGCTTTCGGGGGCCGTGGGAGTGGAGGAGGCGGGGTCTGGAGCAGGCTGTGGGGAGAACTGGGCCGTGACGTTACTGTCCACCTCGGATCTGCTGACCCACGGGGGCTGCGGTGAAGAGGATGTCTTTTGCAGCTCCTCTTGTGATCTTTCCTGTTCCTCTAGAGAGGGAGTGGTCTCTTCAGAGAAACTGGCAGCTTGTGTAAAGGCCACAAGGGAGTCCAGGAATGAGGCAGAGGCCTGAGGTGAAGCTTGACTTGGGTTGTCAGTGTTTGGAGAAGTGGCGATCTTGAAAGGGGTCTGGGATTGGGTGTCTGGAGGGATCTCTGGCTGTGGGGACAGCTGGGCTTTGGTCTGAACTCCGATCAGTGAACTATGACCGTTGTTGTCAGGTGGTGACTGCGAGGTGGGTGACGTCTGAGAATGCGCCGGAGCTGACTGGGACTCAGGCACGGCTCCTTGGCTCTGTGATGGAGGTGGAGCCTTGACTGAAACCTGAGGTAGGGGCTGACTCAAGCCGAAAAGCGGAGGTCTGACCTGAGATTGAGGCAGAAGTGGGGACTGGAACCTTGGGTGCATCTGGGGGTTCAGTTTGAGTGGTGTAAGCAGTCTACCTTGGTTCAGGGTTAGGTTGGGATTGAGAGGTGGAGTTGGAAGTAAAGGAGTAGGCAGAGGGAGAAGAGGTGTCCAGCTCCCACGCTCACGATCCTTGTCACGGTCTCGCTCACGCTCCTGCTCTCTGTTGCGGTCTCGGCCCCGCTCTCTGTCCCTCTCTCGATCGCGTTCTCTGTCACGGCTGTGACGGTTACCATTCATCTGGTTTGTGAAATCAAAGTCTCTTTCATCCCTGTCTCTTTGCCTGTCCCACGTGCGCCTCCGGTCATCAAGGTCTTTGTCAAACGGTGTAGCGCCACTACGGTTCCAGGACTGTGGCCCTCCACCAGCTCCAGAGGATCCAGGTGGTGGTCCTCCTCCTGACCGGTTGTCAAAGCGGTTGGGAAAGTTCTGACCAGAAGGAGGGCGCTCATCCTGGAAACCTTTTGGACCAGCAGGAAGTTGCGGTGTCCCTCGCGCACCATCTCGTTCATCAAAGTCCCCTCGGGTTTGACCCCAGCGATTATCGGGAGTGAAGCCTGCCAGAGCCTGCAAGCGTCCAGCTAGGCTGGTTCTAGCTGGCTGAGTCACTGGAGTCTGAAGCAAAGGAGGTCTTCCTCCTCCAGCACCAACACCGCCTACTGCTCCACCCCCACTTCCTCCAAGGGGCTCCCTATGCTCTGGCGGGGGGGTCCTCAGCAGGCCGGTGCTTTGCTTTTCCATTGGGGGAAAGCGGTAATCCTGGTCTTTGCCCTCGTCTGCTCCAGAAGAAGGTTCACTTTCCACCTTGGGTAAGCTTTCTTTGGGAAGCATGAGGGACCTGTTGAAGGGGTCCATCGGAGGGAAGGGAGCCCTGATGCGGGCTTGGCCCTGGAGTGAATTGTCGAGGAGCCCGGTGGCCTGCTGAGCAGGATTCTGCTGCATTATCAGCTGGAAGCGATTTGCAGGTCCTGGCTGAAGGAGGTTTGGTCTCACATCTAGAGGCAACAAGCCAGGCATTCTCTGAGGAGTCAGACCAGAGTGATGGAGGTGGTGGGCGAGGGAAGCAGTGGGGTGCATGCCAAGCAGGCCCATCCCACTGCGGACTGCATTCTGCATGCCTGGGAACAAAACACAACCAAAGTGTTAAAAGGTTTCTGGAACACAAGGCCAATGACTAACTTTAAGCTCTACTGGTCTCCTTTGCTTGGGGGCATGGACTCACCTTGTAGTGTAAGCTCTGCAGCAGCATTCATGCCCTCAGCAGACTGCTGCACTTTCTCACTGGTGCCTTGTTGAGTTTGGACTCCCGCTGGGTTGAAGACAGCTGCTCCAGGAACGGTGGAGGCCATAAAGTTGCTGGGAATAGAGCTGGTTGGTGGAAGCATTGCACTGAATGGAGAATCCTTAATAGACTCTTGGCTGTGGGCCACTGAAGGTTGAACCAAAGCTGTAGGTGGATTAAATAAAATAAAAAATAAAAAATCGCATGAATGGGACAGGTGAGAAATCCAATTAGCAGAAAAACACAGATTTTCCTGGTAATATGAAATAACATTCCATTAATGTGCATCCACGCCATTAGTGCAGGAATACTCACAAGTAGCTCCAGCAGTCATACCTGCAGTCTGTGCTGCCTGAATGAAACCTGCACAAACAAGTTCTGGTCTTAGTCTGTGAATTTATGTTGCCAGATCTCTTCCTGATATGGTTTTATGGATTTTACCTGGAGGAGGCTGTGAGGTATTGAAGCCAGGCCTTATGAAAGGTGGTGGCGGGCCAAAACCAGGTGGCGGTATGCCCATGGAGACAGAGAAGGAAGGTGGAACCAAACCCACTGCACTAGGAACAGCCTGTGGCACTGGGAGCTGGTAGGTAAGAGATTAAGGCAAAAAAAAAAATACATATATCCTTTCAGCGCACAGAATCGAGAAGATCTGCCATTTTTTGAGGATATTCCAGTGTTAAATACTGTAAAGAGAGTGAAATCCTTGAGGTGTACTGTCGCAATACCTGCACAGGCAGCATGGTGACCTGCTGGTTATAGGTCTGGGAGCTGGGTGCCGCTGCAGGCTCCGTGTTCACCGGCTGGCTCGGAACTTCCTTTGCTATCTCAACAGTCTTGACTGCCTCCCACTCTGCAGATGCATTCAACGTAAAGTTAGAGCCAACACCCTGTGCCACGTGACTATATATTTCAGATGTGTATTTCAAATTGCTTTCAGTAGTTAGGGCTGCAATTTGCAGCAACATGTGCAAGTTCTCACTGAGACCAGTACAAACTTGAGAAATCTGGTCCATTTTACATAATTCTGTTCAGTATTTTATTATCTTACGCTGCAGTTCATGTTGCATGAGTTGCATGAACAGGACTAATTTCAATGTCCAACTTTTCCAGTCCATGGACAACACAAAGTCTAAATATGTACATGTGTCTGTATTTTACAGTTTAAGCTGTATTTTTTTTGTACATCTGGAGTTTCTACAGCAAGGACGTCTGGTGTGAAATGTGTACCAAATCAACAAGCAGACCCACACTGAAACATGACATCATAACTGGCCGACAGTTACTGTGTACAGAAAATGATTTTGTTGCAGTACTCAAAGATTCCAAAAATAACCAGAGAAGCTTCAATAATTAATTTCTCACTTTGATTTAAATGATACGTGATATGTTCAAATATGAATCCACTAAACCTGTATGTTGCCAAATAACTTTAGGATAAGTGTTGATGTTGAGCTTCACCATCGTTGACGGTCTCCTGGTCAATGATCCCTCCCTCAGCAAAGTCACCCAGGTCATCAAGCTTCACCTTCTCCCAGGGGATGTAAGTGACACCCAGGTCTACGTCCCAAAACTGCTTATACTCCTGTTTCACCCCCTTGTTCAGGGCCCACGCAATCTGGATCAAACATACAAAGGAAAACATCACATGAACTCTCCCTTAAACTGGTGGACTAGAGCACACCCTCACAGCTCCAGTATGGTCCTGCCCCCAAGCAGGACCTTCATTATCGTACAAACGCTTCTTGAGCGCCATAACTACAATCAACAAGGAGAACAAGGCAAAGTGCACCTTTATAACCTTGGAACCAATCTTAAAGTTGCCGGTGCTGAGTTTCTGGCGGGCGCGGTACGCATCCTGTCTGTGGACCATGCAGATATAGGCACAGCCACGAGGAGGGATCATCTGAGGGATCATTACAGGAGTTATTTTGCATTGGAGAAACTACAGGAACAGTAAAAGTGGCATTAGCATCAGTAGACATCTGCTTACATTGATGGATTCTATTTGTCCAAACTCTTCAAACAGGTTGGTGAGGTCTTGCTGAGTGGCCTTTTTGTCCACCTGACCCACCCACAGGGTTGTGCTGCAAACTAGGCGTGACAGAAAAAAGATTCTTACCAAACAACAGCCTTACACAAGTATTATGACTAATAATAATAACAAATATTGCGACCAGTAAACTGAAGTTTAACACCCACTTACCACTGAGAGTCTTGGACCGTATAGGGGGCAGCCCTTTCTTCTGCCGTTCTTTCTCTCTTTCTCTGGCTCGTCTTTCGCTCGAGTAAGATCGTGATGCCTTCCTTTTGCGGTCTCTGGAGCGTGACCGCGACCGTTTACGATGCTTACGCTTCCGAGAACCAGAGCGCGACCTTGACCTTCTCCTCTTGGGAGACCTACAAAAAAGAATGAAATTTATTTTGGAAATTCTTCTCAGGCACTGTAGTAATAATGTATTTATTTTACTGCAGTAATTTAAAAAACAAAACATTTACAGTATGTTCTCATTCGCTCCAAAATTTTACATCCATATCTTGAAGAAATGTGACATTTGGAAGATAAAGGCCGAACACCAGGATGTAGCTTTTTTGTTTTTGTTATTGTAAAAGTTCTTATTAAACTACTCAGTGGTGTTTACTTTAAGAAGAAGAAGAAAAAAAAAAAGAGCACCGTGCACATAGAGCCCAAACCTCCGCCAACACTACGAGTAGTTTCCAATTTCACAAATTTTTACCTTGGAAACATTTTCAAGATTAAAGTCCTGTTAGAAGTGACTTTTCTTAAACTAAATTAAATGTGACCAAATGTCAGTATTATATATTTAGTTCATGCACTTGAATCAAAGTTGGGTTTTTTTTTTGTTTTTTTTGTGGTGGTGTCAGGTTTGTTTTTTATTGTTACTATTTCGGTTTTTGAATTCTATTTTGGTTTTTGAATTTTTTTTTTTTTATACTTTTTACAGAACATTGGTTTTCTCTGCTATGCGCAATTTGTCGTTGCTTTTTGCCACTTGGATTCTGACTGAAGATAAACAAGCATAAAATTGGAACCTCCATCCAATTTAGGTGGGGTAGGCAAATTCATAACAGAAAAATGAGAGTGATTGAGGCACTTTTGATTGAGATATAATGCAAAATTTACACCAAAAGGGCTTTTCAATATTAAATTAAAATGTCCACAAAATGTGTAATCCGGATTAAAGTTTGTCAGTCGATAAAAGATACCATCCAAGTCAGGTGATGGTGAGTGCCAGTCTGGACCTCACTTTCAAATATTAGAGTTATTGGGGCACGTTTGATTAATATATAACATAAAATATACATCAAATGGGGTTTTCAGTGTTAAATTTAAATGGCCACAAAATGTGTAATCCGGATTAAAGTTTGTCAGTCAATAAAAGATACCATCCTTCATAATGCTCTCAAATAGAAACAAAATTCGATCTTTTTTGTCAGAGTTCTGAATTTTTAGAAAATCGGTCAATGTTAAAGGACAGGGATTTTTCCAATTTCTCACAATTTTTCCTGACTTTGACCTTGAAAACTGAATCAGCTCTTGCTTATCAGGATATTAATCCTCTGTAAAAAAAATTCATAAAGAAATATAAAAAATTGTGGGTTCCAGACTGTTCCCAAACAGACGGGGGTGAAAACATAACCATAGAAAAACCATCAGACCTCCAGCAACCTGGTTGCATTTATGAAAATAAAACTGAAATATTAAAGAGCCGCACACAGAATCCAAAACTGTGCCTCCTTCAGATTTTACAAATAAGCAGAACTGACCTGGAGCGTGATCTGGAGCGAGTCCTGGAGTGGGCGCTAACCGTCTTCTGCTCCTCTGCCTCAAAGATATCCTCCTCCTCTTCCTCTTCTTCCTCCTCCTCTTCCTGCATACCATCAGGACCATCATCCAGTTCCATGTCCTCAAAAAAAAAAAAAAAAAAAAAAAAAAAAAAAAAGGGGGGGGGGGGGGGGGGTGATTTGACTTTTTTCTAGATAATGGTGGTAACTGCACTAATTGCCAGCAGATCTGGACTTCAGCAGTAGCACAACATGGTCATAAATGAAACAAAAGGTCTTTCTGATGTTCACTAAGCAGCACTACCTGTTGTTGGTTATCGATGGAGTCATCCATCTTGCTCTCAGGTTCAGGGACTTGCGGCTGACTGCCACTCTGAGCAGCTGTGACAGAGTTCTCTGGACCAAATATTGACTCCTGCCCTTCTATGGTCAAAGCCTGGTAGAAGATAAAGACCATTTCATTAAAAAAAGGCTCTACCAAAGAAAAAGAAAAAACCTTGTCAGGATACCAGTCAAGGCTAAAAACTGCCACGATGTTAGCATCTCCTCGGACTCCCGGAGCTAGTGGAATTGGAAAAACCCCAAAGATAACCAATCCTACTGAATCCTGAACTTTCTTGCTGAGAGTGATTAATTTTATTGATATCTAGGCCGTTATGGATTCTGATTGTTGGTTCGAATCTTTACTGATTTCTGATCAATTTTCTGTGTGAAATCTAAACAGGTTTTCAGTGACAATGCAGCTGTTCTCCTTGTTGATAGAAATTCTTGAGTTTTTGCAACACCAAACTGTCATAAAAATATGGTAGCCCTGGCAACATCTGAGACACGTGATTCTAATGGACCGAAAAATTTGGAACCAATTCTCGATTCCCATCCCAAGCACCAACTGCAGGGTGACTGTGTGAGGAAGCTATCACCAACTTACCTTCTGCTGGTGCTGCTGGTGCTCCAACAACTGCTTTTGAAACTGCTCCAGGTTCTGTTGTTGTAGCTGCTCAGCCAGTTGGTGGAACAGAGAGCTGTTGATGGGCTCGGGCACTATGGGCCTGAAGGGTGATTAGCACCATCAGATACACAACCACAGGCTATAAAACGGCATTGTGCATTGTAGGGAGTGGGGGTGGGGTCCACAGATCTCATCTATTTCATGACAATTTCACAAACGATTGTTGCTCAAAATAACAGACATCTTTCAGCACTGGCAACATTCTGAACGTGACTATTTGAGATGCCTTTTATATAATCACTTTCAGAAAATGTAACCGTACACAAAGAAGCGTGCTCTGAGACCACAATATCCCCTGCTGGCAAATGCTGCTTTGGTACAAGTGCTCGTTACATTCCGAATTAGGTGATAGCTGATTTCAGAATGCAGACACCAACTCATGAAACTTGCAATGTCCAGGTTTGTTAATCAAAGGCCATAACTCTGCCAAAATGTGTCAATCTTATACAATATTACAATATGCGTATTACCAACCTATAACAAGGACTTGTACCAGGTTTCACGAAATTCTGACTAAAAGTGCGAGAGGAGTTGATTTCAGAATGCTTATACTCTTGGGACGGACAGGTAGATGGAAATTGCTACAACATAATGCCCCTTCAGGCCTTTGTCCAGTAGGGGATGAAAAAAGGAAAGGCGGAGGGTGCGAACAGCCTACTCATAGCAATGTTCATCATAGGAAAGTTTAAAATGCCATTTCACAGAGGGACCTTGAACATCACAAACTGAATTGACGAAAGTCAAAAAGTAATCAATCAATGTAGCTGAAAAATCTCCAATTGCAATTCAGTCATTTAAACAATTCTCAAAATCCAATTATGTGATTTCAGCCATACTCCTGCTTCCAATACCAATTCTGCACAGCAACAACTTTATACCAGTTTGACAAAATGAAAGGATTCTAGTTTTGGCACCAAAAACTAATCAGTAAGCTGATGATAAAAGACTGAACTCACAGCTGTGATGATGAGGTGTCCTTTTTAGCATCATCATTACGTTCAGAGTCATTCCCAAAATCAAACTGACCCAAAGGTTTCTGCAACAAATGAAAAAAATAATTATGACATTAGAATATCATAAAGCCAAATCAGCAGAACGCACCAATTTAAATTTTACACTGCAGTAAAAATGCTGCTGCAGAGTAGTACCTTGTTAAAAGAGGAGACTCTCTGCTCGAGGGGGTTGAGGCTGTTTGCAGTAGCAGCTGCAGTAAGTTGGGCTGTCAGAGCTTGTAACTGCACCACCAGGCCGGCATCCAGCGCCTGAAGCAGGGAAGGCTGGGGCTTCTGCTGCTGCATCTGCAGGCTCTGCACCAGCTGCTGCAGCTACAGACAATACCAGGTCATTAAACACGATTACTACTTACATATGATGGCACATCTTCAGCCAACGAGCTAACCTGCTGTCCCTGTGGACTCTGTAGGATCTGGGCCACAGCAGCCATAGTGTCTGTGTTGGTAATCTGAGAAGCCCAGTCAGGTAGACCCTGGACAATGTTGGCTGGAGTGGCTGGAGTGGCAGGGGTGCCTGGATACACAGAGAGGGGGTGTGTCAATGTGAGCCACCATGAAATATCAAACTGTTACATTCTCCTTCAACACCAAACAATCCATCAAGTCTGTGAGTATTCCACAACCTGGTGTGGTGTTATTGAGGGGTGCAGCACTGCTGGACATCACGGGCGTGGCACTAGGAGGAGGGATCCCTGCTGCCATGTCCAACAGAGGCTGGATGATGTCACTCTTGAAGACAGCATTCTTTTGCCACAGGTTGAGAACGCGTACAATCTTACTCTGCAAACATAAACATACAGGACCCCTTTTTAAAATTCAAATTCCTTTGTTCCCTATTAATTCAATTCCTTTGTGTACTTTTTCATACAGTAGACTATGATGACAAGGACACCAACATAATAGCAGTAAAACAACACATCTGATGTGCTCCCACTGAAATGAATAAATAACTAAACACACCAACTCAACTTATTCAGACACCTGAAACGTGTCCGAGTCGCCACCATGTCATCGTCCCAATGAAAAAACAATATTAATTAAATGCCATGAAGTCAAAGTGTTTCTTGCACTGCTTGTCCTGCGGAGCAACACTTCCAGGTTGAGACACTTTTATCTGCTGCCAATAAATCACACAGAGGAACACATTAAATTGTTCTGACCTTGTCGTCCGAGGGGCAGCGGTAGAGATGCTGAAAGGTTGTAATAATGTTTTTGCTGAAGCGTGGCGCAAACACGTCCTTCTCTGTGCCAAACTGGTGCCTCGACTGCCTGACAATAGAGTCGATGACATACAGCCCCGGCACCTTGTATTCTGGTTTGCACTATCACAACAAACATACACAAGCCTGGTGTTAGTATCAATTTATTTTCTGAACAACAGTCTTTGATTAAGTGATGCATGCACAAACCTGCAATGTTAACATTTCTGTTCACTCATAACTAATTTTTGGAGGTGAATTTCAGAAAACATTACTGATGTGCACTGACCATATAAAACTACTTCTGTTATTTCTTCCTTTTAAAATCATTTTAAAATCAATAAAGGATAACATATGAAGTGAATCAGCATCATTACTGTACTGGATTTACACAGTGGCTGCTGCGCAAGTTGTAGCATTTGCTGACATGTAAAAATTCAAATCACCTTTTGGATGAACTTCTCCACACTCTGGACAACATGCTTGTAGAACTGAAAGAGAAGCACAGTTTGGGGACAGTTTTAATATATATGGCTTAGTAACATAATACAGTGATACAGCAGCCACCACGGCACACCAGCTTGTAGTTTTTTTTAATTGGAGCAAGACGGAGCGCGCAGCGTGTTGTCAGTCTGAACCAGACAGTGAGGATTCTGATGATGAAGAAGATGATCCCTCTGTTGTTCTGGGCAAGCAACCACAGCAGGTGGATCCACCAACGTGTGCACAGATCTCCACAGTGGGTCGGATCACGCGCTTCTGTTTGCAGCTTCTCCAGGACTCAGGAGCTGCAGAGCTCTGTCTCAGCATCAAGTCCTGGAGCGCAGAGCAGGATGCAGACACACAATGCTCCAGCAGTGGCTCCAGGGGCGTTTCATGATGGGAAAAGTCAAAAGCTCATTCGTCCACCTTTTCTCGATGATTTGTGACTTCTTTTTTTTACTTTTGTCCCTTCATTCAGGAATTGTTGCATGCCATGTGACTGGGCCATAAGGAGGTAATTCAGCCATTTGATTCAGGTGTGTTGGATGAGGGACACATCTAAAAGCTGCAGGACACCAGCCCCCGATGACTGAAGTGGAATACTCCTGACCTAAAAGTTCAACGACAATTTGCCAGATACATCGGACATGCAAGGCTAGACTTGATGTTTTGGTAAAAGAAAATCTCCCTCTATATCACTTCATCATGAAGCTGCATAACTGCTGATACAAAATGCAAAACATGCACTGCGCACAATTTCTCCAATCACAACCACAGAAGCCTATAATTTCTTCTGGGTTGTCTGGGTATCTTTCCTCACTCTTCACCTTCTTGCACAGTCAGTTTCTGAGAACTGTCTACTCCCCACAGATTTACCATAGAGTGCCATACGCTTTGTATTTCTTCGTAATTGATGGAAATAAACTCCAAGACATATTCAGTGACTTGGAAATGTTCATGTAACCATCCCGAGGGGGGGGGGGGGGGGGGGGGGGGGGGGGGAGAACTGGCAGTAAAACTGACTATTTACAGGTATTACACCAAAGCACTATGCAACCCATCATCTTGGCTTTCATATTTTTAATTAATTTATATCGAGTTGTAGAGATTTACTTTGAGTTTGAGGAAAATAATTTTACAAATTTCTGTAATGAGAAGCCAAATTTACTTTTTTATCTGAAATGGCATAAACAAATTAAAATGTGTATGTGTAAAATGTGTACCAATGGGCTCAATACCATTGGAGGGCACTGCATGCACAGTTAAAATGTGTCCTGCAGCTCTACAGTATATGAAAAAAGTGAGGAAATGTGCAGATACAATGAATCACATATAATTTATCCAATAACAATCAAAGGCTTTGATTGGATGTGCACATCACTACCCAAGATATTACAGACCAAGCGAGTGCCAAACACATTCAGTTGTCCCCTTGGATCACCGGTTTGGCTCTACATCTGATATCTACAGTGTATCGGTTTCAGTGCAACATTTTTTTTCCTTTAAAATTATACACACAATACCTGATGACAACATAAAAAAAGGTTTGTTTGGTTTTTTGATTTTTGCAAGTTTATATTTAAAAAAATTAACTAAGAACTCACATGTCCATAACTATTCACAGTCTTTGCCATGAAGCTCAAAATTGAGCTCAGGTGCCTCCTGTTTCCACTGATCATCCTTGAGATGTTTCTACAGCTTAATTAGCGTCCACCTGGGGTAAATTCAGTTGATTGGACACAATTTGGAAAGACACACACCTGCCTACATATAAGGTCCCACAATTACAGCCAGAGCACAAACCAAGCATGAAGTCAAAGGAATTGTCTGTAGACCTCTGAGACAGGATTGTCTGGAGGCACAAATCTGGGGAAGGGAACAGAAACATTTATGCTGCTTTGATGGTCCCAATGAGCACAGTGGCCTCCATCATCTGTAAATGGAAGAAGTTCAGATCCACCAAGACGCTTCCTAGAGCTGGCCGCTCATCTAAACTGAGCGACTGGAGGGGAAGGGCCTTAGTCAGGGAGGTGACCAAGGTCACTCTGACAGAGCTTCAGTATTCCTCTGTGGAGAGAGGAGAACTTTCCAGAAGGACAACCATCTCTGCAGCAATCCACCAATCAGGTCTGTATGGTTGAGTGGCCAGACGGAAGCCACTCCTTCGTAAAAGGCACATGGCAGCCCACCTGGAGTTTGCCAAAAGGCACTTGAAGGACTCTCAGACCAGGAGAAACAAAATTCTCTGGTCTGATGAAACAAAGATTGAACTCTTTGGCATCATGTTTTGAGGAAACCAGGCACCATCCCTACAGTGAAGCATGGTGGTGGTAGCATCATGCTGTGGGGATGTTTTTCAGCAGCAGGAACTGGGAGACTAGTCAGGATTGAGGGAAAGATGAATGCAGCAATTGTCTTTGAGTGGCCCAGCCAGAGCCCAGACCTGAATCCAACTGAACATCTCTGGAGAGATCTGAAAATGTCTTTGTACCGATGCTCCCCATCCAACCTGATGGAGCTTGAGAGATGCTGGAAAGAAGAATGGGCCAAACTGCCCAAAGATAGGCGCACCAAGCTTGTGGCATCATATTCAAGAAGACCTGAGACTGAAATTGCTCCCAAAGATGTTGAGCAAAGGCTGTGAATACTTATGTACATGTGATTTCTTAGTTTTTCCATTGTTAATACATTTGTAAAGGTTTCCAAAAAAACTTTTTCCATGTTGTCATTATGGGGTGTTGTGAGTAGAAGTTTGAGGAAAAAAACGAATTTACTCCATTTTGGAATAAAGCTGTAACATAACAAAATGTGGAAAAAGTAAAGTGCTGTGAATACTTTCTGGAACCATTGTATATAAGGGTTACTACATAAACTACAGTTCTCAGACCTCATAATCTGAGCTTGCAGAGACACGAATGCTACTGAAGAGAAAAAGACAAAGTCAACAATCTCGTCAAAAATGGATAGACTTCTGATTGGTGAGTTCAGGAAATCATCTTAAGCCCCTTTCACACCGGGGGTGCTCCCGGTTGCGGCGTGCGTCATTATGACGACGACGCGTGGAAGCAACTCAGTGCCGAGACGATGCAGCTCGGCGCCACAACAGCGCGAGGGGAGCAAAGGAGGAAGCAAGTCGGGCGCCGAAAAATTAAACCTGTTTAATTAAACCTGTTTTTGGCGTCCTGTGCTCGACGCAGAAAATAAGTGGTTCCAGCGCAAGTCGGGGCAAAGAGGCGTTACCCAGCATGACTCGAAGCCAATTTATGGATTCCTGCTGTGTTCCATTGTTCCCGCAGTATAAATCACGCAGGATTGTTGTTATACCGTGTTCTTAATGCAGTAAAAGAATGCTGAAGAAAAAAATGCAGAATGATTGCCAGAAATATCCAGTAAAAAGTCCGGACATCTCTAGTCCACTCATGGACGTTCGTTCACGCGCGCACGTGAACAATTAAAAGGAAAAAAAAGTCTGGCTGCAGGCATTAGTTCCTTGTTCTCTGCTCAAACTCTCACATCACAGTTAAAAAAGGACAAAAAAGGACATAAGTCCTGAGACAGGACATGTCAACATCAAGTAGAACTCCAGACATCTCCACATTTGCTTGACGGTTCGCTTGCGCGTGTCAAAGGAGGAAAGAAAAGAAAAAAAATTGTCTGCAGCAGTTAGTTACGTTCTCTCCTCAGACTCTCTTATCACAGTTAAAAAAGGACATAAGTCCAGGACATGTCAACATCAAGTAGAACTCCAGACATCTCCACATTTGCTTAGGTTTGTGCGTGCGGGCGTACACGCATCTTGCGGTCAAGGAAGGAAAGATAAACTATAACAGAACTCAGAGCGCAGCCCTGCAGCTCAGCACAGGAACAAGTAGAAGAGAAGTCAGAGTGCACAGTCTGTCTGCAGCCAAACTGTGCGCACTGACTTCTCTGTGCAGAGAACCTGCAGGCTGTGTTCTCACCTCCTCTCTGCCCCCTGCTGCGCGCACCTGACGCAGAAATTCCTGCATCATCATGACACCACAGGGAGCAACTGGGAGCAGCCCCGGTGTGAAAGGGGCTTTAGAGTCGTCTGGGGCCTGGTTTCATAAAGCAACCTAATCTTTCAGTCTACTAAACTTTCTTAGTGGACTACAGTTAGTCACCCAACATTATCTGTCTAATCACCATTTCACATCGATAGCTAAACTTGCAGATTAGCCGTCTTACCATAGTTGACTGTTTTCATGGGCATAATGGCCTTGTGCGTGCCGTTGCCGAAAGATGGCTCCATGCGCAACAGTTTTGTTAGTTTTGTCAGCGGGTTGGTCAATGTCATGAACTATCCAGCCTTTGTTTTGTTAACTGGCTTTATTAACATTTACAGACCCATACGAACTGCAGAATGATGTGTTCAGCACTTAGCCTAGCAGTTTCACGCTTCAATTTCTTCTTCTACACTTCCGTCAACCTTTTTGCGCACACAACGCTGTTCAAGCTAACAACTGGCGCCCGGTGGCTTGTGTGAGAACTGTCACAAACACATCATGAAATCATGGCCAAAAACACCAAAAGAGGAAGCACCTCTTTTGAAGGAATACCAGCGACGTAGGGGTCCTTTTGAGTGTTCCATCAAGTGGTGATACATGGTAGCTGGCATTTTTTGAGGTATGATATTCAAGTTTTATCGACTAAAATAAGATTAGCCTCCTCTGTACCAGGCTAAAAAGTTTAGTCAGGTACCGTGAAACTTCAGCGGACTAAATGCTTTGTGCAACAACTAACGTCAAAAAACTAGTCAACTAGGTGAGTTTAGTTGACTAAACAAGATTAGAATGCTTCATGAAAACAGACCGAGGACAGCTGTAAACCCGGACACTCACTCAGCTTCTCGATTGTTGCAAACAGAACATTTGAGTCAACCAGGTTCACAGTGTCTTCTGCAAATCAAAGCCAGTGACTTTCCTCACTGACAAAGATTCCCAAGTCATTAGACCCCAAGACTGTACAAACAACCAGTCCGTGATGACATCATCACTAAAATGGTAAATGGACTGCATTTATATAGCGCTTTTCCAACTGCATCAGACGCTTAAAGCGCTCTACAATAATGCCTCACATTCACCCATTCACAGACACACTCACACACCGATGTTAGAGTGCTGCCATGTAAGGTGCTCACTACACACCATGAGCAACTAGGGGATTAAGGACCTTGCCCAAGGGCCCTTGGTGATTTTCTGGTCTGGGTAAGGTTTGAACCGAGGATCCTCTGGTCTGAAGCCCAACGCTTAACCACTAAATCACTACCTGCACTCCTGTTTAAACTGGGCATTACACAGGATTACTGTTTCTGTGTGAATTTCAGATGTACACACCATGGTTAACAGTACCTTTCAGCATCATAAAAAGTCAGCACTATGCCACGCCTGTCACAATAATTACGATCTTGATTTATTGTGCCAATAAGGTGGAGTTCAAAGCAGGAGAGGAAAAAAATTGAAGTCAGCCATAAACTAAACAATGATACAATGTGAGAGTGCCACATCATAAAGGCATCAACATGATGAAGAACGACAGAATAAATGTGTGTTGGTGTGCGCTCATATATTGTCTGTGCAGTGGAGGATGGCGGAGGGAGTGCACACTGACAGCAGATTGGTTCAGTCTGTGCCCAATGCAGAGTTAGGGAGGGAGGGAACTCTGCCCCGCTTATATTTTATATACATTTTCCAATAATTGCAAAATTCATGCTGAAGGTCTACACTACAAGCACAACTTGTTTCATTACAGGTTTTCACTGCTGAATTTATTTCTTGCTGGAGGATCTATTATATTCAATGAATTATATCTACTGATCCACTGACTTCTGTGAAATGTTATGAAATGACTGAAGATGATGATGGATCCACAATGGGCATGCAAATGAGTGTCAGCTTTGACAAAAAAGTTAGGATCTCTCAGAGGTATGGGATGAACTCATGCTGATACCAGTGCTCTATATCGCTTCTGAAAACTTTACGTATATTGGACCTCTAATACCCCAATATATTTCATGATATCAGAACCTACATGTTTGATAAGTTGACAAACCCCAAGACCCTTAATTTTCTTATTTATGGCTTCCCTAACTCAAACTAACATGATTTGTTATACCATAGGTTAGACATTGCTTCAAAAGATATTGTTTCACATCCCACTTTAGTTATCCAGCAAAGTTAAATTCCGTAAACATAATTTTATATGGGTCATCAATTGCACTTAGTGAAATATTACTGTAATACTGATTAAACATTTTTGTTATAAAATATATTTTTAGATTGTTATTACTATTATCAGTAGTAGTAGTAATAGTAGGACTAGTAATTGTTGGACATGCAAAAAACATTTTAAAATATCTTCAAAAGTGGACTTTTACTCAAAGAGTGTTGGAGCAGTCATATGGTCCTCATTCCCCTCTGGCTACACCGCTGGCCTGCACAGTAGGTGAGCATGAAGAATGGAGAACTCATGTATTTATGTGGAAAAGCTATCTGACTGAGAGGTAAAAATTTCAATTTCGAATTATTTTCATTAAAAGGTTTTATCTGTGCTTTTATCATGTGTGCCAGCCTCAGAAACAGAATATTTGGGGGTGGAGGGTGGGGGGGGCAGTTAACCTCACCACAGGTGTGCTGCTGTTCCGTTTTTCACAGCTGTGTCGGCTTTGCAAGAACACAGCCAGGGATCACACAGACTTTGTGCATATTTGAAAGAAAGCAAAGCATGAATACTTTTCTAAAACTCATCACAGATGCACTGCTCTTATTTGGTATGTTTATGAAACACAGCTAGTTGATGGCAAGTGTTCTCCAACACTGTGCACTGCTGTACAAAGCAGCAGAATAAATGCTCACCACATCCTGACATATCAAAAATATGGGGATGGGTTTGCCAGTATGCGTACTGAACGTCTTATATCGGTGTTTCGATAATATGGTGACCCACTACATGTCTGAATTGGAATGTACAACCCCTGGCAAAAATTATGGAATCACCGGCCTCGGAGGATGTTCATTCAGTTGTTTAATTTTGTAAAAAAAAAGCAGATCACAGACATGACACAAAACTAAAGTCATTTCAAATGGCAACTTTCTTGCTTTAAGAAACACTATAAGAAATCAAGAAAAAAAGATTGTGGCAGTCAGTAACGGTTACTTTTGTAGACCAAGCAGAGGAAAAAAATATGGAATCACTCAATTCTGAGGAAAAAATTATGGAATCACCCTGTAAATTGTCATCCCCAAAACTAACACCTGCATCATATCAGATCTGCTCGTTAGTCTGCGTCTAAAAAGGAGTGAACACACCTTGGAGAGCTGTTGCACCAAGTGGACTGACATGAATCATGGCTCCAACACGAGAGATGTCAATTGAAACAAAGGAGAGGATTATCAAACTCTTAAAAGAGAGTAAATCATCATGCAATGTTGCAAAAGATGTTGGTTGTTCACAGTCAGCTGTGTCTAAACTCTGGACCAAATACAAACAACATGGGAAGGTTGTTAAAGGTAAACATACTGGTAGACCAAGGAAGACATCAAAGCGTCAAGACAGAAAACTTAAAGCAATATGTCTCAAAAATCGAAAAATGTACAACAAAACAAATGAGGAACGAATGGGAGGAAACTGGAGTCAACGTCTGTGACCGAACTGTAAGAAACCGCCTAAAGGAAATGGGATTTACATACAGAAAAGCTAAACGAAAGGCATCATTAACACCTAAACAGAAAAAAACAAGGTTACAATGGGCTAAGGAAAAGCAATTGTGGACTGTGGATGACTGGATGAAAGTCATATTCAGTGATGAATCTCGAATCTGCATTGGGCAAGGTGATGATATTGGAACTTTTGTTTGGTGCCTTTCCAATGAGATTTATAAAGATGACTGCCTGAAGAGAACATGTAAATTTCCACAGTCATTGATGATATGGGGCTGCATGTCAGGTAAAGGCACTGGGGAGATGGCTGTCATTACATCATCAATAAATGCACAAGTTTATGTTGATATTTTGGACAATTGAAAGGATGTTTGGAGATGATGAAATCATTTTTCAAGATGATAATGCATCTTGCCATAGAGCAAAAACTGCAAAAACATTCCTTGCAAAAAGACACATAGGATCAATGTCATGGCATAGGGTCAATGTCAATGAGCAGATCTGATTTGATGCAGGTGTTAATTTGGGGGATGAAAATTTACAGGGTGATTCCATAATTTTTTCCTCAGAATTGAGTGATTCCATATTTTTTTCCTCTGCTTGGTCTAAAAAAGTAACCGTTACTGACTGCCACAATCTTTTTTTCTTGATTTCTTATAGTGTTTCTTAAAGCCAGAAAGTTGCCATTTGAAATGACTTTAGTTTTGTGTCATGTCTGTGATCTGCTTTTTTTCTACAAAATTAAACAACTGAATGAACATCCTCTGAGGCCGGTGATTCCATAATTTTTGCCAGGGGTTGTACTTGCAACAGTGTGTGCAGTCTATACTGAGTGTTTTGGTTGGCAGTGCACTGGGATCGGTGTGAGCTTTGGGATATGTTCTACTTCAATGACTGGTCGGGTATCAATACAATCACTGACATTAATGCAATCTGTTTCAAAGGGACTAATCTTCACCCCCTTGTCAGCCCTCTACACCACCTTTGAAATCCTCCTGTCTATACACAGGTAACACTGGGAATTTATCCATCCTATTCTGTAACAACTTTCAATTTTTGATGTAAAGGTTAACCATTAGTGTAGTGTCCATATCTACTTTAAAAATGCAAATACATATTCAGTTGATTCTCAACATGTTATATGCCGATTTTTTTAATTGATATTTTGTGATTTATATATTCAGGGGGACTGAAAAGAGTATTCAAACAGTGCCACAATTACAAAAGAACTACATCTGCAAGTCATGATTTTGACTAACATTCCTGAAAAATGATGTTAGAGGGTAAAAAAACAACAACAAAAACATGAGTAAAAGTAAGGTTCTCACCAAGAAATTCTAAAGGCCCTCCATTTTTCTGAATCATTGGGATGCCGGAGGCCAACCTGAGCCTGCAGGGCTTGGTGAGGAGTGTTGCCACGGTTACTTTGAAAGACTAATCTAATTACTGATTACTCCTTGAAAAAGTAAATTGGTTACTTTACTGGTTACTCAGTTTTAAAAATAACTAAGCTAGATTACTAATTACTTTATTAGTTACTTTCAACAGCTGCCAAAAACACTCCCCTGCACCTCAACATGAAAATTATAACCAGTTTTGCCAATACTGACTTTATAGTCACCCTTTCTTGACTTCAATGAACATAAATATTTGTTTTATAAAAAAATAAAATAAAGACATCTTTCTTGACCTCATATTTAACAGCTGATAGCACTGTAACGGTAAAACTTACAATTTCTACCCTACATTTTTTTGTAAATGTAACTATTAAATTCTTTCTAACATTTTTCTAACATTTCAATTCTTTCTAAACATTTCAGTTGTTGAAATTATATTATTAGTATTATCATTATTATTATAAGTAGTAGTAAAAAAATGTCTTCAAAAGTGGACCTTTAATCAAGGGATGTTGTGTGGGGCCATGTCCCTCCCCTGCCCCCTTACCACCTGGATTTCCCCCTGCTTTGGCAGCTGAGCACAAAGAATGGATAACGTTTATTTATGCAGAAAGACTGACAGGTAAGAAAGTTTTAACAGCATTTGTTACGTTGTGTTGTCCTCAGAAAGAGACTTTAGGTGGATTTGGGTGGGGAAAAAAGCGCTAGGATTTGTTGTTAACACATCGCGACGACTATTTTTTCAACTCAGAGCTGCTGCACAAAACAGCACCCACTTTCAGGGAGCTCGCAGCTCACTGAAAGTGAGAGAAGTGGGCAGTTCAACCACATGCCGACCTCCCCCTGCCCACAGGAGTTTCAATGCTGCGACAGACCAGCAATACAAAAATAATACTAATGCATAGTGTCTTGGAGGAGTAAATTTAATCTGATTACTGTAAGATTAACGCATTACATTACTCATTACTGAGAAAGTGGTCAGATTAGAGTAATTATTTACCGGCGTCACTGTTGGTCAGACATAGTCATGTAAAGGTTGGAAGCTCCTGGATTTCCTAGTAACTCTGGTGCATTCTCTTGCATTTTCTGGAGGTTCAACTACCTGTTTTGCCGACCGGTATCAGTATAAATTCATAGTGCAAACATCATACACGGGTGATTCTTAGACTACGGACACTTATTATGTCCTTTGATCATATTGTATGAAAAACAGAAAAAAGGGGAAATTTCACACTTTTATAGTTATCTTTACAATGAAAGTGTGTTAAGGAATTTGTTCTAGTAGTCTATGATGACTTGTTCACCTTTTTTCAGCATCATTATATGCAAATATTGCCATTTTGTGCTTGTCCCACACCCAGCCTTTTGATCTTCAATGATAAAAATGAATGGTAAAGAAACATTTTTTCTAATGTTTTAAAATATCTCTAAATAAAATATCAGTAAAATAATTAAAACATAACTGGGGTATTCAATGTCATACAACTGTTGTGATTTTTTTTAACAAAATGTAGTTGTCCCACACTATTGCCATAATTTCCACCACAACACTGTATTGTCCCTTTAAACAGTTTGTATGAAAGATTTTTTGGGTAGTTTCTATGGAGATAAACAGTGACATCCGAGCACATGTATATAGCGCCAAATCACAACAAACAGTTGCCCCAAGGCGCTTTATATTGTAAGGCAATGTGGTGGAAATTACATTTAGGCCAATAGTGCCCGTAGTTAAAGAATCACCCACACACTGATATCTGTGAAGCCCATTTCCCTAATTTGAATTACCGTATTTTCCGCACTATAAGTCGCACCGGAGTATAAGTCGCACCAGCCACTTTATCCATTATAAAGAAAAATAAACCATAAATAAGTCGCACCGGAGTATAAGTCGCACCAGCCACTTTATCCATTATAAAGAAAAATAAACCATAAATAAGTTGCACTGGACTATAAGTCCCATGGACATACAGGTATGTTAACATGAAAAGTTCAGATAATAATATTGTGACGGCTACCGTTTTCGGATGCATATTTAACCAGTCTTAACTTGTAATCTGCAGAGTATGATTTTCTTTTTGGTGGCATTTTTTCGGGCCTTCTCCGTTGTCTTGTTAAGTTATCAGTAACGTTGAAATTTTTATTTTTCTATGGTAGTCAGAAGTCGCAGGAACAGTCACATAAGCCTCGAGTGCCCTCTCGTGAGCTGCATTTTACCTACAGATATGTTTGTATTTTGCGGACCACATTGCGAGCCAAACCATGCAGCGCCTACCTGCGCAGCTCATGACCGCCCAGCGGTGTCGATACAGCTCCTTCCAAGTGCAGACGCTAATCCTCTGCCGTCGCTCAGTGCTCCCATGCAGATCTCGGCGTCAACTCTGCTCACACTGATATCCAAGGGTTGAAGCTGTTTTGTTAGCTGTCCCGGAATAAACACCATGTTCGTCTGCTTCAAACGCTTTTCACAATCATCAACGCCAGCTCCTTCCAAGTGCACACGCTAATCCTCCACCGTCGCTCACCCAGTGCTCCCACGCAGCTCTCAGCGTCAACTTAAACACTCTGCTCACACTGATATCCAAGGGTTGAAGCTGTTTTGTTCACCATGCTGGAATAACAGCAAGCACCGTGTTCGTCAGCTTCTCACGCTGTGGGTGAGGTGAGGAATACGCGTCCAACGTTCTGTTCTCTGATTGGTTATCGCGACCAGCATAACCTATAGGACGGCCGCCATACTACAGTGCCCATGATGCATTGCATTTCCTTTTCTGGTGGCCATTTTAAAACATAGATTGACTCTGTCACGTAAAATTGTTTTGTTACAGTAAATTAATTGAGATCCTACCGGTATATTTTTCATTTATAAGTCGCACCGGAGTATAGGTCGCACCCCAGGCCAAAACATGTAAAAAAGTGCGACTTATAGTCCGGAAAATACGGTACCTTTGAAAATTAGATTAAATTAGATGGGAAATACTGGTGGGTAAATATGTCTTAACTGAAGAACAAATAGAATCTCTTAAATGTCTTAAATACCATTAATTTTTCATTTAACTCAAAGTGGATATTGTTATCCTTATGTGTCCAAACAACACTGAATATAATTATTTAGATCATAGATTTACTAACAATCTTCACAGTAACGTAATGTGTTGACTACACAATTCTGCTAATAATTTAATACATTAATATAATGTGTTGACTACAACATTGTCCAAAATAAAGTTATCAAATCTGGCATCCACAGCCTCACCCGACACCCAGTCCATGCAAGCACTGAACAGTGTAAGAGAAAGAAAAGATCCCTGAAGAACACCAGCTTTTACTGGGAAAACTCTGAATGTATGTACATAAAAAAAAAGGGGAAAAAAAATGTTAACAGTGATTTTACCTTCTTAGAAAGTACCAAAATGCACCAAAATGTATATATATTTCACATTTTCCCAGGGAATTTCCTGTTACACTATGTAAGTGGCATTAAAACTTGTGACACTGAAGCAGGCCCACGGGCAGGGGTGAAGGCCAAGTGGTTAATGCTGTGGTTAACGGTTTCAGTGTGGAAGGTTCCCGGTTCAAACCCCACAATTCTCCATGTAATGTGGAGTTGCATCATGAAAAGCATCTGGTGTAAAATGTGTGCCAAATCAACATGAGGGTACACCTTGCATCTGCTGTGGCGACCCCGAATGAAAACAAAGAAGCATTCGAAGGGACTTACAACATGAAAGCAGGCCCAAATCCTAATCTGGCTCCTAATCAAAAATTTTCTGAAAGGACCAATATTCTAGTTGTTGCAAAGAGAAATTTGAAATAAAAATACATAAACCCCTAAAAACATCTTAGTCAGCATTTAGTCAAAACCTGTCAGATTATCACTGTGCGATGTAAAACTGCCATAATCTTAAACCAGGGGTGGGCAACCTTTGAGACATTGAGTGCCAATTTCAAATTTTCTACTCAATGAGTGTGCCACTATCAACAATAATGGTAAAAATGACACAAACTACAGGAATGCGTTCAACAAATTCAAAGCAAACAGCAACGTATTTAACTAATCAGTGTGGGCTGAGACTAAAATGAATCATAGGCTATGTCTCAATTAATATATCTTGCCTACCAGTCAGTGTGATCCCTGTCCTTGCTTTTCTTGGCTTAGCTTTTTTATCTGGGGTTCGTAGTTTGTCACTTTTAATTGTAAACATGCCTCAGAATGGTCCGTCGTCAAACGGCTGCGGATGGGGCTGAGCACACTTTTCATGTGCGAAAATACCTGCTCACACAGGTATGTTGAGTGGAACACTGACAAGAGGGCCAATGCAATGTTCTTGAGACAGCTGAACTGCTCTGGTGCAGACGTCCAGCATGCAGGCTCTGTGCTGTTGCACAGGGGTGGATTCCAACTGCTTTCGGAGCTCTGCAAACTTCGTCACCCACAGTGATGAGCTCTCCAGCTCTATAAGCTGCATCTCCACGTCCTGTACATCCATCCAGTCGATCAGAGCTGCGTCCAGGTCATGTCCATCAAAGCTGTCAGGCTTGATCAAGAAGGAGAACATGGGACCGTACCGTTTAAAATCCACAACGCGGGTCGTGAACTCCGCCTCCAGCTCACGCATGTATTCGGCTATTTCAGCGGTGCTGATGTTGCGTTGTGAGGACAACTCCCTCAAGTGTCGGAAGTAGAGGAAGGTGGAGGACGCAATGTCACCTGAGAATACTGCAAGCTTGGCGACAAAAGCAGCCCATAGGTGTTCACAGGAAACATTTATTTCTGTATGTATGTATTTATTTATTTATGTTCATTGTTAGTTGCTTTTATATTTTCTGTTGTATTTCTATTCAGGTTCTTTTTGTCTCTTTCTCTAAAATTGTATATAATAAGCATATATTGTATATAATAATCATTAGATTATTCATATATAAACAAAAATACATTTAAAATATTACAATTTGAAAACAAATGCACCTGAACTTGATGACACCTGCAACTGCTTAATGCTAACTTTTAACATTGAAAATGTCATAGACATACTAACACATTAGCATCGCTCCCGTTTTTAAGTTATAAAATACATCAATCAACTGTTTCAGAAGACCATAACAGGTCGGTTTAACATAAAAAAGGTAAATAATACTCACAGACGTATGCTCTTTAGGGTTTTAGCGGGGGAAAATTAAGCGAAAGAAAGAAAGAATAAACGAAGCAATAGTTAGAAGCACTGCTTCAATCTGCGAACCACTGCTTCGATTGGTTCAAAGCAAAGCCGCGCTGCAGAAAAGTTGATTACGGACCCACTGCAGGGTCCATAATCAATGTAGAGAAATGATCATTTTCCTGACAAACACCCGCCAAAACAACGGCCACTCTGAAGGACCGATAACAGAATCGTTAAGCAAAAAGCTTATTGATGTCGGTGGATCGAATCATTTGTTAACAATACCCAAAAGGAACCGGTTCTCGATACCCATCCCTACTTGTAACGATATCAGGTAACTTTGATTTTGATGCACGCTAGGCTAATTTTACACATGGGTCTCTGGGAAAGTGGGCTGGAGCTGGGTACAGAGCGTTGGGGAGCAAATGTGGTTGGAAGAACGTGCTGTCACTCAGAGATTTTTTTTTTTTTTTTTTTGCTGATGCTGGTCCAGTGTTGTGCGTGCCAGTGATTATGCCGCCGCGTGCCATAGGTTGCCGACCCCTGTCTTAAACCATTATCCCTCTTGTATGGGAAACAGCAGGAAGTTGCAAAAGAGGCCATACATTATATACACAAAAAAGACGTAATCTCCAAATACCAACTTCAGCAAAACAAAAACAAGATATCAACCAAAACATACAAATATGCAAGTGCATATGCAACATTATTGGACCACAACACATGTACACCCACTTAAATGTGTGAGTGTACCTTTGGTCGCGTTTCAACAAAAGCTATCATGTAAAACCAATAAAACTAATTTATTCAAGCCCGCAGGGTTAGTTTAATGAGTGCTGCCATTTTCATTTAAATACTATAACAAAATATTATAAACTAGCTGAGTTACCCATTCTGGATGCGGGTAATAAAGAAGAATTTTAGCCATGTCATTGTATATGTCATGTCACTTTACTGAAGGTGTAGTAAGTTGCACTGCATTGTGTGTATGTTGTCATAATTTTCAATAGAGCAATTTGTTACATTCATGAGATTCAAGTGAATGATGATTAAAAAAAAAGGTGGTACATTGTAATTGGAAAAAATGCACGCTGTAACTGGCACACGGCGTGTGCTGGACGTTTAGACTGTAATTAAAGTGCACCGCTAGCCAGCCACTACTACGTAGTAAGTAAAGTGTGATGCTGCCACGACCTGAGGACCACGTGAACTACGAAAATAAGGGCTCCAGTGAGTGGGTCGTAATTTAATATATAAGGCTGACCGTGTGTGTGTGTGTGTGCGCACACGTGTGTATGTGTGTTCGTGCACATACGCTTTCAACCTAAGGGCCCCAGTTACCTCCCCTTGGTGCCCCCAGTCACCATAACAAGTTTGGTGTGCATTGCTTAATTACTGTGGCTGTGCATAGCGAACACAACCCCCCCCCACACACACACGGTCAGCTTTATATATTAGATGATTGCCATATAAGATGAGATGAGAAAGCGTCCCGTGTACATCAAACATGGATCTGATATTGAATGAAGAAATGTAGCATTGGCCAGTGGAAAACCACACATTCAAGTTTGGAAAAATCTAAACTGTTAAGTATTGTGACAGTGGAAAAGGACACAAAAATTAAACTAGAGAGTTTTGAGTGGCTACTTGGCTGACTTTGTTAGAGACTTGGCAACCATGTGTGGGGAAACATGTTTTGATCTGACATGGACCATCTGTCCTGATGGGCTTCTGCAGATAAAACGTTTCTTTGTTTTGTGATTTTTGTTGGCGTTTGCACTCTGCTTGGAGTTGCTAGTTTGTTGGCGTTAGCTTAAGCCATTTTATCTGTATAATGTGGTCAGGAGCACAGGGCGCACATACGTACAGTAGTGTTCAGAATAATAGTAGTGCTATGTGACTATAAAGATTAATCCAGGTTTTGAGTATACTCGTATTTCTTATTGTTACATGGGAAACAAGGTACCAGTAGATTCAGTAGATTCTCACAAATCCAACAAGACCAAGTATTCAGGATATGCACACTCTTAAGGCTATGAAATTGGGCTATTAGTTAAAAAAAAAAAAAAGTAGAAAAGGGGGTGTTCACAATAATAGTAGCATCTGCTGTTGATGCTACAAACTCAAAACTATTATGTTCAAACTGCTTTTTTAGCAATCGTGAATCACTAAACTAGTATTTAGTTGTATAACCACAGTTTTTCATGATTTCTTCACATCTGCGAGGTATTAATTTTGTTGGCTTGGAACCAAGATTTTGCTGGTTTACTAGTGTGCTTGGGGTCATTGTCGTGTTGAAACACCCAGTTCAAGGGCATGTCCTCTTCAGCATAAGGCAACATGACCTCTTCAAGTATTTTGACATATCCAAACTGATCCATGATACCTGGTATGCGATATAT
Source organism: Thalassophryne amazonica (assembly GCF_902500255.1). NCBI lineage: Eukaryota > Metazoa > Chordata > Actinopteri > Batrachoidiformes > Batrachoididae > Thalassophryne > Thalassophryne amazonica. Next base: position 54,765,484 of record NC_047121.1, on the reverse strand, counting down.
AGGCCCAACACCATAGTAGGAGAAACATGCCCATATCATGATGCTTACACCACCATGCTTCACTGTCTTCACTGTGAACTGTGGCCTGAATTCAGAGTTTGGGGGTCGTCTCACAAACTGTCTGCGGCCCTTGGACCCAAAAAGAACAATTTTACTCTTATCAGTCCACAAAATATTCCTCCATTTCTCTTTAGGCCAGTTGATGTGTTCTTTGGGAAATTGTAACCTCTTCTGCACGTCTTTTATTTAACAGAGGGACTTTGCAGGGGATTCTTGTAAATAAATTAGCTTCACACAGGTGTCTTCTAACTGTCACAGCACTTACAGGTAACTCCAGACTGTCTTTGATCATCCTGGAGTTGATCAATGGGTGAGCCTTTGCCATTCTGGTTATTCTTCTATCCATTTTGATGGTTGTTTTCCGTTTTCTTCCACACGTCTCTGTTTTTTATTTTTTCCATTTTAAAGCATTGGAGATCATTGTAGATGAACTGCCAATAATTTTTTGCACCTGCGTATAAGTTTTCCCCTCTCCAGTCAACTTTTATTCAAACTACGCTGTTCTTCTGAACAATGTCTTGAACGTCCCATTTTCCTCAGGCTTTCAAAGAGAAAAGCATGTTCAATAGGAGCTGGCTTCATCCTTAAATAGGGGACACCTGATTCACACCTGTTTGTTCCACAAAATTGACGAACCCACTGACTGAATGCCACACTACTATTATTGTGAACACCCCTTTTCTACTTTTTCTTTTACTAATACCCCAATTTCATAGCCTTAAGAGTGTGCATATCATGAATGCTTGGTCTTGTTAGATTTGTGAGAATCTACTGAATCTACTGGTACCTTGTTTCCCATGCAACAATAAGAAATATACTCAAAACCTGGATTAATCTTTTTAGTCACATAGCACTACTATTATTCTGAACACTACAACCTGAGTCCATGGACGAAGCAGGTTTTCAGTACTACGTAAAGTGGCAAAACAACACTTACAATACAGCCTCTGTATATCATGGCCAACACAAAAAATGTGTAACGGCCACCCCAGGGTGGCAGCTATAGCTAGGTAGGTGTAAATGAAGGATTACACAAGGGTTGAAATTTAATTATCCTCCAATCATATTGAAAAACATACCACATTATTTATCTGATCACAAAGATTCTAAAAAGGTATAGTTTGGGCTATCTATGATGGAATGTTATGGGTTAAAAACAGCAAAAATAGTGACAAAGGTGGGCCTCCACCCAGACGGATTGATGGCTAAAGGAAATAATTTGGGCATCTCCATTTTTAAAGGGGAGGGGAAGATAAATAAAGAACAGATGGTGTACAGATGCAAAATAAAAGTAATGTCACTGACCAAATGCTGATGGACCTGGCAGTATCTGTGTTTGAAGGAGCACACTGGTAACATTTGGATAATCACTCACATAAAATGAACATATGTAGAAAGGTAGATATATCTGCTTCTATATTAGGGTATATAAGGTAAAGGGGGTTCATCTATGAAAAATTACAATCACATATCGTCTGCAGATGTATGCCATGTTGAGGGTAAGAGTAAACATATGAGGATAATTTAGGTCAGCTGGGGATACATGACCTGCATAGGTTCCCATCTAGCATGTTCAATAATACTTGGCATTTGTCTTTGCAAGTGGCCATCACAAAAAGTAAGCCCGGGTGTTTATTTTTTCAAACCATGCTCAGACATGGAACCTAAACGAGGCAGAGCATAATTCAAGACCAGTGATTATTAATAAAATGCTGCTTGCTGCCTGCACTGTAATATGGTGTTAAGTTTCACACATATCCCTGGGTGTGATGAACCAAACCACTTTAGATCCGAGCTCTGCATGGCTGTGAACCAACGCACCAGTTAAATAAAGGACACCACAAAGGGTGTGAGGTCACTTTTACATTTTTACTCCTCCCTCTCCCGCCATATTTTAAAAGGTTTTGCAGTGCGCTCACAGATTACATTTCGATCATGGGTCAAACACGTTTGTCAGAAGGTCCGCAAATATGACCACCTTCACAACATGCTTGCTTTAGGATTTTAAGGTTCCACTCCGCAGCGAAAATAGAAAAAGGAGTGATTCGACCAAATGTAATCTTTTTAACGCACATAATGTCCGTTGCTTATTTAAGGCAGGCGTTTATTTTTTCAGGCAAAGTTTTGACCCGGTCATTAAATGAGGCAGTTGTTAAATTCAAGGTCAGGCTTTTGATCAAGGAAATACACAAGCCTAATTGTTGCTGGGGACTCCCTGCAGATCGCTCAGCGCCTCCTGACTGAAACTCATCTGTTACATACATATGATGGATTTTGTCCATTTTATACATATAACGGATTTTTCCAATTATATACAAATTCAAATTTCCTTAATTTGTACAGTGCCAACTCACAACGTGGTTGCCTCAAGGCACTTTACACAACACACAGACAAAAAAAAAAAACAGAGCAACATGAAACAAAAGATGAAAAAAACACAATAAAAGAATAACACTTGGTCAGACATTTTTTAACTAGGTTTTATGTAGAATTTCTTTAGGGTTATTTATTTATTTTAATTGTGCTTTTAGGAGATTGTTTTTAATTTCACTGTCATGCACAGTATTTTTTTCTGGTGTCATGTACAGTGATAATAATAAATTATATTCTAGTCTAAAAACATGAAAGATAGAAAGAATAAAAGAAAACACGCAATCACGAAATACTAACGATAAATCAGGGTAAAAAATGAGTCTTCAATCTGAACTTAAAAATCTCCATAGAGTCTGACTGCCATATCCGTGCAGGGAGATCTTTCCACAGAGCCGGAGCACAATAGGAAAAGGCTCTGTGACCCTCAGACGTTTTTTTTCTTAATTATATACATGTAACGGATTTCGATTATAACGGAGAAAATTCATTGGTCCACCTGAATCCATTATATGTGACTTTTAATGTATATAATTGAATAATGCCAATGAAAAATAACAGATCAAAGAACAAATAACGGTATATATCCATCAATCAACAATCATTTTGAATTATCCGCAGCAGTTTGATCATCAAATATTGATGTATTTCATTTTATTTTTGGTGCTATATCCCCAGAGAAATTAAATAATAAACATGGACAAATTAGCATAATTTCATCTGTCTCTGATAAATGCTGAGAAACCTCAAGCTGTGAGGAATATGAATTTTGGTGACATCATATCAGGTGGCCCAGTCACACGGCACTTAACGAAGGGCAAGGAAGCCCTGATGAAACAAGAAATCTGGACTTTCGTTGATTTTCGTTGGCATTGTTTAACCTTCGCGCAGCTTCGTTCCTGCAGCTGGCACTTCGTCAGGATTTTGAAACTGTTGAAAAATTTGAACGAAGGGCAACGAAAACCTCAATTCGTCCGTGTTTCATTTTGCTCTCGTTCTTGACGTTTTTTAATCGTTTGTTAGTTTTTGTAACGTTATTGTTTAATTTGACTTCGTTTGACCAGCTGAATGTTTTCACACAGTGCAGAAGCCGGTTTGGGGGCACTGAGACTGCTGCTGCTTCATGTACCGTCGGAAATTACAGGGCAAACTCATCCTGTTTGCTTGGATTTTTTTATCTGGGTGGAGAGTCAGGTTCAATGCACTCAGGCACCTTATATAGGGAAGAATTAATCTTTTTTGTGGATACAATTATTTTGCCACAAGCAATTGCTGAATTTGAAACAACAAAAAATTTCTGCTGGTACTTGAATGCAGCATTAGCAGCAGCTGCTGCATGCGCTTATTATTTTTTATTAAATATAACAATATGCGTAGGAATGACAATACAGCCCTTCTGTACATGTGGCAACGGGTAGATAATTCAAATGATTATATAAAGAGCTATTCTGGAAGACAGAATTCGTGTTGTGGATCAGCTGCAGCTGGTTGAAATAACCGCACATGGGGAGTCAATGCACAGCGTTCACACTCACTGATCAATTTACTGCTCTGATATATTCAGTCATCTTTACACATATATTTATTCACCTTTTGACAGTTTTCTGTTATAAATCAATATATATGGCTTAGACTATAATACAGTCATACAGCAGTGACCAAAGCATACCATTTTTTTTTTAATTGGAGCAAGCTGGAGCACGCAGCGTGTCCTCAGACAGTGTGGATTCTGATGATGAAGGAGATGATCCCTCTTTTGTTCTAGATGAAACCAAAGTAGGTGGTCCACAGACGTGCACACAGATCTCCACAGCTTCTGTTTGCAGTTTCTCCAGGACTCACGTGCTATGAGCGCCATTCCAGCGCTGAGTCCTGGAACTGAGAGATGCAGACACACACTGCTCCAGCTGTGGCTCCAGGCATGTTTTGTTTAAAGCGTCGAGATCGCTAGCTTCGGTTTTGTTAATTTCCTCTTTCGTCCCTTTTGCGCTCTTGCTTCACAGGCTGTTCGGTGATAAAGCTCTTTCGTCCACCTTTTCTCAACGAAGAGTGACTTTTTTTAATTTGTCCCTTCGTTCAGGAATCGTCATGTCCCATGTGACTGGGCCATTAAAATGAATGGGGGAAAACAATTTTTTACAGTGTGTGTTTTTTGTGGACTTTGACGGTGAATATGTCAAAATGGTTAAAATGTGTATGTTGCAAGGATGTAGACTAGTGCTGCTTATTAGGTGGACAGTTTTTACAAAGATATTTTGAAGAGGAAAGTGTGAGTTTTTTTACAGTGCGTCTCATACAAACAGTACAAGTGGAGCCTTGCGTAGTGTGAGAATGGTTTTCAAAACATGATGAATCTAACCATCAATTTTATCCTTTCCTTTTGTGTGGTCAGGAGAAAATTCTTAAAACGTTTCCTCTCCCAAATGCATGGAACGGGCAGTGTTGGTGGTTTGCGCTGTCACGCTAACAAGCCAGTCTAGTTGAGGAAGCCGCTTCTGTGATCACAGAGTATGACAGAAAGGTGATGACGAGTGGTCGCTTTTAGCAGGACAGACAAGACGTGGATCAGCCTCAGCGTTTGTGTTATTGGCCAAGCTGAGCTAAACCGATGGCTAAGCTAAGCACTACCAAGAGCCCTGGTGTCAGTGCAAGTCTGGAGAAAGAGGCTGACGCAGACACCTGTTTCTCTGTGGACTGAAGACAACGCCTCACAGTGGAACAATAATTGTACACAGCTCTGTGTGTGAACACAGCAAGAATGAAATTAGACTTTGCGGCACACTGCACCTTTACAGCACCTGACTTTTTCCACATTTCTTTATGCAGTGATGAAGGTGAGTCATGGGGGAAAAAAAAGAAAAATCTTAGGCAAGGGCCTAGGCCGGATGTCTCCACCAGGGGGTTCTCCCCCAGAAAAATCTGAAATGTCAGAAGCATTCTGGTGCATTTTCTGGTCTATTTACCCACCAATAAAATCTTCCAAAAATTTTTGTTGAGTCAGGTCAATTTTTCCACCCCAGTCTTTTCACACAACTTGTATTGTGTTACCAGCCTTTAATCCAAAAAATATACATTGTGGTGCAGAAAACTACACTTTAAAAGAAATGACAATTAAAAGAACTCAAAAATAATAATGACTCTCAGTATCAATTCAAATGGAACAATAGGAGTATTTAAGAACAAACTTGTTCAATTTTCACTCACTTCTGAGTTTTCCTAGTTTTGGCAGGAGCTTTCAAATTCTTGGCCACCTTAAAATCCTTACAAATGTGTTTTTACTTAAGATTATTTTCTGATTACTGTACATTCTGAAGTTAATAAACTTTTCTTACATAAGAAAACTATTTTTAGACAAATGAAATAGTATGAAAATGGTGGATTCATTCATTCAGCAAATGTTAAAATGTTAAAATATTTTTCTTAAAATATAAAGAAATATGAAACAGCACTGTGCTATTTTCTTTGATTACTTGATAGTTTAAAAAAAAAAAAAATCTAAGTTATTTAAAGTTGAGACTTTTCCTGTAGTTCCGGCAGTAACAATTAAAAAAACCTGTGTAGCTTTATTTGCTCAGCTCAACAGTGAGTGATTCAACATCAGCTGCAGCTAAAAAGCTAATTTAGCTGATAAACTTTAGGAGAGCATCAACATCACATATTATTTTCACTCACTCATCTCAGACAAATTTTTGTCTGTTGCTCAAACTCATTAATCTTGTGGCTATGACATGTAGACAGAGTTAAACTCTCGTTTGTATGCTAACAGCATTAGCATTTTTAGCAGCTCTGAGTGTCACCCGTTATCTCTACTTAATGCATGATTACTGGAGGAAAAAACCGCAGCTCATAATTTTCATGTCCACAACAAAGTAAACCGTTAAGAGAACCACCGCGCAGTCCCACAAAATATAATTTAATATGCTTTCAAAACCAAAACAAAATAATCCTCCTTCTTTGGAAATTATTGACGGCTTGCAAACCAACACAGTATATTACCGCCACCAACTGTTTGGGTGTGGAACTGAAATGAACTTAATGAATGGATTCTGGCGTGTTTCAAAAATATCCCAGAAATGTTCACCGCGCAAGTAAAAACACGGATTTCCAGTAATTTACAGAAAACTTTCATCACTGTTTATGTGACAGTCTTAATACAAAATGTATGAAATTGTCAGGTTTTAGCCCTGGACCTGCCCAGAATCTGGTTTTGTCCCCCAGTCTCCGTCCATTTCCCTGTCTTGGTCCTTCTGTTTAGCTCTGAGTGTTTATTTTTCTGTTTCTTACACTTGAGTCTTGGTTTTATGATTTGTTACACTTCACCCACGTTAGGTTTGGTTCTAGTTTAGTCTGTTTCTTATTTAGTCATTCTGTGTTATCAAGGTAGGATTTGAGAATTATCACACGTCAGCCACTTATTGAGTTCCGTTCTAGTTTAGTCTTTGTCCCATTTTCTGGTTATTCAGTCACTCTGTTTTGAGCACATTAGTCCCTCAGGTTTTTCTGTACACTCCTGCCACATGTTGAGTTCTTCTCTAGTTTTGATCCAGCCTTTAATTTTCTGTTCTGTTTCTTCCTTTTCATTTGTTTATTCTGTTTCTCACATTTTGATTCTAGGTATCATTATTTCCTAATTGTTTAACATTTGTTCTGTCACTGTCACATTCCTCCTTTTGCTGCTTTTGTCTGACACGCCCACCTGTCACTCCACTCTTGTCTCACTCAGCCACGCCTTCTTTCCTGCACCTGCATCTCATCACACCCTGACTATCCTCTGCTTTTAAACCCCTTGTCTTCCACCACTCACTGGTAGTTCGTTGTGCATATTGCCTCATTCCAAGCCTCTCATGTTTTCTGCCATAGCCTGTTTTTCTTGCCATGTATGACCTTCGCCTGTTTTGACCTTGCCTTTTGCCTGAGCCAGTTAACCTGCTTCTCTGTGCCTGAACCCTGCTTGTTTTTTGACTCCGCTTTTGCCTCCTCCGATACACCTGTTTACCCATGCTGGAACTCTGCTCGTTACTGACCACGCCGCCGCCTCACGACTGTCTGTACCTCCGTCTGCCTGCTTGTGACCCTGTGTATGGACCAGAGCCTGTTTTTTGAATTAAACCTTTTTCTAAATCCGTCCTCTGAGTCATGAGTCTGCATTTGTGTCCACCTGCATGTCGTGCCAAGTCCTCACAGTTCCTGACAGAAATTCATTTATTTCCTCAAAATTGTACACACAATACTTCATAAGGACTGATTTTTTTTTTTTTTTTTTTGCAAATTGATGAAAAAAAAAAAACAACGAAGAAATCACTGTTTCTAAGTATTTACAGCCTTTGCCATGAAGCTCAAAATTGAGCTCAGGTGCCTCCTGTTTCCACAGATCATGCTTGATATTTTTACAGCTTAACTGGAGTCCACCTGGGGTAAATTCAGTTGATTGGACATGATTTGGAAAGGCACACACCTGTCTACATATAAGGTCCCACAGTTGAGAGTCAGAGCACAAACCAAGCATTAAGTCAAAGGAATTGAACAGGATTGTCTCAAGGCACAAATCTGGGGAAGGGTACAGAAACTCTTTCTGCTGCTTTGAAGGTCCCAATAAGCATAGTGGTCTCCATCATCCGTAAATGGAAGAAGTTCAAATCCCCCAGGACTCTTCCTAGAGCTGGCCATCCGTCGAAACTGTGCGATCGGAGGAGAAGGGCCTTAGTCAGGGATAGAGATGGGTATCGGGAGCGGGTTCTTTTCAGATACTGTTAAGAGATTATTCGATCCATCGTCATCAATAGCCTTTCTGCTTAACAGTTCGCTTATTGGTCCTTCAGAGTGGCTGTTGTTTTTGGGGGTGTTTGTCAGGAACATGATCATTTCTCTACATTACAGACCCTGCAGAGGATCTGTAATCAACCGTTTCTGCAGCGCAGCTTTGCTCTGAACCTTGAACCAATGAAGCAGTGCTTCGATCTGCTGCTTCATTGATTCTTTGTTTTATTTCGCTTTATCTTAATTTTTCCCTGCTAAAACCCTAAAGAGTAATGTAAAGAGTCTGTGAGTAATATTTACCTTTGTTATGTTAAACTGACCTGTTATGGTCTTCTCAAACAGTTGATAGATGTATTGTATAGCTTAAAAACGGGACCGATAGCAACGCGTTAGCATGTCTATGCGTTTTCAATGTTAAAGTTAGTTAACCTGTTCGCATCTCAGCACGTTTGTGTGCATTTGTTTTCTGTATAATAATCAATGGCTCAGCGTTTGTTGTTATAAAAGAGTCAAATGTATCACAAATTGTAATATTTTTTATTTTTATTTATATACAGTGGTCCCTCGCTATATCACGGTGCAATTTTGCATGCTTCTTCTTCTTTTTTAACTGTCTGCTGTGTTTAGTTGCAGCCAAAATCTGGCAACAGGTGCAGAGACTACACTCGCTGTTTTGATGCAGAGCGCTCCAGCAGCAAAGAAAAAGCACGCACATTGTGTTCTGCGTGTGTCTGTTTATAAGAATCTTCTCGCTCAGAAGAAAAAAAGAGCGCCAACAACTACCCATATCACTCGGAAAAAGACACCTTCCCTGAGGTGGAAAAACACGCTGCGGAGCAGCGCCACGACGAAGAGGCGCGATCAGAGGAACTGTTAAATACTAGTCAGTTACTATTAATAATTTCTTATGTGTCCAACCTCGTAGGTTGATCGTTAAAATTAAATTTGTTAGTTCTAAAAGCCATCATAATTATTTATAGGAAAACGTTCTATTTTTATTTCTCAAACAAATGTTTGGGCCTGAAAACAGGTTTTGATCTTTGGTTTCATTCTAGAATACTGGACTTATTTTTCTATTAAGGTTTGAACTTTGAGAGTGTTTACACAGGAGAGAAAAGTGAGAAAATGTGTGTAGTGAGGGGTTTTACAGCCTTAAAACATCTATAATAATTGTAAAAAAAATAATGCTGCTACTTCGCGGAATTCACCTATCGCAGGCTATTTTTAGAAGGTAACTCCCGCGATAAACGAGGGACCACTGTACTTCATTTTTATCAGGTACATCAGGACATGCACAACTTAAAAGAGTTGGAAGTAATAATTCATAATCTGGTATATAATTTTTTAAAAGGTAGTGTTAACTAGAGAACGATATGACCTTTAAGGTTTAACAACTCTAAGCAAAGACACCACGGGCAGGGTCCCGTTAAACATGTAAAACTGTGCAGAAATTTAAATACAGACAAACAGCGACTCCTGCAGGTAAGCTAAATGTCCAAAATGACAGAAAAACAGCATGTCATGTGACATGGTCAAGTAGGAGAAATGCCTCTATGCTAATGCTTGCATTGAGAGCATCCTATTAATACAATAACGTGCTTTTGGAGGGCGGTATGCATTTTCAGAGGCCCGACGTCCATGCCCAGTCTCCCAAAAATGACCAGTATTCGCCCGAGTTAGACGAAAATGCATACCGCACGACAACTGCATGTTATTTGGATTATTATCACTTACTGAGATACACAACACGTGGAATCACATCAAAATTTAATGTCATTTCAAAACGCATGACACCCAGCAAACGCGTACATAAAAAGTTGGCTCACTTTAACTTTTGTCGTGTTGGCTGGTACCGTGCTACTCTCCAAATTCACCAGGGCATCCTGATCAAGCTGGGTGCTTTAGCTGCTGTTCATTGTCAGACTAGCCATGATAAAATCATACTGGGACCAACACACACTTCTCGCCGTTTCATGTTATCGTCTGCGGACAGTTCTTGGGTTGTGCATGCTATGACGTCATCCCTTTATGTCAGAGGACAAGTTGGGACATGCCCAGCTCTCCACAATTTCTCTTATACTCACTCGACTGGTAAGCCACTGAAAGCCGAGATAGGCAGGTCCCAACTTGTCCTCTGACACTCCAAAACGGGGGTGTTCTTTGTCTCGCTCCATCAGCAAATCCGTCGTGACGCGCGAAGCCTCCGCGCGGCTTTCCATGACAAAATCTCTTGTTAAAAGTGATATCTGCCAGAAAATGGCTGATGTCCAGCTCTTGTGATAACCAGAGAAATTGCACACGATGGTCCCGGATCCATACAGCCACCAGTTTAGAAATGATCTGGTGGTTTCTGCCTGTCGATCGCGGCTCGGAGCGTGGCGCGCCGTGCACCATTGTGGGCCGTCCTTAAAGCTGTAGTAACACTCCATAATCTCTGTGAAGCCCATAAAATTTTCACCGAAAGCCATAGGAATTTTCCGAATGGTTTCCAGCTGCCTGTCTCTAACAGTTTCTGAAAAAATTCTGATGGAACAAAGCCCAAATCATTCCGCCATTTCCTCGCAATGAAAAAACGACGAGAGGGGTGGACCAGTGCTCACTCAAAGCCTGCCCACAGGCGAATGACGCAACCGACAGGCGTGAAAAAACTCACGCATGTGCACGAAGGTTCAAGCTTGGCTGACGTAAAAACATATGAATCAAATCCATATATTTTTTGCATAAAATAAAAAGGTCGGATACTTTTCTCACAGACCTCATATGTTAAAGATAGGAATTTTTCCAATTTTCCAAGATCTTTCCTGACTTTCTCCTTTAACCTGACCTTGAAAATTGAACCACTTCTGCCTAAGAGGATTTGAATCTTCAGTATCAATGTGATTTGAAAAATTGCAGGCTCCAGGCTGTTCACAAACAGAAAAACAGACAAACAAACAAACGGGCGATAACATAACTTCCTCCAACTTCGTTGGCACAGATAATAATAATACTAAGGATATATTGGTACAGGTGAACCTCATTAACTCATGCAACTTGGCGTCCACAAAATCAAACTGCGAGTTATACGAAACCATGAGATAATGAGGATGACCAAAAACGTACAGTAGTCTTTATACAGTAGTCTACATTTTTTGGGGTCCACAAATCAACCGTGAGCAAAGCCAAAATATGAGTTATGCTTGAGGGAGTTTTTTTCCTTGCCACTGTTGCCAATATGCTTGTAAGATTAGAACTTGCTTTTGTGAAGTACCTTAGAGTGACTTATTGTTAATATTTGGTGCTGTATAAATAAACTGAACTGGTTGATATTGATGGTAAGCTTTGAACATTTATCCTCTACAGATAGACCTTATGGCCCATAAGAAACAAATGTGTGAACAAGGGTTGGGCAGGTGGGCAATTACATCATCCATTGCCAATAGCTGACAGACATCATGATGCGTAGTCACCATCATGATGTCAAGCCCACTGATTTTCACACTCACACACACACATATTTATTTGTTCATGCAGGGGATTTCCCAGGAGATCACACTGAGTACTGATAAATATCTGCATTAAGGAGTGTCAACCAGACAGTGCAAAAATTATACACTGTGGCTCTTCTATTTGTATGCAAAATGCATGGGGTTGTGTTGAGCACTGTGTACTCAGGGGAAGAATTTTGCTGCTTGGCACAGAGTGAATAGGCCATGCTCGCCTGTGGCGTGCAACTCGGTGTACAATTTTCCTGGCAAGAAGAGAAAAAGTTCATCCAAGATATCAATAAGAGTTCACCTGCCTGGGGTTATGTGGAGATAAGCTGGGCACTCAGACATCGCAAAAACAAATTTTCCTGACTTTGGCAATGGCAATAATGATTTTCCTGATTATAACACGGCCATGTCATAGACGCTTGTGAAAAATCATCAGAATTCCACAGTTACTTGGCCTATTATTGTTAAGTTAGAAAATTAGCAAAACAAATAAATAAATAGCAATTATTTTGTTATTTAATATATGGTTAGACATTTTAAAGAGTTTAAAATAAGGTATGAACAAACTACAACCTCCTCTTTCATCCTCCATCGTAATGTTTTACTGTAGACCAGGGGTGGGAAACCTGTTCCAGAAAGAGCCAAGAGGGTGCAGGTTTTCTTTGCAGCCACTGATTCCACCAGGTGATTTTATTGATTAATATCACTTTGAGCAGATGGAATCAGTTAATCAGTGAAATCACCTGGTGGAGTCAGTGGCTGCAAAGAAAACCTGCACCCTCTTGGCTCTTTCTGGAACAGGTTGCCCACCCCTGCTGTAGACATTGTGATTTTCCAGTTAAGTAGACACCATCCAATCCTAGAGAGAATGATGTCTGCAGTCTTTAACTTGCATATCAAACAGCACATCCATTTCTGACTGTAGGGTTCTTTGAGCAGCGACAGTCATGAAGAAAGAGCTGGAAATGGGGACAAAAAAATGGAGAGAGACAGACAGAGATTGCTCCCCAAAAATCAAATCAAAGGTTTAACTAATGAAAACTCTAGTTTCCATCATTATGAAGATGCTCTTCAAACTGGCAGTATTATTAAATTATATGCTGTGATAAATATCAATCAACATGGAAAAAAAAAAAATCGTAATTTTTCTGGCCATACTGCCCAGCCCTAATGGGAATATTTGAAAATTATTCACCAATTACTCAGACAGTGACATTCAAAAGTGGCGTTTCAATTATTGATACCATTATGTCTGAGCTTGTCATGATGAGAACTGACCCTGTGAATCTGTTTAGTATCACAGGATAAATGATATTTCAAAACCTTTATTAAAGTAATCCTCATACTTAACATTCGGCAGACAAGAAGCTTCAGCCTGTGCAGACCGTTGAAATGTCTGTCATTTACATTCAACTTGGTCCAAAGTAACCAAGTGTCATATCACAAAGTTCAATGCAGAGAGACCACTCCACTGTTTTTAAAGAAAAATCCCCTGCATGCACCGTCTTCCCAATGACCCAAAGTGAGCCAGGGTGGCACCTGTCTAACGTTCTCTGTCTCAGTAGGAAAACCACACAACAGACATGTAAAATGTTACGGCCCACCATGGCAGAAGGACATCATGTCTACAATTAACACTGGCTTGCTCACAAGACACATGAATCCAATCATTTCTGGAAAACTTTCACCAAATTCATTGAACTCTTACAGTTCAATGAATTACAGTTGCCCATCAACGTAGTACCTGTTTTTTCTCTAGTACCATAGTTCTCAAACTGTGGTATGTGTCCCACTGGCAGTATGTGAGCTCCCTCTGGTGGTAGGCCAAGTAGTCTACACACCCACACGCCAGAAAACAACCACAAAATTTGTAAGCACTGCATGTAAACTAAGTTTTTATCTTTTAAAAACAAAAACCTATGTTCATTTTTAAGCAACTTAACAACTTGGGATCCCATTCAAACCACCAGTGAAATCTGTATAAGAGTACAGACAATGGATTGTGAACTTTAAAGCATTTTCAGTGCTAAAGGCATTAAATATAACAACAAATATAAGCTAAAATACTGGCAGAAAAAAAAAACCTCATGATTATCTGGAAAAAACAAGACAAAATGTGGATTAAATCTTGGTTTGTTTTGATTCCATTTCCTACAGAGAAGATGTAAATGGACATAAAACATGGATTAAAGCAAAGTAAGTTTCTTGCAGATTTAGTTTATCAGTACGTCTGAAACTGTGATGAATTATTCTGTAGTTATTATGCAGAATAGAGCGTAGACACCCAAATCAAGACCTGACAGGACCTGATGGGTCGAACCGAGCTCAGACAAACAACATATTGAAATGATAATCGGGTTTGGGTCCAGTACATCAGCACAAAGATACCGAATTGGTATGACTATACACCAGGAGATGCCGGGAGGTACAGAAAGGCTCCATAAAAAGGGTCACTGCATGTTCAGTATATGTATGTAGATCCGTACTGAACAAACTTATTTTTATTTTTTGGTGTAATTAAGTCAGAGGCTTTATTTCAAATAAGGTTAAGGTTAACTCAACAACTTTTCATTGAATCAATATAACCAAATGGAGCAGATGATTGATAATAAAGGATTTAACAGTTTTACGGCTTCAAGACTTAAACAAATCCAATCTGACACTGCTCTCAGCAATAAGTGAACCAAAATGAAGCAATGCTCCATAAGAGTCGGACTCTGCTCTGTAAGAAAAGCGAAATGAAACAATGCTTCATGAGTCTAACTTGGCTCTGCAAGAGAAGCAAAATGAGGCAACGCTTCATAAGAGTCAGACTCGGCTAATACATGCTTCAGATACAAAGCTGCAAATCAGTTTCTGCTGCAACAGACAGACATTGATGGAGAGCAATTCGAAATTGATGGAAATCTCCCATATGCATGTAAACCTATTATGTTAGATGTACAAGAGCTGCCACTGTCAATACATGTAAGCTTGTGTCAATTATTTATCTTTCCCAAGCTTCAAACACGGACACTGCACTAAGCCACATACAGCATATACAGACAGCTTTTTGGTGCCCTCCGGTGCCTCCCGGTGCCTTCTGGCGTATAGTCATACCCCACTGAATTTACAGTTTTTTTCTGAAAGAATGATGATGTCGTAGGCCTGCCTGTCTAACCTCAGCTGCTTGTAATGAATGACATGCTGTTGTTAACAGTATAATTTAACATACTTTTGTAGTCTTGGGGGATCACTAATAGAATTTATTTTAGTCATGAGCAGAATGCTGAAGAGATGACGGACGACTGTGGGGAACACTGATTGTGAATAAATGGAAAACTGTGATGCTTTTATTACCAGTTGTAACGGTGGTACTTGGAAAGCCAAATATTTTCTAAGGTGGTAATTATTGTAAAAAGATTGAGAACCACTGCTCTAGTACAAGTAAAAATGGTCCCATCAAAATGCTTAATGCTAAAGCATGAAAATGCATCAATTGACTAAAAATGGGGTCAACGATGTAAAAGCCACAGATGAATTTCCAACAAAGATGTCAACTCCTAAATTTCCACACAACAACAAAGAAATTCTCAAGTTCCCGAATAAAGCAGTCCAACATTCACAAAGAAAATAGTCTTAAGTTTCAAGAAATGTCAACAGGTGGCTGCAATAAGAAGACCAAAATGATTATCAAACAAAATATTAATGAGCTGTCACCCTAAAAAGTACAATCACAAACATCCACCAAGGTCCAATGCCAGACAACCAGAAGTATGGCTCACAGAAGCAACAGAAAACTCCACTTCACTGGGAGAAATCAGCTTAAATTGTTTCAGCCTTCTTCCACCTTCCTTGTGAAACAACCCATACTCCTACCTAAGCTGGTTAGGGACTCTCTTATCTCTGTGTAACTCTCTCCACCCCATCCTCCTGCTTCACTTTCAGTGCTTTGGGGATGCTGGGAGAGCTGCTGAGGGAAGGGGAAACAGGTGTTATTCACAGGCAACACCAAAATAAAGCAGTTTATTCAGAAACAATATTCAGAAGCAGTAATACAAGTCACTGTCTGAAGGCTAATATGTTTTGGTCTCGGCACCTCAGAAAAAGAGAAAAGGAAAAGCTGAGCAGTTTTTTTTTTATTTCAAGTGAATCATGCTGCACCTATAGAGGGTCATGGGGAAGTTGGTCATTGATTAGTGATCACTTCTTTCCCCAGAAAAGTCATTATAATGTTCTGAAAACAAAAGGTTACAGAATAGAGAATGGACATTTGTCAGCAAACAGTTAAATGGTAACCCACAGGCAAAATGTGCACCGCTTCCTCAATCACACATTCATTAGTCTATCTGAATGCACCATTAGCAGGGTTCGCAGAGAACGCACACCCAACAGTTGGGGGCAGATTAACTCTTATCCAGTTGAGTGGATGGTTAATGCGCTTGGTTTCAGTTCAGAAGGTTCTGGCTTCAAATCCCACCCCTGCCACATTTCTCCATGTAATGTGGAGTTGCGCCAGGAAGGGCGTCCGGCGTAAGTGGCGACCCCGAGTGCAAACAAGGGAGCAGCCGAAGGGACTTACTTACAGTTGGGTGGAGGTTGTTTTCGCCCCTGTGTTTGTGAACAGCCTGGAACCCACAATTTTTCATATATCGTTACGAAATTTTTACAGAGGATTCATATCCTGATAGGCAAGAAGTGATTAAATTTTCAAGTTCATAGGTCAAAATCAGGAAAAATTAGGGATGAGTACTAAATTCTGTACTTTTTTGGTACCGACCGAATTCTATCGGTACTACCGGGTATCTGTTCACGTAAAATCAAACGGTACCATGTTTTGGTACTTAAATGCACCATTATGCTTGAGGGAGTGGGAGAGTGAACAATTTTACATGCTGAACACAAACGCAGCACACACAGCATAATGACGTCAGAAGCGGCAGCTGCTGGTTCATAAACAAAGCAGCATGGCTGACAGAAAGCACTCAAAATTATGGCTCAACTTTTGTAAATGTGATGCAGATTACGCTCCCTGTGATATTTGTGACGCAAAATGCAAGGCCAGCGGCGGAAATACATCTAATCTGAGGAAGGACCTGGTTAAGCTCAAGATATTTCTCAACGCTGAAGAGAGCACAATTTTTGACCACCTGTGAGTCAGATCAGCTCCTGAATTCGGCACCGCTAGCGACTCGTCATCTGCAGCCAGCATCGCTGGAGAAGATACGCTTGTTGAAACATTTGGTGATGGCAACAGTGACAACGACTATTCATCGTCTGCTGCAGGTAAAACAACGCTAAAGCGTAGTGTTTAGATGACATTAGCACGTGTGGAGCGGACTCGGCTCTTGCCCGAAAAAGTTGATATGCATGGGGTTCTTGAAAAAAACTGCACAAGTAACGACAAAACGCTACAGTGAATGTAGCTCATTGCAAAAACGTTTGCCTCACTTTTATTTTTAGTTTGTTGCACTTTAATTTATAAAAAGTACACTTTTATTTATTTTTAGTCTATCCCCTTTTGGTTTTAATTTGTGCATTTTAAAGAAAAACACTGCTAGGTGTAGTTAAGAGTTTTCTATGTTCAAGAAATATGTGAAACAATTGCCTTGTTACAAGACAAAAAAATTCATGTTGTTTTGACATATTTGTTAAAGTTTATACTTTTCAGAAATAAATCTGCTAAAATGTAATTTTCTTTTACTTCAAACACAACACAAAAGTACCGAAAATTGGTACCGTTGCATACCGTAGAGATTCCCAGGTACCGGGTAATCGGTTAAAATGTGAAAGTACCCATCCCTAGGAAAAATTTTGGAAAATTTGAAAAATCCCCATCCTTTAACATTGAATGAATGTTCAAAAAAATCATAACTCTGTCAAAAAAGATTGAATTTCTTTCATGTTTGACAGCGTTATGTAGGATGGCTAACTGACAAAGTTCGATCTGGATCTGATCCAGATTACATATTTTGCGGCCATTTAAATTTAACATAGAAAACCCTATTTAATGTATATTTTACATTATACCTTAATCAAACATGCCCCAATCACTCTCATATTTGAAAGTGAGGCAAAGACTGGCACTCTCTATTGCCTGACAAAGTTTGATCCAGATCTGATCCAGATTGTGGATTTTGTGGACATTTGAATTTAATATTGAAAAGCCCTTTTGGTGTACAGTTTGCATTATATCGCAATCAGAAATGCCTCAATCACTCTTTCATTTTTCTGTTATGGATTTACCTACACAACCAAAATTGGATGAGGTTCCAATTTTGTCTACCAGTTATCAATTGGAAACCAAGTGCCAAAAAGCAATGACAAATTGTGCATAGCAGAAATAACCAACGTTCTGTGAAAATTATCCGAAAAAGAATTCAGAAACCAAAAAAGTTGAGGAAAAAAACCTGCCAACACCACAAAAAAACTCTGATTCAAATACATGAACTAAATATATCCTGCTGACATTTGATCACATCTAATTTAGCTTATGAAAAGCCACTTCTGACAGGACTTTAACCATGAAATTTTTTTCCAAGGTAAAAATTTGTGGATTTGGAAATTAGCGTTGGCGGAGGTTTGTGCTCTGCAAACATGGTGCTCTAGTTATGTAACTGTCACCTTTAAAGTTGTCTTCAATTTCACTTCTTTTGAACATATTTGATTAAAATACTGTGAATTCCATAATAATTTTTCTTATGAGGTCTGTTTGGACCCCAGTTTGATATAATGGTATCTAGTAGGACTCTATAGCAAGATTTTGAGTTTTGTGCCAATTGTTCATACCTACTGTACTACCAGAGCAGTTTCCCTTCAGGAAACACAGGTTCAGTCTTGAATTTTATTTTGAAAAGTTGTGTTAGAAAAATACAGAGAAAGTTCTATCAAAATTAAATTTGGTTTATTAGTCAAATTACTCAATAGTTTCTTCAAAACGGTTGAAAACTGATCCTATGGTATAGACATGTACGAATGGGCTATAAAAAAATCTTTGCAGTACTAAAAAATAAGAAACTGTGGGGGTGTCCACATTGACCCCAGGTGTACAGACTGTTAAATTTCATGTGTTCTGATGAGGGTCAAGTCCCCCCCGGCCAGCTTAGGCCTGAATGAGAGTTTTACAATAACTTAACCAATAAACTTTGATTTTTATGATAAATCACATTAAAGCACATTTCCAAGCTATTCTAAGTACAAAATGAAACGTCTTCTGTCAGCTATGCATCATATTTCTTGACACCATTGTTTGCGTTGCCTAGCTGCATGACGCACCAATCGTGATTGTGAACATGAGGATACAATTTGTTTTGGACAAAAATATAAACTAAAAAGTTAAAAAAAGGTTTTCTATGACACAGGGAGTGTCTCTCGTGCCGCTATTGAGTGGTCATATTTACAAGAAGGAGACACGCAGACAAGCATGCAGTGTGGTAACATAATGTCCTGCAAACTATTACCATTGTGGTAACAGTATGCAACACATTAAACTGACTAACTTTTACACTATATTAGTGTAAGTGCAGTTTAGAACGTCTGTAGACTCCAAACAAGCCAGGAGAGGCACTGACTCCAAAGAACACTACTTTTATTGCCCAGTTTATTTATTTATTTATTTATTTGATAATTACAAACCAACTTTAGAATTATTATTCTTTACATTACTCTTTTAAGGACCCCTAGACATGTGACACCTTGGAGATTGAGCATTAATTAATGTATCACTGTGAATTGTGCCACTCTGAATACATGCAGTTGTCAGTTTCAGGAGTTTTAATAATGTGGCTCAGTGCAAGTATATGAAAACTGTTGCAATATCAAAAAACACATCAACAAATACAAGCATACGCACACAAAAACAAATAGCGCTGTTGACTTGATTTATGAGCCTACCAAACAAAAGATGGTGTTTGATGACTTTTATCATGAAGGCTATCTACAACCCCTGGCAAAAAATATGGAATCACCGGCCTCGGAGGATGTTCATTCAGTTGTTTAATGTTGTAGAAAAAAAGCAGATCACAGACATGACACAAAACTAAAGTCATTTCAAATGGCAACTTTCTGGCTTTAAGAAACACTATAAGAAATCAGGAAAAAAAATTGTGGCAGTCAGTAACGGTTACTTTTTTAGACCAAGCAGAAGGAAAAAAATATGGAATCACTCAATTCTGAGGAAAAAATTATGGAATCATGAAAAACAAAAGAACGCTCCAACACATCACTAGTATTTTGTTGCACCACCTCTGGCTTTTATAACAGCTTGCAGTCTCTGAGGCATGGACTTAATGAGTGACAAACAGTACTCTTCATCAATCTGGCTCCAACTTTCTCTGATTGCTGTTGCCAGATCAGCTTTGCAGATTGGAGCCTTGTCATGGACCATTTTCTTCAACTTCCACCAAAGATTTTCAATTGGATTAAGATCCGGACTATCTGCAGGCCATGACATTGACCCTATGTGTCTTTTTGCAAGGAATGTTTTCACAGTTTTTGCTCTATGGCAAGATGCATTATCATCATTCTGTTTAGGTGTTAATGATGGCTTTCGTTTAGCTTTTCTGTATGTAAATCCCATTTCCTTTAGGCGGTTTCTTACAGTTCGGTCACAGGCGTTGGCTCCAGTTTCCTCCCATTCGTTCCTCGTTTGTTTTGTTGTGCATTTTCAATTTTTGAGACATATTGCTTTAAAGCTTTCTGTCTTGACACTTTGATGTCTTCCTTGGTATGTCTACCAGTATGTTTGCCTTTAACAACCTTCCCATGTTTATATTTGGTCCAGAGTTTAGACACAGCTGACTGCGTGATGATTTACCCTCTTTTAAGAGTTTGATAATCCTCTCCTTTGTTTCAATTGACATCTCTCGTGTTGGAGCCATGATTCATGTCAGTCCACTTGGTGCAACAGCTCGCCAAGGTGTGATCACTCCTTTTTAGATGCAGACTAATGAGCAGATCTGATTTGATGCAGGTGTTAGTTTTGGGGATGAAAATTTACACGGTGATTCCATAATTTATTCCTCAGAATTGAGTGAGTCCATATTTTTTCCCTCTGCTTGGTCTAAAAAAGTAACCGTTACTGACTGCCACAATTTTTTTCTTGATTTCTTATAGTGTTTCTTAAAGCCAGAAAGTTGCCATTTGAAATGACTTTAGTTTTGTGTCATGTCTGTGATCTGCTTTTTTCTACAAAATTAAACAACTGAATGAACATCCTCCGAGGCCGGTGATTCCATAATTTTTGCCAGGGGTTGTAGAACCTCAGACCGACTGACAGAACAAATGCCTTTTCTCAGTGATAATGATTAAAACCACTTTCAACTTACTATGCTGTATGTATATTTTGATATTTATATCAGTTTTACCTCATTTTTTAGGTGTCATATCCACTTTAAATAAAATCCTTGTCATTTGATTGGTGGATTCTGTCACATGGCATTCGTTATTTGTCCCACTGTATGTACAGTGCATAAGAAATTTTCACAGCGCTTCACGTTTTCCTAGGGTTGGGATGACTCATGAAAATCATTAGTAGACTAGTTGGGTACCATTAGTCATCAACTAGTTGGTGATAAATTTGACATTGAATGAATTAAGCCAATTTCAAATCTTCATGGTGAAACTCAAATATGACATGTATTTTAACAAATATAAGCACAAACTCACAAATACAAAAAACAGCATTAGCATGAAGACAATACCTGAATTCATTTACTAGGCTTAGATGACCTGTTTGAGCTGACTAGTTCACCTGCCAAGGTTCACACACTTTCTTCACTGAGTGAAGGGAGTGGTGGTAGCTCCAGCAGGTCTATTCCTTTAAGGGTTAAAAGAACTTAATAAATGGTTTACAACTAGTCGACTAATTAAAAAAACTAGTCAGATCTTAGCTAGTCAGAGTCGACTATTATGACTAGTCATCCCATCCCTATGTTCTGGATGCACTGTATTTGCCATGCATTTTTGACCCATAACGCTTTGCACTATTGAATGACTCCACAACTTGTTTGTAAAAATTCATCCACCATACGAGGAACGGTCAGCGCTAATTAACAGCTCTGTAAGTCTGATGCGGAAATTCTGCAAACTTTCATGGGCTTTTTTTCCCTCAAATATCAGAGACAGTTTTTTTTACTTGCCCCCCCAGCCCCGAAAATCCCCTGAATGAAAATACTTTTAATATATAATGGGAATGTGTTGGGACGTCATCAGTTTCCATGCATCAGACTTGGAGTGGTTAAATAGCGCCGACCACAAGGAAGCTAAATTCAGTACGCCATAAGCTGCAGTGCTCGCAGGAGATCTTTAGCAGTCATGGAAGCGCTATCAGATGAAAAATTGGACAAGTCAAATTACAACTTAGTGCAATACAATGAAGCTGTCACATAAATTTTGCTTAACAGAGATACACAGTGCACCTGGAAAGTATTCAAAGCACTTCACTTTTTCCACATTTTTTTTGTTGAAGCCTTATTCCAAAGAGGCTGAAACAATTTTTTTTCCCTCAAATTCTACACACAATACCCTATAATGGCAATGTGAAAAAGTTTCACATATATGTATTCACAGTCTTTGCCATGAAGCACAAAATTGAGCTCAGGTGCATCCTGTTTCCACTGATGATCCTTGAGATGTTTCTACAGCTTAATTGGAGTCCACCTGGGGTAAATTCAGTTGACTGGATATAATTTGGAAAGACACACACCTGTCTACATATAAGGTCCCACAGTTGACAGTTAGAGCACAAACCAAGCACGAAATCAAAGGAGTTGTCTGTAGACCTCAGAGATAGGCTTGTCTCGAGGCACAAATCTAATGAAGGGAACAGAAACATTTCTGCTGCCTTGAAGGTCCTAATGAGCACAGTGACCTCAATCATCTGTAAATGAAAGAAGTTCAGATCCACCAGGACTCTTCCTAGAGCTGGCCGCCTGTCTAAACTGAGCAATCGAGGGAGAAGAAGGACCTTAGTCAGGGAGGTGACCAAGAACACGATGGTCACTCTGTCAGAGCTCCAGCATTCCTCTGTGGCGAGAGGAGAACCTTCCAGAAGGACAAGCATCTATGCAGCAATCCACCAATCAGGCCTCTATGGTAAAGTGGCCAGATGGAAGCCACTCCTTAGTAAAAGGCATATGGCAGCCCACCTGGAGTTTGACAAAAGGCACCCGAAGGACTCTCAGACCAGGAGAAACAAAATTCTCTGGTCTGATGAGACAAAGACCGAACTCTTTGGCGTGAATGCCAGGCATCATGGGCAGAAACCAGGCACCATCCCAACAATGAAGCATGGTGGTGGCAGCATCATGCTGTGGGGATGTTTTTTAGCAGCAGGAACTGGGAGACTAGTCAGGATTGAGGGAAAGACGAATGCAGCAATGTACAGAGACATCCTGGATGAAAACCTACTCCAGAGAACTGGGAACTCGGAATTTCCTACTTATAACAAAGAAACATACAGCTGAAGGAGCTAAGATAAAACTTTTGTCTCCCTTCTTACTCACTCTAGCCAACCAGGTAAAAATACAACTGCCGCTAATGTTAGTACTGACAACTGACACAGCAGAGCTGTGTGTTGTCTTACCTGTTCACTAGTTATCCAGTAAAATGAGATTATCTGGGGTTTTTCCTAATGATCTCTGGTCAGCTGTGGTTGTTCAATAACTTAAAGTCCTAAAGTGTCTTCAGAAAAGGCAAATTTTGAGCATACTGGCGATATAGTTTGGGAATCCTTTGAATAATGAAGAACACACTTGTACTGGTGCTACACAAAATCTTTTTTATAACTCAAAATTGTTAAAAAAAAAAAGTGATCACCACAGCTAATGTCAATTTATAGCACCTTCAAATTTGTTTCATGTGTACTTTACATGTTTCATATTTTAAGTTTGCAGCTGCTCAGTTTTGTATATTGTCTATTTTTAAAAATGCCTGTTTCCCCCTATAATATTATACTCCTGGCAAGCAGGCAGTCAAACAAGAAACCACGCAAGACCTGATGTTTATTTTTTATAATATGAAGTATTAATTAATTTGGATGTCAAGCATTTGACTATGACATTCTCTCAAGCATAACCTGCGACGTAACAGTTTTTCTGCAAGTGATTTACCACTGTTGCCTGCATGCTTGCTCAGGAGGTGGGTATGGTTAGACTTCTCCCTTGTGGAGCACATTTGGGTGACTTATCTTGTGATTTAGTACTACATAAATATATAGATTTGACACAGCAAAAATCTACTCATTATATTTATTATATTATCTAGCTGGAGGTGGCATCACACTAACAGAAGGCAGCAGACATCAGAATCTCATATGTGTTGGACAGATTTTGACTCCTATTGAAATGAAAAGTCTAAAATGACCCTCCACCTAATGCTACCTCAAATAATTTTCGCACTATACATAATTTTATATTCATGTAACACTTCCCCACCCATTATGTGATGTGTTAGTGATTTTACAGCTATATATATATATATATATGAGGTCTGTTAGAAAAGTAACTGACCTTGTATATTTTTTCAAAAACTACATGGATTTGATTCCTATGTTTTTACGTCAGCCAAGCTTGAACCTTCGTGTGCATGCGTGAGATTTTCCACGCCTGTCGATTGCGTCATTCGCCTGTGGGCAGGCTTTGAGTGAGCACTGCTCCACCCCTCTCGTCGTTGTTTCATTGCGAGGAAATGGCGGAATGATTTGGGCTTTTTTTTCCATCAGAATTTTTTCAGAAACTGTTAGAGACAGGCAGCTGGAAACCATTCGAAAAATTTATCTGGCTTTCGGTGAAAATTTTACAGGCTTCACAGAGAATAAGGAGTGTTACTACAGCTTTACGGACGGCCCACAATGGCGCACAGCGCGCCGCGCTCCGAGCCGCCATCGAGAGGCAGAAACCACTACATAATTTCTAAACGGATGGCTGTGTGGAGCCGGGACCGTCGTGTGCAATTTCTCTGGTTATCACAAGAGCTGGACATCAGCCATTTTCCGGCAGATTTCACTTTTAACAAGAGATTTTGTCATGGAAAGCAGCGCGGAGGCTTCACGCGTCACGTGCAGGCCATGACATTGACCCTATGTGTCTTTTTGCAAGGAATGTTTTCACAGTTTTTGCTCTATGGCAAGATGCATTATCATCATTCTGTTTAGGTGTTAATGATGGCTTTCGTTTAGCTTTTCTGTATGTAAATCCCATTTCTTTTAGGCGGTTTCTTACAGTTCGGTCACAGGCGTTGGCTCCAGTTTCCTCCCATTCGTTCCTCGTTTGTTTTGTTGTGCATTTTCAATTTTTGAGACATATTGCTTTAAAGCTTTCTGTCTTGACACTTTGATGTCTTCCTTGGTATGTCTACCAGTATGTTTGCCTTTAACAACCTTCCCATGTTTATATTTGGTCCAGAGTTTAGACACAGCTGACTGCGTGATGATTTACCCTCTTTTAAGAGTTTGATAATCCTCTCCTTTGTTTCAATTGACATCTCTCGTGTTGGAGCCATGATTCATGTCAGTCCACTTGGTGCAACAGCTCGCCAAGGTGTGATCACTCCTTTTTAGATGCAGACTAATGAGCAGATCTGATTTGATGCAGGTGTTAGTTTTGGGGATGAAAATTTACACGGTGATTCCATAATTTATTCCTCAGAATTGAGTGAGTCCATATTTTTTCCCTCTGCTTGGTCTAAAAAAGTAACCGTTACTGACTGCCACAATTTTTTTCTTGATTTCTTATAGTGTTTCTTAAAGCCAGAAAGTTGCCATTTGAAATGACTTTAGTTTTGTGTCATGTCTGTGATCTGCTTTTTTCTACAAAATTAAACAACTGAATGAACATCCTCCGAGGCCGGTGATTCCATAATTTTTGCCAGGGGTTGTAGAACCTCAGACCGACTGACAGAACAAATGCCTTTTCTCAGTGATAATGATTAAAACCACTTTCAACTTACTATGCTGTATGTATATTTTGATATTTATATCAGTTTTACCTCATTTTTTAGGTGTCATATCCACTTTAATAAAATCCTTGTCATTTGATTGGTGGATTCTGTCACATGGCATTCGTTATTTGTCCCACTGTATGTACAGTGCATAAGAAATTTTCACAGCGCTTCACGTTTTCCTAGGGTTGGGATGACTCATGAAAATCATTAGTAGACTAGTTGGGTACCATTAGTCATCAACTAGTTGGTGATAAATTTGACATTGAATGAATTAAGCCAATTTCAAATCTTCATGGTGAAACTCAAATATGACATGTATTTTAACAAATATAAGCACAAACTCACAAATACAAAAAACAGCATTAGCATGAAGACAATACCTGAATTCATTTACTAGGCTTAGATGACCTGTTTGAGCTGACTAGTTCACCTGCCAAGGTTCACACACTTTCTTCACTCAGTGAAGGGAGTGGTGGTAGCTCCAGCAGGTCTATTCCTTTAAGGGTTAAAAGAACTTAATAAATGGTTTACAACTAGTCGACTAATTAAAAAAACTAGTCAGATCTTAGCTAGTCAGAGTCGACTATTATGACTAGTCATCCCATCCCTATGTTCTGGATGCACTGTATTTGCCATGCATTTTTGACCCATAACGCTTTGCACTATTGAATGACTCCACAACTTGTTTGTAAAAATTCATCCACCATACGAGGAACGGTCAGCGCTAATTAACAGCTCTGTAAGTCTGATGCGGAAATTCTGCAAACTTTCATGGGCTTTTTTTCCCTCAAATATCAGAGACAGTTTTTTTTACTTGCCCCCCCAGCCCCGAAAATCCCCTGAATGAAAATACTTTTAATATATAATGGGAATGTGTTGGGACGTCATCAGTTTCCATGCATCAGACTTGGAGTGGTTAAATAGCGCCGACCACAAGGAAGCTAAATTCAGTACGCCATAAGCTGCAGTGCTCGCAGGAGATCTTTAGCAGTCATGGAAGCGCTATCAGATGAAAAATTGGACAAGTCAAATTACAACTTAGTGCAATACAATGAAGCTGTCACATAAATTTTGCTTAACAGAGATACACAGTGCACCTGGAAAGTATTCAAAGCACTTCACTTTTTCCACATTTTTTTTGTTGAAGCCTTATTCCAAAGAGGCTGAAACAATTTTTTTTCCCTCAAAATTCTACACACAATACCCTATAATGGCAATGTGAAAAAGTTTTTTTTTTTTTTTTTTTAGATTCATGTTAATTTATTCAAAAAAAAAAAAAAAAAAAAAAAAAAAAAACCTAAGAAATCACATATATGTATTCACAGTCTTTGCCATGAAGCACAAAATTGAGCTCAGGTGCATCCTGTTTCCACTGATGATCCTTGAGATGTTTCTACAGCTTAATTGGAGTCCACCTGGGGTAAATTCAGTTGACTGGATATAATTTGGAAAGACACACACCTGTCTACATATAAGGTCCCACAGTTGACAGTTAGAGCACAAACCAAGCACGAAATCAAAGGAGTTGTCTGTAGACCTCAGAGATAGGCTTGTCTCAAGGCACAAATCTAATGAAGGGAACAGAAACATTTCTGCTGCCTTGAAGGTCCTAATGAGCACAGTGACCTCAATCATCTGTAAATGAAAGAAGTTCAGATCCACCAGGACTCTTCCTAGAGCTGGCCGCCTGTCTAAACTGAGCAATCGAGGGAGAAGAAGGACCTTAGTCAGGGAGGTGACCAAGAACACGATGGTCACTCTGTCAGAGCTCCAGCATTCCTCTGTGGCGAGAGGAGAACCTTCCAGAAGGACAAGCATCTATGCAGCAATCCACCAATCAGGCCTCTATGGTAAAGTGGCCAGATGGAAGCCACTCCTTAGTAAAAGGCATATGGCAGCCCACCTGGAGTTTGACAAAAGGCACCCGAAGGACTCTCAGACCAGGAGAAACAAAATTCTCTGGTCTGATGAGACAAAGACCGAACTCTTTGGCGTGAATGCCAGGCATCATGGGCAGAAACCAGGCACCATCCCAACAATGAAGCATGGTGGTGGCAGCATCATGCTGTGGGGATGTTTTTTAGCAGCAGGAACTGGGAGACTAGTCAGGATTGAGGGAAAGACGAATGCAGCAATGTACAGAGACATCCTGGATGAAAACCTACTCCAGAGAACTGGGAACTCGGAATTTCCTACTTATAACAAAGAAACATACAGCTGAAGGAGCTAAGA
This sequence comes from Thalassophryne amazonica, assembly GCF_902500255.1. Lineage (NCBI taxonomy): Eukaryota > Metazoa > Chordata > Actinopteri > Batrachoidiformes > Batrachoididae > Thalassophryne > Thalassophryne amazonica. The sequence goes on along the minus strand of NC_047121.1, from coordinate 54,737,669 downwards.
TAAAACTTTTGTCTCCCTTCTTACTCACTCTAGCCAACCAGGTAAAAATACAACTGCCGCTAATGTTAGTACTGACAACTGACACAGCAGAGCTGTGTGTTGTCTTACCTGTTCACTAGTTATCCAGTAAAATGAGATTATCTGGGGTTTTTCCTAATGATCTCTGGTCAGCTGTGGTTGTTCAATAACTTAAAGTCCTAAAGTGTCTTCAGAAAAGGCAAATTTTGAGCATACTGGCGATATAGTTTGGGAATCCTTTGAATAATGAAGAACACACTTGTACTGGTGCTACACAAAATCTTTTTTATAACTCAAAATTGTTAAAAAAAAAAAAGTGATCACCACAGCTAATGTCAATTTATAGCACCTTCAAATTTGTTTCATGTGTACTTTACATGTTTCATATTTTAAGTTTGCAGCTGCTCAGTTTTGTATATTGTCTATTTTTAAAAATGCCTGTTTCCCCCTATAATATTATACTCCTGGCAAGCAGGCAGTCAAACAAGAAACCACGCAAGACCTGATGTTTATTTTTTATAATATGAAGTATTAATTAATTTGGATGTCAAGCATTTGACTATGACATTCTCTCAAGCATAACCTGCGACGTAACAGTTTTTCTGCAAGTGATTTACCACTGTTGCCTGCATGCTTGCTCAGGAGGTGGGTATGGTTAGACTTCTCCCTTGTGGAGCACATTTGGGTGACTTATCTTGTGATTTAGTACTACATAAATATATAGATTTGACACAGCAAAAATCTACTCATTATATTTATTATATTATCTAGCTGGAGGTGGCATCACACTAACAGAAGGCAGCAGACATCAGAATCTCATATGTGTTGGACAGATTTTGACTCCTATTGAAATGAAAAGTCTAAAATGACCCTCCACCTAATGCTACCTCAAATAATTTTCGCACTATACATAATTTTATATTCATGTAACACTTCCCCACCCATTATGTGATGTGTTAGTGATTTTACAGCGATATATATATATATATATATATGAGGTCTGTTAGAAAAGTAACTGACCTTTTTATTTTTTCAAAAACTACATGGATTTGATTCCTATGTTTTTACGTCAGCCAAGCTTGAACCTTCGTGTGCATGCGTGAGATTTTCCACGCCTGTCGATTGCGTCATTCGCCTGTGGGCAGGCTTTGAGTGAGCACTGCTCCACCCCTCTCGTCGTTGTTTCATTGCGAGGAAATGGCGGAATGATTTGGGCTTTTTTTTCCATCAGAATTTTTTCAGAAACTGTTAGAGACAGGCAGCTGGAAACCATTCGAAAAATTTATCTGGCTTTCGGTGAAAATTTTACAGGCTTCACAGAGAATAAGGAGTGTTACTACAGCTTTACGGACGGCCCACAATGGCGCACAGCGCGCCGCGCTCCGAGCCGCCATCGAGAGGCAGAAACCACTACATAATTTCTAAACGGATGGCTGTGTGGAGCCGGGACCGTCGTGTGCAATTTCTCTGGTTATCACAAGAGCTGGACATCAGCCATTTTCCGGCAGATTTCACTTTTAACAAGAGATTTTGTCATGGAAAGCAGCGCGGAGGCTTCACGCGTCACGACCGATTCGCTGATGAAGCGAGACAAAGGAACACCTCCGTTTCGGAGTGCCAGAGGACAAGTTGGGACATGCCCAGCTCTCCACAATTTCTCTTATACTCACTCGACCGGTAAGCACTGAAAGCCAAGATAGGCATGTCCCAAAGGTTCAAGCTTGGCTGATGTAATCACACGTGATTCAAATCCATATAGTTTTTGAAAAAAATAAAAAGGTACGATACTTTTCTAATAGACCTCATATATATATATATAAAAAACTAATTCACGCCAGACACGTGTTGTTGAAGACAAAGAATCATTTTTAAAAAGTATGAACTCTGATGACCCGTGTGATGGTTTGTCAGACAGCAGCTTGTGAAGTCAGCTGCTGTGCAGCTGCTGAATCAGAGACGCTAATTTGTAGCCTGTGGACCACACATGGCCAGGCCACTGTTTTGAAATGCTTCAAAGGGGGTCTGGAGTCAAACTTTGAAGAAGGTAGTAGGTGCATATGCACCCTGAGATGGGCCAGTGATGACTGAGGTGATTCTGACAATAAATATGCCCATTAAAATTTGCTTATACTCAAACACACCAATTAGCTAAACTGCAGGATTGTCTTACAGACATAAAGACATGGATGACCTCTAATTTCCTGCTTTTAAACTCAGATAAAACTGAAGTTATTGTACTTGGCCCCACAAATCTTAGAAACATGGTGTCTAACCAGATCCTTACTGTGGATGGCATTACCCTGACCTCTAGTAATACTGTGAGAACTCTTGGAGTCATTTTTGATCAGGATATGTCATTCAAAGCGCATATTAAACAAATATGTAGGACTGCTTTTTTGCATTTACGCAATATCTCTAAAATCAGAAAGGTCTTGTCTCAGAGTGATGCTGAAAAACTAATTCATGCATTTATTTCCTCTAGGCTGGACTATTGTAATTCATTATTATCAGGTTGTCCTAAAGTTCCCTAAAAAGCCTTCAGTTAATTCAAAATGCTGCAGCTAGAGTACTGACGGGGACTAGAAGGAGAGAGCATATCTCACCCATATTGGCCTCTCTTCATTGGCTTCCTGTTAATTCTAGAATAGAATTTAAAATTCTTCTTCTTACTTATAAGGTTTTGAATAATCAGGTCCCATCTTATCTTAGGGACCTCGTAGTACCATATCACCCCAATAGAGCGCTTCGCTCTCAGACTGCAGGCTTACTTGTAGTTCGTAGGGTTTGTAAGAGTAGAATGGGAGGCAGAGCCTTCAGCTTTCAGGCTCCTCTCCTGTGGAACCAGCTCCCAATTCAGATCAGGGAGACAGACACCCTCTCTACTTTTAAGATTAGGCTTAAAACTTTCCTTTTTGCTAAAGCTTATAGTTAGGGCTGGATCAGGTGACCCTGAACCATCCCTTAGTTATGCTGCTATAGACGTAGACTGCTGGGGGGTTCCCATGATGCACTGTTTCTTTCTCTTTTTGCTCTGTATGCACCACTCTGCATTTAATCATTAGTGATCGATCTCTGCTCCCCTCCACAGCATGTCTTTTTCCTGGTTCTCTCCCTCAGCCCCAACCAGTCCCAGCAGAAGACTGCCCCTCCCTGAGCCTGGTTCTGCTGGAGGTTTCTTCCTGTTAAAAGGGAGTTTTTCCTTCCCACTGTAGCCAAGTGCTTGCTCACAGGGGGTCGTTTTGACCGTTGGGGTTTTACATAATTATTGTATGGCCTTGCCTTACAATATAAAGCGCTTTGGGGCAACTGTTTGTTGTGATTTGGCGCTATATAAAAAAATTGATTGATTGATTGATTGATTGAAATGTGTTGTTTTGCACCCATGCAGTTGGGAGCAGGGAGGTTAGTGATACTAAAACTTAGTGATCCACTGAGGGCAAACTGGGTGTCAAATTCACTCTATATTAAAGCTCATCAGAACTGGACCGGTGCAATAATGTAATTTCAGGCGAATGGTGTAGTGGTCTCCCTTAAAGAAAGAACTGGAGGAGAGGAATTCCCTTTTAGACCCAATGTCCGATCCTACAACTCTACATGCTTACTTTAATAGCCTTGATCCCAGACTTGGTGATCTGTGTCATCTTGGCCTTGGATATGGGAGGCTTGTACTCATTCAACGAGTACAGCTGAAACACAAAAAAGGAACATTTGTCAAACATTTCTGCTACTAAAAACACAACTGAAAATGTTAATATTTTAAAGATCAATATATCAATGATGTGAAATCCAAAGAAATTCCCAGCAAACACCAAGAGAAGCAACAGCATAATGGAATTAGCAAGTGAGTTCGCAAATTATCCATCAGTAACTCTGTCTTGTTTGCAAAATACCATTTTAGTAGTTTCTACTTTTACTGTATGTTTGGTTGCTCATGTCAGTGGGCCAACAAGGCAATTCTAGGGAGAACACTGTACAAAAAACAAACAAAAAAAAAAACCAGAAACCTCATGGAAACATTGGCAGGTTAACCTATTCAAAATTTTGATAAACATTTAGATGAACCAGGAATTAAAGATTGCCCCTCTTCAATTTTGCAAGACTGGGAACAAGGGTTGTCACAATAATTACAATATTTACAATGTACTTACTGGACATTATATAAACATACTCAGTCATTTTTTTCTGATGTACTGCCTGTTGTGATTGTTGTTTTAATCATGTGTAATCTGACATTATTGAGTATATTTTCCAGAGTATAAGTCACACTCATAAAAAAAAAGCCTCTTCAAGAGACTAACCCTAACCCTTGTAAGTCACATCAGAGTATAGCAGTTGCACTATTTTCTATATATATATTTATTGTGTATGCACAATAAAAGTTATAAAATGGGCAATTCTATGGAAATGGCATTACAATGACAGCCAAAAGTGGCTATGATTTAGCTCCCCATTACAAAGTTGCTAATTGTAATTTATTACCAAAGGATTCCCTAAATATTTCTAAATTATATAAAATATGCCCTCGTAATACAGTGGATTACGGTAAAAGCTGCAATGCAGTTGCCATAGCAACATTTTACCTTTCATAGGAATTTATTTTAAAATTAAGAAAAATTAATATACCGGTCCATGATACATATCTTTACTTTCTGTATTTCAATACTATAGAATAATGTAAATTTCAGGCCATACCACCAAGGCCTACCAAAGTGTTTATATAACATAAAAAATCCTTGCCATTTAGTTTGTGGATGTCATGTAGCATTGACTATTTGTCCCATTGCACAGAAAAACAGTAAATTATATGATTTATTCATCTTCGTGCAACTGTGTTCCATTTACCATTCATTTTGCCTCAATGTCTTGCTCTACTGAACAACCATGCTACCATTTTGTAAAAATGTGTCCAATACGAGGACGCTAGTTGTAAAAGAAAAGAAGAAAAAGTTGCAAAAGAATTGTAAGGTGTTTTTCACCTGACTTATTTTGAGCAAAATGTCAAATGACAAGGATCTATTTAGGTGTCATATAAAACAAATAGTTTTCAATTCTTGCAATGTTAAAATTATTTTCACGCACTGAAAGGATGCTTGCAAATAACCTTACCGTTGCACTCAAACATTCCTTACATGTATATTGACTGCAGTATCGTTACTAATGCAATTGGATTTAGTTGGAATTAAATGGAAAAGGGGTTGGAAATGGGCCTGACCATGTCACATCATGTTGTGCATTAAGAATGGAAATGACCCCCATCCTGATTGTTGAAGGTGATTACTCTAAGAAGTGCAGGTTGTAACTTCTGATAAACAAAAGTGCACCATAACATACTTCTAATTTGCTGCATTAGATCGTGCAGACTGTCAGAAGTTAGGCTAGCATTTTCCACTGATGTATCAAGGCACATAAAGGAGGATTATTTAGCATCATAACAAGAGACAGTTTTATCTGAAATTTCCAGAATCTGGTTATACTCTCATATATCTGCTTTGTGTATTTAGTAACAATAACAGGGAATTTTTCCGACGTCGATATATGAGCTACCTCATGAGTCTCGTACAAGCTAACATGTAGCCGGCTAAGTAGCATTCGCGCTAACCTGCGAGCTAATGAAGTGTACAGATGTTGTTGTCTGGGGGGTATTTTCGGGGCCGTTACTAAGAGCCACTTCGTATTTTATCATGGTATCCAGAAGTGTTTAATTACTTCGTTACTACATACTGCGGCCTTGTATATGACACGGGCCCGCTAACATTTTCCGATAGCTAATGCTAACATTAGCCAAATAGCAACAATGAATTAGCTGGACATCGTTTGTGTCATTAATTCACTGTCCGAAACAAACCTCGTTGTTGAAGGCTTTCACGGCCTCCATAGTGCCTCGTTTTTCGGCTCACAGGCGACTATAAACCTTTATAAATATCTCCTCAGAAACCGGCTTGGGACGTGCACGCGCGCCGCTGGCTGAGATGGAGGAGACTAATGGCCAATATGGCGCACAGACAGAGGATCTCTGCAGACACAGCAGCGACCCAAAGCGTCCAGTGGGGACCATTACACGCATGATTGCGCCCAAATCACAATAAGATTTCATTTTAATTTAACCTTTATTTAACCAGGTTAGTCTCATTGAAATCGTGACCTCTTTTGTAAGGGATACCTGGACAATCAGAACGTTTCCAGTTCACGTAACCTGCATGTCTTTAGATTTGGGATACAAACATAGACGATACAGGACGCGATATTTTCACAATACGATGTTCACAGTTTGTATTTTGTCATGCATTTTTATATTCTATTAAATCCATCACTGTAGCTTTCAATACAATGCAATAAAAATATAAATATAATAATAACATAATATAAAAATAAAATCGTTATATTTTTCTTTGCCAATATTGCTTTAAATGTGAAACTACGTGTGCACTTTAATTTTTTTACAGTAATAAATACTTAAATTTAACATTAACATATGAGATTATGTCATGCACTAAAAAATTATTTTGTTATAACTGTGGAACGAACAAATTCAACAATAAAAACAGCGCTGTCCTTGAATCACTAAATCTGGAGTCTGAGGCAAGTCTGAAGTTTCCAGTGTTCAAGTCAGAATCCAAGATACCAAATAAAATTTAGAGGACAGTCCCAATGACAGTATTAAAATTAATACAGCAATCAATATTTTATGACAGATTACTACCAAGAAATAAAATAAAAAATGCCATGAATGGCCCAAGCAGAGGGTCACCCCTTTGAGTCTGGTCTGCTTGAGATTTCTTCATCAAATCATCAGAGGGAGTTTTTCCTTACCACTGTTGCCTGTATGCTTGCTCTAGGGGTTGTTAAGGTTTGACCTCACTTCTGTGAAGCTCCTCGAGGGAGCTTTGTTGTGATTTGGCACTACATAAATGAAATAAATTGAAAGCTGAATTAAACTGAATTGAATTCATGTCCTCTTCTCCATTGTTTGAGTTTTGACTCCTGAATCCTTCAACTCCGAGTCATCAGCGTTAAAGTCAAGTGACAAATCATGCTTTTCATGATTTCAGTTGGACTCAAATCCAAGTCCTAGACATTAGTACTACAAGTGTAAAAAAATAAATGGCAATTTCTTTATGTCTTGCTTTGTGTTTATTTGACTTTTTACCAAAATGCATCAACTACACTAATAAATACTGCAACTGAATATCAATAACACAATTTCTCATCAATACCTTAGAGAAAGATTATAGGCATTGTGCCAGTAATTTTAGATTTTTTTAACATTACTTTGTGTGTGTATATATATATATATATATATATATATGTATATATATATATATATAGTTTAGTCTTTTTTTCTGTTAGGTTTTAAGCCTTGCCACAAATGATCTCAATGCGAAAATTTGCTGCTGCTTCTCAGCTTGCGATGTAAATTGACGAAAGGACAAGTTTGCAATAATTTGCAGAGTACAGTGCTGCCCCCTTCTGGATACAACATAGCACCACTAAATAATGTTTCCACATTGTAAATACATGCTTAAAATTGTGCAGTATGTTGAGTTTTTATTATTATAATGTTAAAACAAGCCTGTATTCTCTGTATTCTCAATGAAGTTGTGCACAATTGTACAACCAAAAATCAAATGGCAGCCCCTGGGGGAAAATATTCAGTGTTGCTGTAATACTTTATTTCACTGTATACAAATAAGCACAGTGACTTTGACATTAGAATCTCTAACACAGTTAACATCATGTAACCACGTAACAAATGACAGTTAATGCTGAACATACACAACAGACAAAACACATTTCACAGTGTAAAACTCATCTGCTTGGTCTGAGCTTGATGACCCTCTGTCTCTGGAGGTGGAACTGCTAGTTTTGTGGCCAGACCGTGTGCACGCGAACATTTCAATCTGCCTCGCACCATGACCTGAATTTATGAGTCTGCTAAAGTTCTTGTTTTTCAGGGGTTTGTCTCCAGAACCATGAAGTGTCTGCAGCATGCACATGGCTAAATGCTCAATTGCTGTTGTCCAGAAAAATCTAATGTTTTCAGTGCATTTGTACCTTTACTTTAGCTGTTGTAGAGTTGATTGACTGGCAGCTAAATTAATGGTCAAGTATTTTGAAAATAAATTAAAGTAAAATTGTTGAACAATCTGTGGTTCTTAAATGCAAAACAATGAGCTGGTTTCTCTGTTTTATATTAGTGTAAATGAAATATATTTATGGTTTGTACTGTTAAAGCACACCTTAGTGAACCAATAATAATAATAATAATAATGACGAGCTAACCTGAAACCACTATTGCCAAACGAGAAAAAGTAAAAAAAATAAAAATGGAATAGAAATGGTGACCAACAATTATTTTCATCATCATAGGCCCTGTTATCCAAAATTACAAAAATATTAAAATTTCAGCAGCCCAAAAGTAAAACGTGAACAGGCAGCAATCGTCCACAACACCAATAAGAGACTTAAAAACATACTACTGATCAAATCGTAATCAATAAACATACTGAAAAAAAATGCGGAGAATGATGTAGTCCATCATTCTGAATATTAACACTAATTATTCACAGAAATACAACATAAAACATTACTTGCAAAAAATCTCAGATCAAACCACAAAAGTAATACTTAATAATTAAAAAATTTTATGTGACCGTCTGCTTCCTCATCATGTTTACTCGTCAAAGTACATGACGTCCATTTACGTGACGTAGCAGTTTTTGTTAATTGCAGTTTGAACGTGAAGTGCAGGTGCACAGTCTTCACAAACTGGTCTCCACCGCAGCAGAAACGACGGACGATGATGACGAAGGAGCTTTCGTTGTCTCTGTCGCCTCCTGCTGCTCAGTTTTTGGACAGATCTCCTGCACAAGGACTGCATGAGCCTCCTTCCACTGTCTGAATTTGTCTGATGTGAGCTCTGGATCGGACAGCACCTGCTCGATTGCCTGTAAGTCCGCCTCTTTTGACTGCATCCATGGGGGAAAAAAGAAAATATGAAATATCTGCACAGCTTTAGGGTTTTCTTTTGGATGTGTGTGTTGTTAAATACATACCTTTAATGTACTGTTGAGTGTCCTGATGAGGTGCAGTTTGTTGTTGACAGTCTGGTTTTTACAGCGTTTTATAAAGGAGGCCCTGAAGTCCCTTTTGGTGGATGGTTTTCGGTCTCCTATTGGCGAGAGACTCGCCTCTTTCAGATGAATGTACAACTTCTCCATTTCGTCTGAGCTGGTCTCCCCATGCCCTGAAACAAGACAAAGTTCAGCTGGAATGCCATCAAATCCATGTTTTGCAATTACTAAACCTACATTCTGCAGTGACATCTCCCCAGATTACAAAGGGACATTTATGCATGAAATATTAAAACCATATCAGAACAATACGACATTAAGCAGCAAATATAAAAGACAAAAAGAGACCAACGAGCATGTTATCAAAACATCTCTGCAGGCGGATTAATTTCTATGTTGTGAGCAACGCTTTTGACTAAATATTTTTATTGCCAGATGTTCTTGAGGCAGCACGGTGGATTAGTGGTTAGCACTGTTGCATCACAGCGAGAAGGTCATGGGCTCGATTCCCACCTGTGGAGTTTGCGTGGGTTCTCTCCGGGTGGTCTGGCTTCCTCCCACATCCAAAGACACGCAGGTTAGGTGGACTGGAAACTTTAAATTGTACGTAGGTGTGGGTGTTTCTGTCTATATGTGACCCTGTGACAGACTGGCGTTCTGTCCAGGGTGAACCCTGCCTCACGCTCTATGACTGCTGGGATAGGCTCCAGCCCCCCACAACCTTTAATTGGACTGAGCATTTGAAGATGAGTGTGTGTGTTGTTCTTGACACCAAAACAAACCCCACACACACACCTCATGATGCTGCGTACATGAAGTAATTGAATTATGACACAGTTAATGTTGGCGAGACAAACTGCACTTCAAGCATGTGAAAAAAAAAAAATCCTACAATGTGACTGGTACACGTTTTCTACATTACATCATGTGTTTTGTGTGGTGTTTTATATTTATATGTTATTGCGTGGCAGAAGGGAACACAGACAGGTTCACACAGGCATGCACACACAAAGATACCTCTGTATGCATAGTTTACTCAGCACAAACAAAATCTATTCCATACTCAGATGTATTTCCGTGTTTGTGACTATCCATCCGAACACCCAAAAATAAACTTTATTTACACAGGGTGGGTTTTTTTTTTTATCTCAGTTTTTTTGTGCATGCATACCTTGATACAGTGCAGATGGTTATGATGTTCACAAGAACTAATCAAATGTTGGAACTATCGTATTTTCCAGAATATGTCACTTATTTTTTTCTGTATGTGGAACTCACTTTTTAACATAGCATTTCACTGGGGTTGACTTGAACCACAGACAGGAACACAGTGCAGCACATGTTCACACCACAGCATGTGCTATTAGTTAAGATCAGAATTTATAAATTCCAAAAATAAGCAAGATGGACAATGAACCAGGTACTGGACAACACACTTGATGTTAATTGATGCCGTCTGGACAAAAGAACAGTGGATTTATGCAGAAAGCCTTCAGCTTGTGGTGTGTACCATAAGGACTGTTAAATTCCAAAAACAACTACGATGGTCAAAATAAACATGAAATGGACAACATATTAGATGTTATTTGATGCAGGTGACCACGGTGTACTTTTAGTATTGGTGTTTATTCTTTTATTATTGGAATTTACTTTGATGAGTGCACTGATTTCTGTGAAAACCCTATATAAATTATTGTTGTTGTTAATTAACAAATGCATGTTTTTTTGTTATACAAGTTACACTGGAGCATAAGTCACAGGATGCACCAAAATAGGAAACAAACAAAACCAAAACAAAAACTTATACTCCAGAAAATGTTAAATGCACGTTGTGCGATACGTTGATGCAGCACTAGTATATCATATCATCATGGTATTTATGGGCAGCACTGAATGCAATGTGTTCTTTGAAGAACTGCAAGTAGTTTAACACACAGGTCAGGAGCAGTCAGGTGACAAACCACCAAAGCATTAGTTTAGTGGACAAAACCCGCGGACCCGTCCCCTGGTGCAATCATTTTATGCAGTTTGATAAACAGTTAGGTGATGCCACTTTTTCAGAGCGAGTTTTATCACCAGAAATAGGACCATTTTCAATGTTTTTGTCTTCTGTCTCTCAGTAGGAGTATTTTTGTGTTCTCTAGATTGACAAAAACCTTCATGATGTCCTCGTATCTCATAAAACCTACTGATTTTCTTGATTCAGGAGACTTTAATTTTGTGACAAAGAAACCCTACAATAAGGAAATTAATGTTTGTTTTGCAAAAGATTTGCATTTGCAATAAGCTGTACCAAGTTATCCAAGAAAATCATGCTTGTAAAGATAAAATCAGGTCTGCGTAATCCGGGTTTAGAATGGGATCAGATCCTGCAGGACAACAGAGACGCCTACCTTGTCCCAAGTTATCAGGAGGCATATCGTCCTCAGCAGAGACTTCTTCATTGGATGCCATGTCTGAAGAGTCCTGTGGGTGGGCGTCGCCCTCCTCTAACATCTCCTCGTGTGGCAGCTGGTGGGAGTGCACCTGGACTGAGCAAACCACTGCCGTTTCCACAGCGGCAGGAGACGCCTGAGAGACAAGGTCCAGCCAGGACTGCCGTTGCTTTGCGAGCGAGGAGGCCGAGCTCTGTGATGTCATCGTACTGATAGGCGTGGATAGCGAGCCGTTGGTGTCACTGGAGACCGCGACTGAGTAAGGCGGTGGAAGTGTGCCCTGAAAACCGTAAAACACCAACAAAGGGTCATTAACAAAAAAGCCGCCAAAATATGAGCTTTAAATGTCTCTAAACCAAAGATAAAATGTGTTAAAATGGCTTTAAGACATTTTAAAAATCACTTTAATAACAATTAAAAACCAGATATTTGCTGGTTTTAAACCACGACAAACTGGTTTTGACCCACTGACAGAAATCAACTCTCTGCATCTTTCAGTGTGATTTATTTATTTCTTAATCATTTCTTACCATTTTCTGAAACATTATGAATTAAATGAATAACAATTAAAGCTTGCTCTGGGGGTTGATAAGGTTAGACCTTACTTGTGTGAAGCGCCTTGAGGGAACTTTTTTGTGATTTGGGACTATATAAATGAAAATAAATTGAAAATTGAAATTAATCCCACTGACCTGATATGTGCTACCAGGCGGGCCGGCCTGGTCCACAGTGTCCTGCAGGCTCTGTTCAGAGTACGGCGGAGGAGGGATCTCCGTGCTTTCGGCTTCTTCATGGTCGCTGGCTTCACTGTAACACTCTGAACACAAAACGAGCAACAACACAAAGTCAAAACCCACAAAACAGATTCACAATCGACAATGCGCAGTGCAAAGGCCTAGCTCCGCCCCTTTACTCCAGATGTACCACCAAATTATACAGTATTGGCTCATGGCAAGACTCAACATTTTCACCAGGGTCCTTTAGAATCAAAAACTGCTTCATAATCCACACACACATATACACACATATATATATATATATATATATATATATATATATATATACATATATATATATATATATATACACACACATATATATATACACACATATATACATACACACACATATATCTATATATAATTAAGTTTATCTGACCACACCCTCCAAAATGGGTAATTTATTCTCAAAGCCTCCATGAAATGACAATATTGAGACTGAATAACACCAAAAATTCAATGCTGTTAAACCAAAAACAGTTATTTTTATCTAAAAAGGTCTTTTAAATCAAAGAGTAGAAATTAAATCCTGATTGCTCACCAGCTGCTGTGTTTCTCTGTGCCGCTTCATATTGAATGGACGCTAAACCAAGTTTGTTCAACCATCTGAAAAAAAAAAAAAAAAAAAAAAAAAAAATCAGACTCTGGAGTTTCTGACAACACAACAGCAAGGAGAAAATTCTACAGGACGCATTTCTCTGATTTGACTCACAGGTTCATCTCCTCGTGGCTCTCAGCAGCAAAATAAAACATCATGACCTGTGGGTGGCAGACTTTGAAGGCGCTGCAGAAGACAGAAAACACAGATGAAGGTCAGATTAGAAGCAACGGAAACATTGAGATAAGATCACCACACCGCACATACGGCAGCTTGAATTTCATCAGATTCACATCCAAACTGACTGAATCATGTCAAAATGTCAATCATGAACAAATACAACCAGTATGGTACTGTATGGTAGGCCTGTCTGAAGTCAGCTGAAGGAGACTAGTGAGGGAAGCCACCAAGACATCTCTGAAGGAGTTACAGGCTTCTGTGGTTGTTACTGGAGAAACTGTGCATCGTGCAACATTTGTCTGTTGTATCAGCAGCTAGGCTGGAGTGGAACAGAAAGATATTAGGACAAGAAAACATACTCTAGGACCAAGTCCTCCCTGTGACCGTCGCTGAAATTTCAAATCAAATTTTAAGAAAGTCCTTCTCTGCTCCAGTCCACCATGAAGCTGTATAACTGGTTATACAACAGACAAACGTTGCATGAAAGCACGAAACCCTGTAAGTTCTTCAGAGTTGTCTGGGTGACTTGGTGGCTTCCCTCACTTGTATCCTTCTTGCACAGTCACTCAGTTTTCTTAATGATTGATGTACAACAAGTCCAAGATGAATGCAGTGAAAATATTCATAAAAGTGATGATTTAATGTAAATTTAATCAGGTGGTGTCAGTAATTATTTTTTTAATTTCACTTGAAAGATTTTGTTGTTTGGACATTTTATTAAATATTATGAAGATGCTAAATTGGCTCATTTGTGTTTAAACTGATGGTGGTGAATAACGGCGATCAGGGCGGTGCAGCTGTAAAACGTACTGTTTCTTCTTGCACTCGATGGCTCTGTCAATAATGAAGTTGGCGAGGTCGATGTAGCCCTCAGCCTTTTCCGCCTGCAACACACAGATTGAACACGAGTGTGAACATTAAAGCAGCAACAGTTTCAAACCACTTCCTGTCTGCTGTTACACGGCGGAAAGCTGCTTCTTCTATTCTCTCACTGTCTGCCAAGCAGAGCCAAACTTACCGCCATTATGTCAGTTACGTATGCAGCAGTGGCTGATTCAAGAAACGTGGCAGCAGCAAGAATGACACACTGGTAGCAACTAGGGGATAAAGGACCTTGCCCAAGGGCCCCTAGTGATTTTCCGGTCAGGCTGGGATTAGAACCAAGGACCCTCTGGTCTCAAGCCCAACACCTTAACCACTAGACCATCACCTCCCTATGACTATATTTGATGTGAAATATGTGAACAACCCATATTATGCCCTTCACAAATGAGAAAAAAAGTTAGACAGTTTGAGAAAATCCCCTTTTTGTGCTCAAAATGGCCTTTTCTAGAGCCCGACCGATATATATCGGCCAGCCAATATTATCGGCCGATATAAGCCCTTTTCAAAGTATTCTCTATCGGCCGAAATTTTGCCGATAAAACGCTGATAATTTCTCATAAACAGAACAGTTACTGAAATAATGTTTGTGTCGGCTATGTAAAATGTCCTTGCACCATTTGTCCAGTAGACGGAGCTCTGACTCCATTCAACTGAGAGCTGCTTACACCCCTGCTTAAATGTGTTCATCACTGGCCCCTGTAGTTCGCCGTCACACTGCACTGATCGGCTGACAAAAGCATACAAGTAAGTTTATAAGGACGTTGTTTGTAATAACTTTGCGATTACATTCACCTCACATTTCTCCCATTTCAGTTCAACTCAGTTTGATTAACTCAGTTTATGTAGTAATGTGTCAAATGTGCTTTACTGTGTCAGTCACGCTTTTTATTAAGAACACGTTGAGTAGACCTTATTTCAAGCATGAAAAACTTTCGTTTACTGCTAAGAGGTTGAAACATTCAGATTCACTGGTCGTCCGGAGCGGTTCTGGGAATTACTGCCGTTTGCCATTAACCCTCTGGGGCCGACGCCATCGTATACGATGGCTGGGACCAAGCTTTACTAAATTGTAAATAACTTTTTAATGATATGGCATAGAAACTTACTTTTTTTTTGCTGAAAAGGTAACTCCGCGGACTTTCGATCCACCGTCGGCCACCTTGGTACTCCTCATAGAAGATGTGTGATGAAGTGCGCAATGTGAGTGTCCAATCGGAATTGGTTCTCTGTCACATGGTTTTCCAAAATCCAATCATAGGGCAGATTTACCTGACGTGATATGGCAAAGATTGTTTTCAGGCGTGATATCTTACTAGTTGGCCCGTTTGAATAGCCCTCTAACTGCTCCAATTGCATTTTTGCATTTTTTTGAACTTGAAAATTCTTCTCTGTTATAAAGTTAATCAATATGAGGACAAAGCTTCAGCTTTTAGCTCATACCTTTTTTGTTAATGGTCCAAAAAAGAACATTTTATTCATTTAAAAAATAATAATAACACTATGTAACAAATTTTTATTTTTGTTTTGTTCCTGGGTACACAGTGTGTTTTCTTAACCTGGTATGCCTTAAATAAATAGAAAATAGCTGTTATTCCACAGAAACTTTGCTTCTGTGATCAGGACAATGATATTTTGAAATTTGTCTGTTTTCAAGAATATTCTTGATTCGCCTTCATTACTACTGAGTAGTCTTCTAGAATATTCTTTAACTGCTAGAACTGTCCAGAATTTTCTAGAAGTTTCCAGAATTATCTAGAAATTTCAAGAAACTTTTAGAACTTTCTAGAACGTAAAAAAATAAAAAAAAAAATAAAAAATAAAAGTTTGTGCTGAATGTAGTCATTTTTCCATAGACTTTAGACATAAGCAGTTGAAATATAACACTTAGAAGCCAGGAACAAAAATTGTGTTACATAGTGTAATGATATCGGCTGATTTATCGATTGTCATTTTTTTCATCCAAATATCGTTATCGGCATCGGCCTCAAAAAATCCATATCGGTCGGGCTCTAGCCTTTTCTGCTTAAAAATGGCCGACATTTCCAAACGAACGAATCTACAAATATGATTTTTAGATGGGAACAATTTCAATGACCCATATTAATCCCTTGCCAAATTAGATTTTTGAAATATCACAATTAACAGATGCTGACGACGACGACGGCCACCACGCCATGACATAGGGTTAGTGGCCTATCGGCCGGTAACCCAACAACAGATCCAAATTTTCTGTCGCTGGACAGGTCTCCTGCAGCCCGCTGACCCTGCCTGCTGCCAGACTTGCTTGGCTGCTTCCAGAAGTGCTGTTCCTCTCCAATTACATAAAAGAACAAGTGTGTCATCAACCCTTGACAAGTTGTCACACATTTGCACACTTTCTGACTCTCAGAAACTACATTCAGAAGTGTTCGAGACGCTCGTGAGGACTCTGTGACTATTTAGAGACAAAATGTATCGTGTTGAATTCTCTGAGCTGTTCAAAATTCATTTAACACCAGAGAGACGCCCTGTGACTCGCACAAGGAGAATGCAAACCCCTGCGCAAGTTTGCAAAATTTTGCGACTTCCCTCACAAATGCCATTTATTGTCGTAGCCCAGTAACCTATTACCTTCAGCATGACAGATGATACAAACTGTTCCTTTTTAAAACCCTATGAGCTCAAACAATTTGTATCACTTTTTATCAAAATTAGAACAACTTCAACTTTTGACTACTGTTCAAACCAAAATGGACTTTTGTCACCATTTTTGCTGTTTTTACCCCAGAACATTCAGTCATAGAAAGTCCAAATGATACCTTTTAGGAATTGCTATGATCAGACAAATACTCTGATTTACTTTTCAATATGACTGGAGCATTTTTTGACCCCTCTGTAACCCTTCGTTGACCCCTACCTGGTTTTAGTTGCCACCATACCTTTTTGTGTAGGCCATGGTCTACGGAGGCTGGAATATAAGTGTTGTTGGTACCGAAAACCTGCTTGGCCCAGAGTTAAAGTCTCAACTTGAACATTTCAAATGAATAGCAGGTAGAATATTCCATAAAGCCGGAGCCGATGGGCAACACACAGTAAACCAGCGTCCTGAGAACTAAGGGCATACGCACATAAAGCTCCACGAGTTCAGTCAGGTAAGCCGGTGTAAGTCAACGGCAAAACTGCTAAATCTGTTCTTGTACAAAAAGTGAGCCAATGAAGGGAGGCCAATCTGAATTTCCTGAATGTGGTCAAAACTCTGGCCACCAAACTCTGAATATGTGTTGCCGAGTGCAGTTCATCTGTACGGTCATAACTTTGAGAATATGACTCACCAGCTGGTTGCTGTACCAGTAGAGCGCCGTCTTCTTCAGCACGAACCAGTACTTCTTCCATTTCATCCCCAGGAAGCCTTTGCTCTCTTTCTTCCTGTAAAGCCAGCCCTGGTGGTCCGGCTGACCCAGCTCCTTGACCGAGATCCGTCTTCTGCTCATTGTGCCATTGCCTGTTCACACAAAACGTAAATGCACGTGAATGCACAGAGTCCAACTGCCCTTTGATAAGCACCGACCACCACGAAGACCCAACGAAAGCAAAGCTGCACTCTACAAAAGAACCTGAGTGTTCACACTAAAATGTGACACCGCTGCAGATGGCAAAAACAGAAGAAGAAGTGAAGTGAAAGTAGCAGAGAACTGCTTCTCTACACCCCAATTGTAATGTCACTTCACGCACGCCCACAGAGGGTCCAAATTACAGCTGAGGGCACAAAGTGGTGACAGCTTACCTCCTCGAGTCTTCTTCTTGGATCTGTGCCGGAGGGAGACCTTCACAGAGAGGACAGAGTGTAAGAAGATAAAAAAATAAATAAATTCACAAAACCTACAACTGAGATGAAAAGTCCGTCTGGAACATCCTGTTTCTGACACCAAATGTCACATGCTGTGTCACACATATATATATATATATATATATATATATATATATATATATATATATATATATATATATATATATATATATATATATATATATATATATATATATATATATATATATATATATATATATATATATAAAAACACGCTACCACACACACGCAGGCACCCACGTGCACACGTAGTCCCTCTGACACACTCATACGTGACTTCATTTTCAATCTTTACTCACCACTGTTTCTTTGTCTCTTTGTAAACAGCCTGGAGCCCACAATTTTTCATTTATCATTATGACAATTTTAAGGAGGATTCATATCCTCATAGGGAACAACTGATTAAATTTTCAAGGTCATAGGTCAAAGTTAAAGAAAATTGGAAAAATCCCTCTTTAACATTGAATGAATTTTTAAAAAATCATATCTCTGTCAAAAAAGATAACATTTCTTTCATATCTGACAGCATTATGTAGGATGGTATCCTTTATCAACTGACAAAGTTTGATCCGGATCTGATCCAGATTACAGATTTTGTGGCCATTTAAATTTGACATTGAAAACCCCATTTAATGTATATTTTACATTATATCTTAATCAAACGTGCCCCAATCACTCTCATATTTGAAAGTGATGTGCAGACTAGCACTCACTATCACCTGATAAAGTTTGATCTGGATCTGATCCAGAATGTGGATTTGTGGATATTTGAATTTTATGTTGAAAAGCCTATTTGGTGCACATTTTGCATTATATCTCAATCAAAAGTGCCTCAATACTCTCAGTTTTCTGTTATGGGTTTACCTACAGCACCAAAATTGGATGGAGGTTCCAGTTTCATGCCTGTTTGTCTTCCAGTTATCAGTCGGAAGTGCCAAAAAGCAATGACAAATTATGCACAACAGAAAAAAACAATGTTCTGTGAAAATGACCTGAAAAAGAATTCAGAAACTGAAAAAGTTGAAAAAACCTGACAACACCACAACAAAACTTCGATTCAAGTACATCAACTAAATACATACTACTAACAAAAGTCACTTCTAACAGGACTTTGACCTTGAAACTTTTTTCCAAGTGTTGGCAGAAGTTTGCGCTCTAGTAGCGCAATGCTCTAGTTTCCTCTCTGCTTTTCTCCTCTGTACTTTTGCTGCAATACACACAAAAATAAAACGACATTCGGCCCTTCACCAGTTCCTCGTGTCACATGACACCAACAATCCCAGAGGAATCACTCAATCTGGATTACACCACACAGACTAGGCATAATTTATTTTAAATTTAAGATTAGGAATATCAATAGGAGATTATTCTGTTTGTCAGGAGTATACATCACCAGAGACATAAACCGGAGTTATACAATCTGGGTGTTGATCTAGATCAGCCTGACGTGATACTAGAACTGAACTTTGTGGAATCCTACCTTGTGTAAATTCAGATCTTCAAGTCAAATCCAGGAAATGTCAAAAAGATAAATACCACTGAGTTGAAAATAGTCTTTACAGTTACACCTTGTTGGAGAGATAAATATGAAAAATTATAGGATCCACATTGAGATCGTCCCCCAAATCCACTTGTTTGTAGAC
Organism: Thalassophryne amazonica; assembly: GCF_902500255.1. Lineage (NCBI taxonomy): Eukaryota > Metazoa > Chordata > Actinopteri > Batrachoidiformes > Batrachoididae > Thalassophryne > Thalassophryne amazonica. Next base: position 54,718,213 of record NC_047121.1, on the reverse strand, counting down.
CTGAAACCAGGTGGAAAACCTGAAGCAGACAGGGATCCATATCTCTTCCTCTGCATGCTAAATATTTACCTTTGTCATCATAAACCATTAGAAGCAGAAGTGAGTCAGTCATTAAAATGTGAGCATAGGGCAGCAGATAACTGAAACAATCGTGCAAATGGTGATTCAAGCACCAAAGTTGGCACATATACTCCTTAGACATTACTCTTTTGAGAAGAAGAAGAAAAAAAAAAAAAGACTGGCCACTTGTGTTTTCAATAGGCAGCCAGGTAGGGGTCAATTGAAGAATTACACAGGGGTCAAAATTAAAAATGCTCAAATCATTTTGAAAACACCACCACATTATTTGTCTGATCATAAAGATTGCAAAAAGGTATAGTTTGGACTATCTATGACTGAATAATCAGGGGTGGGGTAAAAACAACAAAAATGGTGACAAAGGTCAGTGTCAGTTTGTACAGGGGTCAAAAGTTAAAGTTCCTTCAATTTTGGTAAAAAGTTATGCAAATTATTGGTTGAGCTAATAGGATTAATAAATGGAATAGTTTTCATTGTGCTGAATGTTTGGTCTCCAAAGTAAAGGTCAAACAAGGTCAACGTCAATTGGATTCTATGACATGTGACATATGTTACTCCGTAACATGATAACTAAGCATGATACATGGTCCAAACTATTCCTTTTTAAAACCCTGTTAACTCAACTAATAATTTGCATCATTTTTTTTTTTTTTACCAAAATTGGAACAACATTAACTTTTGACCCCTGTACAAACTGAAACTGATCTTTGTCACCATTTTTGCTGTTTTTACCCCATAACTCCTGATCATTCGGTCATAGATAGTCCAAACTATACCTTTTTGGAATCTTTACGATAGACAAAAAATGTGGTGTAGTTTTCAAAATGATTTGAGCATTTTTCCATTTTTACCCCTGTGTAATTCTTCAATTGACCCCTACCTTTCCACCTACTGAAAATTCAAGTGGCCAGTCGTTTTTTCAAAAGAGTAATGTCTAAGAAGTATTTCTGCCAAATTTGGTGCTTGTATCACCATTTGCACGATTTTGCTCTAAATATTCTCTTAGCTGCTGCACTAGCAGTTTGAGTTTGGACTTAATCTAAGGAAAACCCCTGGGTTTGGCTGTGAACGTAGAAGCTTTACTTACAGGATTGTAGTCATCAGCAGCCATCGAGGGGGGCACAGATATCGGAAAGGCAGCCTGCAGACACAAACCGAGAAACACAATTTACCCAACAGCATGCCCACATAAAGCCAAAACAGCAGGTTTCTGTTCCGGAATACTAAAAATAGACGTGATGTCACAGACGGGCAGCAAAAAAAAAAAATTTCTCCAGCTGCTGGAGTCCTGAGCACTGAGGCACCCGCCTGCTGGATCACTTCCAGAGAAACACACCACACAGCCAACATGTCCTCGCTGATGTTTCCTCAGAATGCAAGTGATACTCGTCATCTGATTCTCCTCAAGTAACACTTTAAGTGATACAAAGTCATTCCCGTGGTACCCAAGGACCTAGTGCCAGAGACATCCAGTCGTCACCGTCAGGACCTCAGATTAAGTCTCACAACCATACACTCTGCTCAGGAATCACCTGGAGCCAAAAGACTTGGAATTTCTTTCTCCTGCAAAGTTGTCCAGTGACTTCATGAGTCCATAAGCTCTTCCCAGGCAACTCTTGTTCTCAAAGGTTGAGAGCCCAGAAACATGAATATCACTGCCGTCACGATAACTGTGGATAGCAACCCCATATTTCCATATGATCTGGCCAAGAGGTACCACATATACCGAAAAGTACAGTACAATGACCCCAAGACAAATCCCAAATGGAGAATAAACAAACAAACAAAAAAACGAACTATGTGCTCAATATGATCATAGGATCTCAGCCACAAAGACCAGATCAAATGCCAAATGCTGAATTAAGTGCCAGTAATGGTAACACCCAAGGACAGCTAGTGAACGCTTGGTATTTTATAGCCAATATCCTCAGTTCTACATTAAGGGGTGGTGGCCAAGTGGTTGAGTGTGGAAGGTTCCCGGTTCAAACCCCGCCCCTGCCTCATTTCTCCATGTCATGTGTAGTTGCATCAGGAAGGGCATCTGCCATAAAACATGTGCCAATTCATCATGCAGATCCACCTCGGATTTGCTGTGGCGACCTCAAGTGAAAACGAGGGAGCAGCCGAAGGGACTTACTTTAACCTCAGTACTCCATTAGAACTGAAGATACCTACAACTTTAAGCAATGGGTTTGTCATTGTATCCCACAGCAGCCTGTACTCAATGTTCTTGATCTGGAGCAATATCTCCACCTGGTGGACATCTACCACAAATGCAGGTACAATAGAATTTCACCAAGAGCTCTAGTCAGATATATATTTTTCAGTATTTTAAACCTAATATCTCAGCAATCTGCCCTCCCAGACTGAAATGTTCGAGCATCTTAACAACCACTGTTGTTGAAAGTGTTGGTTTCCCCGCCTCCAAGCACAGGACTAATGGAGGCAGTCAGTGAGTCTGGAAATTTCCATAAATAACTTTGCAAAAACAAATGCATGTCCACTGCTAAAATTATGGGCTCTGGTAGATACAAGTGAAGACTAATGAACCTGGTATTTTGGACCATGCTGGCAACTTTTAATAAGCACAGCAACTATAAAATAAAATCAGACAGGCCTATCAAGTTACTTGTAAAGTCTGTAAAGTCATCCTGGTGGTCAGTAAGGTCACTGTTACCTGTATGAACTAAACGACAATAATAAGATGACTTTGCAGACCACAAAGCATGTTTATTATGTGCCAAACAATCATGGCTTTGAAGATGGGCGACCTCGAGGTTTGAGCAATAGCATTTGCACTCCAGAGTTCTATATTTATGTATTAAAGCCAGCAGGTGAATCCACGTGACGTTGTTCGATAACCTTTCCAGCACCGCAAGTTAAACTTATCAGGAAGACAGATAAACATCAAAACTTTTGATACTTTGTAATGTATCACCAAAACGAAGTGACACAAGTAATGTTGAGAAATCCACTCTGCCATTATTGACCAACTTCCTCTGCACGCTTGAGTTCCTTTTTTTTTAGAAAGTAACAAAGCTGCCAGAACACATCAGACAACCTGGTTTAATCAGATCTCACACCTAAAAAGGGAATAGTTTTGCAATTATTTAGTCTTTAAAACACTAGAAAATTAGTCACACATAAAATTTCCATAACAGTTTTGCACGACCAAAAGAAACAAATGGTGTTTTATCAACTTACATTTGTCAAGTTTACACCATTTTAAAATCTCTGTTTTAAACCAGATTACACCCAGTTTAAGTTTAAAAAAGTAGAAAAATAAAAATATCTATCATTTACAAAGGCATTTTAGCAATGGTTTACATTTTTTAAACAGGTTGAAAGCTGATTGTCTCACATTTATACAGCTTGTGCCAGTTAGCATCATTTAAAGGGGTAGAAAATAGATCATTTGTAGTTTAAATAATTTAAAACTAAATTTCCTCTGGTTTAAACTACCAGTGCAAACACATCTACTAAGGAAGGAAGAACAATCTGTATTTTATCCACATTAAAATCACTTTTTCTTGGTTGCAGACATTGGAAATCAGTTCAAAATGTGAGATGTACCAGTTTGAAACACTTTTGAAACAGCAGTGTAGAGAATCTCTGCTTGGATTATAACAAATAAAAGCAGGTTTTTATTTCTTGAATTACCTAAAAAACAGTTTAATCCTTTTTGAATTAATCAATGCGGTATGAGAACTATTGAGGGTCTGTAAAAAGTATGAACACAATTTAAACCTGTTAAGACAAGTTTTAAGATACTTAAAAAGCAGTGTAAATAATCTGAAATTTTTGAAAGCATATTATCCACCATAAAGTCAGTCTGTCAGTATATAATTATTTACATCCAGTCAACAGAAATAAAATCTGTTTTAAAACAGCATGATACATGTTTGAAGCAGTTTAACAACACTATAAATTAATCTCTCTTGGATTATGACAAATTAAATGAGATTTTTAGAATGTAACCACATTTAAGATAGTTTAAGACATTCTTTAATTTATCATTGGAGTTTGAGAAAAGCTTAAATGCAGACTACAAAGTCAGTTTAAGATATTTGCCAATTTATAGCTATTTAAATCCAGTTAAAGGGGATAAAATCTGACTTAAACCAGTTTGAAACAGTTTAAAGTGGTTTAGACCTCTCCATCCTTGTTATACAAGTTTTAAATGCAGGTTACTCAAACCTGGGCAAACTTTGACAATTTATCTTCATTTTAAGAGACTGTTTTTAAGATAGACTGAGGATTTTAAAAAAGTTTTCCCATTAACAGTTCTCCTCGGTGTTTATCGTGTAATCCAGCTCTGCCGTCTGTTCGTGCAAACGCAGGTCGAGCTTGAGGTGCGTAAACATAAAAGTACAGATGTGGCTGAGGATCAGGGTCCCTGAAACCCCCCACACTCACCGCGCGCGACCAACAAACACAGAGACGACCAATCATACCTGTTCTCCCAAATGTTTACAAACAGCCGCGATACGCGTCGTCTGGAGCTTACACGATGTCACCAAAACTGCTGCAAACAGTTTTGATCAACCTCGCTGCCTTTGTACTGCACAAACGCTCAATTTCTCGTTTTCTGTGTGTGTGAGAGAGAACCTGATGATCAGCAGAACACAAACCACAGTAGGAGGCAGACGCTATGACAAACAACTGTGACAAGCCGAGACCTGAAACTGTGATTTACATTCAGCGCTGAAAAACCAACAGGAACAAAAAACCCATTCGGTGGTTATTAATAATCACTCAAACCATTAAAGAAAGAAAAAGGACAAAGTTTGCCAGTAAAAGGTTTTTGTTGTTGCTTTGTTTGTTCATCCACCATGACATCATAAAACCCATAAACTACATCCAAAAAGAACCGCCAGCACACGGTAACATGGGTTCCTGGAATCAATTCAATCAATCAATTTTTTTTTTTTATATAGCGCCAAATCACAACAAACAGTTGCCCCAAGGCGCTTTATATTGTAAGGCAAGGCCATACAATAATTATGTAAAACCACAACGGTCAAAACGACCCCCTGTGAGCAAGCACTTGGCTACAGTGGGAAGGAAAAACTGCCTTTTAACAGGAAGAAACCTCCAGCAGAACCAGGCTCAGGGAGGGGCAGTCTTCTGCTGGGACTGGTTGGGGCTGAGGGAGAGAACCAGGAAAAAGACATGCTGTGGAGGGGAGCAGAGATCAATCACTAATGATTAAATGCAGAGTGGTGCATACAGAGCAAAAAGAGAAAGAAACAGTGCATCATGGGAACCCCCCAGCAGTCTACGTCTATAGCAGCATAACTAAGGGATGGTTCAGGGTCACCTGATCCAGCCCTAACTATAAGCTTTAGCAAAAAGGAAAGTTTTAAGCCTAATCTTAAAAGTAGAGAGGGTGTCTGTCTCCCTGATCTGAATTGGGAGCTGGTTCCACAGGAGAGGAGCCTGAAAGCTGAAGGCTCTGCCTCCCATTCTACTCTTACAAACCCTAGGAACTACAAGTAAGCCTGCAGTCTGAGAGCGAAGCGCTCAATTGGGGTGATATGGTACTACGAGGTCCCTAAGATAAGATGGGACCTGATTATTCAAAACCTTATAAGTAAGAAGAAGAATTTTAAATTCTATTCTAGAATTAACAGGAAGCCAATGAAGAGAGGCCAATATGGGTGAGATATGCTCTCTCCTTCTAGTCCCCGTAGTACTCTAGCTGCAGCATTTTGAATTAACTGAAGGCTTTTCAGGGAACTTTTAGGACAACCTGATAATAATGAATTACAATAGTCCAGCCTAGAGGAAATAAATGCATGAATTAGTTTTTCAGCATCACTGAAAATTGATTTCATTCCAGTTTGAAAAAAACTGGAATGAAAAAACAAACAAAAAACACACTTGACTTTCATCCTTCACCTTTTAAAACTTTTATAAATTTAAAGCGGTTGGGCCATCAGCGCTTTAACAGTCCTGGACGCCACTTATCTGTTTCTGGAGGAAGGAGGGAATCAAAAGAAGACAAGAAGAATTCTCCATCTTATCAAAAAGTCTTCAGTCTACAACCCCTGGCAAAAAATTATGGAATCACCAGCCTCGGAGGATGTTCATTCAGTTGTTTAATTTTGTAGAAAAAAAAAGCAGATCACAGACATGACACAAAACTAAAGTCATTTCAAATGGCAACTTTCTGGCTTTAAGAAACACTATAAGAAATCAGGGAAAAAAATTGTCCAGACAGGGGCTTTGGAACAGGAGGCTGCTTCCTGACTATCAAAACCCATCACATTCTAAGTGGGTGTCAGGTTTGTAGCCACAACAGCAGACTCAGATGATGTGTGTCTGTGCTGGACGGCGGTGACCCGACACACACACGCATTCCTGAAGGTCCATTTAATTTCTGTTTAAACACATCCAGGCCATTTTCTCGCTTCAACCTGATGTTTTAGTGTCGCCAACAGGCCACATGGCAGCGGTGCAACCAAGGTCACAGAACACGAGTTATGACTGGAGGCTCAACAAATGATCATGTTCATTACTGTTCTGAAAAATTCATCATTTTGGAGAAAACATTAACTGGAAGAAAAGTGGGAGAAGAATTATTTCTGTAAATACACGTTTGCGTGGGGAAGTGACGCAGACGGTGACACCAGCGCCGAGCTCGACGTGCCATCACGAGTCACGCTGCTCAAAGAGACTCTGTGAAACCCGGCAGGCTGCAAACAGAGAAGCTTTTCTTCAGCGTGTTGGCCGACGGGAGGCGAGGCTGCACTGTTGCAAATGAGATCAAGCCTGACACCAGCTCCGCCCGCTGCCCGCTCGCCGTCCTCATACCGTGCACGTCAGCTCATCTTCAGTCTGTGTGTGTCTGCACTGATGGCTGCTGATGCCGTGCCTAAAACTGTAGCTCGGCTCATTATGGTGAAATACAGAACCACGAGATATCAGCGAGATATAAGATATAAGATGGACTGTTCACCTATGGTGTAAGTGTCAAGTGTCTACCATGTGTTTTTACTTAGTTATCATGTTCACAAACATGATGACATCAAGCCCTGCACAAGAAACATATCACAGCAGCAAATCAGAAACAAATGTCCACCTGCTGCTGATTCAGGACAATCCTGCTTTGAAGGACCATCTGTCCCGTTTTCATCGCTGAGGTGGATGTTTTCATTTCAGAAAAAGTTCTTACCGCTTGAGAGAAGGACCAGGATCGTATGTGTGGCTGATTGTATCTGTAAAAGAAAAGCAGAGAAGAAAGATCAGAACTTTATTGCTTTATTTTTTTTTAGTGTTGAGAGTTTCTGTCACTATCATTCCAAAGCGGCCCACAGGAACATTTTCCAGCACATACTTATTACTTGCCGAGCTTCTTCCTAACCACTTATTATCCTGAACTTTGGTCCTGTGCAGCTTCAGACCTCAGCAGGTCCCACAGAGGCTCCTTCAGGGGTTCCTGCTTCTTCATCTCAATGCTTCTGATCATTTATTTGGCAACCACTCGTCAGCGGTGCAGGAGACGCCGGGCTTATTCCCGGGACTCTGAATATTCCAGCCGGGCCTCAACCTGCAATTTCAGCCCATGACGGGTTTTTTTTCCCCTCTCTCTCTCTTCTTGTCACCCGTAAATTTTCACTTCTTAGTCTCCTGCTGCTGAAATGACCAGTTTGCAGAAGATCATGTCCTTGTTGTCGTGGCAGCCACAGAAATTAAAAGCCAGATTTATTTTTATAGATTATTCTCTAATTTTAATCTGCGCTTTCCATGTTTTGACATTTTTTACACTGAGCCTACAAAAACGGGATGTGATGCGTTTGTGTGCACGTTTCAGAATAGATCTCCTGTGAGGGTGAAGATGGTTGTGAGATGTTTAGTCATCCGTCACAGCGTTAGCTGTGGGAGTCACACCTCCGCTCGTCTCCAGAGGAAACGCACAGTGACATCCTGTGACGTCAGCGCCTTCCAGTGTGGGAGGGGCTCATTTTAAAACCAGGACTCGTCATCAGGGTGGATGGGGAAGATTCTGAGGGACGTATCAGGGCATCTGTGATCCACAGAGAAAAATAAGACTGTTTGGGCAGGTCACAGGTGATGGCTTTGAGGTTGAAGAGGTGATCAGAGAATCGTCAGTTTGATTCCCCATCAGAAAACTCACTAAAGTGCTTCAAGCAAGAGCCTTCATCCCCACGTTACTCCCAGTGTGTGTGTGTGTGTGTGTGTGTGAGTGTGTGTGTGTGTGTGTCATAGCATAAAGTGCCAAATCAACTGTTCTTGTGTTTCTATTGGCAGCTTTTTATCTGTAGGCAGCACAGTGGCTTAGTGGTTAGCACAGTTACCTCATAGTGAGAAAGTCGTGGGTTTGAGCCCTGTCTCTTCTGTGTGGAGTTCACATGTTCTTTCCATGTTTGTATGGGTTCCTCTCACTTCCAAAGACAAGGTTTGGAGAACTGGTGACTCTAAATTGTCTAGGGGGAACCCCGCCTCTAACGGAGTGACTGCTGGGATAGGCTCCACCCCCCGGTGACCCTTAATCGGAATAAGCAATTATAGAAAATGAATGAATCTCATTCTCTATGTTTTATTACCCTCTGCAATTGTACTCTATTAACATATTTGTTGTATTATATATATATATATATATATATATATATATATATATATATATACATACAGCATTGAGAACCATCCCTGGTTCTCAAGACCAGGCACCTAACTGGCTCTACTCTTCTTTTTTAGATATACTTTAGTATACACTAGTAGAGTTCTACCTTATATACGAGTATATATATATATATATATATATATATATATATATATATATATATATATATATATACATACATACAGCATTGAGAACCATCCCTGGTTTTCAAGACCAGGCACCTAAGTGGCTCTGCTCTTCTTTTTTAGATATACTTTAGTATACACTAGTAGAGTTCTACCTTATATACGAGTATATACATATACATATAATACATATATATATATATATATATATATACATACATATACATACATACATACATACACATACAGCATTGAGAACCATCCCTGGTTTTCAAGACCAGGCACCTAAGTGGCTCTACTCTTCTTTTTTACATATACTTTAGAATACACTAGTAGAGTTCTACCTTAGAATTGGTATGTATAATAGAAGATATACCTTACTGAATTTTCATATATATGCCAATATAATTGAATACAATTTTTTTATTTAAAAAAGTGAACATGTCACTCACCGGTTGAGGAAGTCTCTGCTAGAGTGCCATTCAGATTCCTGTGATACATAAAGATTAATGTGTTAAAACACGTATCAGAGACAAAACAACACGAAGTGGATTGATTCTATGGATTAACCTCAGTTTGATTTTAATTTCACCACGTTTTGTTGTTATTGTTGATGTTTTTGTTTTGGTTTGTTTGGGGGGTTTTTTTCCCCAAAAGTTGTTCCCTGAAGTTGTTTTAGTTAAATGACACTTTCCTGAACTCCCCAGTTTCATACTAGAGCAGATTAGCTCAACTTGCTTCATCACAAATTCAACAGACCAATCACAGCCAAGTCTGTATTTGAACAGGCCAATCACAGAGACAGAAGGTGGAGCTTGCGGACTGGTTCATTTTGTGCTGCATTTTTTGATTTCAGAACCTGATTAAATATTTAATACCAGAAAAGAAGTATATTGAAGCAAATTAAAGAAATACTTCAGAAAATGATTCACCACTTTGAAACAACTGAAATAATAAAAATTGCTTTAGAACATTCTTCAATGTTCGGAAATGCTTGAAACACTACATGAAACATGCTTCAGAAATTCTCATAGACAGTGAGGACTGCTTGGTTCAGCAAGTGGTTCACTTTTTTTGAAACATTTAAAAAAGTTAAGTGAAACTATTAGTTCAAAAAACTTTCATTTTGAAACACTCAGCAAAACAACTGCTTTAAACATGATTCAGTTTCCAAATACTAGAAATACTGTCACGTCATTGACGCTGAGGATTCATTGCTTCAGAAACTGTTTCACCTTTTTTGAAACACTTAAGCAATAATTGGAAATTGCTTCAGAAAATGATTCGCTGCTTCAAAATGCTTGAAATCCCTCACTTCAGTAATGATTCAATGTTTTTGAAAGTCACATTTTTACTTCAGAAAACAGTCTTTGTTTCAAAGCAATAAATATAAGAAGTGCTTTAAAAATATGTTCATTGCTTCCAAATACTGAAGAAACCATTTATGTCAAACATCAGTTTGGTGCTTCAAATTCTCAAAACTCAAAATAGTATCAAGAACAGAGTGAGGATTCCTTTGTCCAGAAAGCATTCTGCTTTTTTGGAAACACTTAAAATGAGTGAAATCATGACTTCAGAAAATATTCTTTATTTTTTTGCACAAAATGTAAAAAAAAAAAATATATAAAAAAAAATTCAAAATACCCCAAACAAACCAAGTATGTTTCAAAATGCTTGAAACATGATGATGTGAGGCATGTTGTGGACAACAGGGACCCCCCCCCCGCCATGTATTCATGGTAGTGGTGGAACAATGTATCACGTGTCATGATCAAGGATCACAATTTATACTTCAGAATAAACTGTCTCTTTAAACATTCCCCAGTGATTACTTTCTATGTAATTAGCATATACATTCATGAAATTATGTTTATTTCCGGAGTATAAATTGCATCTTATTTCTGTATTATTGGCTCTTTAATTTCAGATTGTTGTGCATTCTTGTTGTGTACGTATTATTGACATTTATTATTTTATTATTGAAGTTTATTTTATTTAGTGCTTTGATTTCTGGGAGAGTCCGATATAAATAGTGATTATTATTTTGCATCAAAATATTTTACTGAACAATATAAACACTATGAACAAATGAGCAAGCTAAAAAATAAAAAATAAAAAAAACAAACTGACCAAACAGGAATAAAAAACAAACACACAAATAAAATACAAATCACATATACCCAGAGTACTGATCAATATTACAAAAGAAAATTATTATTATCATTAATAATGAATGCATAATTTTAGGGTACGTAAGTCACAGAACCTCCCAAACTAGTAACAAAAACCTGCGACTTATCCTTTGGATAATATGGTGATAAATACTGTGATATGTATCGAATCGTGACAGGATGTATCGCGATGCGTATCGTACCGTTTAGTGTATCGTTCCACCTGATTCGTGGCTAAGCCCTTGGTATTCATAGACCTCTGTGATTGGCAGTTAACAAGACAAATTAATTTCCATGCACAATCCTGAGCAATAATTCAGTTTATCAGATCTGGAAGGTGCAGGCAGAACATGTTAGCAGTGAGCAAAGTTAACGGGTTGCAGCGAGCGTGCAGACAAAACAAATGGTTAGAAAGTGCGGTTTAGCAAAGGGTGCAGACGAGTACAGCTCAGGAAGATGAGACGGCGACACGGGAAAGAAGAGCAGCAGAGAGAGAAGAGGCTGGATTAGGAAAACCATGCACGGGAAAATCAGAAACATGAAGAGATGGAGGAGAGAGAGGAATGGTAGCTCCATCTTCAGAAACGCTTCAGATCCAAGATGAAACATGCCATCGGACATCCCAAGTCATCCGAAGCTCACTTTTAAATATTTAAACCACAACATGTGTTCAGGAAGAAGCTGCTTCGACCATATGTCCCTCCAGCTGCTCTTTAAAGTTCATCTATGGAGGGACGTCGTTAGATAGCCATCAGAGTCAGTGGAAAGGCAACGTTAGTGATCTCGTTTCACCTCAGAAGGTGAAAGCAGGTCGGAACAACAGTTGGCTCTGCAGATTCTAATCAGCGATCCTGTTTTAAGCAGGTCATATAATACGCTTTGTTCACAGTGCGGTAAAGCACAGCACCTCAGTCTGTGCAGTTTGCCAGTAGGTAATATTCCAGAACTTGACTTGGACCATATTGGAATTCTGATTCTGCGCAAGACGTCTGGAAGTGCACAGAGAAATAGTCCAAAAGTGGAAGCATTGTTCAAATTTTCAAACTTTTTAAGCCCTAACCTTGTTGTACAGTTCACATTTACTCCACTTGCTGCATGCAAGGCACTCCCAGAAATGGCAGTCAGTTTTGGAAGTAAAAAAATTCCCCATGGTAAACCGTATGGAACACAGCCGGTGGCAGTGCCAGTGTTCTGTGCAATGTCGGAAAGTGGGCTGAAACAGATGTTTTTGTGGTTCTGAAACTAGTTGCTAAACAAAGATGTAAACTGGCATCTCGATCTACCAACTGGATATAGTAAAAGTCGGCCCAATGTGTGAACTAGGCCCAGGGCTAAACTTGTGCCTACCCCTAGTCCTATCCCAACCCTAACCCAGGCTGAGTTCTTTTGTTACCTGTTTAAGAGTTTGAATTTCTCTGAAATGCACAAAAAGTCTTGAAATTTGGACAATATCTCTGGAATCATGTAACAGCGTGGTGTAATTCAAGTTGTGCAGTCTTGAAATTCCAATATGATCCAGATCCACTTCTGGATGTGGACTCATTCTAATACGCACAGAAGACTTGTGCACACAATGCAAAAGAAGCTAAAAACGCACTCTTAAGATTTCCCCAGTTGGCCAACAACAAATGTCTTCAGATTGACATTTCAGCAATAAAAGCTTGGACGCTGAAATGTCAGCCTCCAGATAAAACCTGTTTTACAAAAATGAGCTAAAAGTCAGACCAGCTAATGCGAATGCTTAGTTTTGTAGCCACTGAAACAAAAGATGAATTTTTTTCAGGTGCCACCAACAGGTCTGGAGGACTAACAGAGCACAATAATGTGAACTCACCTCGACACAGTTGAGTGTGTGAACTTTGCACCACGTGAAAAAATGTTTTGAACATACTTCCCCATCCCCAACATAAAAATAAAAATTCTTGTAAAATTTTCAGGCCCCATTACTTTGATGATGCAGCTCAACTGGAACATTTAGTGGCATCTATAACTGCCTTTTCATGAAAACAAATTTCAATTTCTGAGTTAATAGAACTGTGAAATCCACCAAACCTTACTTTTAAACAGATGTACTTATGAGAAATACTTTTAAAACAATGGGAAAATAAAGAGACAATACAAGATTAGTGAAAAGTACTGCAATTTTTTAATAAAATGCTATTCAAAACTTAACAAAAAGCAATTAAAGCAACAACTGACACTATTTTTTTTTATTATTATTATATATATATTTTAAATAATACTGCCACTGTTTCTCTTGTGACTCGTGGCACCTCCTTTGGTCATTTGAATTGTGCCTCTTAAAGGACCTTTTTTTTTAACATAAAGACCTCTTAATTTGGAAAATGTTGACTAAAGTCAAAGAAAATATAACTTTCCACTGCACCAAACAGTGTACAACTTTGAACAAGTAAAGACATTAATAAAAACAAGGGGGGAACTTTTCAATTTTTTTCCAACCAATATAAACACTTTCTGAAAAGAACGGAAATCTCATGAAAGGCAACCGATGGCACAATGTAATGCAACCAAGTCACCACAAAAAAACAAACAAAAACAAATAAACAAAAAACAACCAAAAAAAACAACCAACCAAACAAACAAAAAAACATGGTATGAAAATGTGACAAAGCTAGCTAACAAGTAAACTATAATAGCCAGCAAGCTACCTGGCCTAGCCCAATCACTACATGGCTCACAAAAGCAGCTAGCTTAGGTAGTTAGCTTGCTAACATTACACCTCTAAGATCAAACTTGTTACAAAGTTAGACCCACAGGTAACTGGGTTGGAGCCAAAAACTATGTGATGAACATGTATTTGGTTTTGGCTGCAAACAGCAGTGCTAATTACCCATGCTAGCTGGACTAGTGAGCCATGCAGTGATTGGGCTAAGCCAGTTAGCTTGAGTAGTTAGCATCTCTCTTTGTAACCAAAACCAAATCCATGTTCATCACATAATGTTGGGCTCTGACCCAGTTAACAACTTCAGCCACAAGCTTGATTTTGAAAGTATAACGTAAGCTAGTCACATATGATTGCGTGATGTCACAAAGCTTCCAGTCCATGCCACTTCTGTCAACTTCATAGATGAAATTCACTTTGAGAATCCCTTGTGTGACTCGGTATTAACAATAAAGGTATATGCTGACGATGTATTCTTTTATTTTAGGACATATTTATGCAAAGAAAATCAAATTAAACATACAGCCAGAAGTCAGATCAGGTATTCAGACCGTTGCAGTGACTTGCATATTAAATAATGTTCCAGCACCTGATACGTTAACATGTCCACATGGGTCCAGAGACAACACACAAGCTCAAAGAGTCCTAAAGCTGAGCATACTGGATTCTCTTGATCCTGAGACTTGTAGTCAGAGACGAAGAAGATTGTTGGCAGTGTTAAAGGATGGTGTGATGTAGTGAGTACTACAAAAGCAAATCTGGTTGAGGAGTAGTAGTTGGTAGTAGTAGTAGCAACACCAGGGAAATATGGAGGTTGGGGAGAGAGGAGTGTGAGAAAGACCACCATAGCTGCCCCACAAAACAGCTGGACATTAAATTCAAAGGCACTGAGGAAGGACACAACACAGGACCAGGAAGCCCCCAACATGAAGCGCATCATCACTGAGTCAAGAGCTTAAGCCGCGTGATCCAACTGACCAGTAGTGAACGTTCTGCCGATGTACGTTTGGTCACGTGGGCTACGGAGGCATTTTTCGGGTCCTCCTGGTAGGGGATGGTGGCGCTGTTGTGGAGTTCTGAGTTGGAGTAGTAGCGAGTGCCGCGGACATGGTCCACTCTGATGAGGTGTCGCTCCCCTGTGGGCCTGTAGGGCGGAGACACTGAGGTGGCTTCTTCAGCAATGGTGGGAATCCGCTCATTGCTCAGGTATCTGTAGATAAGATCTTCACCTGGAACGGAGAGAACACAGCGCAATCAAGGACCGCAGACCCCTGCCTCGCCACTATCAGTCACAAATAGAGACCCTGAAGTCCTTTAGACAAAGGAAGAGTCATTGTGACCACATACGGGCAAAGTGACATCAGTGATTCAAGCTCAATGAAAATCTTTGTGTAGGTCAACACTGATTCAAGGAATCTATAAGAATAGAGCGATAAATTGAGAAATGTACAAAATGTCATTTTTTGGCCTTTTCAGGGGCCCTTACAGAGACTCAATGGCAAAGAGATGTTTTTTTGTTTATAGGCAGCTTTCAAAGAAATCTTTACATGAAATTACAGAAAGTTACTGAACGGGTTCTTTTGCAATAAATGGAGCAGTGTGAAAAATGGAACTTTTTGTCCTTCATGGGGTCCCACAGGAATTCAATCACACAGTCCATCTCACCATGACCAGACAGTCCCCCGAGGATGGCTTGTACCAAATTTCAGAATGTTTTTTTTTTTAAGTCAGTGCACTGTGTCTCACACAAATCTCAATGTCATTAGTCCTGTGGACGCTGGACCAAAGGATTAAAATGTCCCAATCTTTCAAATGCATTAGAAATGAATTCTAGACTCAAGACCCAGGTCCAGAGTCATCTGTACCTCACTAGTTCTCAAAGCGGAACTTTATGCGTGGACCGAAGGTGCCATATAGTCTCCACTAACTGTTCATACCCGCGATGACATCATTCTGCTTCCCACTTTCAGTTCTGCTATTTTCTGGTTCTGAACAGATACTTTTTAATTTCTCAACCAAATGTTCCAATGGGTCAAATGAACGCTTGTGTTTACCTTTCCTTCCCTGTGTCCAGGGTTTAGCGTAGGGGTCGACCACAGCGCCACAGGTATCCGCTGGCATGGACAGAGGCCGCGCTTTACCTGCAGACAACAACTTTAATACTCAGAAAAGTCGTTCTTCCCGGGTTAATATCCATCAGTGGACTAGTCATGAGATTCCGTGAAGGCGGTACTGACCACGGGAAGGTTTGGGCTCCCTCATTCGGGGCTGGATGACTCTGGCCTCAATTGGACAGCCAACGCTTATCTTGTCATAATCTCCGATGGTGCTGCGTTTTCTGTTCTCCTGGTCCAGGAAGGAGTTGGGTGACTCGGAGCCCTTTGGTCTTTTGCTGACGCTGGAGATGGAATCAGCTCTCACCTCCCTGCGTGGAGAAATAATAAAAGGACATCTCAGCTGAGGATTTTGCTGTCATTTGTTTGTTAGTTAGAAAAAGAAGTAAAATGTCCTACATAGGTTCTGAGGCCCGTTGGTGCTGGTGTTTATCTCCAGATACCGCTGCGTGTAGGCCATAGTTTACAGCTGTGTCTCATTTTAGGGGATGCATCCTTGGAAAGTTGCCCTCATTGACCACATACGTCATAGTGGCATGACCAGGATGTCTCATTTTAAAGGCTACTCGGAATGCGGCAGCGAATGCAGCCTCGTTTCCCGTGAAAATAAAGTATGCAACAGGTGTATCAGTCGAAGCCCAAATGATGCCAACAGTCACTGTATAATTTTTTTTTTTTGCTCCAAGACAAAATGATTGGTAAAACAAAAAAACAAAACGAAAACAAAAGGACAATTTGGATATGTACAATCACAGACAAGTAATACTTATAAATAAAGTATTAAGTATTGAAAACCAATAACTAAACTCCGGGTTATTCACACAACTGTAACTTTGCATGAGCGGCTGACAAGGCTGTCAGGAGACGGGGGTAGGGGCGGGACAATCTAATGACGCAATCCCAAAATGCTCCTTGGGTTGGACCATCTTATGTCAGAACCACTGGTTTGGCCTCTGCAGTCTTTGAAGGATGCAGCCCCTGAACTGAGACAGGACGAGAGTCCATTGCACGTTACTTCCCCAGTCACTGCTGGTCCCCATTTCCAGCTGCGTAGACTGGGACAATGCAGATGAAGTGTCTTGTCCAAAGACACAGACAGGTAGTGTGACTAGGAATCAAACTTGGGTCTACACATCGGTAGCCTTCCTCCTGACTCCCTGATCTACCTCCTCTGCATTAGTTAGCAGGCTTTGGTTAATGTTTAGTAAGATAAATATGAAGATGCACCAAGCTTCCTTTTTGAATTCAGCCCCTGTAATAGTGAGTCAGCGTGCAGGAAAAAAAAATGAAACCGCGACTCCAAAAGGATAGCCGTGACAGCAGAGATGACGGCTGATAAGAACACAGTGTGCAGTTGGAAAGTCGGGGCCGGGACAGTCACACCGGTCTGAAAGGCCAGTGTGAGGAAAGGTGGAACACGATGACTGGCTCACTCCAGTTGTTCGCAATCTGGTTTTTATTGGTGTAGTAACTTTTACATCTCAAAATGGGAATAAAAAAAGCTGAAATAAAAAAAAAGGTTGGCCCACCGTGGCGTGTACGGCTGTTGAGGAGGAGGAGGGATGTACAAGTCCAACGCGGCCGTCTTCTCCTTCTTGGTTGATCCGTTAGCTGAGCTGCAGGGGGACTGAGTTCTGACCAGTGAGGTGTT
Organism: Thalassophryne amazonica; assembly: GCF_902500255.1. Taxonomy (NCBI): domain Eukaryota; kingdom Metazoa; phylum Chordata; class Actinopteri; order Batrachoidiformes; family Batrachoididae; genus Thalassophryne; species Thalassophryne amazonica. The sequence continues at coordinate 54,700,744 of NC_047121.1, read as the reverse complement.
GTTCTGCAAAATACAGCACAATTATGCCTGTCAACACACTGACCACATGACACGTACATCACCTGAGTTCACAGGTCACCAGGCCTGCTCCTGGAGATGTTGCCCATCTCTCCATGCTCCTCCCACTGCTAATTAACCAAGGCAGGTGAGCTCAGCCAATCAAGAGCTTGGAAACACCAGACTTGACTAATCAGCTGTGGCAGCATCAGGCGAGCGTGCAGGGTGGGTGACCTTCAGGAGCAGCGTCTGTGACCCATACCTCAGTCGTTTCTATGCACATCTGATGGTGCAGATGCAAAATAATTAAAAAAAAAAAAAATTCACTGTCAAATACTTATGGATCTGACTGTAAATATAAACAAAGCTCCCAAAACTTTCTCAAAATCAAATCCTTTGTCCTTCAATGACCCTTAATCATTCCAGGGGTAGATCTACCGTCAAGGAAATGGGGGCTTGGTGTCCCAGGACATGTGCCCCCAGAAAACTAAAAATCTCCAGCCTACTTCCTGTATCCTAAAACAGTTTGGGAAGCTAAATACTTACAATCAAGTTGCTGTTTGTCTTCCGGCTGCTCCTGTTCGTTCAGGGTCGTGGATCCAGCAGCACAGAGCCGCATTGGGATTTGTCACAAGTTTTACGCTGGCTGCTGCTTGCAACAGCGTTCATCACTCAGCCTGTGTTCATGTAAGACCTGTCCCGTATGTCCTCACACCTTTGTCAGCGCCCACCCGCCCCTGCGTTCCACCAAGTTTGCTCCAAATGGGGTCAAAACTCTCTGAATTGTTTTGTTCTTTTTTGTAAAACATCTTCAACCTTGCTGGCGATTGGGAGTTCTTCTTCTTTGAGGTACGGAAACATTGTCAGTGAAGTCCAAAATAGTCGGAGAGACGTGTACTTAAAAGCCGCGGTCAGTTCCCACAGTTATGTTTCCAAACGCTCGACAACATCGACTCCGTGACTTGTCCAGCGGTAAGACACACAAATCCCGCTGCACACAAAGTCACATCAGCACCGTACGGAGTGTGAGATGGGGTGAATTAATTACACGCTAAATGTCTAAATGCCGCTGTGGCAAATTATTCCCCTTGTTTTTTTTCCCCCAAAATAGTTCCCATGTGCCCAAATTACAGACATTTCCCAAAGCCAGCGCCTCTCATCATTTGTCACACACACACACACACACACACACACACACACACACACACACACACACACACACACACACACACACACACACACACACACACACACACACACACTCAGATGGCTCGCTCAGATAATCCTGACGACTTGTTAAAACAGGACGCCGGGGGGACGCGCCGTCCTCATGCTCCTCTGTTGTTGTGAGAAACGCACTCTGACCCGACGTCGTCTCATCTCGTCATGAGTTCTTAAACAGGACGTGCACGTTTATAACGGGTCTGCCGTCTGAATGCCGGACGCAGGTGTGGAGACGGCGGTTAAAAGCTGAAACGTGCAGACGACAAATAGGATGAGAGCGACTCTATCAGCACAGCGTTTACGAGCTCCTCCGTCTCCAGACGCGTCCTCATAACCAAAACGTTATCTGGGGAGGGGGGGGGGGGGGGGGCATAATTAAGATCTGTCATGATTTAGTTTGAGTCTTTGTGGCTCAGTGCGGTTCAGAGGAAAGGAGACTTCGTGAAGTCTCGTCGGGTCTGGTCGAGTTTTATCACGTTGTATCGGGAACATGTTCAGCATCTGAGTGGCTCTGAGCCGCCGTCCACCCGCTCATACCAGCGCCCCCCCTCATACGACCGTAGGTGTGATCAAATATAGGAAAGGTCAAACAAAGGTAGATTGACGAACGCTGCTGCATAAAGAGTATGAAGATTTACAATGTTTCAAATAAAAATTGTATATTAAAAACATGGTGAGAGAGTCAGGGTTTATCTTCTCAGACTGCAGGAAAAAGGCTTCGGATTTTTAACATTTTCTGGGGGGAAGTGGGACCCCCGTACCTGAGGTTGACTGATGTGTGTGTGTGTGTGTGTATTTGGAGGGGAGGGGGTGGATGATAGTGCCTCATACTCTATACACACATACATTATATTATCTCTCTCCACACACACACACACACGCACGCACGCACGCACGCACGCACACACACACACACACACACGCACACACAGAGGCCACTTTATTAGGTACACCTGTTCAATTGCCTGCTAACACAAACAGCTAATCAGCCAATCACAAAGGAGCAACTCGATGCATTAAATCTTCTAGACGTGGTGAAGACGACTTGATGAAGTTCAAACAGCACCAGAATGGGGAAGAAAATGGATTTAAGTGACTTTGACAGTGGAATGGTTGTAGGTACCAGACAGGCTGCTCTGAGTATTTCAAAAACTGCTGATCTACTGAGATTTTAACACACAACCTTCTCTGGGGTTTACAGAGAATAGTCCAAAAATGCCTTGTTGACGTCAGAGGTCAGAGGAGGATGGACAGACTGGTTGAACGGGTGACTGCATGATGTCATCATGTCAATATGGACCAACATCTCTGAGGAATGTTTCCAACACCTTGTTGAATCTTTGCCACAAGGAATTAAGGCCGTTCTGAAGGCAAAAGGGGTCCAACCCAGTACTTGGTGTACCTAATAAAGTGGCTTGTGAGAGTCTGTGCGCATGTATGTATGTGTGTGTGTGTGTGTGTGTGTGTGTGTGTGTATATATATACAGTAGTGTTCAGAATTATAGTAGTGCTATGTGACTAAAAAGTTTAATCCAGGTTTTGAGTATATTTCTTATTGTTACATTGGAAACAAGGTACCAGTAGATTCAATAGATTCTCACAAATCCAAAAACACCAAGCATTCATGATATGCACACTCTTAAGGCTATGAAATTGGGCTTCTAACTGTCACAGCACTTACAGGTAACTCCAGACTGTCTTTGATCATGCTGGAGCTGATCAATGGGTGAGCCTTTGCCATTCTGGTTATACTTCTATCCATTTTGATGGTAGTTTTCTGTTTTCTTCCACGCGTCTCTGGATTTTATTTTGTCCATTTTAAAGCATTGGAGATCATTGTAGATGAACAGCCTATAATTTTTTGCACCTGTGTATACATTTTCCCCTCTCCAATCAACTTTTTAATCAAACTACGCTGTTCTTCTGAACAATGTCTTGAACGTCCCATTTTCCTCAGGCTTTCAAAGAGAAAAGCATGTTCAACAGGTGCTGGCTTCATCCTTAAATAGGGGACACCTGATTCATAACTGTTTGTTCCACAAAATTGACAAACTGACTGACTGAATGCCACACTACTATTATTGTGAACACCCCCTTTTCTACTTTTTTTTACTAATAGCCCAATTTCATAGCCTTAAGAGTGTGCATATCATGAATGCTTGGTCTTGTTGGATTTGTGAGAATCTACTGAATCTACTGGTACCTTGTTTCCCATGTAACAATAAGAAATATACTCAAAACCTGGATTAATCTTTTTAGTCACATTGCACTACTATTATTCTGAACACTACTGTAGATCAGGTCCACCACATCATGGAACCATCCCGGGTCCCAGATGACAACCACCCCGGGTAGACAACAGGTCAAAGTCACACCTTTAAAAAGGAACCATCAATCTGCTGCAGACAGGTAAAATGTAGGCATCCTCTTGACCTTCTCCAGCCATGGAGGTCTTCAATAGTGAAGTGCTGACGTGCTGGAAGATGCCTCGAGAAACGCACCACATGACCAAAATGTCATAGCTGATGTTCTTCACAAATTGGATTTGTGAGAATCTATTGAATCTACTGGTACCTTGTTTCCATGTAACAATAAGAAATATACTCAAAACCTGGATTAATCTTTTTAGTCACATAGCACTACTATTATTCTGAACACTACTGTGTGTATATATATACACACACACACACACATACACACATACATATACACACACACACACAGAGGTTCTGGGTTTATTCAGGTTGAGGAAATGTTCGGATCATTTGAACTCAGGTTAAACCTGAGAACGTGGCAAATACAGGAAATTTTTCCAGATTTGAAAAACCAATTTCACATCGTGAGGAAGAACACTCAGGTTTGCACTCTAACAAGTGCTCCTCTGGTTCTAAGTGCTCTTGTTTGGGAAGGAGGTCATGAGTCCTTCCTGCCAATCCGGGGTCGATCACGTCCAATAAAAGCAATCTAATCTAACAATCTCAGGACAGTCGGACGCTGCAGCCTGGCGGCTTTATCTCTGAGACGCAGTGACATCATGGGACCTGTGCGCCAAGACAAAAGCAGTGCTTTTGTGGAGGCTCTGCTATGCTTGTCTGAACTTGCTGCTTTGGAACCAACTCCCTAAAAAGCTGATAATTATTTGACGATAACTACACAGTGACACACGCGCACACACACACGCGCACACACAATCTTTTGCAGATCTTCAAAGATGAAAGGAGGATATGTGTGTCTGTACCTGTGTTACTGGCGGCTTCCAGCGCATGTTTTTGAGCGGGGCGGGGGTGAAGCCCGTCGTACCTGTGGGCCTCTTCTTCAGGAGCAGGACCACACCTTTGGGATCCTCCCTCAGTTTGACAACCAAGTGCTTTAGCAGCCAGCCCACCTGCAGCGCAGCACAAAGACACACAAACACAGAAGACGCTCCTTTAATCACCACAGCGTGCACTCAAACTAACGAAACAAGCAAAAAATTACCACCTTCTTAGTTTTCATGCTTAACGCACGCATCTGAAACTGCTATGATTCCAAAAGCACAGAGGATTCCTGATCCATCATATGCGGCCTACGAATGAAGCTGACATCATTCTTCAATGATCAGTTGATGAGTTTGAAGAATGAGACGAATTTTCAGTTATTTAAAAAAAAAATCCAGACAACCACAGTTTAGAGGAGGAAAGCCACCTCATGTGCAAAGGCTGTTTCTGAAGAACGACAGAAATAGGAACAAGAATAATGCATAACAGACGGCTATTTTTGTTTTGAAATTAAGGACTAGATAGGAAGCTATGAAATTCATGAAAATAAACATGCTAGCCTCACTAAAACGGCAGATAATGCTGCTAATCCGCAAGCTAATATCAGCAAGTTTTTCATAATCTTACTTCAGTCACTGTGGTCAGAATTTAAAGTCAAATACCACAGAGTCAGCAAGCTGATTAACAAAACAGTGTGCCTTAAAATAATAATAAATTCATTTATAGAGCACTTTAAATGAAGGAAAAAAGCAATATTTATAAAAACACCTACTTTTTCTCTTACTTGCTTTCAGAAAATTTGTTTTCATCAACGTATATATATAAGTCACAGGGTCAAACAACGGAAAACAATGGACATCAGCTTGGGTTGTCACGAAAATGGTTTATAGCAGCATTTCCCAATCCTGGTCATCGGGACCCAAAGTATGACGTGTTTTCCAATTGTCCCTGAACTAATCAGAGGAGATGAGCTCAGTCAGATGCGTTCAGCTAATCAGCATTTGAGTGAGCTAATTTGCTCTGACTAGTTCAGGGACAATTGGAAAACACGTCGTACTTTGGGTCCCGAGGACCAGGATTGGGAAACACTGGTATATATTAAAAAAAATCTCAGTTTGCCTAAAAAGTTTTCACCAACTTTTAAACAAATATGTTAGAAAAGCTTGCATGAGTCCACCAAAGCCAGAAACACTTTTGTGCAAAATCTGCCCCCTGGAGGACAACATTATAATTGTTCACATGCATGCAAAGCCTGCAATCAATCACTCGTAATGATAACAATTAATTAATTTTAGTGCTAAGTTGGATATACTCAACCCAAATCCTTCAAAATGTATCATTTATTTCTTTTATTAACACATACCAGACGCAGTAATATCTTTGCAACATGACATCCAAATTTACCACATCATCGCTCTTCACCTTTTGGCCTTTTAGTGACACTTTTAGTTACAAACAGAACTTAAATATTGTATAAAACTCCATTATATCATGAGCGGTTCAGTCAAACTTGTTGATTGATCAATGCTGTGATTGATTTTGTTAAAGTGCTGTGCCGCTCACCACCGTCTGCTGGTTGACCTGGATCACCTCGTCTCCAGCGTGGATCTTCCTGGTCAGGTCTGCAGGTGACTAAAAAACATGCACAGGAAAGGTCAAAGCCAGTTCAACCGCTTTTTCTGCAACGCAGACGAGCAGCTGACGACCGACAGGAACTACAAAAGACTAGAAGCTAAAATATCCAATTAACAAAACAAATGAGGAACAAAAACAAATCAAAAACAACTCCCTACTGCGTGCCAGATCAGGTGATTTGTGTTTTTGTGTCATATAGATGTCAAACAGGATGATTCAGGTCGATGAATCAGACGATGATTCAGGAATCAGGAGGCGTGACGACGGCAGCGCTGCAGCTCTGTCGGTGCGTTAATCACCATTCTGCTGATAGTCACCGATTGTCGGAGAGCTGTGACACACAGTAACCTTTACAGAGGAGCTGCTCCTGACTCCTTCACATAAATGTGTCATTAAACAGGAGAGGAGGAGGATGACGGAGAGGTGCGTCAGAAAAGTGCAAAACACTGAAACACCCACAGTTTAAGTGTGAAGCAAATATTCTGAGAACGCCTGATTATGATGCATAATAATAATAATAATAATACAGGCTGCAGCTTTAACAAACATCAAATCAAAATCAAATCAATTTATTTATATAGCGCCAAATCACAACAAACAGTTGCCCCAAGGCGCTTTATATTGTAAGGCAAGGCCCTACAATAATTACGGAAAAACCCTAACGGTCAAAACGACCCCCTGTGAGCAAGCACTTGGCGACAGTGGGAAGGAAAAACTCCCTTTTAACAGGAAGAAACCTCCAGCAGAACCAGGCTCAGGGAGGGGCAGTCTTCTGCTGGGACTGGTTGGGGCTGAGGGAGAGAACCAGGAAAAAGACATGCTGTGGAGGGGAGCAGAGATCAATCACTAATGATTAAATGCAGAGTGGTGCATACAGAGCAAAAAGAGAAAGAAACAGTGCATCATGGGAACCCCCCAGCAGTCTACGTCTATAGCAGCATAACTAAGGGATGGTTCAGGGTCACCTGATCCAGCCCTAACTATAAGCTTTAGCAAAAAGGAAAGTTTTAAGCCTAATCTTAAAAGTAGAGAGGGTGTCTGTCTCCCTGATCTGAATTGGGAGCTGGTTCCACAGGAGAGGAGCCTGAAAGCTGAAGGCTCTGCCTCCCATTCTACTCTTACAAACCCTAGGAACTACAAGTAAGCCTGCAGTCTGAGAGCGAAGCGCTCTATTGGGGTGATATGGTACTATGAGGTCCCTAAGATAAGATGGGACCTGATTATTCAAAACCTTATAAGTAAGAAGAAGAATTTTAAATTCTATTCTAGAATTAACAGGAAGCCAATGAAGAGAGGCCAATATGGGTGAGATATGCTCTCTCCTTCTAGTCCCTGTCAGTACTATAGCTGCAGCATTTTGAATTAACTGAAGGCTTTTCAGGGAACTTTTAGGACAACCTGATAATAATGTATTACAATAGTCCAGCCTAGAGGAAATAAATGCATGAATTAGCTTTTCAGCATCACTCTGAGACAAGACCTTTCTAATTTTAGAGATATTGCGCAAATGCAAAAAAGCAGTCCTACATATTTGTTTAATATGCGCATTGAATGACATATCCTGATCAAAAATGACTCCAAGATTTCTTACAACTACCCTTTCAAGAATTTTTGAGAGAAAACATCAGGAGAACATCCTAAAGGACCATTCCAATCATTTTGCTGTTGCAGAATTAGCCGGCGTGTTATTTAGAAAGTACATGACTGGAACAGTGACGTTCAAACACACTGTTCAAATGTTAAAATGATTTTTATTGTGAAGCCCCTTCAGGACAATATGACCTATCAGCAAGTGCACATTACGCCAGAAAGGGGATTAGAGAAGTGCACTCTGTCGGTGCGTGCACGCTACTTTCACGTGGTTGTGTCCACGCATTTCGACCCAATTTGAACTGCACCCCCCCCCCTGTTGAATTAAAGCTTAAAGTTGTCACTACAAGCACATATCTTGATTGTTTCCTTTTTAACTCCATTGTCATGGTGCACCGATGCAACATTACGGAAAACAGCACCGCTGTCCAAATACTTATGGACTTCAGTATTTCTACAGTTATCAAAGCTTATTGAGCAAAAGCATGTCGAACAAACGTTCAGCCGTGTAATTGGCTGCTTAACAGACGTGCACGTTTCAGCGTAACCACGGTTCACACAACAGAATCACATTTTACATTATTTACACGACTGTTAACTGCCGCCTTCGTGCGATATGACATTATAGCAACGGACATCTAGCAGCAGAGAATTCGGGCGAGCCAACTCTGGTACTTACATGTTCTGTGGTTCCGGTGATGACGTGCAGCCCATCGTAGGTACTTTTGATGTACATACCCTGAAGGAACAAAAAGTACGGTTTCAGTGAAACCAAAATATCTGCACAGTGACACACAGACATAAAACAGAGGGTCAAAATTCGAGACACTGCAGAGGTTCCTGATGCCCTCATTCCTCACCAGGCCCTCCCCTGGTTTGATGTCGCTCAGGTGGACTTCCTCCAAGCAGGCCGACTGGCTCATCAGGGGGTCTGAGGTGGTTCTCACAGTCTGATCACAGATGCTGTTCAGGATCTTCGACTGCAGAGGAAATACGAGACGAAACGTGTCAAATGCTGTGATTTCGTGCAGTGAACTTCGACATTTTCTTTGATAGGTTTAAACGTGAGCAGAAGGCTGGTCAGCTTGCAGCAGCGGCGACACAAACATTGTGGCATGGAGTCCGAGTGTGTCTCCATATTTACAGAAAGACTAAAAGAAGCCATTAGCGCTCCATTATCAGGCGGTGCACGTGCACACGGGTGAAAACAGCTGCATGTACGGCACTTAATTCAGGACTAAAAACACATCATTATTGGGGGTGGGGGGGTCCTTCTGTGGCAGACTGCACGATGACTTTTGCAGAGATACTCAGAGCAGACAGGAACAGGATGGAATGATTAAAAACAAGAAGATATCTTAAAACAAAGAGAAAAACCAGGAGGATGAACAGAGGATGCTGAACTATAAAGTAATTATAAAATACGACACTATGCAGCTATCGCAATTCCACACGATACATGATTACATCAACATTCACATTAATTATGTAGAAGGTAATCTGTGGTGGATGTTTAACTTTTAAGAAATTATTCTTAGATATAAATTATAATTAGTGATTAGCCTATGTCCAGGCGAAGCAGCGCATTGTAATTGGTCCTGTGTGTGTGTCTGTGAATAAGATAACTACAAAACATCTGGATGGACTTTCACCAAACTTGGTGTGAAAATTACTTGGGCAGATATCTTGAGATGATTAACTTTGGAGAGGATCAGACTAAGGTCAAAGCCAAACTCAACAAAAACATGGTGTGAAAAACATATTTCCTGCTATATCTTCATAACAAATAGGGCTAGAGAGATGGTTTAAAGTTCATATTGATTAGCAGACTATTTCTGATTGATTGGTAATGTGAACTATCGGACATGGTTATATCAGAGTGTGCAGAGTTTGTGTCAGAGCTCTAATGCCTTTTATTTCCTGTTTGTAGATTTTATTAATCATTATTGATTCTTCTCCAAGAAATCGCTGTTTATTCCATGTGGTCATTGACTTTCTATGGTATCATTTAAAAAAAAAAGATTTGATTCATGATACAGTTATGATGATCAGTAATATCAACAGTAATGAAACACAAATCAATCCTAAATCAATAATTTTGGGACGTTCGTAATGAGAAGGTGAGTTGTGAGACACTGGGCTGCACGTGTTTTCTAGAGCGTCAGTTTCCCCTGCAGTGGCCAGAAAGTCTTCCTGCTGCTTTCGAAGTACATTCAGGAAGAGTACTGGCATCAGCAGTAGCTCTGCACAACATCCTCCACGGTGCAGCGCGCCAGTGCTCCATGCTGAGTGATGCACTCCGATCAGCCAAATCTGACTGAGACCAGACACGTGAAACAGCAGCTGCATTGGAGCTGAGACGGCTGCATCACCACGGCGCATCTTAAAAACCCGGTTCTTGGTTTTACAGTCATCCTGCTGACAAACCGGCAAGAACATGACCTCCTGGTGGAAGAGAGAGAGAGAGAGAGAGAGAGAGAGAGAGCAAAGACGCAGAGTTCAATGAGGGTGACTGAGATATCTAATGCTAGCGGAAACCGCGGTTGGTCCAAGAGGTCTGAAGAATGTCGGGAACAGGAAGCTGTGATTGATGGCCGGCGGCGTGCATTAGAGATGCCTCGTGCACTGGCAAAGTTCCGCCTGCTCTGTTCGCTCACAAAACTGTCCGCTGACAGCACGTCACACAATCTGCATGCTAAAAGACGTTCCTCCCGCCGGACTCCCTCCGCCCCAACCACACAGATAAACGAGGCCCAACAAAGAGAAGCCATCGTCTACTTACAACTTCCAGAATCTTTTCTTCCATCTCGTAAACACTGCAGTCCTGTTGCACAAAAGAGAGCGCCGTTAGATTCAGCCAGGAAGCAGGAACAAAAACAACAAAGCTTACATACTAAAAACGCATCCTGGGCAAGTCACAATAATCAGCATTCCAGATACAAGGAACAGGAACGTTACCATGTTTTGAAATTCCCCGTCAATATGTTGCGTTGTGTTTCTGGATTTGAATGTTGCCCGACTTCCTGCAGTTAGACTTTGGAACATTATTTGCATGGATGCAGACTGAGCAACATGCACTCGTGCCATATGTCACTGCATTTGCCACACTAGAGAACCACCCTGAATCCTGGTTGGCAACCACCCAGGCGGAAAACCAGCTCATCACCACCTCCTCTATCTGCTGTGGCTAGGGAATTCCTGGGGGTGTCCGTGGCGTTTTTGCAGTTGTTGGGATCTTGAGGCACATGTGACTCATGTGGCTCATAAACAGAGAAGTGCGCCACATGGTCATAATATCGTAGCTGACATTCCCTTACGATGCCTCACTGAGTTGCCCTAATTAACCATTCATGTGAGAGAAAGTCATTCTAGAAATACCCAATGATCCTTCAAAGACACCTGGAAAATCAGAGGTGGCAACTTGTGAAATGATGCAAACAGGTGAGGCAAAACTGCATTGGTCAATGAACAACCTAAAGATGAGACGGAGACAGAAGGTAGCATGAACATTTTCCAGCGAGTATGCAGAAACCTTCCCATCGCTAACAGTTTATCTCTTGTAGCCAGTGCAAAGTAAGAAGTTTTTTCACATCATCTACCACTATAAACAACAGGTTGGCCAGAGTCATCTCCCATGGTTCTTAAAATGGAGCAATATCTCCACCTTGTGGACATTTTCCATGAATGCAGGTACAACAGAATTAATGCAGGCAGAATAGAATTTCAGCAAGAGCTCTAGTACGACAATATCCTACAGTTTCAATAAGGTATGAATAAAAATCTGATTTGTGGTCGAAAGTGTAGGGTGTGACGAGCATCAGGTCCAACAAGATGGGTTCCCAGTTTGATTCCTAATGTAGGAGTCTTTAGTTTCCCATTGCATTTCTGTGTGTGTGTCTGGAGGAAGCAGTTCTTAAAAACCGAGTGTGTAAGATGGAGACACCCACGACATAACAGTGACGGGAGAAGCTGACGGATGCAGAGTGCAACTTCTAACTGTTGCATCAACACTTACAGCTTCATGGCGGCAACACAGAAGAATCTTCTTAAAAAGAAAACACAACACGGGACAGGCACAAGGGAGAACCCTGAACTCTAAATGTGATGAGTTTTTCTTGTGTAGGAATCCTTTTCTGGCCCACTGCAGAGTTGAGCGGCACACAGTAGCTTCAGTTCTGGCTGCTCTGGAGAAGAAATCTGCAGAGTCAGCTGGACGACTGCAGCTGCAGCAGCCACAGCTGAGGAAACAGTCTGCACTGACAACTGTGTGTTTGCTGCTGAAAGGGCCCCTGGTTAGTGAGGACGGACGGGGGGAGTGCTGTGCACGTGGGGCACCCCTGCTATTTTATGGATTAGACTTTATGCTGGGAATGGCCCGAGGGCAGCATCCCAACACAGGTGGAATGCTTCTGTCGAAAGCAGCAGAAAGTCTCGTTGATGAGACGGCGTTCTCACAACAATCCACACGCTTTCATCGAGGAAACAAACGAAGAAAAACTGGAGTCGTCCTCTTGGTGTCAGCGACGTGCATGGACCTGCGCCGCGTACAAAGCTTGCTCTGTTGCTGTTTGTGCAAACGAGGGGCGAGTGAGTTTTCCCGCGACTCCACAGCTCTGAAGAGGAATGCTGATTTTTAAATGCCACACGTCCGCCAAAACCACGACTGTATGTTTATAACCTAAATTCTTACAATAAACCATCTTCAGCAACATTAATCTAATCAAAATGTATATTTCAGTGTAACAATTCATCATGTTTTATGTATAACGTTAAAGCCTTTAAACGCCAAAACCTGCTGGTGGGTTTGAAAGGTTTATATTCTTTAACCTAAATAATCACACTCTTTATCATAGCTAGAAATTATAAAAATAGAAATTATCATTAGGTATTCAAATTTCCCACAGTCCTTGAACTAATCATAAAAAATCTGCAGAAAAAAATAATCAGTCAGCCTGCCCTCCATCTGGGACTTATACTGGTGTCGCCAACCGAAGAGTCCGCCCCAAAAATCGATCTGCCCTGCCTTCACTGCGCATGCGTCATTTCTGTGCATCAGCCGCGGTTCACCGATTATCACCTCGTTTCTGATTCAATCTGCACTCCAGTCATCATCTGTCTCTGCAACAGATATCTGAAGCTTTTGTACAACAATCATTTCTACATAAATTCAACATGATCTCATAATAAAAGATGGAGGAAGCGATCAAAGCACCGCAGCCAGAGGAGATGCTGGTGCTGCATTCACTGCACCTCCATCATTTCCATATGTCAGTTATCACCTTGTTTCTGCTTGAAACAGCCTCTTTTCTGCTTAAAATTGACTTTAGAATTATTTAAGAGGTCTTACTTTGTCATCTGATGGTTAATAATCACATTATTCCCTTTGATCACTTTGGATGTAGAGAGTCAGACTCAGACGTGCTGCTGTGATCCCAAATGACGCATGCTCAGTAAAGGCAGGGCAGACCAATTTTTAGGGGGGACCATTCAGTCTGTGACACTGGTCCAGGACCAGGAAGTGAGCTGGTAGCATCTCTGCAGACCCCTCCCACCCTGGACACACAGTGTAGCACTAGGTTTTCAAATTTCCCACAGTCCTTGAACTAATCATGCTTCACTCAGGAAAAATAACCAAATCTAAGTTTTAAACTAGTGATATTCATCAACATTGGTTGATTCTCCATGCTTCATTTCAAATTTAACCAATGATTAACAATTTTTCACAACCCAGATCTTGTTTAAAACAAAACAAAACAAACAAACAAACAAAAAAAAAACAACAACCTGCACCCCTACGTATGACAGTTGGCAGATTTGCATTCCAGATTTGCATAAATTTAAGCGATGATTGTGCTGTTTCTATGAGATGCACAACTTGCAGGTGAAAAATATGAGGCCACAGTGAGTGCGAAAAAAAAAGCCTCAAAACAACTTACAGTTTGAGGGAAAATAGGTAAAATACTGAAAACTAATTAGAAACCTCTGGAATCTACATCTGAGAAAAAATTACTCATAACCATCCCAAAGACGTATCGTTATCTTTGGCTGCTTTCAGTGATGCCGGTATTTGGTTAGACTCTTTCTCTCAGATTGTTCTGTCTGAGTTATTTTCATTAGTTACTTCATCCAAACCATCAACATGTTTATTAGACCCCATTCCTACCAGGCTGCTCAAGGAAACCCTACCATTATTTAATGCTTTGATCTTAAATATGATCAATCTATCTTTGTTAGTTGGCTATGTACCACAGGCTTTTAAGGTGGCAGTAATTAAACCATTACTTAAAAAGCCATCACTTGACCCAGCTATCTTAGCTAATTATAGGCCAATCTCCAACCTTCCTTTTCTCTCAAAAATTCTTGAAAGGGTAGTTGTAAAACAGCTAACTGATCATCTGCAGAGGAATGGTCTATTTGAAGAGTTTCAGTCAGGTTTTAGAATTCATCATAGTACAGAAACAGCATTAGTGAAGGTTACAAATGATCTTCTTATGGCCTCGGACAGTGGACTCATCTCTGTGCTTGTTCTGTTTGACCTCAGTGCTGCTTTTGATACTGTTGACCATAAAATTTTATTACAGAGATTAGAGCATGCCATAGGTATTAAAGGCACAGCGCTGCGGTGGTTTGAATCATATTTGTCTAATAGATTACAATTTGTTCATGTAAATGGGGAATCTTCTTCACAGACTAAAGTTAATTATGGAGTTCCTCAAGGTTCTGTGCTAGGACCAATTTTATTCACTTTATACATGCTTCCCTTAGGCAGTATTATTAGACGGTATTGCTTAAATTTTCATTGTTACGCAGATGATACCCAGCTTTATCTATCCATGAAGCCAGAGGACACACACCAATTAGCTAAACTGCAGGATTGTCTTACAGACATAAAGACATGGATGACCTCTAATTTCCTGCTTTTAAACTCAGATAAAACTGATAAAACTTATTGTACTTGGCCCCACAAATCTTAGAAACATGGTGTCTAACCAGATCCTTACTCTGGATGGCATTACCCTGACCTCTAGTAATACTGTGAGAAATCTTGGAGTCATTTTTGATCAGGATATGTCATTCAAAGCGCATATTAACAAATATGTAGGACTGCTTTTTTGCATTTACGCAATATCTCTAAAATCAGAAAGGTCCTTGTCTCAGAGTGATGCTGAAAAACTAATTCATGCATTTATTTCCTTTAGGCTGGACTATTGTAATTCATTATTATCAGGTTGTCCTAAAAGTTCCCTAAAAGCCTTCAGTTAATTCAAAATGCTGCAGCTAGAGTACTGACGGGGACCTAGAAGGAGAGAGCATATCTCACCCATATTGGCCTCTCTTCATTGGCTTCCTGTTAATTCTA
Organism: Thalassophryne amazonica; assembly: GCF_902500255.1. Classification (NCBI taxonomy): domain Eukaryota; kingdom Metazoa; phylum Chordata; class Actinopteri; order Batrachoidiformes; family Batrachoididae; genus Thalassophryne; species Thalassophryne amazonica. The sequence continues at coordinate 54,685,681 of NC_047121.1, read as the reverse complement.
GAATAGAATTTAAAATTCTTCTTCTTACTTATAAGGTTTTGAATAATCAGGTCCCATCTTATCTTAGGGACCTCATAGTACCATATCACCCCAATAGAGCGCTTCGCTCTCAGACTGCAGGCTTACTTGTAGTTCCTAGGGTTTGTAAGAGTAGAATGGGAGGCAGAGCCTTCAGCTTTCAGGCTCCTCTCCTGTGGAACCAGCTCCCAATTCAGATCAGGGAGACAGACACGCCTCTCTACTTTTAAGATTAGGCTTAAAACTTTCCTTTTTGCTAAAGCTATAGTTAGGGCTGGATCAGGTGACCCTGAACCATCCCTTAGTTATGCTGCTATAGACGTAGACTGCTGGGGGGTTCCCATGATGCACTGTTTCTTTCTCTTTTTGCTCTGTATGCACCACTCTGCATTTAATCATTAGTGATTGATCTCTGCTCCCCTCCACAGCATGTCTTTTTCCTGGTTCTCTCCCTCAGCCCCAACCAGTCCCAGCAGAAGACTGCCCCTCCCTGAGCCTGGTTCTGCTGGAGGTTTCTTCCTGTTAAAAGGGAGTTTTTCCTTCCCACTGTAGCCAAGTGCTTGCTCACAGGGGGTCGTTTTGACCGTTGGGGTTTTACATAATTATTGTATGGCCTTGCCTTACAATATAAAGCGCCTTGGGGCAACTGTTTGTTGTGATTTGGCGCTATATAAAAAAAATTGATTGATTGAACCCCGATTAACACCAAACCTCCATTTAATCAGATCATTCAACCGAAAAACAACAAAACAACAAACAAACAAAACTGCACTGTTTGTGGTTGTAATAATAATAATAATATAAAATAATAATATAATATAATAAAATAATAATATTTATAAACTCTTCCATCTTAATTTAATAAATCAGCTGCCAGAATGTGGAAATGTGGATTTCCTACAAATACAAATTTTGAGGTGTATGTTTGGATGAATAACCTTTTTTGATGAGTGTCAATGTGACTTTGCCATATTTATCTTTTGTGTGAGGAAGAAAACTCAACATAATCACAACTTTTAATAAAACAACACATATAAATAAATATATATGTGTGTCAAAGGTTTGTGCATGACACACAGTGGTACTAAACGCTTCTTTCTACTCATATGTCCAAAAGTCAGCCAAGAATATACAGTGGTTTCAGAAAGAATTTGGCTGCATTCACATAAACATGGAACTATATATTTCAGCTGAAAACACACGACTGTGCCAAAAAGCATGAAACTAAAAATCACCTACTTTCTGTGATTCACAGTTTATGTGCTGCAGACGCTGTTTGGAAAACTTTATGATCTTGTGTTTAAAGAGCAGTTTTTCTGGTTTCGTCGCAGCACGACATCAAATCATGTGGACACGATGTCAATGATCACCCCCCCAAGTCTGTTTGGAAAGTTCTAATTAATCCCGTGTCTTTGTCAAATCCAAAGTATAAGTTCCTGCAGACAGAAGCCAGATCGTGAGCGTGCACAGCGAGAGGTTCACTGAGAATTCCCTGCGTGTACTGAGCCGTCACGTCGCGGGTCTGATCCCACAGCCAGCGTGGGTCAGATGACTCTCTACATGCCGCGCTGCCTTTGATCTGCCACCAGAACGGATTTGCACGGTTGAGCGCTGAAGCGGGCGAGAGGGGTGGGCTGTTGGCACGGTGACCCCGGTGTGGAGCAGCTTTTAGATCGCGGGCGGCATCAGTGTCCACCTGGCTGCTACACATCCTGTTCGCCACGACGCAGTGACGTGATGGATTTTACAGTCTGGAAAGCTGGACGCAGACAAAACAGCTGATCGGAGAGGAATGGAACGTGGACTTAAACTGCAGCCTTCTGATTTAATTGCAGGTGTTTTTTTTCTTTGGAACTCTTGTTTTTAAGGCAGAAAAAGTATTTAGATGACCAACTGCAGATGTTTAAAGGCAGTCTCTCAGTGCCAATTTGTGGCCCCAATTTCCATCCCAACTTAAAAATTGAAGAAACTGAGCCAGATTTTTTTGATACTGTAGTATGGATTTATATCCACCTACACACACGTGTAACCTGAGTGGTACTCCTCATCCTCATCTCTCTTCATAACTGCTTGTTCGATACAAAGTCATTATTTTAGAGATATGAACTGGTTATCTGCCTGGGTGGTTTCCATCCAGGACCAAGGAGGTTCCGTGGTGTTGTGGATGTATCAAAGTGCAGCACCAGCACATGGTCCCAAATTTGACTTGACTTGACCAAGTGCATATGATTCCTGTTCCACAACTGTGTTTGTGCCAGTGCTAACTTGTACTTTGGCATTTTTCCCACACTTATCCAAAAAGCAAAAATGTTCCTGTTAAGATCTCAAAACTGTCTTCTGTTGATGACAATCAACAATCAGAAGGAGGCTTCTGCTCAGAGAACAAGAGGTCTGCATATTTTACTTTCACCTACTTTTACAGAACAGTGCCCCCTATCTGCACCAGTTAAATCTGACTATTCATGTTTTGTGGCTCAGGGCTTATTGTGACATCACAAATATTTTTAAACATGTTTAAAACTTTCCAGATTTCTCACAATGTTGTTCTACAACACTACCTTTACCACAGATTAGACAGATTAGATTAGATTTTGGGCCCCGAGTCAGTACTGGATTTTTTTGGTAATCGGCAAAGGGAGACCGCCCACATTCCATCATTATTTAATTAACAACTAAACCAATAAAAATTCTGGAGTTGATTTGACTTTAGGATCTCTGGTTGGTAACTGTCAAGGTGAAGTCCAAAGACCATGGATGATGCCATCACAAAAATGCAATCTTGGCCTGAAGGTCTTGTGTACTGTGAGCCGGCAATGCAGCCATGTCATACTAACAAAAATTTATAGAGTGTTCAGTGTTCACTGAACAAGAAGAGAATTTTTGGCTCTGTGACCTTCAAATCTAGGTGAAGGCCATTCATCATCAAACTTGACCTAGACTTCAAGAGATGTATCCTTGCTCCAAGTTTGGTAAACGTGTCTTATTTATTTGAAAAGTTATTGGGAGTACAGTGTTGTGGATAATTTTGGCCCTATAGCCTTCAAAATTAAGTCAAGGTCACTTATCATTGAACTTGACCTGGATGTTCAAGGGATGCATCCCTGCTGTAAATTCGCTGAAAGGGAGTACAACCGGGTCTATATATTAGTAGTCAAGACAACCAGTTGACCTGAACCTGACGCATTGAAAGAAAACATATTTGGGGGGAAAAGAAACTGAAGACAGTTACAGTTGAAGCTTTGCATCCAGTGACTCAGGAAAAGACTTCAAGATTGAACATTAAATGTGTTCTTTGAAAGACAATGACCTCAACACCAATGGGTCAGCCAAGACGGCCGGCGCGGGCGCTTTTATGGCCGAGTTCCATTGTGTTTGCAGAACCAGGCTTCACTGAGGCAGAGTCCATAAATCTGTGATCTGTGAAGCTCTGGTACTTGGCTCAAATTAATGAATGAGCTGAGCAAACCTCATGCCGTCCTCCTCCACCGTAAAACTAATCACTGCGGTCGTCTCCTGTGCAGTCGGTTTTATTAACTATGTGCTGATCGACAAAAAAACAAAAACATCTTCATAAAGGAAACATAAAGCAGGACAAGTTTGTGTGAAAGCTTCATGCATCTCTCCTCCAGGTGGTACACGAAACGAACCCTTCAATTTCTGTAAGACTCGACTCACTTCAGGAGAATCTACACCGCGTTCACACGGGGCAACTTCACAAAGTCGTGCAGGAAGAGTTTACCCCCACGTTCCCCGGATGGCCGTGACCGAGACACCGGCCGTAAATCACCAGAGGTGCTGAAATCCCAGACCACGCTGAGGAAATGGGTGCTCTGGGAATGGAATTTATTTTGATACTTGAACCGTTGAAGAATGGACACCTGGACTCACACGTTTGACATACGAACACAAACGCACGCTGGAATAAGCAACAACTATTAGCTGCATTAATTCAAACCGCATTTGTTAACTGTTTGCTTGAATGCGTCGGCCCGCGGCCCAAACCAAACAGGTGATTTTTGGTCTCCGTCTGGAGTGAATTGAACCACAGTTCAAGTACACTACAAAGACATTCTCTGTGCACGCGTCGAACTTTCAGACTGAAGTACGTCATCATCAGCCGTATTCATTTATGTGTTGGAGTCGTCGACCCTGAGTTACTCTGTCACCACGGCAGCTCAATACCAGATCAATCAGCCTGATTAGGACAACATGACAAGTAGCGAACCTTAATTCAAACATTCTCGTGTGAAAAGCTTCCAAGTAAGTTAGTTCTACACAGGACTCGAGGCTCATCCATCAGCGTTTAAGCCCGGATTCCGTAGCGTGAAGCTTACGAGTCACCGAATATCCGTCCCACACGTTTAACAAAGTCCACTTTTCAGAACCTGACAGAAACAGAATGCCAGTCTGTGTCGTGATGCAACACTCGAGTAATTCCTCCCAGAAAGTTGGCAGACACGGTGGCTGACTGAAGACACTCTGCACCCGACGTAAGTCCATCACCGCGTGAAACCGACACGCAGGAAGAGCTTTCAGACAGTTTGGAGAACAGGAACCACATGGTCGGGGAATGTTGGCAGCCAGCTCTGAAAGAGTGCCAGTAGGGTTTTATGAAACACCGCGCACTAAGGGGTCTCCTCATTAGCCTGCGCGAGGACGGCCGGAACCCAAGAAAAACATCAGCAGCGGCAATAATGCCTTCAGACTCTTGGCTTCCAGCTCGTGTTATGGCTGCCAGACCACATTTCCCATAAGTCTCTTTTTGCTCCCGTCCGCTGTGCATGTCTGTGTCTCTGCCTACCCCCCCCCCAATCCCCTACCAAGTTAGAATGTGCTCAGTGGAAAACGCCGACTCCTGTGCTGTTAAAGGACTAAGCGCATAGACCTGTTGGACGGTGGTGGTGAGGTCCAGGCACAGCTGGATGATCTTGTTCTTGGTAGCAGTGAAGTCGCTGATGCCCGTCAGAGGCGTCCTGCGAGCAAACGCAGAAAAGAAAAAGAGAATGTTGACGATAAGCAACAACCTCAGAGATAATGGGTTTTTCAGCAGGAGCAGTGTGTGTCAAATGATAACGTTTTGGGGGGGGGTGAGCGAGCTCAATTTGCAAGGTACTGTGCAGACAGGCTAGGCTAGGCTACCTAGCACAGTTGCTACTAAGCGCCAACATTCGTCCATCTGAAATGAAGCAAACCTGTAAGTGGGAAAATATTACAGTTCTTTGACTGACCACTTTGAGGTCGTCTTCACATAGGGAGCTGCTTCCCATAGACTCCAATGTTAAATGTCCAAGTTTATAGCAGAAATAAACATGTTTGCAGCCTGGTACAAACACGGTTTTGATTTCTGTAGCTAGTTTTACACATTCATGACAACTGTACAGGGGATGAGTTTCTTTATAACTCATCAGTTTAACATATTTTAATCCATAAAATTAGGAGTCATTAGAGGTGGAGTGACAGGCAGAGTGCGCTGTGAGCAAAGTCCTGAGCCCCGCTAGCTGTTGTGGAACGACCACAGTCTGTTCTTTCTGAGCAATTTATTAGAAATATCTGTAATACGGCTTTTGTGTAGTTTATATGTCCGAGATGGACGATCAAAGACGCACCAGTATTTTCATCGATGTGAAATTTTGGTGTTATTTAATTTATTATGTTAGGACAGTTAGCAGTTATCGGTAGCTTTCTGAGGTTACCGCTATTGTTAGCTTTAGCTTGTTCGGTAACTCTGAGAGGGGCATCTTCGACTTCATTTACCCTGCCCAGATCATGATAGGGTCTTGCCCACACTCCACTCTTAACCCATTCATGGGTTGACTGGGACTCCTGTGGAATAAGCACTGCAAGATGGGGACACTCAGAGCTGTACTTTTGAGCTTCAAGACTGCTCTTCAGAAAACCTACGGGTGACATCATGGAGGGTTTGTCCAATAGTTGATGTTTGCTACTCAAGCAATCTGCACTATGTACAGACAGTGCCGTGCAAATGTCCACTGCTAGTTTCTGACCAATGTAGTTGTCATTTTGACGCCCAGTGGTCATGTTGTGGAAGTAACAAATGCATATGTGCTTATGTGCTTGAGATGGTTGCCACAGATAATCAAATAGGGGCCCAAAAAGATTATTACCCAACAGAATTTATTTGTGGTATCCAGTCTAGGGATGGGAATTGCTCAAATTGCATCATTATCGATGCCATTATCAGTTTTGATGATTGGTTCAATTCTTTCTTGATTCCTGATGATTATGTGTGGGAAATTGTAGATCTATGCAGGTTTCACTGTTAATGTAGCCAATTACTTTGCTGCTAGCTTCAGTGTTTAGCCTCATGATGTGGCATCACACGTGAGTTTTTACACCACTGAACTGTCAGAAAACATGGTGGCCGTATAGAAGGATTGATAAACATCTGAAACATATGATCCAAAAATGTGCAAAAAAAAAAAACAAAACAAAACAAAAATCCTGCTCATAAAATGTCATTACTGTCAAGCCAAGCCAGGAGGCTTTTTGCAGAACCAATCAGCTCCACAACTGAGGTCAGGAAGTCATTGGGTGGTTTGCGTGAGGCGGTGCCCTCGTACACGGGGCTCTTCCTGCGGTCACACGTGGAATGTGCAGACTGTTGGTGGCAGCTCTCATCCGAACAACCAGGTTCTTCAGGTTATCGGTCTCCACGCCGTAGTTCTGAAACAGGAAACATTAAGAATTCATTTGAGGATGGTGATTAAGTGTCTCAAGATGACCCCGAGAGAACCTGCTCAACCATTATCCAAGTGGATCTGTCCGTGCTACCTCAGATAAAAGAAACAAAAGGCAGTAATGCACTGCTTTGAAAGAAAATAACTAAAAAAGATTCATTTCTCTTTTAGTTTTGTAAAAGGTGATGAGTCCACGTCTTTGGTACCAGGTTTGTTTGAAGGACCTTTGGATTTCACCGGAATGACTATGCACCAAACAAGTGGGTAATTTAGGGAAGAGTAAGATCAATAGTATCTTTTTCCATCATGAAGAACATCAGCTATGACATTTTCGTCATGTGGTGCGTTTCTCGAGGTATCTTCCAGCATGTCACACTTCACTATTGAAGACCTCAATGGCTGGAGAAGGTCAAGAGGATGCTACATTTTACCTGTCTGCAGCAGATTGATGGTTCCTTTTTAAAGGTGTGACTTTGACCTGTTGTCTACCCGGGGGTGGTTGCCATCTCGGGACCCGGGATGGTTCCATGATGTGGTGGATGCAGGACCACCTGATCTACAGTAGTGTTCAGAATAATAGTAGTGCTATGTGACTAAAAAGATTAATCAGGTTTTGAGTATATTTCTTATTGTTACATGGGAAACAAGGCACCAGTAGATTCAGTAGATTCTCACAAATCCAACAAGACCAAGCATTCATGATATGCACACTCTTAAGGCTATGAATTGGGCTATTAGTAAAAAAAAGTAGAAAAGGGGGTGTTCACAATAATAGTAGTGTGGCATTCAGTCAGTGAGTTTGTCAATTATGTGAACAACAGGTGTGAATCAGGTGTCCCCTATTTAAGGTATGAAGCCAGCACCTGTTGAACATGCTTTTCTCTTTGAAAGCCTGAGGAAAATGGAACGTTTCAAGACATTGTTTAGAAGAACAGTGTAGTTTGATTAAAAAGTTGATTGGAGAGGGGAAAACTTATACGCAGGTGCAAAGAATTATAGGCTGTTCATCTACAATGATCTCCAATGCTTTAAAATGCTACAAAAAAACCAGAAACGCATGGAAGAAAATGTAAAACAACCATTGAAATGGATAGAGCAATAACCAGAATGGCAAAGGCTCACCCATTGATCAGCTCCAGGATGATCAAAGACAGTCTGGAGTTACCTGTAAGTGCTGTGGACAGTTAGAAGACGCCTGTGTGAAGCTAATTTATTTGCAAGAATCCCCCGCACAGTCCCTCTGTTAAATAAAAGACATGTGCAGAAGAGGTTTACAATTTGCCAAAGAACACATCAACTGGCCTAAAGAGAAATGGGGGAATATTTTGTTGGACTGATGAGAGTAAAATTGTTCTTTTTGGTCAAGGGGCCACAGACAGTTTGTGAGACAACCCCAAACTCGGAATTCAAGCCACAGTTCACAGTGAAGACAGTGAGGCATGGTGGTGCAAGCATCATGATATGGGCATGTTTCTCCTACTACAGTCACTCTCGCCCCTGTGAATGGATTGAGTCCTCGGCGCCTGGACTTCTCTCCGCTCTTCTACTGATACAAGGTTGGAATAGTTTCTTTTATCTTAATTAACTGTGTTTTATTTTTGTTAATCTTTAACCCCTCTGTAACCACTACTGGCCTCTACTGGTGATTGGCTCTTACTACGGCATTGTATCACTTCCTGTTCCGGAGCACAGCGGTGTTTTGCTGTATCTGTTAGCTGTTTAATCTGCAGTTAGATTGATCTAGTTAACTAGATAACGATTTGTTTCACAGTAATCTTCACGTGCCTTAACTAAAGCACTCCCTCTGCTGAATCACCTCTAAATTATTTACACATTATTATTCACACTTTGTGTGTTTAGGAATCCGCTAGCTTACTGCAGCTACTAGCTCTTAGCCAGTTTAGCATGGCGGCTTCTCCTGTCTCTCCCACACTTTTCTGCTCTGGGTGTGAAATGTTTAGTTATTCCTCGGCCTCCTTTAGCAGTAATGGTACTTGTAATAAGTGTAGCTTATTCGTAGCTTTGGAGGACAGGCGGCGAATTGGAGACTCGGCTCCGCACCTTGGAAAATCCTACAGCTCCAGGCCCCTGTAGTCGGTGCGGACCAAGGTAGCTTAGCTGCTGTTAGTACCCTTCCAGCAGATCCCGAGCAGCCGGGAAAGCAGGCCGACTGGGTGACTGTGAGGAGGAGCGTTTTCTAAACAGAACCCCGTGTACACCACCAACCCGTTACATTTCTAACTGTGTTTCCCCACTCGGCGACACACCCGCCGAGGAACAAACTCTGGTTATTGGCGACTGTTTTGAGAAATGTGAAGTTAGCGACACCAGCAACCATAGTCATTGTCTTAAGGGGGCCAGAGCAGGCGACATCGAAGGAAATTTGAAACTGCTGGCTAAGGCTACGCGTAAATTTGGTAAGATTGTAATTCACGTCGGCAGTAATGACACCCGGTTATGCCAATCGGAGGTCACTAAAATTAACATTGAATCGGTGTGTAACTTTGCAAAAACAATGTCGGACTCTGTAGTTTTCTCTAGGCCCCTCCCCAATCGGACCGGGAGTGACATGTTTAGCCGCATGTTCTCCTTGAATTGCTGGCTGTCTGAGTGGTGTCCAAAAAATGAGGTGGGCTTCATAGATAATTGGCAAAGCTTCTGGGGAAAACCTGGTCTTGTTAGGAGAGACGGCATCCATCCCACTTTGGATGGAGCAGCTCTCATTTCTAGAAATCTGGCCAATTTTATTAAATCTTCCAAACCGTGACTATCCAGGGTTGGGACCAGGAAGCAGAGTTGTAGTCTTACACACCTCTCTGCAGCTTCTCTCCCCCTGCCATCCCCTCATTACCCCATCCTCGTAGAGACGGTGCCTGCTCCCAGATCACCAATAACCAGCAAAATCTATTTAAGCATAAAATTCAAAAAGAAAAAATAACATAGCACCTTCAACTGCACCACAGACTAAAACAGTTAAATGTGGTCTATTAAACATTAGGTCTCTCTCTTCTAAGTCCCTGTTAGTAAATGATATAATAATTGATCAACATATTGATTTATTCTGCCTTACAGAACCTGGTTACAGCAGGATGAATATGTTAGTTTAAATGAGTCAACACCCCCGAGTCACACTAACTGCCAGAACGCTCGTAGCACGGGCCGAGGCGGAGGATTAGCAGCAATCTTCCACTTCAGCTTATTAATTAATCAAAACCCAGACAGAGCTTTAATTCATTTGAAAGCTTGACTCTTAGTCTTGTCCATCCAAATTGGAAGTCCCAAAAACCAGTTTATTTGTTGTTATCTATCGTCCACCTCGTCGTTACTGTGAGTTTCTCTGTGAACTGTCACAGCACTTACAGGTAACCCAGGACTGTCTTTGATCATCTGGAGCTGATCAATGGGGAGCCTTTGCCATTCTGGTTATACTTCTATCCATTTTGATGGTAGTTTTCTGTTTTCTTCCACGCGTCTCTGGATTTTATTTTGTCCATTTTAAAGCATTGGAGATCATTGTAGATGAACAGCCTATAATTTTTGCACCTGTGTATACATTTTCCCCTCTCCAATCAACTTTTTAATCAAACTACGCTGTTCTTCTGAACAATGTCTTGAACGTCCCATTTTCCTCAGGCTTTCAAAGAGAAAAGCATGTTCAACAGGTGCTGGCTTCATCCTTAAATAGGGACACCTGATTCATAACTGTTTGTTCCACAAAATTGAAACTGACTGACTGAATGCCACACTACTATTATTGTGAACACCCCTTTTCTACTTTTTTTTACTAATAGCCCAATTTCATAGCCTTAAGAGTGTGCATATCATGAATGCTTGGTCTTGTGGATTTGTGAGAATCTACTGAATCTACTGGTACCTTGTTTCCCATGTAACAATAAGAAATATACTCAAAACCTGGATTAATCTTTTTAGTCACATTGCACTACTATTATTCTGAACACTACTGTAGATCAGGTCCACCACATCATGGAACCATCCCGGGTCCCAGATGACAACCACCCGGGTAGACAACAGGTCAAAGTCACACCTTTAAAAAGGAACCATCAATCTGCTGCAGACAGGTAAAATGTAGGCATCCTCTTGACCTTCTCCAGCCATGGAGGTCTTCAATAGTGAAGTGCTGACGTGCTGGAAGATGCCTCGAGAAACCACCACATGACCAAAATGTCATAGCTGATGTTCTTCACAAATTGGATTTGTGAGAATCTATTGAATCTACTGGTACCTTGTTTCCATGTAACAATAAGAAATATACTCAAAACCTGGATTAATCTTTTTAGTCACATAGCACTACTATTATTCTGAACACTACTGTGTGTATATATACACACACACACACATACACACATACATATACACACACACACAGAGGTTCTGGGTTTATTCAGGTTGAGGAAATGTTCGGATCATTTGAACTCAGGTTAAACCTGAGAACGTGGCAAATACAGGAAATTTTTCCAGATTTGAAAAACCAATTTCACATCGTGAGGAAGAACACTCAGGTTTGCACTCTAACAAGTGCTCCTCTGGTTCTAAGTGCTCTTGTTTGGGAAGGAGGTCATGAGTCCTTCCTGCCAATCCGGGGTCGATCACGTCCAATAAAAGCAATCTAATCTAACAATCTCAGGACAGTCGGACGCTGCACCTGGCGGCTTTATCTCTGAGACGCAGTGACATCATGGGACCTGTGCGCCAAGACAAAAGCAGTGCTTTTGTGGAGGCTCTGCTATGCTTGTCTGAACTTGCTGCTTTGGAACCAACTCCCTAAAAAGCTGATAATTATTTGACGATAACTACACAGTGACACACGCGCACACACACACACGCGCACACACAATCTTTTGCAGATCTTCAAAGATGAAAGGAGGATATGTGTGTCTGTACCTGTGTTACTGGCGGCTTCCAGCGCATGTTTTTGAGCGGGGCGGGGGTGAAGCCCGTCGTACCTGTGGGCCTCTTCTTCAGGAGCAGGACCACACCTTTGGGATCCTCCCTCAGTTTGACAACCAAGTGCTTTAGCAGCCAGCCCACCTGCAGCGCAGCACAAAGACACAAACACAGAAGACGCTCCTTTAATCACCACAGCGTGCACTCAAACTAACGAAACAAGCAAAAAATTACCACCTTCTTAGTTTTCATGCTTAACGCACGCATCTGAAACTGCTATGATTCCAAAAGCACAGAGGATTCCTGATCCATCATATGCGGCCTACGAATGAAGCTGACATCATTCTTCAATGATCAGTTGATGAGTTTGAAGAATGAGACGAATTTTCAGTTATTTAAAAAAAAAATCCAGACAACCACAGTTTAGAGGAGGAAAGCCACCTCATGTGCAAAGGCTGTTTCTGAAGAACGACAGAAATAGGAACAAGAATAATATAACAGACGGCTATTTTTGTTTTGAAATTAAGGACTAGATAGGAAGCTATGAAATTCATGAAAATAAACATGCTAGCCTCACTAAACGGCAGATAATGCTGCTAATCCGCAAGCTAATATCAGCAAGTTTTTCATAATCTTACTTCAGTCACTGTGGTCAGAATTTAAAGTCAAATACCACAGAGTCAGCAAGCTGATTAACAAAACAGTGTGCCTTAAATAATAATAAATTCATTTATAGAGCACTTTAAATGAAGGAAAAAAGCAATATTTATAAAAACACCTACTTTTTTCTTACTTGCTTTCAGAAAATTTGTTTTCATCAACGTATATATATAAGTCACAGGGTCAAACAACGGAAAACAATGGACATGCTTGGGTTGTCACGAAAATGGTTTATAGCAGCATTTCCCAATCCTGGTCATCGGGACCCAAAGTATGACGTGTTTTCCAATTGTCCCTGAACTAATCAGAGGAGAGAGCTCAGTCAGATGCGTTCAGCTAATCAGCATTTGAGTGAGCTAATTTGCTCCGACTAGTTCAGGGACAATTGGAAAACACGTCGTACTTTGGGTCCCGAGGACCAGGATTGGGAAACACTGGTATATAAAAAAAAATCTCAGTTTGCCTAAAAAGTTTTCACCAACTTTTAAACAAATATGTTAGAAAAGCTTGCATGAGTCCACCAAAGCCAGAAACACTTTTGTGCAAATCTGCCCCCTGGAGGACAACATTATAATTGTTCACATGCATGCAAAGCCTGCAATCAATCACTCGTAATGATAACAATTAATTAATTTTAGTGCTAAGTTGGATATACTCAACCCAAATCCTTCAAAATGTATCATTTATTTCTTTTATTAACACATACCAGACGCAGTAATATCTTTGCAACATGACATCCAAATTTACCACATCATCGCTCTTCACCTTTTGGCCTTTTAGTGACACTTTTAGTTACAAACAGAACTTAAATATTGTATAAAACTCCATTATATCATGAGCGGTTCAGTCAAACTTGTTGATTGATCAATGCTGTGATTGATTTTGTTAAAGTGCTGTGCCGCTCACCACCGTCTGCTGGTTGACCTGGATCACCTCGTCTCCAGCGTGGATCTTCCTGGTCAGGTCTGCAGGTGACTAAAAAACATGCACAGGAAAGGTCAAAGCCAGTTCAACCGCTTTTTCTGCAACGCAGACGAGCAGCTGACGACCGACAGGAACTACAAAAGACTAGAAGCTAAAATATCCAATTAACAAAACAAATGAGGAACAAAAACAAATCAAAAACAACTCCCTACTGCGTGCCAGATCAGGTGATTTGTGTTTTGTGTCATATAGATGTCAAACAGGATGATTCAGGTCGATGAATCAGACGATGATTCAGGAATCAGGAGGCGTGACGACGGCAGCGCTGCAGCTCTGTCGGTGCGTTAATCACCATTCTGCTGATAGTCACCGATTGTCGGAGAGCTGTGACACACAGTAACCTTTACAGAGGAGCTGCTCCTGACTCCTTCACATAAATGTGTCATTAAACAGGAGAGGAGGAGGATGACGGAGAGGTGCGTCAGAAAAGTGCAAAACACTGAAACACCCACAGTTTAAGTGTGAAGCAAATATTCTGAGAACGCCTGATTATGATGCATAATAATAATAATAATAATACAGGCTGCAGCTTTAACAAACATCAAATCAAAATCAAATCAATTTTATTTATATAGCGCCAAATCACAACAAACAGTTGCCCCAAGGCGCTTTATATTGTAAGGCAAGGCCCTACAATAATTACGGAAAAACCCTAACGGTCAAAACGACCCCCTGTGAGCAAGCACTTGGCGACAGTGGGAAGGAAAAACTCCCTTTTAACAGGAAGAAACCTCCAGCAGAACCAGGCTCAGGGGGGCAGTCTTCTGCTGGGACTGGTTGGGGCTGAGGAGAGAACCAGGAAAAAGACATGCTGTGGAGGGGAGCAGAGATCAATCACTAATGATTAAATGCAGAGTGGTGCATACAGAGCAAAAGAGAGAAGAAACACAGTGCATCATGGGAACCCCCCAGCAGTCTAAGTCTATAGCAGCATAACTAAGGGATGGTTCAGGGTCACCTGATCCAGCCCTAACTATAAGCTTTAGCAAAAAGGAAAGTTTTAAGCCTAATCTTAAAAGTAGAGAGGGGTGTGTCTCCCTGATCTGAATTGGGAGCTGGTTCCACAGGAGAGGAGCCTGGAAGCTGAAGGCTCTGCCTCCCATTCTACTCTTACAAACCCTAGGAACTACAAGTAAGCCTGCAGTCTGAGAGCGAACTCTATTGGGGTGATATGGTACTATGAGGTCCCTAAGATAAGATGGGACCTGATTATTCAAAACCTTATAAGTAAGAAGAAGAATTTTAAATTCTATTCTAGAATTAACAGGAAGCCAATGAAGAGAGGCCAATATGGGTGAGATATGCTCTCTCTTCTAGTCCCTGTCAGTACTATAGCTGCAGCATTTTGAATTAACTGAAGGCTTTTCAGGGAACTTTTAGGACAACCTGATAATAATGTATTACAATAGTCCAGCCTAGAGGAAATAAATGCATGAATTAGCTTTTCAGCATCACTCTGAGACAAGACCTTTCTAATTTTAGAGATATTGCGCAAATGCAAAAAAGCAGTCCTACATATTTGTTTAATATGCGCATTGAATGACATATCCTGATCAAAAATGACTCCAAGATTTCTTACAACTACCCTTTCAAGAATTTTTGAGAGAAAACATCAGGAGAACATCCTAAAGGACCATTCCAATCATTTTGCTGTTGCAGAATTAGCCGGCGTGTTATTTAGAAAGTACATGACTGGAACAGTGACGTTCAAACACACTGTTCAAATGTTAAAATGATTTTTATTGTGAAGCCCCTTCAGGACAATATGACCTATCAGCAAGTGCACATTACGCCAGAAAGGGGATTAGAGAAGTGCACTCTGTCGGTGCGTGCACGCTACTTTCACGTGGTTGTGTCCACGCATTTCGACCCAATTTGAACTGCACCCCCCCCCCGTTGAATTAAAGCTTAAAGTTGTCACTACAAGCACATATCTTGATTGTTTCCTTTTTAACTCCATTGTCATGGTGCACCGATGCAACATTACGGAAAACAGCACGCTGTCCAAATACTTATGGACTTCAGTATTTCTACAGTTATCAAAGCTTATTGAGCAAAAGCATGTCGAACAAACGTCAGCCGTGTAATTGGCTGCTTAACAGACGTGCACGTTTCAGCGTAAAGGACCACGGTTCACACAACAGAATCACATTTTACATATTTACACGACTGTTAACTGCCGCCTTCGTGCGATATGACATTATAGCAACGGACATCTAGCAGCAGAGAATTCGGGCGAGCCAACTCTGGTACTTACATGTTCTGTGGTTCCGGTGATGACGTGCAGCCCATCGTAGGTACTTTTGATGTACATACCCTGAAGGAACAAAAAGTACGGTTTCAGTGAAACCAAAATATCTGCACAGTGACACACAGACATAAAACAGAGGGTCAAAATTCGAGACACTGCAGAGGTTCCTGATGCCCTCATTCCTCACCAGGCCCTCCCCTGGTTTGATGTCGCTCAGGTGGACTTCCTCCAAGCAGGCCGACTGGCTCATCAGGGGGTCTGAGGTGGTTCTCACAGTCTGATCACAGATGCTGTTCAGGATCTTCGACTGCAGAGGAAATACGAGACGAAACGTGTCAAATGCTGTGATTTCGTGCAGTGAACTTCGACATTTTCTTTGATAGGTTTTAAACGTGAGCAGAAGGCTGGTCAGCTTGCAGCAGCGGCGACACAAACATTGTGGCATGGAGTCCGAGTGTGTCTCCATATTTACAGAAAGACTAAAAGAAGCCATTAGCGCTCCATTATCAGGCGGTGCACGTGCACACGGGTGAAAACAGCTGCATGTACGGCACTTAATTCAGGACTAAAAACACATCATTATTGGGGTGGGGGGGTCCTTCTGTGGCAGATTGCACGATGACTTTTGCAGAGATACTCAGAGCAGACAGGAACAGGATGGAATGATTAAAAACAAGAAGATATCTTAAAACAAAGAGAAAAACCAGGAGGATGAACAGAGGATGCTGAACTATAAAGTAATTATAAAATACGACACTATGCAGCTATCGCAATTCCACACGATACATGATTACATCAACATTCACATTAATTATGTAGAAGGTAATCTGTGGTGGATGTTTAACTTTTAAGAAATTATTCTTAGATATAAATTATAATTAGTGATTAGCCTATGTCCAGGCGAAGCAGCGCATTGTAATTGGTCCTGTGTGTGTGTCTGTGAATAAGATAACTACAAAACATCTGGATGGACTTTCACCAAACTTGGTGTGAAAATTACTTGGGCAGATATCTTGAGATGATTAACTTTGGAGAGGATCAGACTAAGGTCAAAGCCAAACTCAACAAAAACATGGTGTGAAAAACATATTTCCTGCTATATCTTCATAACCAATAGGGCTAGAGAGATGGTTTAAAGTTCATATTGATTAGCAGACTATTTCTGATTGATTGGTAATGTGAACTATCGGACATGGTTATATCAGAGTGTGCAGAGTTTGTGTCAGAGCTCTAATGCCTTTTATTTCCTTTGTAGATTTTATTAATCATTATTGATTCTTCTCCAAGAAATCGCTGTTTATTCCATGTGGTCATTGACTTTCTATGGTATCATTTAAAAAAAAAAGATTTGATTCATGATACAGTTATGATGATCAGTAATATCAACAGTAATGAAACACAAATCAATCCTAAATCAATAATTTTGGGACGTTCGTAATGAGAAGGTGAGTTGTGAGACACTGGGCTGCACGTGTTTTCTAGAGCGTCAGTTTCCCCTGCAGTGGCCAGAAAGTCTTCCTGCTGCTTTCGAAGTACATTCAGGAAGAGTACTGGCATCAGCAGTAGCTCTGCACAACATCCTCCACGGTGCAGCGCGCCAGTGCTCCATGCTGAGTGATGCACTCCGATCAGCCAAATCTGACTGAGACCAGACACGTGAAACAGCAGCTGCATTGGAGCTGAGACGGCTGCATCACCACGGCGCATCTTAAAAACCCGGTTCTTGGTTTTACAGTCATCCTGCTGACAAACCGGCAAGAACATGACCTCCTGGTGGAAGAGAGAGAGAGAGAGAGAGAGAGAGAGCAAAGACGCAGAGTTCAATGAGGGTGACTGAGATATCTAATGCTAGCGGAAACCGCGGTTGGTCCAAGAGGTCTGAAGAATGTCGGGAACAGGAAGCTGTGATTGATGGCCGGCGGCGTGCATTAGAGATGCCTCGTGCACTGGCAAAGTTCCGCCTGCTCTGTTCGCTCACAAAACTGTCCGCTGACAGCACGTCACACAATCTGCATGCTAAAAGACGTTCCTCCCGCCGGACTCCCCCCCCCCCCCCAACCACACAGATAAACGAGGCCCAACAAAGAGAAGCCATCGTCTACTTACAACTTCCAGAATCTTTTCTTCCATCTCGTAAACACTGCAGTCCTGTTGCACAAAAGAGAGCGCCGTTAGATTCAGCCAGGAAGCAGGAACAAAAACAACAAAGCTTACATACTAAAAACGCATCCTGGGCAAGTCACAATAATCAGCATTCCAGATACAAGGAACAGGAACGTTACCATGTTTGAAATTCCCCGTCAATATGTTGCGTTGTGTTTCTGGATTTGAATGTTGCCCAACTTCCTGCAGTTAGACTTTGGAACATTATTTGCATGGATGCAGACTGAGCAACATGCACTCGTGCCATATGTCACTGCATTTGCCACACTAGAGAACCACCCTGAATCCTGGTTGGCAACCACCCAGGCGGAAAACCAGCTCATCACCACCTCCTCTATCTGCTGTGGCTAGGGATTCCTGGGGGTGTCCGTGGCGTTTTTGCAGTTGTTGGGATCTTGAGGCACATTGACTCATGTGGCTCATAAACAGAGAAGTGCGCCACATGGTCATAATATCGTAGCTGACATTCCCTTACGATGCCTCACGAGTTGCCCTAATTAACCATTCATGTGAGAGAAAGTCATTCTAGAAATACCCAATGATCCTTCAAAGACACCTGGAAAATCAGAGGTGGCAACTTGTGAAATGATGCAAACAGGTGAGGCAAAACTGCATTGGTCAATGAACAACCTAAAGATGAGACGGAGACAGAAGTTAGCATGAACATTTTCCAGCGAGTATGCAGAAACCTTCCCATCGCTAACAGTTTATCTCTTGTAGCCAGTGCAAAGTAAGAAGTTTTTTCACATCATCTACCACTATAAACAACAGGTTGGCCAGAGTCATCTCCCATGGTTCTTAAAATGGAGCAATATCTCCACCTTGTGGACATTTTCCATGAATGCAGGTACAACAGAATTAATGCAGGCAGAATAGAATTTCAGCAAGAGCTCTAGTACGACAATATCCTACAGTTTCAATAAGGTATGAATAAAAATCTGATTTGTGGTCGAAAGTGTAGGGTGTGACGAGCATCAGGTCCAACAAGATGGGTTCCCAGTTTGATTCCTAATGTAGGAGTCTTTAGTTTACCATTGCATTTCTGTGTGTGTGTCTGGAGGAAGCAGTTCTTAAAAACCGAGTGTGTAAGATGGAGACACCCACGACATAACAGTGACGGGAGAAGCTGACGGACGCAGAGTGCAACTTCTAACTGTTGCATCAACACTTACAGCTTCATGGCGGCAACACAGAAGAATCTTCTTAAAAAGAAAACACAACACGGGATAGGCACACGGAAGAACCCTGAACTCTAAATGTGATGATTTTTTGTGTAGGAATCCTTTTCTGGCCCACTGCAGAGTTGAGCGGCACACAGTAGCTTCAGTTCTGGCTGCTCTGGAGAAGAAATCTGCAGAGTCAGCTGGACGACTGCAGCTGCAGCAGCCACAGCTGAGGAAACAGTCTGCACTGACAACTGTGTGTTTGCTGCTGAAAGGGCCCCTGGTTAGTGAGGACGGACGGGGGGAGTGCTGTGCACGTGGGGCACCCCTGCTATTTTATGGATTAGACTTTATGCTGGGAATGGCCCGAGGGCAGCATCCCAACACAGGTGGAATGCTTCTGTCGAAAGCAGCAGAAAGTCTCGTTGATGAGACGGCGTTCTCACAACAATCCACACGCTTTCATCGAGGAAACAAACGAAGAAAAACTGGAGTCGTCCTCTTGGTGTCAGCGACGTGCATGGACCTGCGCCGCGTACAAAGCTTGCTCTGTTGCTGTTTGTGCAAACGAGGGGCTAGTGAGTTTTCCCGCGACTCCACAGCTCTGAAGAGGAATGCTGATTTTTAAATGCCACACGTCCGCCAAAACCACGACTGTATGTTTATAACCTAAATTCTTACAATAACCATCTTCAGCAACATTAATCTAATCAAAATGTATATTTCAGTGTAACAATTCATCATGTTTTATGTATAACGTTAAAGCCTTTAAACGCCAAAACCTGCTGGTGGGTTTGAAAGGTTTATATTCTTTAACCTAAATAATCACACTCTTTATCATAGCTAGAAATTATAAAAATAGAAATTATCATTAGGTATTCAAATTTCCCACAGTCCTTGAACTAATCATAAAAAATCTGCAGAAAAAAATAATCAGTCAGCCTGCCCTCCATCTGGGACTTATACTGGTGTCGCCAACCGAAGAGTCCGCCCCAAAAATCGATCTGCCCTGCCTTCACTGCGCATGCGTCATTTCTGTGCATCAGCCGCGGTTCACCGATTATCACCTCGTTTCTGATTCAATCTGCACTCCAGTCATCATCTGTCTGCAACAGATATCTGAAGCTTTTGTACAACAATCATTTCTACATAAATTCAACATGATCTCATAATAAAAGATGGAGGAAGCGATCAAAGCACCGCAGCCAGAGGAGATGCTGGTGCTGCATTCACTGCACCTCCATCATTTCCATATGTCAGTTATCACCTTGTTTCTGCTTGAAACAGCCTCTTTTCTGCTTAAAATTGACTTTAGAATTATTTAAGAGGTCTTACTTTGTCATCTGATGGTTAATAATCACATTATTCCCTTTGATCACTTTGGATGTAGAGAGTCAGACTCAGACGTGCTGCTGTGATCCCAAATGACGCATGCTCAGTAAAGGCAGGGCAGACCAATTTTTAGGGGGGACCATTCAGTCTGTGACACTGGTCCAGGACCAGGAAGTGAGCTGGTAGCATCTCTGCAGACCCCTCCCACCCTGGACACACAGTGTAGCACTAGGTTTTCAAATTTCCCACAGTCCTTGAACTAATCATGCTTCACTCAGGAAAAATAACCAAATCTAAGTTTTAAACTAGTGATATTTCATCAACATTGGTTGATTCTCCATGCTTCATTTCAAATTTAACCAATGATTAACAATTTTTCACAACCCAGATCTTGTTTAAAACAAAACAAAACAAACAAACAAACAAAAAAAAAACAACAACCTGCACCCCTACGTATGACAGTTGGCAGATTTGCATTCCAGATTTGCATAAAATTTAAGCGATGATTGTGCTGTTTCTATGAGATGCACAACTTGCAGGTGAAAAATATGAGGCCACAGTGAGTGCGAAAAAAAAAGCCTCAAAACAACTTACAGTTTGAGGGAAAATAGGTAAAATACTGAAAACTAATTAGAAACCTCTGGAATCTACATCTGAGAAAAAATTACTCATAACCATCCCAAAGACGTATCGTTATCTTTGGCTGCTTTCAGTGATGCCGGTATTTGGTTAGACTCTTTCTCTCAGATTGTTCTGTCTGAGTTATTTTCATTAGTTACTTCATCCAAACCATCAACATGTTTATTAGACCCCATTCCTACCAGGCTGCTCAAGGAAGCCCTACCATTATTTAATGCTTTGATCTTAAATATGATCAATCTATCTTTATTAGTTGGCTATGTACCACAGGCTTTTAAGGTGGCAGTAATTAAACCATTACTTAAAAAGCCATCACTTGACCCAGCTATCTTAGCTAATTATAGGCCAATCTCCAACCTTCCTTTTCTCTCAAAAATTCTTGAAAGGGTAGTTGTAAAACAGCTAACTGATAATCTGCAGAGGAATGGTCTATTTGAAGAGTTTCAGTCAGGTTTTAAAATTCATCATAGTACAGAAACAGCATTAGTGAAGGTTACAAATGATCTTCTTATGGCCTCGGACAGTGGACTCATCTCTGTGCTTGTTCTGTTAGACCTCAGTGCTGCTTTTGATACTGTTGACCATAAAATTTTATTACAGAGATTAGAGCATGCCATAGGTATTAAAGGCACAGCGCTGCAGTGGTTTGAATCATATTTGTCTAATAGATTACAATTTGTTCATGTAAATGGGGAATCTTCTTCACAGACTAAAGTTAATTATGGAGTTCCTCAAGGTTCTGTGCTAGGACCAATTTTATTCACTTTATACATGCTTCCCTTAGGCAGTATTATTAGACGGTATTGCTTAAATTTTCATTGTTACGCAGATGATACCAGCTTTATCTATCCATGAAGCCAGAGGACACACACCAATTAGCTAAACTGCAGGATTGTCTTACAGACATAAAGACATGGATGACCTCTAATTTCCTGCTTTTAAACTCAGATAAAACTGAAGTTATTGTACTTGGCCCCACAAATCTTAGAAACATGGTGTCTAACCAGATCCTTACTCTGGATGGCATTACCCTGACCTCTAGTAATACTGTGAGAAATCTTGGAGTCATTTTTGATCAGGATATGTCATTCAAAGCACATATTAAAAATATGTAGGACTGCTTTTTTGCATTTACGCAATATCTCTAAAATCAGAAAGGTCTTGTCTCAGAGTGATGCTGAAAAACTAATTCATGCATTTATTTCCTCTAGGCTGGACTATTGTAATTCATTATTATCAGGTTGTCCTAAAATTCCCTAAAAAGCCTTCAGTTAATTCAAAATGCTGCAGCTAGAGTACTGACGGGGACTAGAAGGAGAGAGCATATCTCACCCATATTGGCCTCTCTTCATTGGCTTCCTGTTAATTCTAGAATAGAATTTAAAATTCTTCTTCTACTTATAAGGTTTTGAATAATCAGGTCCCATCTTATCTTAGGGACCTCATAGTACCATATCACCCCAATAGAGCGCTTCACTCTCAGACTGCAGGCTTACTTGTAGTTCCTAGGGTTTGTAAGAGTAGAATGGGAGGCAGACACCCTCTCTACTTTTAAGATTAGGCTTAAAACTTTCCTTTTTGCTAAAGCTTATAGTTAGGGCTCGATCAGGTGACCCTGAACCATCCCTTAGTTATGCTGCTATAGACGTAGACTGCTGGGGGGTTCCCATGATGCACTGTTTGTTTCTCTTTTTGCTCTGTATGCACCACTCTGCATTTAATCATTAGTGATCGATCTCTGCTCCCCTCCACAGCATGTCTTTTTCCTGGTTCTCTCCCTCAGCCAACCCCCCAGTCCCAGCAGAAGACTGCCCCTCCCTGAGCCTGGTTCGTGGAGGTTTCTTCCTGTTAAAAGGGAGTTTTTCCTTCCCACTGTAGCCAAGTGCTTGCTCACAGGGGGTCGTTTTGACCGTTGGGGTTTTACATAATTATTGTATGGCCTTGCCTTACAATATAAAGCGCCTTGGGGCAACTGTTTGTTGTGATTTGGCGCTATATAAAAAAATTGATTGATTGAACCCCGATTAACACCAAACCTCCATTTAATCAGATCATTCAACCGAAAAAAAACAACAAAACAAAAACAAACAAAACTGCACTGTTTGTGGTTGTAATAATAATATAAAATAATAATATATATAATAAAAATAATATTTATAAACTCTTCCATCTTAATTTAATAAATCAGCTGCCAGAATGTGGAAATGTGGATTTCCTACAAATAAATTTTGAGGTGTATGTTTGGATGAATAACCTTTTTTGATGAGTGTCAATGTGACTTTGTCATATTTATCTTTTGTGTGAGGAAGAAAACTCAACATAATCACAACTTTTAATAAAACAACACATATAATAAATATATATGTGTGTCAAAGGTTTGTGCATGACACACAGTGGTACTAAACGCTTCTTTCTACTCATATGTCCAAAAGTCAGCCAAGAATATACAGTGGTTTCAGAAAGAATTTGGCTGCATTCACATAAACATGGAACTATATATTTCAGCTGAAACACACGACTGTGCCAAAAAGCATGAAACTAAAAATCACCTACTTTCTGTGATTCACAGTTTATGTGCTGCAGACGCTGTTTGGAAAACTTTACGATCTTGTGTTTAAAGAGCAGTTTTTCTGGTTTCGTCGCAGCACGACATCAAATCATGTGGACACGATGTCAATGATCACCCCCCCAAGTCTGTTTGAAAAGTTCTAATTAATCCCGTGTCTTTGTCAAATCCAAAGTATACGTTCCTGCAGACAGAAGCCAGATCGTGAGCGTGCACAGCGAGAGGTTCACTGAGAATTCCCTGCGTGTACCGAGCCGTCACGTCGCGGGTCTGATCCCACAGCCAGCGTGGGTCAGATGACTCTCTACATGCCGCGCTGCCTTTGATCTGCCACCAGAACGGATTTGCACGGTTGAGCGCTGAAGCGGGCGAGAGGGTGGGCTGTTGGCACGGTGACCCCGGTGTGGAGCAGCTTTTAGATCGCGGGCGGCATCAGTGTCCACCTGGCTGCTACACATCCTGTTCGCCACGACGCAGTGACGTGATGGATTTTACAGTCTGGAAAGCTGGACGCAGACAAAACAGCTGATCGGAGAGGAATGGAACGTGGACTTAAACTGCAGCCTTCTGATTTAATTGCAGGTGTTTTTTTTCTTTGGAACTCTTGTTTTTAAGGCAGAAAAAGTATTTAGATGACCAACTGCAGATGTTTAAAGGCAGTCTCTCAGTGCCAATTTGTGGCCCCAATTTCCATCCCAACTTAAAAATTGAAGAAACTGAGCCAGATTTTTTGATACTGTAGTATGGATTTATATCCACCTACACACACGTGTAACCTGAGTGGTACTCCTCATCCTCATCTCTCTTCATAACTGCTTGTTTGATACAAAGTCATTATTTTAGATATGAACTGGTTATCTGCCTGGGTGGTTTCCATCCAGGACCCAAGGAGGTTCCGTGGTGCTGTGGATGCATCAAAGTGCAGCACCAGCACATGGTCCCAAATTTGACTTGACTTGACCAAGTGCATATGATTCCTGTTCCACAACTGTGTTTGTGCCAGTGCTAACTTGTACTTTGGCATTTTTCCCACACTTATCCAAAAAGCAAAAATGTTCCTGTTAAGATCTCAAAACTGTCTTCTGTTGATGACAATCAACAATCAGAAGGAGGCTTCTGCTCAGAGAACAAGAGGTCTGCATATTTTACTTTCACCTACTTTTACAGAACAGTGCCCCCTATCTGCACCAGTTAAATCTGACTATTCATGTTTTGTGGCTCAGGGCTTATTGTGACATCACAAATATTTTTAAACATGTTAAAACTTTCCAGATTTCTCACAATGTTGTTCTACAACACTACCTTTACCACAGATTAGACAGATTAGATTAGATTTTGGGCCCAGAGTCGGTACTGGATTTTTTTGGTAATCGGCAAAGGGAGACCGCCCACATTCCATCATTATTTAATTAACAACTAAACCAATAAAAATTCTGGAGTTGATTTGACTTTAGGATCTCTGGTTGGTAACTGTCAAGGTGAAGTCCAAGACCATGGATGATGCCATCACAAAAATGCAATCTTGGCCTGAAGGTCTTGTGTACTGTGAGCAGGCAATGCAGCCATGTCATACTAACAAAATTTATAGAGTGTTCAGTGTTCACTGAACAAGAAGAGAATTTTTGGCTCTGTGACCTTCAAATCTAGGTGAAGGCCATTCATCATCAAACTTGACTAGACTTCAAGAGATGTATCCTTGCTCCAAGTTTGGTAAACGTGTCTTATTTATTTGAAAAGTTATTGGGAGTACAGTGTTGTGGATAATTTTGGCCCTATAGCCTTCAAAATTAAGTCAAGGTCACTTATCATTGAACTTGACCTGGATGTTCAAGGGATGCATCCCTGCTGTAAATTCGCTGAACTTGTCTCAAATCTATGAATAGTTAAAGGGAGTACAACCGGGTCTATATATTAGTAGTCAAGACAACCAGTTGACCTGAACCTGACGCATTGAAAGAAAACATATTTGGGGGGAAAAGAAACTGAAGACAGTTACAGTTGAAGCTTTGCATCCAGTGACTCAGGAAAAGACTTCAAGATTGAAGATAAATGTGTTCTTTGAAAGACAATGACCTCAACACCAATGGGTCAGCCAAGACGGCCGGCGCGGGCGCTTTTATGCCGAGTTCCATTGTGTTTGCAGAACCAGGCTTCACTGAGGCAGAGTCCATAAATCTGTGATCTGTGAAGCTCTGGTACTTGGCTCAAATTAATGAATGAGCTGAGCAAACCTCATGCCGTCCTCCTCCACCGTAAAACTAATCACTGCGGTCGTCTCCTGTGCAGTCGGTTTTATTAACTATGTGCTGATCGACAAAAAACAAAAACATCTTCATAAAGGAAACATAAAGCAGGACAAGTTTGTGTGAAAGCTTCATGCATCTCTCCTCCAGGTGGTACACGAAACGAACCCTTCAATTTCTGTAAGACTCGACTCACTTCAGGAGAATCTACACCGCGTTCACACGGGGCAACTTCACAAGTCGTGCAGGAAGAGTTTACCCCCACGTTCCCCGGATGGCCGTGACCGAGACACCGGCCGTAAATCACCAGAGGTGCTGAAATCCCAGACCACGCTGAGGAAATGGGTGCTCTGGGAATGGAATTTATTTTGATACTTGAACCGTTGAAGAATGGACACCTGGACTCACACGTTTGACATACGAACACAAACGCACGCTGGAATAAGCAACAACTATTAGCTGCATTAATTCAAACCGCATTTGTTAACTGTTTGCTTGAATGCGTCGGCCGCGGCCCAAACCAAACAGGTGATTTTGGTCTCCGTCTGGAGTGAATTGAAACCACGTTCCAGTACACTACAAGACATTCTCTGTGCACGCGTCGAACTTTCAGACTGAAGTACGTCATCATCAGCCGTATTCATTTATGTGTTGGAGTCGTCGACCCTGAGTTACTCTGTCACCACGGCAGCTCAATACCAGATCAATCAGCCTGATTAGGACAACATGACAAGTAGCGAACCTTAATTCAAACATTCTCGTGTGAAAAGCTTCCAAGTAAGTTAGTTCTACACAGGACTCGAGGCTCATCCATCAGCGTTTAAGCCCGGATTCCGTAGCGTGAAGCTTACGAGTCACCGAATATCCGTCCACACGTTTAACAAAGTCCACTTTTCAGAACCTGACAGAAACAGAATGCCAGTCTGTGTCGTGATGCAACACTCGAGTAATTCCTCCCAGAAAGTTGGCAGACACGGTGGCTGACTGAAGACACTCTGCACCCGACGTAAGTCATCACCGCGTGAAACCGACACGCAGGAAGAGCTTTCAGACAGTTTGGAGAAACAGGAACCACATGGTCGGGGAATGTTGGCAGCCAGCTCTGAAAGAGTGCCAGTAGGGTTTTATGAAACACCGCGCACTAAGGGGTCTCCTCATTAGCCTGCGCGAGGACGGCGGAACCCAAGAAAAACATCAGCAGCGGCAATAATGCCTTCAGACTCTTGGCTTCCAGCTCGTGTTATGGCTGCCAGACCACATTTCCCATAAGTCTCTTTTTGCTCCCTCCGCTGTGCATGTCTGTGTCTCTGCCTACCCCCCCCCCCAATCCCCTACCAAGTTAGAATGTGCTCAGTGGAAAACGCCGACTCCTGTGCTGTTAAAGGACTAAGCGCATAGACCTGTTGGACGGTGGTGGTGAGGTCCAGGCACAGCTGGATGATCTTGTTCTTGGTAGCAGTGAAGTCGCTGATGCCCGTCAGAGGCGTCCTGCGAGCAAACGCAGAAAAGAAAAAGAGAATGTTGACGATAAGCAACAACCTCAGAGATAATGGGTTTTTCAGCAGGAGCAGTGTGTGTCAAATGATAACGTTTTGGGGGGGGTGAGCGAGCTCAATTTGCAAGGTACTGTGCAGAACAGGCTAGGCTAGGCTACCTAGCACAGTTGCTACTAAGCGCCAACATTCGGCCATCTGAAATGAAGCAAACCTGTAAGTGGGAAAATATTACAGTTCTTTGACTGACCACTTGAGGTCGTCTTCACATAGGGAGCTGCTTCCCATAGACTCCAATGTTAAATGTCCAAGTTTATAGCAGAAATAAACATGTTGCAGCCTGGTACAAACACGGTTTTGATTTCTGTAGCTAGTTTTACACATTCATGACAACTGTACAGGGGATGAGTTTCTTTATAACTCATCAGTTTAACATATTTTAATCCATAAAATTAGGAGTCATTAGAGGTGGAGTGACAGGCAGAGTGCGCTGTGAGCAAAGTCCTGAGCCCCGCTAGCTGTTGTGGACGACCACGTCTGTTCTTTCTGAGCATTTTATTAGAAATATCTGTAATACGGCTTTTGTGTAGTTTATATGTCCGAATGGACGATCAAAGACGCACCAGTATTTTCATCGAGTGAAATTTTGGTGTTATTTAATTTATTATGTTAGGACAGTTAGCAGTTATCGGTAGCTTTCTGAGGTTACCGCTATTGTTAGCTTTAGCTTGTTCGGTAACTCTGAGATGGGGCATCTTCCGACTTCATTTACCCTGCCCAGATCATGATAGGGTCTTGCCCACACTCCACCTCTTAACCCATTCATGGGTTGACTGGGACTCCTGTGGAATAAGCACTGCCAAGATGGGGACACTCAGAGCTGTACTTTTTGAGCTTCAAGACTGCTCTTCAGAAAACCTACGGGTGACATCATGGAGGGTTTGTCCAATAGTTTATGTTTGCTACTCAAGCAATCTGCACTATGTTACAGACAGTGCAGTGCAAATGTCACTGCTAGTTTCTGACCAATGTAGTTGTCATTTTGACGCCCAGTGGTCATGTTGTGGAAGTAACAAATGCATATGTGCTATGTGCTTGAGATGGTGTGCCACAGATAATCAAAATAGGGCCCAAAAAGATTATTACCCAACAGAATTTATTTGTGGTATCCAGTCTAGGGATGGGAATTGCTCAAATTGCATCATTATCGATGCCATTATCAGTTTTGATGATTGGTTCAATTCTTTCTTGATTCCTGATGATTATGTGTGGAAATTGTAGATCTATGCAGGTTTTCACTGTTAATGTAGCCAATTACTTTGCTGCTAGCTTCAGTGTTTAGCCTCATGATGTGGCATCACAACGTGAGTTTTTACACCACTGAACTGTCAGAAAAACATGGTGGCACGTATAAGAAGGATTGATAACATCTGAAACATATGATCCAAAAATGTGCAAAAAAAAAAAACAAAACAAAACAAAAATCCTGCTCATAAAATGTCATTACCTGTCAAGCCAAGCCAGGAGGCTTTTTGCAGAACCAATCAGCTCCACAACTGAGGTCAGGAAGTCATTGGGTGGTTTGCGTGAGGCGGTGCCCTCGTACACGGGGCTCTTCCTGCGGTCACACGTGGACATGTGCAGACTGTTGGTGGCAGCTCTCATCCGAACAACCAGGTTCTTCAGGTTATCGGTCTCCACGCCGTAGTTCTGAAACAGGAAACATTAAGAATTCATTTGAGGATGGTGATTAAGTGTCTCAAGATGACCCCGAGAGAACCTGCTCACCATTATCCAAGTGGATCTGTCCGTGCTACCTCAGATAAAAGAAACAAAAGGCAGTAATCACTGCTTTGAAAGAAAATAACTAAAAAAGATTCATTTCTCTTTTAGTTTTGTAAAAGGTGATGAGTCCACGTCTTTGGTACCAGGTTTGTTTGAAGGACCTTTGGATTTCACCGGAATGACTATGCACCAAACAAGTGGTAATTTAGGGAGAGTAAGATCAATAGTATCTTTTCCATCATGAAGAACATCAGCTATGACATTTTCGTCATGTGGTGCGTTTCTCGAGGTATCTTCCAGCATGTCAACACTTCACTATTGAAGACCTCAATGGCTGGAGAAGGTCAAGAGGATGCCTACATTTTACCTGTCTGCAGCAGATTGATGGTTCCTTTTTAAAGGTGTGACTTTGACCTGTTGTCTACCCGGGGTGGTTGCCATCTGGGACCCGGGATGGTTCCATGATGTGGTGGATGCAGGACCACCTGATCTACAGTAGTGTTCAGAATAATAGTAGTGCTATGTGACTAAAAAGATTAATCCAGGTTTTGAGTATATTTCTTATTGTTACATGGGAAACAAGGCACCAGTAGATTCAGTAGATTCTCACAAATCCAACAAGACCAAGCATTCATGATATGCACACTCTTAAGGCTATGAAATTGGGCTATTAGTAAAAAAAAGTAGAAAAGGGGGTGTTCACAATAATAGTAGTGTGGCATTCAGTCAGTGAGTTTGTCAATTATGTGGAACAAACAGGTGTGAATCAGGTGTCCCCTATTTAAGGATGAAGCCAGCACCTGTTGAACATGCTTTTCTCTTTGAAAGCCTGAGGAAAATGGAACGTTCAAGACATTGTTTAGAAGAACAGTGTAGTTTGATTAAAAAGTTGATTGGAGAGGGGAAAACTTATACGCAGGTGCAAAGAATTATAGGCTGTTCATCTACAATGATCTCCAATGCTTTAAAATGTACAAAAAACCAGAAACGCATGGAAGAAAATGTAAAACAACCATTGAAATGGATAGAGCAATAACCAGAATGGCAAAGGCTCACCCATTGATCAGCTCCAGGATGATCAAAGACAGTCTGGAGTTACCTGTAAGTGCTGTGACAGTTAGAAGACGCCTGTGTGAAGCTAATTTATTTGCAAGAATCCCCCGCAAAGTCCCTCTGTTAAATAAAAGACATGTGCAGAAGAGGTTACAATTTGCCAAAGAACACATCAACTGGCCTAAAGAGAAATGGGGGAATATTTTGTGGACTGATGAGAGTAAAATTGTTCTTTTTGGGTCCAAGGGCCACAGACAGTTTGTGAGACAACCCCCAAACTCGGAATTCAAGCCACAGTTCACAGTGAAGACAGTGAGGCATGGTGGTGCAAGCATCATGATATGGGCATGTTTCTCCTACTACAGTCACTCTCGCCCCTGTGAATGGATTGAGTCCTCGGCGCCTGGACTTCTCTCCGCTCTTCTACTGATACAAGGTTGGAATAGTTTCTTTTATCTTAATTAACTGTGTTTTATTTTTGTTAATCTTTAACCCCTCTGTAACCACTACTGGCCTCTACTGGTGATTGGCTCTTACTACGGCATTGTATCACTTCCTGTTCCGGAGCACAGCGGTGTTTTGCTGTATCTGTTAGCTGTTTAATCTGCGCAGTTAGATTGATCTAGTTAACTAGATAACGATTTGTTTCACAGTGTAATCTTCACGTGCCTTAACTAAAGCACTCCCTCTGCTGAATCACCTCTAAATTATTTACACATTATTATTCACACTTTGTGTGTTTTTAGGAATCCGCTAGCTTACTGCAGCTACTAGCTCTTAGCCAGTTTAGCATGGCGGCTTCTCCTGTCTCTCCCACACTTTTCTGCTCTGGGTGTGAAATGTTTAGTTATTCCTCGGCCTCCTTTAGCAGTAATGGTACTTGTAATAAGTGTAGCTTATTCGTAGCTTTGGAGGACAGGCTGGGCGAATTGGAGACTCGGCTCCGCACCTTGGAAAATCCTACAGCTAGCCAGGCCCCTGTAGTCGGTGCGGACCAAGGTAGCTTAGCTGCTGTTAGTACCCTTCCAGCAGATCCCGAGCAGCCGGGAAAGCAGGCCGACTGGGTGACTGTGAGGAGGAAGCGTAGTTCTAAACAGAAGCCCCGTGTACACCACCAACCCGTTCACATTTCTAACTGTGTTTCCCCACTCGGCGACACACCCGCCGAGGAACAAACTCTGGTTATTGGCGACTCTGTTTTGAGAAATGTGAAGTTAGTGACACCAGCAACCATAGTCAATTGTCTTAAGGGGGCCAGAGCAGGCGACATCGAAGGAAATTTGAAACTGCTGGCTAAGGCTACGCGTAAATTTGGTAAGATTGTAATTCACGTCGGCAGTAATGACACCCGGTTATGCCAATCGGAGGTCACTAAAATTAACATTGAATCGGTGTGTAACTTTGCAAAAACAATGTCGGACTCTGTAGTTTTCTCTAGGCCCCTCCCCAATCGGACCGGGAGTGACATGTTTAGCCGCATGTTCTCCTTGAATTGCTGGCTGTCTGAGTGGTGTCCAAAAAATGAGGTGGGCTTCATAGATAATTGGCAAAGCTTCTGGGGAAAACCTGGTCTTGTTAGGAGAGACGGCATCCATCCCACTTTGGATGGAGCAGCTCTCATTTCTAGAAATCTGGCCAATTTTATTAAATCTTCCAAACCGTGACTATCCAGGGTTGGGACCAGGAAGCAGAGTTGTAGTCTTACACACCTCTCTGCAGCTTCTCTCCCCCTGCCATCCCCTCATTACCCCATCCTCGTAGAGACGGTGCCTGCTCCCAGATCACCAATAACCAGCAAAAATCTATTTAAGCATAAAATTCAAAAAGAAAAAATAACATAGCACCTTCAACTGCACCACAGACTAAAACAGTTAAATGTGGTCTATTAAACATTAGGTCTCTCTCTTCTAAGTCCCTGTTAGTAAATGATATAATAATTGATCAACATATTGATTTATTCTGCCTTACAGAATCCTGGTTACAGCAGGATGAATATGTTAGTTTAAATGAGTCAACACCCCCGAGTCACACTAACTGCCAGAACGCTCGTAGCACGGGCCGAGGCGGAGGATTAGCAGCAATCTTCCACTTCAGCTTATTAATTAATCAAAAACCCAGACAGAGCTTTAATTCATTTCAAAGCTTGACTCTTAGTCTTGTCCATCCAAATTGGAAGTCCCAAAAACCAGTTTTATTTGTTGTTATCTATCGTCCACCTCGTTGTTACTGTGAGTTTCTCTGTGAATTTTCAGACCTTTTGTCTGACTTAGTGCTTAGCTCAGATAAGATAATTATAGTGGGCGATTTTAACATCCACACAGATGCTGAGAATGACAGTCTCAACACTGCATTTAATCTATTGTTAGACTCGATTGGCTTTGCTCAAAATGTAAATGAGTCCACCCACCACTTTAATCATACCTTAGATCTTGTTCTGACTTATGGTATGGAAATTGAAGAATTAACAGTATTCCCTGAAAACCCCCTTCTGTCTGATCGTTTCTTAATAACATTTACATTTACTCTGATGGACTACCCAGCAGTGGGGAATAAGTTTCATTACAGTAGAAGTCTTTCGGAAAGCGCTGTAACTAGGTTTAAGGATATGATTCCTTCTTTATGTTCTCCAATGCCATATACCAACACAGGGCAGAGTAGCTACCTAAACTCTGTGAGTGAGATAGATTATCTCGTCAATAGTTTTACATCCTCATTGAGGACAACTTTGGATGCTGTAGCTCCTCTGAAAAAGAGAGCCTTAAATCAGAAGTGCCTGACTCCGTGGTATAACTCACAAACTCACAGCTTAAAGCAGATAACCTGTAAGTTGGAGAGGAAATGGCATCTCACTAATTTAGAAGATCTTCACTTAGCCTGGAAAAAGAGTCTGTTGCTCTATAAAAAAGCCCTCCATAAAGCTAGGACATCTTACTACTCATCACTTATTGAAGAAAATAAGAACAACCCCAGGTTTCTTTTCAGCAGTGTAGCTAGGCTGACAAAGAGTCAGAGCTCTATTGAGCCGAGTATTCCTTTAACTTTAACTAGTAATGACTTCATGACTTTCTTTGCTAATAAAATTTTAACTATTAGAGAAAAAATTACTCATAACCATCCCAAAGACATATCGTTATCTTTGGCTGCTTTCAGTGATTCCGGTATTTGGTTAGACTCTTTCTCTCCAATTGTTCTGTCTGAGTTATTTTCATTAGTTACTTCCTCCAAACCATCAACATGTCTATTAAACCCCATTCCTACCAGGCTGCTCATGGAAGCCCTACCATTAATTAATGCTTCGATCTTAAATATGATCAATCTATCTTTATTAATTGGCTATGTACCACAGGCTTTTAAGGTGGCAGTAATTAAACCATTACTTAAAAAGCCATCACTTGACCCAGCTATCTTAGCTAATTATAGGCCAATCTCCAACCTTCCTTTTCTCTCAAAAATTCTTGAAAGGGTAGTTGTAAAACAGCTAACTGATCATCTGAAGAGGAATGGTCTATTTGAAGAGTTTCAGTCAGGTTTTAGAATTCATCATAGTACAGAAACAGCATTAGTGAAGGTTACAAATGATCTTCTTTTGGCCTCAGACAGTGGACTCATCTCTGTGCTTGTCCTGTTAGACCTCAGTGCTGCTTTTGATACTGTTGACCATAAAATTTTATTACAGAGATTAGAGCATGCCATAGGTATTAAAGGCACTGCGCTGCGGTGGTTTGCATCATATTTATCTAATAGATTACAATTTGTTCATGTAAATGGGGAGTCTTCTTCACAGACTAAGGTTAATTATGGAGTTCCACAAGGTTCTGTGCTAGGACCAATTTTATTCACTTTATACAATGCTTCCCTTAGGCAGTATTATTAGACAGCATTGCTTAAATTTTCATTGTTACGCAGATGATACCCAGCTTTATCTATCCATGAAGCCAGAGGACACACACCAATTAGCTAAACTGCAGGATTGTCTTACAGACATAAAGATATGGATGACCTCTAATTTCCTGCTTTTAAGCTCAGATAAAACTGAAGTTATTGTACTTGGCCCCACAAATCTTAGAAACATGGTGTCTAACCAGATCCTTACTCTGGATGGCATTACCCTGACCTCTAGTAATACTGTGAGAAATCTTGGAGTCATTTTTGATCAGGATATGTCCTTCAATGCGCATATTAAGCAAATATGTAGGACTGCTTTTTTGCATTTGTGCAATATCTCTAAAATTAGAAAGGTCTTGTCTCAGAGTGATGCTGAAAAGCTAATTCATGCATTTATTTCCTCTAGGCTGGACTATTGTAATTCATTATTATCAGGTTGTCCTAAAAGTTCCCTGAAAAGCCTTCAGTTAATTCAAAATGCTGCAGCTAGAGTACTGACGGGGACTAGAAGGAGAGAGCATATTTCACCCATATTGGCCTCTCTTCATTGGCTTCCTGTTAATTCTAGCATATAATTTAAAATTCTTATTCTTACTTATAAGGTTTTGAATAATCAGGTCCCATCTTATCTTAGGGACCTCATAGTACCATATCACCCCAATAGAGCACTTCGCTCTCAGACTGCAGGCTTACTTGTAGTTCCTAGGGTTTTTAAGAGTAGAATGGGAGGCAGAGCCTTCAGCTTTCAGGCTCCTCTCCTGTGGAACCAGCTCCCAATTCAGATCAGGGAGACAGACACCCTCTCTACTTTTAAGATTAGGCTTAAAACTTTCCTTTTTGCTAAAGCTTATAGTTAGGGCTGGATCAGGTGACCCTGAACCATCCCTTAGTTATGCTGCTATAGACTTAGACTGCTGTGGGGTTCCCATGATGCACTGAGTGTTTCTTTCTCTTTTTGCTCTGTATGCACCACGCATTTAATCATTAGTGACTGATCTCTGCTCCCCTCCACAGCATGTCTTTTTCCTGGTTCTCTCCCTCAGCCCCAACCAGTCCCAGCAGAAGACTGCCCCTCCCTGAGCCTGGTTCTGCTGGAGGTTTCTTCCTGTTAAAAGGGAGTTTTTCCTTCCCACTGTCGCCAAGTGCTTGCTCACAGGGGGTCGTTTTGACCGTAGGGGTTTTTCCGTAATTATTGTATGGCTTGCCTTACAATATAAAGCGCCTTGGGGCAACTGTTTGTTGTGATTTGGCGCTATATAAATAAAATTGATTTGATTTGATTCATAGTGTTGGGCCTATATATCACATACCAGGTATCATGGATCAGTTTGGATATGTGAAAATACTCAAAGAGGTCATGTTGCCTTATGCGGAAGAGGACATGCCCTTGAAATGGGTGTTTCAACAAGACAATGACCCCAAGCACACTAGTAAATGAGCAAAATCTTGGTTCCAAACCAACAAAATGAATGCCTCACAGATGTGAAGAAATCATGAAAAACTGTGGTTATACAACTAAATACTAGTTTAGTGATTCACAGGATTGCTAAAAAAGCAGTTTGAACATAATAGTTTTGAGTTTGTAGTGTCAACAGCAGATGCTACTATTATTGTGAACACCCCCTTTTCTACTTTTTTTTTTTTACTAATAGCCCAATTTCATAACCTTAAGAGTGTGCATATCATGAATGCTTGGTCTTGTTGGATTTGTGAGAATCTACTGAATCTACTGGTACCTTGTTTCCCATGTAACAATAATAAATATACTCAAAACCTGGATTAATCTTTTTAGACACATAGCACTACTATTATTCTGAACACTACTGTATCTGGGTAGTTCAGGTTAGAAAGTTGCTGCATAGGCTTTAAGTCTGTTGTTCGGTTTGGTGAGGGTTGGGTCTGAGAGCATGGACTGGTGCTGCTTGTCACCACATTAAGGAACTACTTCCAATCCCGGATGGCAAATACCGAGGAAGACAACTGGTCCACTCACACTTCCCAAAAGCAACCATCTATCTACTACAGCCAGGTGAATCATGGGCAACCCCTTCACCTTCTCCAGTCACTGGGGTCCTCAACACTGAGGAACCTGCGTGGTGGATTCGGCGTAAAGAAATGTACCACATGGCCAAAATTGCTGTTGCTGATGTTCCTTCAAAATGCAAGTGATACTTGTTATCTGAGTCTTCCCAAGTAACCATTCATTTGACAGCAGGTTCTTCCAGCAGTACATAAGGATTGTCAGAAGAAACCTGCTACCGCAGACATCCAGTTGTTGGCTGCTAACTTGTGGCCTCAAACAAGTCTCACAAACATACAGTAAGACAGGAAGTTCTAGAACCGTCAAGATTTGAACCATCACCAAGCAAAAGAAACAACCTCATCAAACACCTGCGTTTAGTGACCTCCTGACTCTGTAAGCTCTCTCCAGTTGTCTTTGGACCTCAAAGGCCAAAGACTCAGAGACATGAAAGTCACTGCTGAGATGCAGACAAAAGCTCCACAAACACACAGGACTGTTGTCAATCACTCATTCACACAATCAAAAGGCCAAAAGGCAACGTGAACTTTTCCAGATCACATAGACATTCTGGCTTAATCATTATGGAGACAATCACACGGTCACACAGTAACTCGAACCAACCCACAGACATCCACCGAGTCTTAGTCCCATACGGCCAGCTGAGCTAAAAAATACACCTTCACAATCAAACCTTAAGCCAAATTTATGTGTTTTTACTGGTTTTTTACAGCTAACTGAGAATCAAGATGGTAGAGGTAGCGGTTCTGTGTCCAATTGGACCTCTCGGAAGGCATTCTATACCGACTGAAGTGGCCTCGGGATGAGAACGGCGAGCAGCAATATGCCATTTTGTGATGAGATGAGTATAAAATACACAAACATCTGGTATCAAACTGCGTGTCTGAGTTTGTGTTGCATGTCTATGATGCAACTGGCCAACTCGGGATAAGTGTTACCTTACATGTGGGGACAGATTTGTCCTCAGGTAACAGTAAAACACATTTACAGCTGTTTGGTCTCCTGACGTGCCCATATGTTTACACACATACTTTATATGTACACACAATTTGCGTACATGTGTGGCTTTGAGGGGGTGTTGGTCTCTGACTGACTCAGGGTCTAAGAACATATGAAGGAGTATTTGGTTTCTATGTGGACTCTGCAGAAGACATTGTGACAAAGAGAAATCCAGTCAAATTAAATTAAATGTTCTTTTTCTGTCCCCAGACAGCCATTTAGTCTTGATGGGCTTTGAGTGGAAGAGAAGGAGAGTATCAGTGTTTCCTAAATGGCCGTAGGCCAGTTGGTTAGGTCATCAGTTATCATGAGTTATGCCATTTTCTCAATGGCTCAGTATAAAACACATTTTAAGAAAACCAGCTGTACTTTAACTGTATTTTTAATGTTCACAGCCAATGACAACCGGCATCTGAAACTGTGACCCTGCAAACTAAATGACTCTCAAGACAGTAGAGAAGCTTGAATCTTCGACTGGACTGAGTTGCTGTGTCTTGTAGTCTTGCGGGCCTGCGTCTTGTAGTCTTGCGGGCCGCGTCTAAGTAGTCTTGCGGGCCGCGTCTAAGTAGTCTCGGGGGCCGCGTCTAAGTAGTCTTGGGGGCCGCGTCTAAGTAGTCTTGGGGGCCGTGTCTAAGTAGTCTTGGGGGCCGTGTCTAAGTAGTCTTGGGGGCCGCGTCTAAGTAGTCTTGGGGGCCGCGTCTAGTAGTCTTGCGGGCCGCGTCTAGTAGTCTTGCGGGCCGTGTCTCAGAGTCCTGTGGTGCCATGCAGTAAGGTTTTGTGGACCAGGATTTGGATCCCCTACTGCATACAGCGGTAACTTTAATGTTCTTTTGATACTTGGATGAAGGAGATTTATGTCAGTTCGGGTCAAGTTTAACCTGAGTTGTGAAGGAATTTCACTTCAAAGAAGATGTCTGAAGGTTTATTTCAGTACAAGCTGCACATTTAGAAATGAAAACGTCTGTATAGTGGCAAGAAGATTCCTGAAATCTCACAGTTTGAATCCCTGAAAGGAGCAAGAGAAAAGCATCTGACCCCAGAGTCAACACCATGAGAAAAAACGTGGGAGAACAGGGTGTGTGGGAATGCGTGGGGGTCGGGTGGTAGCGGGTTTCCATTGGTAGCCGTTACGTCACCTTAGTTGAAGCTAATTGAATTGGGGGGCCTCACTTCCTCCCATGGGGTCTCTGGAAGGCCGCGGCCTCAGTCTTAATAAGGAAACAACGCTAAAGAGCACACACACAAAAAATGTTTCAGAATACTGCTTCAATCACAGGTCAAAGGTTACAGAGAGACCAGCATTCCGAGCCCAAAGGCAAAGATGTGGAATGTGATACTCGATTTCTTAACATGACCACAGGGTTGCAGGTTCTATCCCCAACTGGACGGATGGGTTTGGGTGGGTAACTGTAATTTATCATCAGGTAAAACTAGGCAAAACTCTGCCACAGGTTCGACTGAAGCGATTCTGTGTGAACTGATTTCAGTGCAGCGACATTAAAAACAAACAATTACAAGTCGATGGCGCATTTTAAACAAGCAATAATGTGACCTTGCAAGGAGAAGATTTCCTTAAAGCCCCCAATGTCAAAATTTATGACGCTGGTCAAAAGAAAGACTCTATAAGCGGGATACCAAGGTTTTAGGAATGAGGAAAAGCTTGGACTGGATTACTGATATGCCAAAAGAGGTTACAGACTGTAGGATGTAGCATATGGCACATATTTAATGACGAATAAATCTATCAAGTAAAAAAAAAAAGAAAAGAAAAATCAACAGTTGCTGCACAAAGTGCTTCCACATGCCTGTTCCAAAGGTTGAAGGTGAACAAAATTTATGATAAAAACAGGCAGAGGGCAGACAAGCCTACATTTAACACAATCTCATGACATAAGATCCCATCAAACATAAGATCCAGGTATGAGCTGGTGCTCGGTTCTGCAGTCCGTCTGTTCTTGTCTGGCCGGCTGGCTTCTGGCCCCTTTCTGACTAGCTCTCATTTATCACGTCAGGTCAGGTGTGGGAGTGTGCACTGGTACTGTGCGTCACCACAACCACCACATCACAGATGTGCCTTGTGTCCTGGATGGTCCATTCCCACTTCTGGAGAATAACACCTACCTGCCACAGCCAGGTAACATGTGGGCATTCCCTTGGTGTTCTTCTGCAACTGGGATCCTCAAATCACCTGCATGCCGGATCTTTCCCAGAGGAAGATGCCACACGGCCAAAATGTCACAGTTGTTGATTCCTCAACACAGAAATGATACTTCTCATCTGAGTCTTCCTAATGTTGCATTTATACATAGGCAGGATGCGTTACGAATGTCATATTTGCGTCATTCTTGGCACATTCCTGACATTCTTAACATGACTTGACGCATCTTAATAGTGCCAGTAGGGTTTCAATTTCTTAATAGTGCTTGTTGGTGCGTAATATTCGTGGAGCATGTTTTTGGCTGTCAAAAAAAATCTTCCAAGAATGTCACGCACAACCCTCATTTCGCCTCATGTTGTGGAGGTCGCAAATGAGCGTGTTGATCTGTCTTGTTTAGTGGTGATCCTTCACAGAGCATGACAGCCTTCTTCTCTGACATGCGCACAATTAAACCCTGCTGCACCGCATTCAGTTTAATTGCTGCAGTATGCTGAAGAAGGACAGTGACACCAAGTCGGCTAAACGTTTCATTCCAATGCTCCTTAGCGCGCTCTTGCAGGTGTTCCACCTGCTGCATGTGCGTGATGTTTGGGAAAACGCACGAGACATGAGACAAGAGCCACGTGGAGCCATACATCTGGCTCTCTCCATCTCCTCCTCCTCTCTGCGCCACTCCATGGCACAGAGCCAAACTAAACATGCAGTCACAAAGTTCTTCTGCTGTGGATTTTGAGGAGCAAACTGAGCAAAGGAGTGATCTGAATTGTTCAGCAGCTGATGGATGAATATGGGGGTGTGTGTGGCGCCAATTCGCCTCATTCCATGCAATAGCGTGGAACATTATTCTTGACCGTGTGCAATGGTTCCTGAT
Source organism: Thalassophryne amazonica (assembly GCF_902500255.1). Classification (NCBI taxonomy): domain Eukaryota; kingdom Metazoa; phylum Chordata; class Actinopteri; order Batrachoidiformes; family Batrachoididae; genus Thalassophryne; species Thalassophryne amazonica. The sequence goes on along the minus strand of NC_047121.1, from coordinate 54,645,774 downwards.
AATTCTCCAGCAACACGTGCCATTAATAGTAACGTGTGGTAACAGGTTGCAGCAGTTCCTGAGGACACCTGACGGCTCTGCCTCAAATTATCACATTCGTGATCACCGGCCAAGAATGTATACTTTGTGGCATTTGTGACTTGTCGTTATGTGTAAACGCAGCATAAGTAACTGCTCATTTGACACAAAGTAATTGCAGCAGTACCCAAGGATCCTCTAAATAGACCTGGTACCAAAGACATAACTTGGCAGACTGGTTTCGCTAAGGCTCGCCACAAATCCATCACAGACCAGCTAAAAGTCTGGTTGGACACAATTTATATATACTCAACAAAAATATAAACGCAACACTTTTGGTTTTGCTCCCATTTTGTATGAGATGAACTCAAAGATCTAAAACTTTTTCCACATACACAATATCACCATTTCCCTCAAATATTGTTCACAAACCAGTCTAAATCTGTGATAGTAAGCACTTCTCCTTTGCTGAGATAATCCATCCCACCTCACAGGTGTGCCATACCAAGATGCTGATTAGACACCATAATTAGTGCACAGGTGTGCCTTAGACTGCCCACAATAAAAGGCCACTCTGAAAGGTGCAGTTTTATCACACAGCACAATGCCACAGATGTCGCAAGATTTGAGGGAGCGTGCAATTGGCATGCTGACAGCAGGAATGTCAACCAGAGCTGTTGCTCGTGTATTGAATGTTCATTTCTCTACCATAAGCCGTCTCCAAAGGCGTTTTAGAGAATTTGGCAGTACATCCAACCAGTCTCACAACCGCAGACCACGTGTAACCACACCAGCCCAGGACCTCCATATCCAGCATGTTCACCTCCAAGATCGTCTGAGACCAGCCACTTGGACAGCTGCTGAAACAATCGGTTTGCATAACCAAAGAATTTCTGCACAAACTGTCAGAAACCGTCTCAGGGAAGCTCATCTGCATGCTCGTCGTCCTCATCGGGGTCTCGACCTGACTCCAGATCGTCGTCGTAACCGACTTGAGTGGGCAAATGCTCACATTCGCTGGCGTTTGGCACGTTGGAGAGGTGTTCTCTTCACGGATGAATCCCGGTTCACACTGTCCAGGGCAGATGGCAGACAGCGTGTGGCGTTGTGTGGGTGAGCGGTTTTCTGATGTCAATGTTGTGGATCGAGTGGCCCATGGTGGCGGTGGGGTTATGGTATGGGCAGGCGTCTGTTATGGACGAAGAACACAGGTGCATTTTATTGATGGCATTTTGAATGCACAGAGATACCGTGACGAGATCCTGAGGCCCATTGTTGTGCCATACATCAAAGAACATCACCTCATGTTGCAGCAGGATAATGCACGGCCCCATGTTGCAAGGATCTGTACACAATTCTTGGAAGCTGAAAATGTCCCAGTTCTTGCATGGCCGGCATACTCACCGGACATGTCACCCATTGAGCATGTTTGGGATGCTCTGGACCGGCGTATACGACAGCGTGTACCAGTTCCTGCCAATATCCAGCAACTTCGCACAGCCATTGAAGAGGAGTGGACCAACATTCCACAGGCCACAATTGACAACCTGATCAACTCTATGCGAAGGAAATGTGTTGCACTGCATGAGGCAAATGGTGGTCACACCAGATACTGACTGGTATCCCCCCCAATAAAACAAAACTGCACCTTTCAAAGTGGCCTTTTATTGTGGACAGTCTAAGGCACACCTGTGCACTAATCATGGTGTCTAATCAGCATCTTGATATGGCACACATGTGAGGTGGGATGGATTATCTCAGCAAAGGAGAAGTGCTCACTATCACAGATTTAGACTGGTTTGTGAACAATATTTGAGGGAAATGGTGATATTGTGTATGTGGAAAAAGTTTTAGATCTTTGAGTTCATCTCATACAAAATGGGAGCAAAACCAAAAGTGTTGCATTTATATTTTTGTTGAGTGTAATTACAAATGGCACAGACAGACAGAGAGAGAGACAGACAGACAGACAGACAGACATGGTCTATGCTGATGGTGATCCTAAGGAAGTCAAAGTCAACCTGTAACACATCAATGGGCCCTTCCGGTGGATCCAAATTGGAGTTGACTCAGATGCAAAATGAGAGACAGATTCTCAACACCAAACTTTTCTTCTCCAATAATGCACAACATGATCAGAACTGGATCCATTTGAGTATTGGGAAAGCTGAAGTATAAACCTAAGACACACTGCCATAACTCATTACCCGACTCAAACTCAAATTAGGGCAGGGATCACTCACTGGTGCTGCATGCCAATGAACCCACCACACAACAGAACTACCCCAAGTCCCTGTTGGCAACCACCCAGACAGACATCTAGTCTATCCTGACCTCCCAAAAGGTACCATCTATCAGCTCGAGCCAGGTGGCATGTTAACGTTCCCTTGGGCTTTAGCTGTAGCTCAGGTCCTCAGTCCCGTGGACTGGATCATGCTCAGGGGAGTGCAGCACAAGGACAAAAAGTCATAGGAGATGTTCCCTCACAAGCCATATAGTAGACCTCATCAGAGTCTGCCCAAGGATCACAAAGCCATTCCAACAGTACCCAAGGATCCTTACAAGTGTAGCCAAAATGCCATTTATAGACAAATAACTTTTAAAGAGCATAAATAAGTGATAAAACAATCACAAAAGTAGTCTAAAACATTTGTTGAAGTTGTTAAAATGTTTCTGTAGAAAATTTTGTCGTAAATCTACAGTGTTTTAATTTAGTTCATGATTGATTCAAAATGTAGACAGGTTGTCGTATAGACGCCAGGGGCATGGTTAGCGTTTATAATCAAACCTCACAGAGCGTCAGTCATGATATTTCTTTGTTCTTATTAGATACTGATGAGCTGTCAACTAATCAGAGTAGCGTTAGGGTGGGACATAGAGAGCACGACAGACAGGTGTACAAGCTGCAGAAGACGGCAGATGAACTGAGCAGTCGGGCCGAGAGGACGCTGCTCGGAGCCGCCGGAGGGGTTCGTTCATTACTTGCTGAATGCAGAGTTTACTGAGTGGTGAAGGGAAGCTTCAGAGGTTTGCAGAAGGTAAATGTTACATGGAGAAATGTGCAAGTATATATAAACGCTGTTAGCATGTTAGCCTGCTAGCTATTGTATGGGTGCTAGCATGCCCTAGCCTGTGCTAAGAGTGGTGCTAAATTTTACCTTGCTGAGTCACGTTACTGTATGCTGCTAATTTTAAAGTTTAATGAACTCGGACTGAGTTTGTTGAAGGTCATTTTAGTTGAGAAAATTAACTGAGACATAATAGGTGGGCGCGGAGCTACGCCACATCCAGCTAGCAACGTGACAGCAACGAATGGGATTTGGTCTTAGCGGCTCTGCCATTGCTGCCCGGCTGTCCACAGGGGTGGAGGGGTCCTACATGTCTATACTCGATAAAGGACTTGGATCAGGACGTGTTCCTTGTTTTTTTTTTATGTCAATTGGAGAGCACAGCCTGGACTTCACTGTCGTATAATTCCAACACGTTGGGGTGTGGTCACTGCCCCGTGTTGTCGTCATCGCTGTCCACTTCTTGTCCCCCATCACTCCATCACCTGTCCATCAACTAAAGTTTCTAGCTGACTGTTCTTGGAGGTCGTGAGTACAACGCTCACATGTCTTTTATTATTTTAGTTAATTTTGCTTTACAAGTGAAAGAGTCACTAAGTTTTAGACCTCAGCGCTCACAAGCATCGATTCAGGCCTGCAAAGTGTTTTTGTAAAGGACACTTTTTTATTTATTGAATTATTCATTATTTATCAGGTGAGTGAGTATGTATGTGTGTGTGTGTGTGTCCATTTTTTGTTTAGAAGGTTACAATAACTGAACTCACTGATTTAATGAAGTTACTCTCAAAATCTGTGACAAATACACTGTGAACTTTAATTTTATATTGTATTTTAAAAATACAATAACTAAATTCAGTTTTTTGTATTGAAAGTACTTTGTGTGCCTCTCATCCTTTTGAGGTACAAACTGTCTAAAGCTGAAATAGAGAGTTAAAAGGTAATAAACAGTGTAAAATTGGATTTACATTTCTTCGTGGGTTCTATCATTAATACATATTTTCCTGCTAAGTGGAGGCACTGCCATTTATTGGAATTCATGATAAAGTTTAAAAGGAAGATGATTTGTCACAGTTATACAGGTCAGTACGTTTCACCATAGTTAAATGTACCTAAGGCCCTGCCCACTGTACTTCAACACCCTCTTTAGTCTTCATAACTAAATAGCTACGTGGGCCAGGTGCTACACAAGAGATGTCCAACTGGTACCTTCGGGTTACCGGTTGGCGTCTAAGTCTCACCACCACACAGTAAAACTGGAAGCACCTTCATTCTCCTGCAAACATCTCTGTCCAAACCCAAAACAGGAAGTCCCTTCAGCTTCTCCCCTGTTTGCCTCGGGGTCACCACAGCAGATCAGAGGGGGATCTGCATCTTGATTTGGCACACGTTTTACGCCGGATGCCTTTCCTGACATAACTCGACATTACAGAGAGAATGGGCATGAACTGGGAACCTTCTGCTCTAAAAACAAGCGCACTTAACCACTTGATCACCACCAATGCCTTGTCCAAACCCAAATTGACTAGAGGACATTGGTACCCAGTCCAACTTGGTTACTAGCTAGGAGGAAGTAGTTAACAGGTAACGAGAGCTCTTCGGTCAGAATTAAAAGACTACAATGGCACGTTTGTGTGGTGTAAAAATAACTATTCCTCACAAAATGATTAATGTAAAGCAATTTAAAAGAGCACGCAGAAAAAAAAAATGCTGACACTGATAAAAGAAAACGCAGGAACCACATTCTGGAACTTGAAGGCACAGGAAGTGATAAAACTTCAAATTGATGCCATCTGTTGGAAAGCCTGGTTCTCTTTCACATCGAGCATGAAGCTCCATCAGCTGTCTTTTCTCTGCTCATAAGCTGAAGAAAAAAAAAATTTTTTTTTTTTTTTGGCTCGCCTGGAAGCTGAGATGATGGTGGTGGGGGGTAGTTTAGATGCCCTGCACCCAAAGCCACAGCTATAAACCAAAGAGGAGCATTTTAAGGGTACCAAAAGAAAGAGAACAGAACCCACCTGATGTTTGCTCACGAGGCTGGAGACAGTAAAAAGCAAACACAGCCTGTATGGATGTTTGGCATAAAAAAGCCTCGGGACTAACTGAAGACTAACTGAAGAGAGTCACTGGTTTACAACTGACTGGAAAACCGCCATCACCTATCAGACAAATTTAATTGGTAGGATATCTACTGATCATACAACACAAGCTTGAAGTCTCATTGCTGCAGGGCTCAGACAGATCAGACTGTCTTTAGTACCTGATCATCACCTTCAAATAACTGACAAATTAAGCATGAGGACCCTCCGACCTGATCCATGATCCAGTCTCCAATCTCCTCTTGCTGCTCCATGTATTGTGTAGCTCCAATGCATAATTTCTTCATCTTAAAATAAATAATTTCTGCTTGAATGTAACTTTAGCAGTTATTCTGATGCCAGGCTACACTTAAAGAATAAAATATACAATGCAGATTGTTTTCTGTTTTGGAGCGGGCAGTGAGTGATTTCATTGGAGTGTGATGAAAACTGACTGGAGCAGGCAGCGATCATGTACATGGAGGAGAGGGAGAAGGGTACAGCATGGGGCAGCTCTGTAAGTGATATGCACACCTCCGCTCTTCCCTCTGGAAAAAGAATACATATCATACATGTGCATTATATCTATGGGGCAAAAGTAGGTGACCGTGGACATGCGGGTACAACATGCAGTGATCCGGACCGGCTGCGGCGCTCTTCAGCAGAAGACAGTTTTGAGATGGCAGCAGATACATTTTAGGTTTGTTGAAAAGTCTTTTTTAACCACGAATAGACTCTACAGGGTACCATTGTGCACATACCAATACGCTCTCATGTCATGATGCTGTAAAATAATACGACACACAACTTTAAACTGCTATTGTGATAAATTGAGACCAATTTCCTCATTTTTAGAATCATGAAGGTAATTGGGGCCAACAATGCTGTGGGAGGCTGCCCACCCTCACACAAAACGAATCTGCCGAGCTACAAACACTGAGAAGCATGGAACTACTGACCAGAGCACACAGCAGATCCACAGCCTCCAGGATCAGTTCCTGGTGTCCAATCCTTGCTACCCCGAGGTCCTCAAGGTCCTGATGTGTGATCTTCAGCAACTGTTCCCCACTGATCTTCTCCCGCTCAAAGTTGCTCACGTAGTGCTGCAGGCTGTCATCCAGACCTGGACACAGAGGGACACACAGACCACAAGAACCAATGAGACCAGGGGTTCCATCCTGCATTTGTCTCCAAAACCAATGCAACAACTCCGAGATATTAGAGGGCCGAGAAGTTTCCTCAACATATTCTGCAGATGAAGTCCCAGTATTTCCAGGCAAAACTTTTTTTAATGTATGAACATAACGTGCCAAAATTTGTGTTGCAGTACTGCTATACTATACTCTATGCAGTAATGAAGAAACATGCAAAAATCCTTCATAATTTTCCTGGTGGGGGATGAAAAACAAAAGAAAACCTCACTACTGTATGTTACATGTTTAATTAGTGTGTGTGTGTGTGTGTCCCGCACAGATGAGGAACAGATGGGACAGTTATCTTTCCAAAACAAACACAGTGTAACTGAACAGGTGAGACCTCTCAGTCCGTTAGGCAGATTAAACAGTGGACGGCTAATCCAATTTGTGTTTCTCTTTGAAGCTGCAGAAATGAGCGATTTGAACTGTTACACTACCAACAGCTGCTACGTGAACACAGAAGGATGCAGCGCACCGACACCGCAAGACACTGTATTTGTTTATTTGTTTACGCGGTGAATCTCTCTGTAAACATTCAACCAGTGACAAGACGACAGAAGAAAACGTGCACGAGTCTACTTAAATGGGATTGAAGAGTCTGTGGAGAAAAATCACTTTATTTACACAGTCTATGTTGTATTTGCTTTGCATTTGGGAGTCGAGATTAATAATGTCAGATTATAATATGCTTCTTGTTCCCAGTTCAGATTAGAGATTAGGGTGCGTCATGAGGAATGAAGATTAAGGGTAGATTACCAATGTAAATTAGATGTTTAACATTACAGCATGGTATTTTTTTTTTTTTATAGTTAAGGAGTGTATGACAGCATTATGATACTTTACAAAATTATGTCTAGTGGTCTAGTTTGTAATAACACTGTGAGAAAGTGCAAACGGAGTCAAAATCTTTGTATGTGTCAACATACTTGGCCAATAAAGCTGATTATGATTATGAAAGTCTGAATAATGATTCCCACTTTGACTTTTATTGAAGTCCTTGTGCAAGCTGACACCCATAGGTGTCATAGGTTATGATGACATTTATTACTGATTCTGCACACACTCAAAAAATGGCTCATTGGATGAACTCAATTCTGTTATGAGCAGGATTTCCATCTAACTCAAATAAAGCACATTCATGCAAGGTAATGTAACTTAATGTAGTTGGGACTACATAAATATATATTTAGATGGAAATCCATTGAATCAGTTTTTTGAGTGTATCACTAAATTAAATAAAATTATCTTGCATGGATGTGCTTTATTAGAGTTGGGGCTACATATATACTCAACAAAAATATAAACGCAACACTTTTGGTTTTGCTCCCATTTTGTATGAGATGAACTCAAAGATCTAAAACTTTTTCCACATACACAATATCACCATTTCCCTCAAATATTGTTCACAAACCAGTCGAAATCTGTGATAGTGAGCACTTGTCCTTTGCTGAGATAATCCATCCCACCTCACAGGTGTGCCATACCAAGATGCTGATTAGACACCATGATTAGTGCACAGGTGTGCCTTAGACTGCCCACAATAAAAGGCCACTCTGAAAGGTGCAGTTTTGTTTTATTGGGGGGGGGGGTACCAGTCAGTATCTGGTGTGACCACCATTTGCCTCATGCAGTGCAACACATCTCCTTCGCATCATCCGTGAAGAGAACACCTCTCCAACGTGCCAAACGCCAGCGAATGTGAGCATTTGCCCACTCAAGTCGGTTACGACGACGAACTGGAGTCAGGTCGAGACCCCGATGAGGACGACGAGCATGCAGATGAGCTTCCCTGAGACGGTTTCTGACAGTTTGTGCAGAAATTCTTTGGTTATGCAAACCGATTGTTCCAGCAGCTGTCCGAGTGGCTGGTCTCAGATGATCTTGGAGGTGAACATGCTGGATGTGGAGGTCCTGGGCTGGTGTGGTTACACGTGGTCTGCAGTTGTGAGGCTGGTTGGATGTACTGCCAAATTCTCTGAAACGCCTTTGGAGATGGCTTATGGTAGAGAAATGAACATTCAATACACAAGCAACAGCTCTGGTTGACATTCCTGCTGTCAGCATGCCAATTGCACACTCCCTCAAATCTTGCGACATCTGTGGCATTGTGCTGTATGATAAAACTGCACCTTTCAGAGTGGCCTTTTATTGTGGGCAGTCTAAGGCACACCTGTGCACTAATCATGGTGTCTAATCAGCATCTTGGTATGGCACACCTGTGAGGTGGGATGGATTATCTCAGCAAAGGAGAAGTGCTCACTATCACAGATTTAGACTGGTTTGTGAACAATATTTGAGGGAAATGGTGATATTGGGTATGTGGAAAAAGTTTTAGATCTTTGAGTTCATCTCATACAAAATGGGAGCAAAACCAAAAGTGTTGCGTTTATATTTTTGTTGAGTGTATTTATTAGATGGAAATCCTGCTCTAAAAGAATTGAGTTCATCCAACCTATCAGTTTTTGAGTGCAGTAATACTATATGGACAACAAGTACTACCACTTGGAGAAATGCAACCCCAAGAGATCTATGGTGTGACTCTTGAACGAACTGACCTTTGAGCTCCATTTTCAGCATGCACCCAGGTAATGACGCCACCTTGTCTGTGAATGAAGGTCAAGATCAAAGGTCCCATTTGAGGGGAATGTAGGTTATCAAGGTCACTGTTAGAATTCAGTGTGCTTTGTATTAATTCCTCAAGACTCTTGGTCTTTCGAGATGGTGGAATCAATCTTATCTCGATTGTGGGCAGAAATGATCATTTTAGGGCCAAACGTATAGATGCCTGTTTTACTCGTCCTTGGTTTAGACGTTCAGTTTGCTTAAAAGCTTCATTAGTTTCTATGCAGTGGGATCAGACTCATGCACAGCTGATATTTTTGATCAGAACAAATATACGTATTTCTGTGGTGCTCAAGAGACACCTGTTAGAAAAACTATGTTGACACTTTAATGACAGATTGTACGAGATCAGTCAGGACCTGCATCCTGTGTGGTTCTACGAAAACACCAAGACTCCAACAACCTGCCAAGAATGACCTGAAACTCATATAATATTACATAAGCAAGAATATAAACAAATCTGTGCTTGTTTCTCCTCAAAGTCAGTGCAGCGTTTTCCTAATTATATACGTAACAAGTGTGCATGTGTGCACAAAAAAAGCACCGTCTTCCTCCCCATCAAAGGACGCACAGAGACGAGGCAGCTGCAGCGACATGGCCAGACGCCCTGCTTTCCTGAAAGACCGCTCAGCTGCACAACCGTGGTCGTACCACATCCCCAAAAACTGCTCTACGGTTAGACGTGGACTGTTCTCAGACAGACGGGATATCTCATAAAATGTGTTATGTTTTTAATTTTTAGCTTTCAAACAGCTGTGACCGTACATGCCTCACTTTCAGCGAGGATTCATTCAAACATGGAGGGCGATCATGAATATTAATGAGCTGCTAACATAGGATCCATGGAGTGAGACCCAAGAGATTCTGCTCCAGCCACATCATCATCTAAATAAACATTAGTGTTCAACCACAGTAAATGCGTATTTTTCCAAATATAAGATCATCCTGATTATAAGATGATTCTACAAGACTGATTTGTAAAAAGATTTCCTGAAGGCCATTTAATATATATCTATATCTACATGAAGAAAATACCTTTATTTGAAAACAATGCTCAAAGCTCATTTTTATGGGCAGCCCCTCATGTGCTTTTTTCAACCATGAACTGAAACACATGGTTGAGGCACCACTTTTATGACCACAGTAAGGTTTTCTGACTGTTAGCATTTATAAGATGGTCATTTTGTGCTTGCCATCCTCTAACATTACATGCTGTCATTTATTGGCTGCTTGAGAGTTGCTTGATGACTCTGTTTATCATGGTGCATTTATCACCATGAGCTTCAAGTTTGCCTCATAACTTCTCCCCAGTTGTGCAATTTTTCAGTCCAATTTTTCCTGACTGAAAAATTGCTGTAATGGCACTGTGAGGGTGGGGCCACGATCCCAGCAATTTGATGAAAATAAAGCACTGCATATTGGCTTTGTTCCTATGATAACAACAAAAACTGTAAAATTAGAATGAACACAGTAGTAATAATAATAATAATAATAAAATCCAGCACTCGTAAGCAACATTTAGACGAAGTTTAATTGGATCTATACAACGTTAGCCGGATGGGTCGCTTCAGTCCTATGAAGTCCCCTAAAAGTATAGACTGAATACAAGACAACACCATTTTTTTTATTTACAAGACAAAAACACCATCTTATATTTGGAAAAATACAGTAGTATGGACATGTGTTAAACACCCCCCACACACACATACACACACAAACATACATACAGACCAAAACATTACAGAGTATCGCACTGCAATACGACTCAAACAAATGTAACATATGTACAGTAGAATCTATGATTTTTACAGGTTTTTGCACTGTGCTCGCCCTGCGACAGACTGGTGTCTTGTCCAGGGTGAACCCCGCCTCACACCCTATGACTGCTGGGATAGGCTCCACCTCCCGTAACCCTTAATTGGAGTAAACAGGTATAGAAAATGAATCAACAAATGAATGTATTGTGCTTGTTGATGACAACACACCACGTACAGAGGACTCCTTTAAAACTCGTTAAAATCCCACTAATCCGTCAAATGTCACTCATAAGTGCACTTTTACAGTCCTCTCGAAAATCAAAGAGAAACTCAAATGTGACTTGTTAATCATTAGCTTCCACACAAGTCTCAGACACGTGAATTTTAAAGTCAATCTCTGCAGAGGCTGCTTCCCACTGAAAAGAGAGGGATTCTGTTCAAATCTAATGTATCCAACAACAAACAGCACCCAAAAGTGGATCAGGATCCAAAAGTGGCTCCATCTGTACTGAATGCTTCAATTAATTAGTGAATGAATAAATGTCAAACATGTGATCAGCTCCATCTTACAGCACAGCAAACAGTTTGATCTCACTGAAAAGTTCATATTACACGATTATACCAGGAGACAAATTTGAACATTTTGTGGACTTTGTGATAGTTAAAAATAAGTGATGTCACTTATTTTTATGTAGCGGTGTATTGTTATATGATGAGGCTAAAATCTAATATATTTTACAGCCTTTGTTTTACAGATAGTGAGAGAGACAGGAAACAGGAACAGAGAGACGAGGGGGAGACATGCAGCAAACCTCACTCAGGCCGGGAATCGAACCTTAGCATGCTGCAAACCAAGATTCTGCAGAATATAATGTGATGAGCACCCCTCAACCTCCAGCAGGCTGTGATGTCACTCTGCTGGATGAACATTAGTTGCAACAATATGTGAGAAATGAAGTTAACCATCATTAAAATAGTGTAACGACACCACTTGCCCAATTTGCAGCTCTCCAGAATGTCCACAAGCACAGCGCTTTATTCAGGAGCAGCGTTCTTACATTTAGTTTGCTTTGGTAAGCTTATACTGTGCAACACAGAAACACTCAGTGCACTGAGTGCACACTATGTTCACTCAGTGCACTCGAACTGATCTGATAATTACATACATGAGGAAAAACGGACTTAACCACGATTCCAACATATTCAAGGCACAACAAAGGGAATCGAACCACAGTGACGTGTTGCACCGACACCTTCTGAATGAAAGAGGGGCGTCCTGGTGGACTTATTAAACATTTATTGGGCACTGATCAACCGCTGCCAGGGTGTGTGTGTGAGGAACTATCAAATTTCATTAAAGCCTCAGAGCCCGTTAAAGGAGATAGAGTGTCACATTATTATGGGGGGGGCGTCAGGGAGGGGCGTGTGAACGCGTTTTAAAGGCCCGAGCAAGATGAAACACTTTGAGGAAATTTACGGCCTCTGTGAACCACTTGGCAAAAGTCCCCAAACCAGACCAAGTGGGTGGAACATTCAGATATACAACAACGCCGCCATCAAAAGGAAGCGTGGAATCTAAAGGGCGTTTAAAAAATAGTTTAAAAATGGCGAGGTATGGTGATGTGTGGTTGGGAAGTGGGAGGGTCCACTGGCCCTAACCTCTTTATATTATTTGATGGTGTGTATTAAAACCCCAAACTGATCTTAAAGTTCACAAATAAATGTAATACTTTCAAACAGCTAACAAACCAGATCCAGTTTTGTTCAATTTACAAAAATAAAATATATGATACACACCATTAATCACCTTTAATTATACTGCTGTCTCTGAATCTGTTGAATTGAAAATCAACAAATAACAGTAATTCATCGTAATTAAATGGGGATTTTTTACATCAGCAAAGAATGAAATAAAATCATCGGCATTTATTTATTTATTTATTTATTTTTCAGTCTGTTAGCAAGATTATGTCAAAACTACCGCATGGATTTGGACTAAATTTTCATCACAGATTGAGATTAGGGCATGGAAGATTCCATTAAATTTTGGAGGTGATCCAGATCTGGATTGGTGGATGCCAGAAATCTCTGACTGCTCTTGTTTTGATTGTCACATTTTTGTAGCCTTACTTAACCTACTTTAGTGCAACAAATAGCCTACCATAAATGTAAAAACAACTAATAATAGGACTAGTGGACCCTAGGAGTAGAGAGATCTTTCCCTTGGGAAGGAAACTGCACTGAATATTAAAGCTGGGATGAATTAATAAAACAATTAACCACCTTCTTTAATTTAAAGATGTAACAACTACTCCACAGACACTCGAGTAAACTGACATTTTATGGTTTCTGAGTATGTTCAGGATCCATCCTTTACTGTACGATGTTTGGTGAGAAATTACAAGAATTTTAAGGTCTAAAATGTGAACAGATCAAATTTATTAAATCATTAAATTACAATTAAATTACATTCATGAGATGGCATCAAATTAAACAACTGATAAGCGAATCAACATTGTAGAAATCACTTTTAATGAATTGTTAGAGTTTTACCAACTTAAAGACAGAAACAAGTCTTAGAAAATTTTTAAATCCTCAGAATAAATAAATAAATTTATCAACTGGATGAAATCAATAAAACTCCAAGTGAAATTTGCAAATTACATTCCAATGCACGATCACACTAAAGATGTGCTTCTTCAAATGTTTTATAACCTCTGATAACTGATAGAATCTCTACATGAAAAGAAGGTTCACCCTGTTTTCTTACCTCGGAGCAAATCAACAAACCGCAGACCACAGATATGAAACACACTTCAAACGAATTAAATATAGTTAATAGTTATTCAAATGCAGATCAAGTAGAACAGGAAAAAATGGAATCACCTACACATACCTCAAATAAATAAATCAAAGATGTGACATCAACACAGCTCAAACAAATTAACTTTAAAGCTCATTGTGCTCTGACCCTACGGTCACATCAGCTACAAATGTGGACGACAAGCAGCTTCTGTTTGTCTCAATGGGCGTTCCTGGGCGTGGCCAGCTCCTGGTTACTTGGCGTTAATGTTTAATGGTAGATTATAAAGGACGGTAAAGCCCGACGCCGTCACTGTGAGTTTTTTTTCCTCTATGTTTAACTGAACCAAAGTTGACTTGATTTGTTTCAGTCCAACAAGACGGCATCGCTAGTTAGCATGCTAACACCTCCATAAAATGTCTTGTAAATCACTTCAGAGGTGTTATTTGGTTACAAAAAAACAGCCTTTTTAGATTGAGAAGTGTTTATTTCACGCCACCTTTTACAAAATATGAGACACATTTTGAATTTACACAGAAATAAGCTGTTTCGGAGCATTTTCCGCCATCTTGGGTTACTTTTCTTGATTGAGCAGCTGTTTTAATGGAATTGGCAGTCGCCAGGTCGCGTTGTTCATCATTTGCAGAAAACAGACTTCTTGTCTATTTCGACCCCGCCTACCTGGCGGCAGAGCGGCCTCTGGCGCACTGATTAAAAATGAACGGCAAGTCGTAGTGAATGTGGCCTTAGCGTAAATCAATTAGAATGTAGTTTGCGTTTCTAAAACAATTAACAATTGAAAATGCAGGTACACGAGTGCGGACGCTCACACACCTTAACGAGCTACAGGACTGAGAGGAAAGGAAACAAGGATCCAAAAACAGAGTTATCAATTGGAGCAAAGTTCAGGAGGAAAAACTCCTTCAGTCATGAAACCCAGAGTGAGACAAAAGACGACAAACAGCACAGACGACGACTGACATACGCTGTGTGTGTGTGTGTGTGTGTGTGAGTGAGTGAGTGGGGGGGGGGGGGGTCCTGTCCTGCCACCCACCGTTCTTTACTCAGTAAACAGTGATTATGTGCACAACAGGTTCTCAACACAACAGTGCTGTGTATGCAAACACACACACAGGTAGATTTTGAGCAGCTGCAGCCGTTCTGCAGCCTCTTTGCAACAAACAGAACCGGACGCACTGTGAGTTTCTGCAGCCTGGTTTCAGCTGTACTGGCTCGTTTCTGGATCTCATCCTCTTACAAATGTTCAGATTTTTCTCCTCATCATCTCCAGACTTCCCCAAAAAGAACATTTTCTTTTGTGGCTGACAGCATGACGATTCAAGGGTGGTGATGTGTTTGTGGGATTAGAACAAAAACAAATGTTAGATTAGATACCAGCTCGGCGTTTTAATAACGATGGAGGATGAAGTCCTCTGACTCAGAGTTTGATATGTGAAACAAAATCTTTAGTTCTGACTTGATAAAACTTGTACACTTTGAGCCATTCTGTATTTGCTATCACAATATGTTTGCTTTACCGCGGTGACACACACTGTGCATGTGACGCTCCTCAGTTACTGTGAATATGACACATGGTGACCGTTTTGCAGAGGAACAAAAATTGCACCACATCAAAACATCTAATTTGTTTAAGTGAGACCATGCAACCGCACTATCCTTTGAAAGGTGCAGCATTCAGCCGCAACCATGCCCACCACAGAAGAAGAAGCAAACGCTAATGACATATGTGTTGGAATTTCTAGAACAGAGCAACAACAAATTATTTTCTTGTTGAGACCAAAGAAAATGAAACACAAACCTGCACTGGGAAACATCCAGTTTCAAATGCAGGACCCTGATCTGACGATTGAGGGTAAAATGGAGCGTGAGATCGACAGATGGACTTTGTCTGTGATTCTGAAGAAACTGTACCATACCGTCGTGGTGAAGAAAGAGCTGAACCAGAGGGCAAGGTTCTCTATTTACAGGTCGATTTATGCTCCTATCTTCACCTATAGTGATGAACTTTGGGTAATGACCTTAAGAATAAGGTCACGAATACAAACGGCAGAAGTGGTATGTGGGCTTACACACTGGGACAGGGTGAGGAGAGCAAAGATCTCAGAGGGACTGAGTAGAGCCGCTGCTTCTTCACATCGAAAGGAGCCAGCTGAGGTGGTTCGGGAGTCTTGGGAGGGAGGACGTCCAGGCACGTCCAACTGGGAGGAGGAGAGCCTGGTGAAGATCCAGGACATGCTGGAGCAATATGTTTCCCAGCTGGTTTGGGAACACCTCAGTATCCCCCAGGAAGAGTTACAGGACTTGGCTGAGAATAGGGAAGTCAACTGTCACTGCTACCCAGCAAAGCAGCAGAAAATGAATGAATGACTTGTTATAACAATAGTTTCTAGTTCAACATGCTGCTAATGCAGTTCAGCTAATGGCATTTTGGTTGCTCGCAACATTACTAACAGGTTGCAAAGAAGACGAAACTGTGACAGTTATGTGGTGGTAAAGGTCGGCAGAACGCAACATCGCAATAATGCAAAAATACTCAACTAAAACAAAGAGTAAAAAGTAGCAGGAAATAATTTAATTAATTTACATGGGGCCAAATCACAACAAAGCTGCCTCAAGGTGCATCGCATAAGTAAGATCTAACCTTACCAACCCCCAGAGCAAGAACACAGGTGACAGTGGTAAGAAAAAACTCCCTCTGATGATTTGAGGAAGAAACCTCAAGCAGACAAGACTCAGAGGGGCGACCCTCTACTTGGGCCATACTACAGACAATCTTAACAAAACAATTTACAAAACGAATATACAGGAAATTTTGGGTGTCCATGCTGGTGTCCAGGACGGGAGACCTGCAGAAGAAGACTCCCACTCCCACTTCTGGATGAAGCCGCACCTCAAACAGAGAGAAACAACAGAAACAGGCGGCAGAAAGACAACAAATACAGTACAATTTGTCAGCATTAAGATCAGCATCGAGCATCAGCATGAAAACAGAAGAAATATTAAGGTGAAACAGAGACGTGATCTCTCATTTAGGATACCCCAAATGTTGCTACCTACATTATCTGAAAATGACGCCTACACTCCGAGGTGTAACAGGCAGAAATGTTTGGCAAGTTTTTGTTCATCAAGATCCATTTTCCATTGGTGTCATGCACGCAGTAGAAGTAAGTCCTCTATGGGCACCAACTAAAAACGTACCCGCTGTTTGCTGGTATTTAGTTCTCAGGGGTTTGATTACACAAAAAAAAAAGAGTGAATGTTCTCTGACCTGCTACAGAGGGAACGCAATGCACTCCCTCCACCCCATCCTTCAGCCCCTCCCTGCACTCCCAGTGGGAGCTGTACTTGATGCACACTCCGGTATCCCCACTGGGGAGTCCAGTGGGAAAGCTGGCGGGTGTAGAATAGCAAAGCCACTGTAACTCTGCTGTCTTTATTTGTCAGCCTGGCCTCCGAACCTGCGGGGAACCGTCCGGAATTTGACTCATTGTTCTCCGCTGAGCGGCTCCATTGTGGGAATTCACAGCATTCCGGCACAATGGTGTCCGGTTGGACCAGGCCGTGCTGTAATTAGAAAGAAAAAGCTGCACTCGGCAACAACTAATCTATCATCGAATGCATGACTTCACAGGACAACAACAAGGCCCGTACACACACTGGGCCGGACCTACCAATGGGAGCCAGGGATGAAGGCTACACAATGCTGCTCTACATCTCTAAAGGGTGCACTGTCCTCATCTGAAGACAAAAGACAAAGTTATAAACCATTAATGACCACAGTTGCCTCAGCCAAGTAGATCCGACCCGTGGTCCAACATTTTTTTGGAAATATTCTCCAAACAGTTTTGGACTGACATAAGAAAGTATTTGTAAAATTTCGAGGCAGCTCTGCACAAAGATGTGGAGACAAATACAACTTCAAGTACTTTCTAGCATCACAAGACTGGGCATTTTGAACAAGCTCTTAATGAGTGCTGTTTTACCAGGTCAGGTCGGGTCTGGGAGAAGATGCTGGTCCCACTTCCACCACACCAGTGAATCACCTTGGGTCTAGAATGGCATCCACTCAAAGAGAATTCCAGACCACCTCCACCTGTGGAAAGTAACCAACTATCTGCTGTAACTAACTAAACCTGGGCATGTTTTCAGCCTTCTCCAGCCAACAGTCAGGAAGTTATTTTCCCCTCAGATCTCCATCGTGTCCAGCGGCAGGCCTGACACAACTTGCAATAACTCTGGACAAACTTAGCACACATTCTAGAGGAACTTTTCCTCAACTCTTGATGTCTTGAGTTAACTCTTTCGAAGTTCATCATGAAAACTGGATGCAGAGTTGTGCCAAGCCTGCGCTGGGCCCCCTTGTCCAAAGCATTAGTGGCCTTAGTCATCTTAAATTTAGGTAACTGCAGGACGGGACAGACGTGTCCAGAAGGTGCCTCCAATGAGACTAAAAGCAGCTGAGTTTCGTCCCTCCAGAGCCAAACAAAAGCTTCTCTGTCCCTGATGGTGTGATGGATGAGGACTGATGGGAGAAGAGGGGAGGGTCAAAGGTTGCAGTATTGTCATGGTTGAAGCACATCAGTAAGTACCGGTGTCAGCCCCGGGGCTCAGTTAATCCTCACTTTCAGCGATACAGAACCTCAGTCACAGGACTGGTACCTCGTCAGGTTACCACGTGTGACAGTTGATTTAGGGGTAGACAGTTGGGTTAATACTGAACAGAGTGAGGTGAGAGGTGAAGTCCAGGGGCCACGCAAGAGCCCAGGCGGTTGTGAGAGGAATTCTGCCTGCTGTAAGACCTCCTACATGATTTTTTTACTCAGAGGAAAAACAAGATTGAGGGGAGCGCTCCAAAAACATTAATGTACATACATATTAAAACATTATTAGCAATCAGCTGTGTGAGTGTGCTACTCACCTCTGACAGTGTGACACAAATCCAAGACCAGATAAACAAAAAATGTACTCCAAGTTTGGAAACTCAAAGCCAGATATGGCATGTGTCAAAAACAGGCTTGGTGAGTATTTGAAGCGAATCAGAGCATAGACGTGCTTTTAAAACATGATGCTACACGGCTGGTGGGTTAGCAAGCACTGAATGCCAAAATGTACCTCAGACAGATCAGGGTGAAATGTATGTTTGATGAAGTATATATCATTAAGAAAATAAATAAATAAAATCCTTTTCAGACCCCATACCAATCTTTGAGATGCGAACAGAACACCCCTGATATTTATCGCACATCATACCTGTTAAGGATTTTATATATATATATATATGTTATCACTGTTAAACATTTGTACCTTTTGTCTTCTTTCTGATGAGAACGGTGTTGTGCTGTTTTGCACTTCACCCTGAGAACGTACGTGTTATTCAACCTTGTTTTAGCTTTGTCTTCTTTCTCATGAGAACGGAGATGTGCTGTTTTGCACCTGTCTTAATGCAATCCTGAGAATTCAATTTTGTTTTAGCACTCTGGGGTCAATCTGAACTGGGAATGAAGGACTGGATGTACTTATTGTTATAACATAACTTTGTTTTCGTAGCCGCTAACGACTGGGAGTAAAAGAACTGAAGGTTGAATTTTGACTGATTGTGATGCTTAGTGTTCCAGGCAGATGCAAAACAGCTGATAACTGCAACAGACGAACGAGATGTGCTGACCTGAAGTGTTCTTCCTTACAGCTGCACTTGACGTATGCGTTTATGTTATGGGAAGAAACTTGTCTTGCGTCATTCCCCCCCACCCTTAGGACAAGTTTTTGTTTATGTGATGAGGGATTCACTAATAAAAAGAGCGAAGCGCAGGCCAGACTTTAGTGTAGCCTTGGTGTACAGCCTGGCCGCACTCCGCGCGTAATATTTGACTTTCTGTCTCACTGGTGTTTCTTGACTCTGTTTGTCTTGTTAAAGGTTTTAAAAATGTTTGGAGGAGAAAATACCCAACATTGACTGGGGGCTCGTCCGGGATCTCAACAATACCGGAGGTGTCCAGCGGAGGTCGTCAAGTCCAGACGTAAATCCTTGGCCAAGGTCCGATCGATTGATCGTGTCTGCAATTGTCGACCACCGTTGGCATCGTCTGGTTGACGAGATTTTCCCGAAGAAGACAAACAGGAAGTCGAGTCAGTGAGTAGAATTTCTTTGTAAATAGTACCGAGTGAGTGGTGATCAGATCACATAAACAGTTAAATTCCGCAAGCGATGATACAGAATCGTCTGTTAATGCAAAGCAGTTAAACTCTGTAAGGAGGGTGCGGACTCCTCTGTTTATATACGCGTACCGGTAGGGGATAAAAGTGATCACATAAAACAGTTAAACTCCGTAAGCGATGGCGTGGAATCGTCTGTTAATGCAAAGCAGTTAAACTCCGCGAGGAGGGCGGACTCCTCTACGGTTGCGAGGGACGCCCGTAGTTAAATTCCGGAAGGAGGATACGGACTCCTCTGTTTTAATACGTAAAGGAAATCCCGGGTAGAAATACGTGCACTGTAAAAAAGCAGTTAAATTTGGCAGGGACGGCGGAGTCCCCTAATGCAGGACATTAGTTAAATTTCACGGGAGGGCGAGCTCCCCTGACATAAGAATGCGCGTACGATTATTAGGAGTGTTTCTATGTGTAAATAGTGTTTTGCGCAAGTGTAAATAACTGTGTGAAAACTGTGTGTGTGTAATACTTTGGACAACGTTAGTGACAACCGTGCGTGTGGAAGCAGAGGCAAGTGATTCCGCTTCCTACGGGGAGGTGAAAGGAATCAACCACACGACGGCAAATTAATTGTCACGTCCAAAGAAAGTGTGAAAACTTCAGATTTAGAACACCCTAGGTGTGCCCCCGTCTGAAGTCCAAATTATAACAAGGGATAATAAAAATGGGGGGTAAGACGTCTATAAATAAGGAAAATTTATCAACTGACGACTGGAAATTTATGGAAGCAAAAAATCCAAAAACAACAAAAAATTGGAGACCTGGATTAATAAACATGACTTTGACGGACGACTGAACCTGATCAGTATACAGAAGCTAAAAAAGGAGTTAGAACAGCAACATAAAGGTGATGAGAAAAAGATGCAGAAAGTAGGGGCAGATTTAGTGGCATTTTGGGAGGAGGAAGCAGAGAACAGACAGAAGGGAGCAGAGAAGCAACAATTAGAGAAAGTAAGGAAAAAGAAAGTTGTAGGTAAGGCAGAAGAAGATGTGATAATTCAGCACAGAGAACCAGAACAGCCTCAGCAACCACCGCCGGCTGGATCGTCGGTGACAACAACACCTTTATCTCCTCTACCAGAGGATGACGATGTACCGCCACCACAGTATGATTTAGCAGTAAAACCTAAGGTAAAAAGTGAAAAACCAGAAAAACCACAAACACGCAGTCAAGCGAAAGTGCCCACAGCCCCTCCCATGGTGGAACACAGTGACCAGGGAGGTGCCTATCCTATGATAGAAGTACCAAATCCTCGTGCAGGAACAGCAGGACAGCGATCAACCATGCTCGTATATCGAACATGGAATGCTGATAATATCAAAGCAGCAGTCGACATGATACCATCGCCACATGTCGATATCGAGGGATTTATGCAGGATATAGAAAACATTAGAAGTTCTTACCACCTTAGTGGACCTGAAGTCCAACAGGTGTGGATGAAAGCATGTGGCCCTAAAATGGAGTCAGATACGCAGAGACTGGAATCCTGCAGACCAGGATGGCGTACCATTGCCACATGATGATCCAGTCTTGAAAACAAGAGTGGAAGCTATGATTACACGGGCAAAAGGTGTGTTAGGACCAAAGATAAATTATACTGAAATTACCAGGACAACTCAGAAAGAAGGAGAACCATGGATAGAGTTTAGATGCAGATTTGAGAGTGTATTTAGAGTCCATAGTGGCATATTGCCAGGAACACCAGTGTATGAAAACAAATTGAAAAATGTTTCACCTGTGAAGCTGACAATGACCGATTTGATTCATGATGGCAACTCAACAGCTGTCATAACAGTAACAGGTGCCACTGAAGATGTTTTAAAATTGAGATTCACAGGTATGCCATTACATGTGTCACTTTGTAAACTATATTTGACAGAATGGCAAGAATTGGGACTGACAGTCATAACAGCTTTGTCAGCCACTGATTGGAGCAGAGTTGGACCAGGAACGGAGTTCAGTCCATCAACTAAATTGTATAAAGTGCCAGTTAATGTCTCATTGGTGCTGACAGCTGGAACACACATTGATGTGTCCACTTCACAATCCTGAGTGTTTCAGTTGAGTCCTGAAGAAGATGATCTTCTCTCTTCTGTACCATCAGGATTGTGGACAACAGGTCCTTCAGACGTAGGACTGATAAAAAATGCACAACCTGTAGTTATAAGACCAAAAACAGAATACAGACCATGTGTAAGACAGTATCCATTGAAACCTGATGCAATTGAAGGAATCAGACCAGTAATAGAGGATTTGTTAACAGCAGGAGTTATAGTACCATGTCCAGATTCACCATGTAACACACCCATATTTCCTGTAAAAAAGGCTCCGCCCTCAGTGGGATGGAGATAGATTCAAGATCTGCAGGCAGTAAATGCTGCTGTGATTAAAAGAGCACCATGTGTACCAGATCCGCACACACTGTTAAGCTCATTGAGATTAAATTCTAGTTGTTTTTCTGTAATAGATATCAGTACATTTACCAGATTACCGCAGGGTTACGCAGAGAGTCCAACTATTTATTCTCAAGTCATGTCAGCATGTTTAGCCAATTTCGTTCCACCGGCAGATAGCCAACTATTAGTGTATGTTGATGACATTCTGATTGCCTCTGACACACGAGAAAACTGCATAACTGACACAGTAGCATTATTATGTTTCTTATTTGATAATGGCCACAAAGTGAGTAAAAACAAAGTTCAGTTGTGTAGGGATAAAGTAAAATATTTAGGACATGAATTATCAGCCACAGGGCGCACGATCCTGTCTGACAGGAAGGAAGCAAGTTTGCACGCTCCAAAACCACAAACCAAAAAGCAGATGATGTCATTTCTTGGACTGACTAATTACTGCAGGGCATGGATTCCCTGCTATGCAGAATTGACTAGTCCACTTTCTGATTTGATGTACAAGGATGATATTTCAATGTCAACCGTGTTGGAATGGAACAAAGATGCTGAGGAAGCTTTTGTAAAAGTAAAACAAACATTAGTGTCATCCACAGTTTTGGCACTACCAGATTATAGTAAACCATTCATTCAAACAGCTGATTGTAAGAATGAGTCCATGACTAGTGTTTTGGTTCAAGTGTATGGCTCAAAATTAAGGCCAGTTGCCTCTAAATTGGATGCAGTGGCAAGTGCTCTACCACCATGTGTACAGGCTGTTGTTGCAGCCTTTATGGCTGTTCAAAGTAGCAGTAATGTTGTTCTATTCCATCAGTTGACACTGGAAGTTCCACATGCAGTTTCTGCACTTCTGTTGCAGACAAAAATGAGCCTTTTGTCCCCAGCAAGACATCTTTCGTGCATGTCCTTGCTATTATCACAACCACACCTTACGGTAGAGTGCTGTACGACATTGAATCCATCCACATTGATACCCTTACCTGAGGATGGTGAGCCGCACAATTGTCTTGATGTAGCTACGGTCTGTACGAAAGCACGCCCAGACCTCCAGGACACACCCATCCCAAACAGTACAATTGTGTATGTGGATGGTTCTTCCACTAAAAACGCTTATGGACAAACACAATCTGGATATGTTGTTGTCACAAATTCAGAAGTATTGGATTCTGCTTCATTGCCATCCTCATTTTCAGCACAAGCAGCTGAATTAGTTGCTTTAACTGCAGCTTGCTATCTGTTTAAAGGTACGGCTGTATCAATTTATACAGACAGCCAGTACGCTTTCAGTACGCTGTGAAATTGCCTAACCAAATTGCTATATGCAAATGTGCGGCTCACACCAAAGGCTCTGACAGTGTTTCAAAAGGAAATGACGTTGCTGACAAAACCGCAAAGGCGGCAACAGCTCTTTCTATTTTTCTCCTATATGACACCCCTCCGGATATGACCACAAAAGAAACCCATATGGCCAAAAAATATGTTTAAATGGGCAGCTATTATGAGCCATGGCGTGACGCATGTCTCATCAGGGGGTATGATATCGCAATCTATTTTTTGTCTTTATGGGTTCGATGCATATGCAAAACAGCATTGTAGAGCATGCATGACATGTGCAAAACACAACTCACAAGGCAATTTGAGACCCCAAAGAGGCAAATTTCCAACACCACAATATCCTTTTCAAGTGATTCATATGGATTATATACAGCTGAGTAAACATGAAGGGAAGGAATTTTGTTTAGTCATAATTGATGCCTTCTCAAAATGGGTAGAATTGTTCCCTACAAAACATGCAGGTGCACTTACAGTGGCTAAGGCATTGTGCAAAGACATCATTCCATGATTTGGAATACCAGAAACAGTCTATTCAGATAATGGAGCGCATTTTGTTAATACAATAGTGCAATACGTAGGAGAAGCGCTACAGGTCAATCTCAAAAATCATTGTGCTTATCATCCACACAGTGCCGGATTAGTGGAAAGGACAAAGGGCACAATAAAAATAAGATTAAGGAAATGTATAGAAGAGACAAAACGAACCTGGATTGAATGTTGGACCTAGTAAAATTGTATATGAGAATAACACCAACACCATCAGGGTTAACACCATTTGAGATACTTTATGGACGACCATATCGTCTACCAATTTTGACATGGATACTAAAACAGCAGATGAGGAACAAACATTAGCAAATTTTATGAAAAAGACATTAACACAGAAAGAGATAACTTAAACACATTTACTGCCGAATAATTTTGATCTTCCACAGGACGGCCTTCCAGTAGTCTAGCCAGGAGACTGGGTGTTCATCAGAGTGATTAAGAGGAAGAACTGGTCCAGTCCTCGTTGGGAAGGTCTATACCGAGTGCTGTTAACAACACCAACTGCAGTAAAGATAGCGGAGAGATCAACGTGGATACATCACTGTAAGATACAGCGTGTGTTGGCGGCCTCCACAGTGTAAGGGGAAGTCTGGCTACAAAGGGAGTCTATTTAATTAGCAATAGATTGTCTCAATGCCAGTGAAGCAGGGAGATCCTTGCACTATTAGGTGAGGTGGTTAACAACACTGTATCCTAGCAATCATGACTGAACTACAGCAGACCCCGGAGCGGCGTGCTCAGCGCAGCCGCTGCCGGACTGTTGGTTGCGTTGTGATCTTAGTGTGTTTCGTGCTCCTCGGATTCCTGGCCTGGTGGTTGACCCAAGAATTGCAGCTCACTGTGGACCAAGCCAGAGAACAACGCAAGCAACGTCAGAAGAGGTTTATTCATAATGTGAACGAGACAGATGGACACCCTCATATATACCATACTAATATGTGGTACAGATATGTTCATTTATTGGCTATGGAATTACGTTACTAATTGTTATGTTTGTTCGCAAATACCTATATCCTCAACACACCCAGCTCTGACAGCTAAACCGTACCCTGCTAGGGTGACAGAATGTCTTATCATACGGATGCATAATCAAACTGTATTTCGGGGGCAGCAGTTCTCAGCAAATCTGATAAGATGTAACACCACTTGCCTCAGTGCAACCACTTATATGATAAGGATTTCAACAGAGGACGTACAAGTGTGCCCAAGTGCTGCTCCATTGACTAGACTGAAGGGAAACGCAAAAATATCATCACGTTAAATTGTCATCACAACGGCCATTCCCAATTTGCTTTTACGGGACAGGGAATAAAAATGTAGGTAAAATTAAGAAACGTCTGTGTACCCAAACGTATGTTTTATCAAATAATTTAAGCCTAACCAAAACATAATATGTGGATGGTACTTATCTTCATCACATTGGATGGGGATGTAATTATACAGGCTCCTGTCCATGGGGAACGGATGAATCATGTGCTTATGTTAGTAAGTTTTTGCTACCACCTATAAATGGTACTCCGGTGTATGATGACATCTATTGGCTTTATGGTTCCAGACTGTACATGAGTCTCCCACCAAATTGGGGTGGTGTGTGTGCACCTACCCAGGTGACTGACCATACATATGTGGTAGGACCTCCACAGAGAAGAATGGCAGCACCAGACGGAGGAGATTGATATACCCAGATGTGTTACCACATAATCACATGTGGGGCTCGGATGTACTAAAGGACCAAAAAATTGTGGTCTGTAGGAGATAAAATAGCACATTCATTGTTCCCCTGGATAGGAGTGGGAAAAATTAATTAATGATTGAAACTCTGAATTATCGATTGGGTCTGTTCATGAATGTAACTAAAAAAAATAGTAGCAGCTCAAAACACTGAAATAGATGCTTTACGTACCATGGTGATGCAAAATCGCATGGTTTTAGACTTGCTTACTGGTTCACAGGGAGGAGTTTGTGTTCTGCTGAACACAACATGCTGTACTTTCATCCCAGACTCCATTCATTCAGTGGATATGCAGGACGCATTGGAAGAGCTGAACAAACTTCGTGATGCAATGCATAAAGACACCCTAGCCGTGAACCGGTGGAATCCCTGGTCCTGGTTGACTTCAGGACCATGTTGGCAGTTACTATTGAAAATGGTGACACCAGTTATTATAGTCCTAATTCTGATTGGACTTTGCATGTGTTGTGTGATCCCTTATATCAAAACAATGGTTGGCAAAATGGTGTCAAATACATTTGTACAGTGTAATCTGGCCTTCCAACAAACTATGCCAAAATATCAAGCATTGAAACAGTGAGACCTTAGTGGAGAAAACTGTAATGACTGTACTGAGAATTATGATGATATTGAAAAGCTCACAACTCCAGTTCAAGCTTGAACTGTTGACGTGATGAGTTAACACACTCTTAGCCTATGAAGCTTTAGCTGAAAAAGTAATAAGACAAGTGGTGTAGTCGAATAATACAGAAAAAACAGTTCATTTATACCAGTCGGTAGGAGTGATGTATGGTGGTGGTGTGGTGATAACAGAATCTTTGACAGACTGCCACAAAATGTGTCAGGTTATTGTGCATTAATATCATTATTGTTACCCATGACCCCTGAAGACGTTACGACATATGCAGCCTCTCTTATTCCTGAGGATTGGCAGAAAGGCATAGCCAGACATAGAGTAAAAAGAGATTGGAAAGGAGTAGGAAATCCAACATATATTGACGCAATAGGAGTCCCCAGAGGAGTGCCTGACGAGTATAAACTGGTTGATCAAATAGCAGCTGGATTCGAATCTTCCATCTGTTGGTGGTGTTCAATTAATAAAAACGTGGACAGAATAAACTAAGTTAATAAACTAACTAACTAAGCTGGGTGATGCCTACTATATGTTTAACAGGTGATAAACAGGTGGGAAATGTTAAGGATTTTATATATATATATATATATGTTATCACTGTTAAACATTTGTACCTTTTGTCTTCTTTCTGATGAGAACGGTGTTGTGCTGTTTTGCACTTCACCCTGAGAACGTACGTGTTATTCAACCTTGTTTTAGCTTTGTCTTCTTTCTCATGAGAACGGAGATGTGCTGTTTTGCACCTGTCTTAATGCAATCCTGAGAATTCAATTTTGTTTTAGCACTCTGGGGTCAATCTGAACTGGGAATGAAGGACTGGATGTACTTATTGTTATAACATAACTTTGTTTTCGTAGCCGCTAACGACTGGGAGTAAAAGAACTGAAGGTTGAATTTTGACTGATTGTGATGCTTAGTGTTCCAGGCAGATGCAAAACAGCTGATAACTGCAACAGACGAACGAGATGTGCTGACCTGAAGTGTTCTTCCTTACAGCTGCACTTGACGTATGCGTTTATGTTATGGGAAGAAAACTTGTCTTGCGTCATTCCCCCCACCCTTAGGACAAGTTTTTGTTTATGTGATGAGGGATTCACTAATAAAAAGAGCGAAGCGCAGGCCAGACTTTAGTGTAGCCTTGGTGTACAGCCTGGCCGCACTCCGCGCGTAATATTTGACTTTCTGTCTCACTGGTGTTTCTTGACTCTGTTTGTCTTGTTAAAGGTTTTAAAAATGTTTGGAGGAGAAAATACCCAACAATACCCACTCTGAACAAACTGGCCAGAACAAATTTTGAGGACTGATGCAGGCCCTGAGGCCCCTTGGTGTCGGTGCTTATCTCTCGATGTCATAGTGTGATGCTGTTGAGAGTCTGTGACTCCCCCTTGACCCATCATATCAGTCTATCACAGGTTACTTCTCCAGCAGAGGGCAGTGCCCATTTACAGCCAGATGTACCAAGACAACAAAGACTGTCCAAGGACACACACACACACACACACACACACACACACACACACACACACACACACACACACATGGAATCAAACCCCGGTCATTATACTGATACGTGAATGATGTTGTAGGCTCTGAGGACAGTAGGGGGTGTCACCCATGGTAGAAGACCAACTGATGCATAAATACTGTACAATATGCTGCAAATGATGTACCCTAATTTTAGTTATTATAAATAATAATAATAATAATAATAATAATAACTAGCGTGTTGCCCGTGGGGATCCACGGGCTCTAGATTGGGTCATGTTTATAAAATAGGTAGCTGACATTTTTTCAAGGGTGGTAATAAATTAAGCAAAGCTTGTATAATGAGTTGGAATGGTGCGTGAGTCCAGAAGGTTTTTAGAACCTTAGCCCTCAACAATTTTTAGAAGAGCAACTCAACCCTTTTATTTCCTGTTAATTATGTCATTTTTTAATCTTAATTTACTGTCTTAATGTATTTATAAATTGTTTAGGTTCTTGTTATCATACACGCTACTCTTATTATTATTAACGTTATATTAACTTTATTATTGTAACTTCGATAACGATGTTATTATTATTACTATTATTACATTTTTCCATGTAATGCAGAATTACGTCAGGAAAAGCATCACGCATAAAACTTGAGCCAATTCAACATGCAGATCCAACATGCTGAAAGAACTTACGTAGTTACTATTATTATTATTATTATTAATTTACTGTCTTAATTTATTAAGAAATTGTTTAGGCTGTTGTTATCATATACACACTAGTATTATTATTATCATCATTATTATTATAATATTATTGCTGTTTTATTTCTACTTCTATTTTGTCATTTGATTTTTAAATGAACCACAACTGAAATAAGTGTTTCACTTTCTTGTGTCATCCATGTATTTTTAACATATTTACAATTATATTATGTACTTACACTGAACTTTCTAAATAAAATCATGCACTCACACTTTTAATATAAAGATGATTTACTGCCCCCTGCTGGAATGCCGTGTGAGTTCAAAATGTAGTTTGTATTTTCCATTGCTCAGTGTTGATAGCTAATATCCGTAGCTTCTCCAAAAATATTAGTTTTATCAACGTTCCATTTCGGTGGTGTTCATCCTTGGCCCAAAATACATAAGCATATGAAACAGCAACGTCAAATGTCCACAGTTTCTACGTGATTGAAGTTACACACACACACACACACACACACACACACACACACACACACACAGAGCTTTTTGTCTTTTCCGCATTCTGCCAAAAGCATGTGCTTCTAATTTTAGACATGAAGAAACAAAGACGGTGCAGAAGACATCAAACACAATAAACATTCCATTCATGGCAACAGCAAATTGACACTGAACTGACTAAACCAACTGAACTACAAAAACACAATAAATCAATAACACTAACAACAATGTTAAACTAACATAAACCACAATAACAACATTTAAAACCTCAAACCCCCAAACTCCCATGGTGCATTGCAGCACAACATCCATTGTTTACTGGTTAGATAAAATTGCTAATTTCTCCAAAAATGTTAGTCCTGTCAACTTTCCGTTTTCGCTTTCACACACACACACACACACACACACACACACACACACACACACACACACACACACACACACACACACACACACACACACACGCCACTTGGCTATTATAATACTATTTATATAGGGTTCCAATATTAAAAAAATAAATGTCATAAGAAAAAGTACACTACCACAACGCACAAAAATCCCAAATTAAAGAGCTGCTAACACAGAAAAAAAATGTGTGACTTCTGTATGTTTTTTCTTTTTCAACAGGCATTTTTTGACAGGCGGTTTATACTCTGGAAAACACGGTAGTTTCTGTTTGGCTGATAAAATTCAAATCAGCATCACAGACAGAGGAGTGTAACAAGAGACAGAAATAAAAAGGAACTCATCTATTCCTGGTTCAGATACAATCTGCAGCTCCTGTGATGCTACATATTCTTATGTAAAATGAAAAACTCGTGACAGACTGAACAAAATATGAGGAAAAATCCAAATGATGACACAGTCTGTCTGACCGGGATTTTTCATACTGATGCATGAACGTGGTATTCCTCCTGCTTGTACATTTGATTGCACATATGATTTGGATATTCTAGAGACACCCACAGGCCAGCAAAGTGGACATAGACACCTTCAACAGAAAGCAACAAAGAACGCAAAAATGTCCAACAACTCTGCAACTCCCCATCTTGATTGTCCTTCCTGCGTCTCCACCCAGCACAGTCTTTGTCTGCTCCTCGACCCTCCAGCACGCATACTGTTGTGGTTCTCCCTGATTATTATATTGGAGTTTTTCATCACAATGAGATAACACTCTGACTGGGCAAAAAAAAAGAAAAAAAGAAGCTCTTATTCACCACTGGATATCCAGCTGGCGAGGATCAGCGGAAGACCATCAAGGGCTTCGTGGATAGGGCAGCAAGACATGACATCAGGTTTCCCATCTGATTGGCTTCTGAGATATGGGCCACTTTGTGTTTTAGGGTTAGGGTTAGAAATGAGGAGGAACATCCTAATTCCTATGATCGATCTGGCATTGAGGGAATCACTGATTAGCTCCTTCGGTTGGGATTCTGGTCTTCACCTTCTTCATCTTCTGGTTGTCCTTTCAAGCAATTTGTCATTCTGTTTATTTTGCTAATATGTCCTCAGCAGATGCTCACCCCACCGAGTCTGGTCTGCTTGAGGATTTTTCCTGTCATCTAAAAGCCCCCGAGGGTGGTCTGGTCTGTGGAGATCTATCTGTCCATCCATCCTACATCAATCCAGGACTCGAACGTGTGGGCTGTGTGTGGGAGCTGTTTTGTTGCTCACTGACTGGGAACCATCATGTGGCCAAAAAACTTTGACAAGTTGAAAACACAGACTCGCCAATTATTGTCCATTTTACTGGAACTCTACTCTTCGCCTCCTGTTTATCTTCTGATCCAGTGGTTGTCGTGATAACTGGACTTTATGTGTATCTGGTTGCTCAGTGGTAACATTTCTGACTCCATGTGTTCAACATTTCCTAAATAAACTTTAGTTTTAGCTCATTGTTTTGATTGACCGATGCAGATGGTTGCTCCACTGAGTCTGGTCTGCTCGAGGTTTCTTCCTATCATCTAAAAACCCCTGAGGGAGATTTTCCTTCTCACTGTCACCAGTGTGCTTACTCATGGGATGGGAAAGATTCCAGCACGATCCCAGTACTCTCTCTTTGCCTGACCACTAAACCCTTTCGTTCTGCATTTTCACATCATCACGTCCATCTCTTTACAAATAGATGGACACGGAAGGAAATACCAAAAAAAAAAAAAAAAAAAAAAAAAAAAAAAACACCAAAAAGGCAGACAAAAAAAAACAGCCTTGGTTCAGTGATGAAAACAAGTTGAGGAAAACACGTTTGGTGGCTCCATCTCATCACATACATGACTATGATCAGTGTGGTCCTTGGCACTGATTACAGACCAATTTACTGGCACCAAAACAGCTATCTATAGAACCCATAATAAAGACAAACACAGTTAGTTTGTTAGAACACAAACCACGATGTGAATATTGTGGTCTTGCAGCCATAGAAACACTGCATGTGGGTATATTTTCAAGTAAACTCAGACTTACTGTCGAATCCTTCGTGCCATTATGTTGCATGAGAACGTCTTATTGAGCTCTTACAGTCATGATAAAGAAATGAAATTCCAGCCAGAAACAAGCCTTTAATTAAACTAAACATGGCGTCATATCTTTGGCGTGACTCAAAACATTTCTCCCACAGATCCCCCAAAACCATCCCTGGATAAGAACCTGCTAATTGTCATAAATCTCCCAAAGGGTAAATCCCTCCCATAATCCTGTTAAAAAGTCTGGCTGCAAATGTAGGAAAAGTGCCAAGTGGAGGATCTGCCTGATGGAAACTGACAGCGGGTTGATCTTTGACCTCGACATACTGAAGATTTCTCCGTCGTCCACAGTGGCCCAAAGTAAACCTGAACAACCTGCAGCCTGCGTTTTAAATGTACCCTGTGGACTTCACTGGTACTTGCCCGCTCAGCCGTGACGCCCGCTAACAAGGAGCTAAAAGCGCCATATGTCGTCATGCAGAAAACGCATCTCAAAGCCATGTGGTCCAAGTGATATTGAAACAAATAACTATAATAAATAGAAGGTTGGTGAGGAAATGGCAACTTCTGCAACCGTGTTATGTTCTAATTAGGTCTAGTATCAATTAATCGAGCTTAACACACTGCGTGCAATTAGCGACTTACACTAGCTACTGGTCAAGCCGTCCAGTCCAATTAAAGTCACTCGAGTGACCGACAGAGTGAATTTAGTCCATGTGCAGTGGTGAAATGTGCAAAGTTAAAGAAGAGGTGGGAATGTGACTTATTGCATAATGTCCATAATATTAGTGGGAATCAATCAATCAATTAATGTAGTTACTTCTGAAACAAGTGTGTTGTTAGCATAGAGCTAATTAGACATTGGGACCCAGAACCAAAATCCCTTTGTTTTTGGCTCAGTTAGGAGTCAAATGACGTCCCAGACAACAAGCCTGTTGCACCTTAACGAGAACTACAAAGACAAAAGACAAACAAAAAAAGAGAAAACGGGCAAATTGTCCTGTCTGATCAGCTGGAATAAGTTCTAGCTTATTATTTATGCTTAGTAATTTGTCTTAAAGTTGAACTATCACAGCAGTTGTGGGTTGGTTTTCAAAAAGTGCACAATCTCCACCAACAATCACGCCAAGAGACGTCACGGCGTCTTAACGATGGATTTCTGTCTGAACATTCCAGTTCTCTCACGATGCACTGACAAAAACTTTAAACCGTTACTGATGTCCACGAGGGCGCTCTGACTACACCGACACAGCTGCCCTGTTTGTTAGTACTCTCGTTTGGTGACTATCCTAGGCTTCTCTCAGACACGGCGGATGAAGAATAGGGCTAATCGTGTTAGCATAAACAACAAACGTGTTACTGAGTTTGTCGCAGTCTACAAACAGACGTGATGTCCAGGTGAGAGGCTTCTCCCAGGTGTGTCTGCCAAAAGAAACAAAAGGCGGATAAACAGAATCTCCCAGGATTCTCTAGAGGTCTACAAACTTTGTGAATGAAGCGCTGCCACTCCCTGCTTAAACAAATTCAAGCGCGGCTGAACGGATGTCAGAATGCCGACGTCGCCTTTCAAAATGCACATGTTGTGCCGACTATTCAGAGGAGATCAAGAAAATAAAGGTTCCAGAAGAGTCAAAGTTCAGGAAGGTTTTGGTGCACAAGAAATTCCAGCGTGATGCAGCACGTCAGGGTGGATCTGTCATGGCTGAACGCTATTAAAATAACGTATGACAGAGGCTTTGTTTGGAGAGAATATAGAAATAAGCTCTAAATCCCTGTTTAGGTTTAAGGCACAAAGCTGCAAAGTCCAGAGAAGAAACAATTAAACTTCCTCTGCAGGACACTTTGGAATTTTTGGGAAAAAATGCAACTATTACACCCCTTCTAGCACTGAATCAACCATTTAATGAAACAGACTAACAAAAAGTTAATCAACTATTTTGGACAACTGAATAAGCATTTAGCAATTTTGGAAGCAAATCTTTCTCTCATGATCATCCATGAAAGAACGAGTTTGAATGAAGCTTCTGAGCAGATGCCAGATGGAAAAACCTCATAGAACATTCAGCTTGGAAGCTCATAAAACAGAAGAGTTAGCAAATCAATGCATGAACCCATCGTCATGCCAATATGCACCAGAATCAGAAAACTACTATTTCATTGAGCAACCCCCCCAACGTGTTACCTCAAGATCCATCGACGTGACTTTTTGATGGATTGACAGGTAATTTTCTGCAAGAACAGGGTTCAATCATGCTCTCCCATTGACCACTGCACAGGATGGCAACCACCCAGAGTCTATTGTATTCACCCAGATCATCAACAGCGCCTGTTCCGTCTCACTTACTAGTTCAGTGCTGAGTGATAACAGCCGGGGTCTTTCATCACTCAATGTTACGGTCAATGCTGCAGTGAAGCAAGTTTTAAAAACATATTTGGCTCTCCTTTGCTTCAAATATGCACCAAGACAGTACAGGTGCACAGCTAGAGGGGCCAAGAGGACAAAATTCCCCCCTCCATCTAAGAGTAAAGGTCCAGTTTTAAAAAATTTTTTTTATATATAATAATGATGCAGGGGTGGTGGCCAAGTGGTTAATGCGCTTGGTTTCAGTTCAGAAGGTTCCGGGTTCAAATCCCATCCCTGCCACATTTCTCCATGTAATGCGTAGTTGCGTCAGGAAGGGCATTCGGCGTAAAACTTGTGCCAATTCAACATGCAGATCCACCTTGGATTTGCTGTGGCGACCCCAAGTGCAAACAAGGGAGCAGCCGAAGGGACTTACTTTTTTTATACAATAATGATAATAATAATATAATAAATGTATGTTTTACCTATAACATTATTCAATCAATATTACTACCGCAATGCTGCACTAAATGGAATTGACAAGCGAGATAAATAAAAAATCTTGTCTTAAATTTTTTGATTAAACAAACTGCTTTTTTATGCCAAGACTGCATCAAAGGGCTCCACATTTGCTTCAGTATTGCAAATTTTTCCAGGGAGTCATGTCCCCGGACTTCCCCAAGTCTTGTGAACCTCCCTCCAACTGGTCATATGACACCCTTTCCTCCTGTTCTCAGTAACCCCCCCCCCCGCAACTGAATGCAAAATGTGGAGTTTTAAGTGTCTTAAACAGTCTGAACACGATGATTGCTGAAGTATCCTGTAGTCTGAGACACCGACACAGCTGGTACATACAATAACCTGATATTTCTGTGAACACAGAACAGACAGACAGTTGGGGGCTAATTGGCAACGGGGTTACTCAGTCAGTGAAGGACGTCAGAGAGAAATCTTACCAAGGTCCACCGCAGACAGCAGGACAGGGCACCGCGGCTGGAAGGCCGGCTGGCATCAACAAAAAACCCCAAAAAGTCCCATATACAACCCAACATACAAGAAAAAACACAAAACCCACCCAAACCCTCCCCAGGGGACCGTCCCATCCAACCCCGGGAAGAAAAGAAAAACACCCAAATCCAAAAACCCAACATAGCCCCAACAACACAATACCAACATAAATTCACAAAGAAAAATAACAAACAACCCCCCCAGAACGACTTGCAGAGCCCAACACCCCCAGAAGACCTTGACCGCCAGTTCCAGGAGTTACAGCCAAAGCCGGAATCCCACAGAGGTCCCCAGGTATTCATGGAGCAACAGCGCCCCCCAGAGGACCGTACCATCAACCCCAGGAGGCACCCTCCCCACAACCCAGGAACCCCAGACCCGGCCACACTTGGCTAGTCGGCCCCACAATCACTTCCCCCCCAGAGGACCGTCCCATCAACCCTGGAGGTGGAACCTGGAAGGAAACATAAAAAACACAAAATCCAACCCCCGGCAGACTTCATTAAACCACCCCGGGGGCAAATAAAACAACCGCCAAACCCTGTTACCCCCCCCCCCAGCACACCGAAAGACCCCAGATCACTTCCAGAGCCTATCGTTAGCCCAAATTTTGGCGAACGGCACAAAACTACTAAGCTGGGGAAGGAAACAGGAAAAACTAACCCGGTCCCATCCCCGAAGCGCAGCGGAAAACCGGAAAGACGTCCGGTGCCCCAACCCGACCATACTACCAGCCTATCGGGAGGGGTGGAACTACCAAAATGGTGAACGGCAACAGATCGGCCCACCACTCCGACTGAGGTATGTTCCCGCTGCACCACACCCCGGTAACACCAATGACGAACGGTCAAAGGCCCACCGGGGCTGGAGAGGAACCGGGCCCTAACCAAACCCAAAAAAACGCCCCTGACAACCCCCCCCTAGGTGCAGAGGTTTTCTGAGAAACGCTCAGCGTAACCAACCTGCACCACCCCACAACCCAAAAGACAAACGGTCTTAGAGCATGTGAGGCTGGGGTTAGGGAAACAGGGAAATTAAAACAAAACAAAACGACCCAATCCTCAAACAAAAATTACCTAACTTCAAATAATGATTACCTGAGTCCAGCCGAGCTCCAAACCGCCAGTCGTTCACTCCACCAGAACCGCCTCTAAATCCCCAAACAATTTATAACCCCTTACATGAAAACAAATAACAGCCCAAATAACTAAACAACCAAAGATCTGCCCCCTTTTTTTTTTTTTTTTTGTGTCCATTATTATGCCTGTCTAAGAACACCTGGAGATACGTCATTGTTCTCTTTCTTGATGCTTATGTGACCGGGGCAATATGGCGGCTTCAGCCCGTCCGAGCTGCATGGGCTCATCCGCAAGAGGAGCCAGAGGTCCCGTCGGAGGAGTCTCAGTGGGGCGAAGAAGAGGCAGCCCTGATCTGTGTCGCCCCGAGACGAAAAGACCCGCTCTGATGTCCGCCCTCTCTCGCGTCCACGCTCCTTTATCCGATCATCTAGACGAACAGCCAAAGATATCAGCTCATCTAAATCTTTTGGTTCGTCACGGACTGCTAGCTCGTCTTTTAATGAATCGTTCAAACCATCCACAAACACTCCTCTCAAAGATGCGGCATTCCAACCGGACTGAGCAGAAAAAATTCGGAAATCCACGGAATAATCCGCCGCACTCCGCCTCCCTTTGGGTGACGGAGTTATCTGCACCGGTATCGATAGTGCCGCAGCTGGAGCAGCAGGAAGCAGAACGGCTTGCGCTGCAAGCTCCGTAATGCGAGCATCTGTTTGTTTAATTTGATTTGCGAGAGGCCGTAATTGCTCCCATATCTTCTCCAAGTATTCTTGAACTCTTTCAGCAAAAGGAACCGCTTCTGCCGCTGGGTCCATTCTGGAATGGCCGGGAACTACTGTTATGTGCAGACGCGAGTTGAGGAGCGGACCAGCATCTGACTGAACCCAGCGCTAAAATAACCAGAAAGCGGTTCCAAAAACAAAACAAGTTTATTTCCCGTCTGTGCAATAATTGTGTACAACATAAATGTGTGGTTTGTCTGACGAGGTGAAGGACGGCACGCTATCCAGCGCGCAAATGGATCGAAGCCCGACGCTTCTGGACCCAGACTCACCGCCGAACACCCCCCAGGTGGATATGGCAAACTGACTCTGTGAAGGATGGAAAAGGTGAGGTAAGTCAACAGCTACAACAAATATCCTTCAAAGGCACACACTATCAGCAACACATTCAGGTCTGAATTTAAGCTTTATGTAAATGAGCAGCTTCTCACAACAGGTGGAGGATCATCATTCCGTACGCCACGGCAGTGAGAAGCGAGCTGCACAATTCTCATCAATGTTCAAATATACTGCGTAACAAAATACCAAATTACTGTTAACACTTATTCAGACAATCATCACCTCTGATGTTTGCTGACAGCATGTGTCCCTCACCCGTCCTCCTTCACAGGCATGATGTGTCAAACCTAGGCGTGGTCCTCAGCGTCTCACAAACGAACGTCACAAGGTCGAGTTCCCAGCAATTCTGCTTGAACCACTCATGGCTTAAATGCAGAACGCCATCTCATTATCTGCTTCAGCTGAAAGTCTTTAAGTTTACATGTGAGCATCATCCACAGGTGCAGCTAATAATGCTGATGAGGGTGAAGGACTCTTCTGCCAGCACCTTCTCCACAGACAAAAAAACAGTTTGCATACCACCTGGAGAGCAAAGAAAAGAAAACAACACCAAAATGTCCAGCCAAACCCCCCAACACACAACATTTTTAATGATATGAGATAGAAACTTACTTTTTTTTTTTTTTGCTGAAAAGTTAACTCCGCGGACTTTGAGCCAGCCATCGGGCATCTTTGTACTCCTCATAGAAGCTGTGTGATGACGTGCGCAATGTGAGTGTCCAATCGGAATTGGTTCATCGTCACATGGTTTTCCAAAATCCAATCGCAGGGCAGATTTACCTCATGTGAAAAGCCAAAGATCGTTTTCAGGAGTGATATGTTACTAGTTGGCCCGTTTGAATAACTCCAATGAGTACATACTATTAGTACATACTCAGTGTGCCTTGCACCATTACGCACAGCAATCAGTGAAAGCAGGAGCACATGGAGAGCCTCTGATGACAAACAAAGAGTGTGTAACTATCAGGATTGCTCCACTAGTTTGCATGTGAATGTTACTGGATAACTCTGTTGCTTTCTCGGCGTAAAGCACTATTTACCATATCAAAATAACAAAACACATAGACCATTTTGTATATATTGTTCAAAATGTGCATTTGTGTTTATCGTTAGAACCTTTTTGTTGTACAGTCTTTCACACAAGACCTCAAATTACCTTTATAAAGTGTCAAAACAGTTGTTTATTATAGTTTGCTGTGTGCTTTGAATAAATGTGTGTGGAAAATTATTTTTCGCTTTATTTTTTCCTTGCTTATTTTGATTGTAAACCTTTATTACACTTATAAAACACAACAAAAACATATATATTCAGAAAGCACAGGCTGTCCTGAAAAAAAGAGACCTCAAACTTGATTGTGGGATGCAGGGAGAGCTGTTAACAGCAATAATAAAACATTTATGCCAGGCGACTGAACTGTCCAAAAAATCCCCTCGGACTCCAGAGGGTTAAAGCCAACAAGGTGGTGATCATCAGTCATTTGAAAGTGTGAGTATAAACTGACTGTGGGACCTGCTCGACAAGAACTGAGTCACTGTGGGAAAATATGGACGAGTCTGGACATGTTCTGGACAAACTCTGATCACACACACTGGAAAAAAAAAGTGCAGGCAAAACACAGAAGTGAGTGATGATTCAAAATGACATTTAACTGCAAACTGAGGTCGGTATGAAAGATTGTTCTGTGCATTTTAAATGTGTTAAAAGCAACTGGTGGCCCCACATGTGATAGAGTGCACGTGGGATCCTTTCTGGCTGCAGAGTTGCAGAGCTCCTGGTTTGGTTTGGTTTGGTCAGAGGAAAAAAGCAGCAGTTGCCTGCATTCCTCTCGTGTTCTGCGGTTATTCGAGCATAACTGCATTAGCGGCGCTTTGACAGCAAGACCAACAACGCCACATACCCGATTTCTTTTCTCTGCACCAGCCTGAGTCATCACTTCAACCGGTGCAACCTGCAATTTAAGGATTTATCACATTGAAAAACACTTCGATCATACGTCACACAAATACATAAACAAAGTCGTGTGGGCAGACGAGAGAATGCAAAATCCTGACGCGACAGCGTGTGACCTGTACGTGCACCCGCACATCCACCAATGCCGTGAGAAACACGCTCAACAAGAACCCAATCAGGCAAGAAATATTTTTTAATGACACTAATGAAAAATAATGCTGTTGAAATCATTAAACTAACACCAAATATCTATTGTTTTGGATCTCAATAAAAAATTCCGCTCAGATCAAAACAGCAGCGCTGAGACTATGATGATGATCAAACCTACGTTCATTTTCTGTCTGCCGAGCTCCTCATGTGAGTTAAAACAAATACGTTTCTTGTCGATGTAACTGGCTGTAAAGTCATTTTCACAGGAAGACATAACTCAGCAGTCAGGAAAATAGAGTTAAAAAGTGTGATTCTGTTGTGTGAACCAGCAGATGTTTGCGCTGCAGGCTTCTATAAGGCTGCACAAGTGTTACTTAAACAGTCTCAGATTTGTTAAATGTAAAATTGTGAAAATCTTTGATTCAGGATATTTTTCCATCTAAAAGCATAAAAAATAATATTAAAGAAATGCAACAACAAAACAAGTCCAAAGATTGTTCATATTTCATACCCAAAAACCAAAGATACTCAGCAAAAACCTCTTTCTTAATAATGATAATAAAAATAAGTAAAACTACAAAATTAAAATTTTAAGATGAGCTACTAAATGCTAATTTATAATGGACTGAACTGTAATTAATCTCACATAAAATGCTTTAAAAGTGACACTACATCAACGAGGTAGAACTGTAAAACCAGGCTGTATCAATACACAGAATAAATTGCACTGAACTTGTTTCAACACTGTGTTTAGAATGGTTTTAAATCAGGTCCATTAACATAAAAACAATTTTTAGATGTTTAACATATTTCAAAAGAGTCTAAATCATTGGAAAAGAACTGTAAAATTAAATAATTTCTCTAAGCAAAATAAGCTTGAGTTCAAAACATTTTACCACAGGTTTAAAGACTTAAACCAGTTTAAATAAACTCAACAATTCAAAACTGTTTAAACTGGTGCATCATTGGAGTAGAACTAGAAAGCTGACTGTTAGTCAAGAGGAGCTTCTCGACCTGGATTTAACACAAATTCTGCATTTTTTTCTTGATCAATTACTTTAAATAGTCAATCAGTTATCACCAATACTAATCATCTTTTGTCAATAAACTAAATGGTACAACAACAGATTAACAACTAATGATTTCCAGAGGATTTCACATGTTGGAGCTCTGGTGGCTGAAACACTGTGTGAGAAAAAGACAGCAACAAGACGATCCCTTTCAGCTCCGTCTTTCCAGAGAGGATCGTCTTACCACGTTTCCCCT
Source organism: Thalassophryne amazonica (assembly GCF_902500255.1). Classification (NCBI taxonomy): domain Eukaryota; kingdom Metazoa; phylum Chordata; class Actinopteri; order Batrachoidiformes; family Batrachoididae; genus Thalassophryne; species Thalassophryne amazonica. The sequence continues at coordinate 54,605,283 of NC_047121.1, read as the reverse complement.
CTGTGAACTCCAAAGGCCAGTCACACCGGGAACTGCCCATCCACGGAAGCTCAAATCATTTAGAAAAGAACAAAGCTGGCTGCTTAACTTCATGAGATGTCAAACAAATATTGACTTTAAATTGAAGAACCTATTTTGTCTCGTGTGTCTGTGGAACTGTCAGCGGACGGAAGTCAAGTTCCCCTGAGCTGAGTTAAAGCTTGGTGGATTTTAACACCCGTCCTCCTCGTGCATTTATCCACAGCCTCCACTAAAATGAATGAATGATGCCTGTGGAGGATCTCCAAACGTAGATCAACGCCACTTCAATGAAGCCTTCACTAAAACAGAAGCAGCAGATGCCTTAATAAGGGTGAGCACCAACACCGCGTCTGTGCACGCTCCAGTTTAGGAAGTCTGTTCCAGCCAGAGAAAGATCAGAGACCAGAGCGGCCAAAACTCCTCTATCAGCTCTACAAATGCAACAAATAATAATAACAATGCTGAAGATTTAGATGTACGATGGGTCTGAGAGAAATTTTAATCGCGTTTATCAGCAGTTCAATAAGTTTTCCCTGATTTTGATCACTGGATTTACTTAAAAATTAAATAAAGTTGATTACTGATTCTTTGCAGATTACAGGTTTGACAATAAAACAAGTAGAGCACCGTGCTCGCAGAGCGCAAACCTCCGCCAACTACACAAATTTTTACCTTGGAAAAAAATTTCAAGGTCAAAGTCCCGTAAGAAGTGTCTTTTCATCAGCTAAAATATAAAACAAAATATAGATTAAAAGGGCTTTTCAATATTAAAAAGAATCAAATTTCCACTAAATCCGCAACAGGGATCAGATGTGGATCAAACTTAGTCTAGTCACTGAGTGCACCAGTTTGCACCTCATTGTGAAGAATGAGGGTGATTGAGGCACTTTTCATTGAGATATAATGCAAAATGAATATCAAGTGGGCTTTTCAATGTTACATTCAAACGTCCACAAAATCCACAATCTGGATCAGATCCTGATCAAACTTTGTCAGGTGATAGTGAGTGTCAGTCTGCACTTTCAAATATCAGTTCAGTTCAGTTTATTTGCCATTTGCAGTAAACTACATTGGAAAAAAAAACGTTGCAAGAGCTTAGTGTGCAAAAACATACATTTTAAAAACATGGACACAAAGACATAATAAATAATAAATGAATAAATAGATAACACTTGCCACAATAAAAGCAATAAGAGCAATAAGAGATAATAAAAATAGTAAAGTGCTTGTCAGTCAGTGTGCACAGTTCAAAGCCATCACAGCTTGTGGAAAGAAGCTGTTTACATGGCGAGATGTGGTGCATTTAATAGAACGATAGCGTCTCCCAGAAGGACGAAGCTCAAATATATTCTTAGCAGGATGGCTGGGGTCATTAATGATCAGTAATGCCCGCGAAAGAAGCCTGCCTTTAAAAATGTCCTCCAGGGCTGGCAGCTCACAGCCTATTACCCTGCGAGCAGAACGCACCACTCTGTTTAAAGCTTTTTTTTCTTTACATGTAAGATTTCCAAACCATACAGAGATACAGTTTATAAGGAGACTTTCAACAGCACAGTGATAAAAATTTAAAAGAATGTGCTTATTTAGAGTAAACTCCTTAAGTTTACGTTTATGAGCGTGATTGTGGCACGTTTGATTAAGATATAATGTAAAATATACATTAAACGGGGTTTTCAATGTTAAACTTAAACAGCCACAAAACCTGTAATCTGGATCAGATCCGGATCAGACCCAGATCTGAGACGTGTGTGCTAAAAACCCAGTAAGGTGTCTTGTAAATCACTTCAGATGTGATATCTGGTTACAAAAACAGTGTTTTGAGATTTAGAAGTGTTTGCTTCTCGCTAACTGTTATAAAATATATGAGAAACGTTACATTTTTACAGAAATCAGCTCCTTCGGAGTGTTTCCTGCCATCATGGATTTTGTTCACGTGAACAACCAGTTGACGTCATGCTGCCTTTTTATGCCGATTGGCAGTCACCGTATTGCATCGCTCAATATTTGCATAAAGTAGATTTCTGGTGTATTTTGGCCCTGTCTAGCTGGCGGCTGAGCAATCGTTGTCTCTTGCTGCTGCAAAACTCTTACTCTGACTGAAAATGAATGGCAAGTCATCACTTTGCCTCTGTCACTCGTAGCTAATGTGACCGTAGCTCACCTATTTAGCGCCAGATCTGTTCCGCTTTGTGCGCAACTGTCATACCGCAAACTCTCAAACTGACATTACTGTCGTGTGGCTATTACCAGTGCGCACTGATGATGTCACAGGCAAGATGTGGAAATGACGAGAAAAACATTGTGAAAACATTTTTTTCTTTGTGCGATGTGTTCGGGTCAGGAAATAAATTTACGGCGGGCGTTTAACCAACTTTCATTAAGAGGGGGTGGGCAGACGATCAGGGGCAGGGGGGGATGCAGAGATACGGTATTTCAGGGCTGATACTGATTATGGTATATTAATCGTTGACTAATCAACTACTAAATTAATCAACAACTATTTTGATCATCATCCAAATTCTTTGATTTCATGTATTTTCTGCTTGATTTTATGAGCTCCTTCATTGCCATCAGGCAGTAAAATGATTATTTTTGGGCTGTGGACATTCAAAAGCATCACCTTTGTCTCTGGACAATACTGGCTGATATTTTCATCATTTCTAAACATAACATAGCCATAACAACAAATCTACCAATTGAAAAAAAAATAAATCACTTAATTGATTATGAAAATAACCGACACTTGCAGCCCTGTTCCAGTATTTTCCAGACTATAAGTTGCATCTGAAGATGCTGAACAATGAACTTATGCAACTTTACAGACGGCCGCTCATCTAAGACTTCTGCTTAATTTTGGTTATCACTCACACGTGATGCAAAGACCTGCAGTTTCTTGATTGGGTCACTCTCCAAAAACCACACAATCAATCATGTATCTTTGTGCCAGATTGTCTCTTCACCACATTAATATGAGGAGTGAGTTGTGAAACCATGGTGGTTAACCCGCCTCATTTAGGCTTTAAAACTAACTACAAACAAGATTTTCCAGGGTATCTGCTTCATCCTGAAAGGTTTATGGTAGAGATGAACCACGGTGAACCGCGCCTTTACATATGTCCTCTTGCTCAAAATAAACTAACACACTCGTGCCAAACTCAACTCAGCATTCAGGGCTTTGAAACGTGATTAGCCAGTATTTATGGATGGAAAAAGCTGGAAGAGATCCAGCATTTGCTAAGGTGCATGGTTAATGATTGGGATAAAAGCCGGTTATTCCAACAGGAGGTGGACAGGTTTAGGATGCAGAAAGTTAAAAAAAAAACAAAACAAAACAGAGATGCTCTTCAGCTGAGTCGGAGTTAAACATTCCCAGAAGCTTGCCGGCTTCCCTCAGCTGCAGCGTTACCCTTGTGGATCCGAGGCTATATTTGGAAAATCACTAATAGCATAAATGTGTGACACTGTGACTGAAGGGATGGGGGTTTGTGCGCACACTGTTTATAATCCAACTTCACATTAAAGTCATTTCAAGAGTCACAACCAAAACAAAGAGTGGCTGGTGTGGTTCTTCTGGTTTTGCAAAGTCCTTAGAAAAGTACCTAATCTCTTTGGAGGACAGAGTCCCACACAAGACATACTGCATACCAATGACACAACACCACAGGTCCAGCCAGACCATCTGAGGTTACGGTGAAGGAAATACCCCTCAGGGCATCTCCAGCCTCCAAACAAACAGAAAAAACCCAACCGTATTCAAACTGAATGAACTCAGTCGCCTCTCAGTGGTTGTAAACATCTGACAACCGCCACTTGATCTCCCCAAACAATACAAGTGATTAACAAGTGGCTGTGACACAAAAAAAGTCCCTGTCCTAATGAGGAAAACAACCAAAGGCAAAGCACGAGCAGCAGTCCAGAGAACGAGCTTTATGGAATTTAATTTTATCTTTCAATGTCTGTTTTTGCTCGCTACTCATGACCCAATGATAGACCAGGATTTCACACCGATTTGACACTGCTTGGCTTTTGAATGAGTTACACAAGTCGCTTTATATATTTTTCATTTGAACACCATCAGTGGTTGCAGCAGACACCAAGAAAGAATAAGAAAAAGGAATAATAATAATAAGGCTTTTTTTAACCACTAACTTCTAGCACTTAAGGTGGCTCACTTCATCAGAAAGCCTTCTCAGCACCCCAAACTACAGCCCGACTGACGTATCATTTGCCCGATAATATCGGCCGATATGAGACATTCACAAACAAATCGTATTGTCTTATTTTTGCTATTTTAGCAACTAATGGAGAAAAATGTGTCAGGTGTTGTAAATGGTGTTGTTACATAGTTTGTCCAGCAGAGAGCAAGAGGACAACTTTATTTTCAATTTTAATAGATTTCGCATGGTTTAGGATGCTGTTGAGCATTGCTGGGATCCTGTCACCCCTTGGTCACAGCTTGAAGAGACAAAGCAACCAGCTGCCATTCATTTTCAATCAGAGTAGACATTTTACAGCAACAAGAAACAATTGGTCACTCGTCTATTTTATGCAAATGCTGAGAAATGCGCCAGTGTGAGTGAAGGCAATGTGACCGTAGCATGACATACGTTGGTTGGTTGTTGGTTACTTTTACGCCTTTAAACTGTAAAACATCAAATCTCAATTGCATGTTTTTGTTATCAGGGTTTGGTAACAAAATGTTAGGAATCATTACCATTTTTTGTATACAAGTGTACTGGCAGATATATAGGAATCATAATTTTTTTTGTTCCCAAATATTGGTATCCACCTCAAAAAATTGCATATCGGTCGAGCTCTACCCAAAAGTCTCACTTTGTAGGTGCAAAAGGGGGGAGTGTGTCTGACAAAATATGAAGTTTTCGACAACCAAGCTAATCTCATGTTCTTGTCTCATCTATGTCAGGTTTGTGTTGAACCTTGTTCCTGCTGTTTCTTCAATGAATGGGCATCTGGCAATAAAACTATGAAAAATGGATCAGAACAATGACAACAACCTTGAGCTCATTGGCCACCATTTGCAGGTAATTTGACTCTTTCTGTTTGAATTATTCCATTCCAACGTGTGGGCCGTACAAAACAAGATGTAGGCCTTTAGAGCCTGGTTTGACAGAGACCATGAGACTACCACCTGGCAAAGCTTGTCCCTTATTTGCAAGAGGTATAATTTACACCCCTATTTCACAGGGTGCCATTCCACTACCATCGCCCATGATCCAAAAATGTGCAAAAATGGGCTGACACAGCTTAATCTGGTTTACCTCCTAAGAGGTTGGCTTATAAAGTGCAGACCTGGCAACCTGCCCAAAAATTAAAGAAAAGGCAATGTGCCCTCGGCCAGAACTGCAACAAACGCTGCTTTGGCCTCAAATTTTTACCACGATGGAGCACAATCAAATAAGTTTCAATCCGTAGTCACTATGAATACTCTGTTTAACAAAGTTTGAACATGACTGAAGTGTTAAGACTACGAATACCCCGAAGTTACAAAGTACTATCAGCGATTTCGAGAATTGGGATGAAATTTTTGAATTTTTTAAGTTGAAAAATTGCATCCTGATTCAAATCTGGTGTCGATGATGGCCATAATTACTACGTATACCAAGTTTGTTCAAGATTGACAAAGTTGGATCAAGAAGTTACTACGATGCTTCAAAATGTGCCCCAATTTCCTATTCTGGATTAAACAAGAAGAAACAGCGTTCTGTAGAATAACCCTGTTACTGGGTAATTCTACAATAATGGAATTACAATCAGAGTAATTTTTAATGGTAAGCTAAAATATAGCAAGATTTTTCTGCCATTGTAATTCTGTTACCATAGAAGTGCCCGATTTTGTTGAATCTCAAAGGTACAACTAAGTAATTACTTTTTGTTATGTTGAAACTTTCATTAGTACAACAACTACTACTACTACTAATAATAATAATAATAATAATAATAATTTATACAACTGAAGTTTTGATGTCAGGTCTTGCATCAATGTCAGTGATGTAATATTTATTTATCTTTGATAAGAACAGTCCAACTTGCTCTTCGAGGTACAGATTATTTCTGCTGCCTGACTTGTCAGATTTGTTATACTTAATCACCAAAATAACGAACAACGCACATCTAAATTTTCCAAACTCATCCACTGTTTAAAAATGCAAAGAATTCCCATTAAAGCTAATATAAATCAAATAAATGCAACAAATCATCTCACTGGAGAAAGTGGAAGAAGAGAATAATTCCCATTTATAAATAATAGCCGAGGTTCGGATTGTTTGGATAAACCGCATTCGTAAGAGTCTGCAGCGATAAAGACACTTGTCGAACTCAAACCATCTTCGAACAGTTTTAAAGAGATTTGCACTTCCGCCATTCATATAAACAGTTAATGCGGAGTAATAACACTGTGGCTGTGTTTAGAAAAGGCGCAGACGGTTTCCACTCATAGCGTTCATACCGCTCGGTGTCCATCACGACGCATCATTACGCTGTGACAGCACTCGGTTCACATAGTGATGACATCACTGCCATAGCAGGTGTTCCACTGAAACCCTCAGACAGAGACTTTTATTTATTATGGACTAATGTTTCTGGAAAAAGGAATGTAAAAATCCAACTCTGAAAAATACATAAATAAAAGTGTTTGTACCGTTTCAAAGACTAACGTTTACTGACGGAGTAGATCTTCAACCGTCCGAGGTTTCTAGTAAAACCAGTTCAACATTTGATGAATCACTTCAACAGATCATCAGTTTGTAGGATGTCTGTTTGGATACAAACCAGTTCATCAGTTTAGTAATTTATCAAATAAAAACAGAAGATCCAGTTTAAAAAATCTGAAGGTTTGAAGAACAATTCTGGGTTTTGGATTGTTGACGAGACAAAACAGGAATCTGGGTTTTTTATTAGCACCAGGTGCTGCCCAGGTGTGATTGTGTAGACATTTGTAATTTTGTTGCCTCTGGCAGTACGATCGCTGGGCATCCAACCCTTTACTGTATCTGACAGTCTGGTCATAAGTATTTGGACACTACAACATCCCACTCTGTTTATTGGGTGACTGGTTTCTTGGCAACCAATGCCTGAATTGACTTTGATTAAAGGAAGTATAAAATGAAATTAAAACCATCAACAGTGTCAAATGGTAAATGGTATACGGACTGTATTTATATTCCATCTGCATCAGATGCTTAAAGTGTTTTACACATCAATGCCTCACATACACCCCAATATAAGGCTGATGCCATGCAAGGTGCCCACTACACACCAGGAGCAACTAGGGGATCAAGGACCTTGCCCAAGAGCCCTTAGTGACTTTCTGGTCAGGCTGGGATTTGAACCTAGGATCCTCTGGTCTCAAGCCCAACACTTATCCACTAGACCATCACCTTCCCAAAGATGGAACTGAGTGAGATTAAAGGCAAACTGAATGCTTCTCACTAAGCTTTCATCTTGGCTGATTAATACTCTTATCTATTTAACATCAGGAGCTAATTTTGGTATTTGGACACTGCAGACAGAAAGAAAGAAGGAAGGAAGGAAGGATGAAAGGACAAAACGAAGGAAGGAAGGAAAGAAGGAAAGTTGAAAGGCTTATTAGGTGATACACACTCAGGTCTATAAGTTTTTGGACACAGCAGATATGCTTAGATCCATAAGAATTTAGACAACGTAGATACACTCAGGTCCTGGGTGTATCCTGGGTGTATCTTATGGACTCAGGTCCATAAGTATTTGGATGCAGTGGTGGATAGATTCAGGTCCATAAGTATTCAGATATTGCAAATATGCTAATATCCATAAGAATTTAGACAAGGTGGATACACCCAGGTCCAGAAGTATTTGGATGCAGTGGATACACTCGAGTCCAAATGCACACATGCACACACACACGCACACAGAAGTTTTAGATAAAAATTGCAAAAAATATTTTACAATCATTCAGTTTATAAACTGTTAAAAAAACAGTAAAGAATGGTCAATACCAGAGAATGGGTTTTTCTTATTATAAACGTAACTGATTACTTGACAAATATTTTTCTGTTGCTCAATTATTCAAATTATCTCAATGTACTTTGATGTTTGGGAAATTAAGATTTAAGTTTTTTATACATTTTCTAAACAAACAGCTAAAGTATGACAATAACTTCTTGATAAAATTCATTATAATTTATGACTTTACGAATATGATGTCACATCTCATGCTTCCTTACCTACACCATAACTGGACAACAACGTTTTTAATTTCTATTTTATTTGAATAGCCGACAACTTCTTATGAAACTAGCTAATGACTGTTTTTCTAATGATGATGTAATCGATTAGTCACACTTGCTTCATTATACGTTAACTATTTAGATTCATTTTTCTAAACAAACAACAATATAAGCAACATGTTAACCCATATAATGAGCTGCAGCTTTGATTTTGTACCTTATAAGTTATAGATTCAAGAATTTGTTAATTAAGTGAAACAATCACAATTAAGTGAGTAAAAAAAAAATGTAATCATCTGTTGTTTTGAACAGCAACTCGTTTTTTAAGTCATACATTTTAAAAAAAACTTCTCAAAACTTTAGTTCTCGACTTTATTTAGTAACATTGTTACCATATTTTGGTTTGAGACTGCTGATTTGACAAAAGACATCTGAAGATACTTTGAAAAACTGTAATAAAAGTTTACTGTCACAACTTTCTTACACTTTTTATATTAAATGGCAATTTACTTTAATTTAATCCTCCAGTCTAATAGCTGTTCACCTACTACAGGCTAACTGGGAGTAAAAAAAAAATGTTTAAATCAGAACCTGCCAAAGCCGATACAGTCCTTCAATAAATGATTAAAATGATAAACAGATGATCAAAATACTAACAATTAACCGACTCTCATTTAGACTGAAGTAAGTCTTAAAACAGGAATCTGTGGACTGAAGTGCTTTATGAGGGAAAAGCTGCTAAACCACTGAGTTTTAGCAAACACTGAATTCCATACATTTGTCACGTCATAAAGAACAACGTCTGAAAACGTACAGAAATCAAACCGTCACATCAAAGTGAGACTGAGGACAAAGTTCTGCCATTGTTAAAGTATGTTGTCATAGTTTCTACGAAACTCCTCTGACAGACCCGAGGACTGAACTGCAGTACTACTACTAGTACCACTACTAGTAGTAGTATAAAAGTAGTTTGTCTTCGTTTAATCTTACCTTTCATCCAGGCCACCACTTGTTTCGGCGTCCATTTCGTTATCGGCTCCATAACTTCTTCCACAGTTTTACCGAGTGAAGAAAAAGGCCAAATTTTTGGCGATGTAGTCTTAAAAATGTTATATGAATTATTATAATAGTAATAAAAAAATAACCTTCGCGTCACATTGTCCGCTCTGTTTGTGTTCATTCGTTGAACTCCGCACGTCTGATGACCGCAGACTGGATGCGAACGCCTCATAGCTCCGCCCACCGCCCGGTCTGGATCCGTGATGCCTTCAAAGACTGCCGGTAAAGACGGAATATTGTGATTTTTGAACAAATATTTTTGGAAGCCCATTTTCTTAGCGCGCGCGCGCACACACACACACACACACACACACACACACACACACAAACACACATATAAACATACATACACATGAAATTATAATTGTGGAATGTTGTGTAAAAAATACACAGAAAATGCAAAGAGGACTTTATAAATCATAATTATGAGATTTAAAAGTCAATTTCAATCTCATAATTTGGATTTTTACTCTATAATCTATGATCACAACGTATGTAAAAGTAAAAGTCATATTTTGTCCAAAATGACAATTATGGAGTGATGTAAAAGACAGAAAATCCAAACAGGACGTTTTAATCTCATCGTTAAAACATATATAATATATAATTTTTGATTTAGTATTTAGAATTAATTTTCAGTTAAAATTTTTAAAGTTTTGACTTTAATCTCATAGTTAGCATTTAAATGTCAAGATCTTGACTAATAATTATGACTTAGAAGTCAAAAGTTTTAACTTTTTTTAATCTCTTAAATAGGATTTAGAGATTTCTCCTATGATTTAGAAAGTCAAACCTCTGAAATAAACAACACAATGCTGTAATCGCTTGTCATGAATGCACAAACTGCATTTAACAATTAGTATATTTTAATCAGTGAAAATATAATGCAATAAATTGTGTCTCCAATAGAAAGTATTTAAAAACAGAGAGGTTTATTAGAGGAAATTTCTAAAGTAAAAATGTGTGACAACAATCCTGGTCTCCCCTACTCTTCATAGATACAAAAAAAGTCAGTAGATTTTCATGCATGTGTTCTTGTGCTTCTATAAATATTTAAATGATCTATTTTTGAGAACAAATTCATTCATTTTCTGAAACCGCTCATTGTCTCTTTTAAATCGAGCAATTTACACAGTGCACCCGAATGCAGCGTCCGACGTAGCACCGCCTTTATGTGAAAAAGGGCGGAGACGCAACAAACTTGTTTGCTGCTGAACAAAAGCTTACAGGCAGTTATCAGCATATCTACACTTTTCCAAGAGTTTTTATAAAAATCACTACACGGCTTTGATCAGTACATTTAAATATTTAGTTTTCCTCTTTTCTGACAGATTAGAGTCTCACATATGATTCATTGTTGCTTTTCCAACTCGCAAAACCAGTCATATTTTGTAATATTTTAATGGAATTAAAAAGTCTGTTTGTTGTGACATTACAAAATCTTTACGACGCAGAAACACAATAAATAAATTAATAAATAAGACAAATGTATTGATTTTACTTTCCAATGAACGTGACTCAGCAGTGCCCTCTGTTGGCCAGCTGCTTCTTTTGCAAGAGACATTCACTCACGTGATGCGCGTTAAAAAATCTTTCACGAATGAACACTTTGATCTGTAAATATTTAGACATTTATATAAGATTTTGTTGTTTCGTTGGCATAAAAGTATGGAGGAATAAAGGGGCCAGAATTAAATAATTAAATACGTCATTAAATACTTACTTAAATCTATCATTAATTACTTAAATGTCCCATTAATTATTTAAAATTGGGATTAAATACATAAATCATTATTTCACTATTTAATTATTTCATGGTCAAATATATATATATATATATATATATATATATATATATATATATATATATATATATATATATATATATATATATATATATAATTATTTCACTATTTAATTCATTATTTCATGATCCTTGTGTAGCAGTGCATCATGAATTAAGTAATTCTTTAATGACGTTTTTAATTTGTTTAATTTTGGCACTTTTATTCCTACATATAAAACAGCATACTGGATTTGAAAAGAAAGCGAATTGTAAACTTGCAAACTTTCAGATTTAATTTGATGATATTTTCGTCCAGTTCAGATGAAAAAAAAAATGAATTTGAATTAATTTAGATTTTTTATTTTTTATTTAAAAACGAAAACTAAACTAAACTAAAAATGAAATAACTGTTACTTTAAGTGCACGTTTTAAATGAGGCGCTTGTGGGCAAGCCTGTTTTTTTTTTTCTATAAAATGGCATAAAATAAGATTCAGTGGTTAAGTCCAGTTACAAAGTAGCTTTTGCAGAATATATGCAAATCCTTTTCCCTCTCCAGGACCAAGTGAGCTCAAGCACAACATTTTGTGAAGCCACAATCTCAAAATAAAGCCAACTACAGCACAAGATAACCCCCAGGCTAAAATGCTGCTTTGTAGTTTCTTTATGACATCACCACTGGGAAAGTTTTAAATTTGAAAGTCCTTCTTTCACTTTGACAATAGACACACAAAAGAAGACTGATGGGTCAGTGGTCCATTCAGCTTTTGATTAGCAATGGCCACAGGCACAACACTTTGCCACGTGTAATATTTGTGTCAAATCATTGTTTCGTTTCAAGTTTAACAAAATACCTCAAAAACAATAAATGTCATCATGTCAGCATAAAATCTGGATAAATTGAATAACACTGGGTTCACTTTGATGAACCCACTGCTGTGTGTATCAAAGTATATACTTGATATATGTTTATGGATATTGTACAGGTGACAGTCAGATTTGCTGAAGATTAAATCTGGCTACGTTCACATTACATGCTGAAATGGACCTGAACCAGATTTTTATGTTATTTTATTTTTTCATGGATACAAACTCAGATCTTATAGATTTTATGGTTAGTCTAAAGATGCCATATTACATTTTTTAAAATCTGATTAGGTCCTTTATGTAATTTGTATGTGAACTCTGGTTTCGGGAGTGTGTAAAAACAGTCATATCTGGATGTCAGGTTTTAGCTGGTGGTCAAGTGTCTGCTGTTGTTTCAAGGAAATAAACAACTGACATCATGGAAAGTGAAATTGTGTTTATTACATTTAATTTCTACGAAAAGCAAAGTGTCACTCTGGTTTCAGCCGGAACTAACGTGATGCAAAATAATTTACTGTAATAATACACTAAAAATGTGCATCGTGTCACTTCACCTGACCTGTGTAAATACTCATGTGCACATACAGCATGTTGACGTTTGCTTTCACACAGTCACATTTTATGCTTTTTTTTTTTTTTTTTACTGCGGTTAATATAAATCCAATAATGACATTTACAGCTAAAAAGACTTTGTTGACACTGAAGTGTCACACAAAATCAATGAATGAAATTAATTCATTTAAAAATTGCCAGAAGAAGAGACTGATTTATCTGCCTGTAGCTTTAAATGTTGAGGAGCTGCTTTTGGCCACGCCCCCTCTCTCCATAGCGAGGGCAGCTCCTCTTTATGTTTCTTTCTCACAGACCACGTGGGCATGTCACACACAACAAGTACGACTTCAAATATGGATTCCTGTGACATATGTCACAGAAGCCTACAATGAGTCGATTCCTAAGCTAAATCTTGCTAAAACAGAATTGATGGATTTTGAGGATTTTCATCATGGAATGTGAATCATTTTTGCCTTTGAAAGGTAAATTTTAAAAAGGTGTTTCAGCACAGTATGACCCCTTTAAGCACCAAGTGATCCCACCTGGTGCAGAGAAGTCACACCTTTAATGAGACCTGTTGGAGAGGTGGAGCCAAAGAAGAACCCATTCAGTATAGGTGTGAAACTGGGTAAGAGGTCCAGATCAAAGGTCAGCAATCAGGATCAAAGGACAGAGATCTGGATAAGAGCTCAGTATTTAGGTTAGAATTTCAGCAATCAGGAACAAAGGTCAGCAATCAAGTTCAAAATTCAGTTGGTGAGATGAAAAATAAGAATTCAGTTTCTGAGGTCAGCAACCAGGATCAAAGTTTAGCCATAAACATTAGTGACCAGGATCAAAGATTAGTATTCAAGCTGAAATTTCCATGATTGAGATCAAAGACCAGGGCTCGGGATCAAAGCTTCACATTCACATTTAAAGATCAGCAATCAGGATCAAAGGTCAGAAACGTGAGTGCATTTGAGGGATTGGGATCAAAGATAAGTTTTCGAGTTCAAATTTCAGTGTCTGAGCACAAAGATAGGGACTCAGGATCACTTTACATTTACTTTTAAAAATCACATTCAGGATCAAAAACTCAGAAACATGATTAAATTTTAGTGATCACGATCAGAGGTTACTGATCAGGATCAAAGCTCAGTATTCAGATCCAAATTTCAGTGATTGAGATAAAAAAATCATGGCTCAGGATCAAAGCTTTGCATTTACATTTAAAGATCCAGAATAAGGATAAAAGGTCAGAAACATTATCAAATTTTAGTGATCAGGATCAAAGATCAGTAATCAGGTTTTAATTTTATTGGCCAAGATCAAAGATTAGGATCAAAGCTCAGCATTCATGATCCAAGGTCAGAAATATGACCAAGAGTGAATAATTAGGATAAAAATCACAAACAATGTTGTGTGTTTTGACAAAAGTCACAACATCAACCTCAAGATGGGCTCTGCCTCTGTGGCCCCAAACAAAGTCGCCAAAAACCTTGGCGTCATGATCGATGACCATCTGGCATTCTCCAACCATATTGCATCAGTCGCCCGGGCCTGTCAATTTGTGCTGTACAACATACAGAAAATCAGACCCTACCTGAGCCAACACGCAGCACAACTACTGGTTCAGGCCATGGTTATCTCCCGCCTGGATTATTGCAACTCCCTCCTGGCAGGTCTACCTGGTTGTGCAATAAAACCACTCCAGATGGTCCAGAACGCGGCGGCGTGTTTGGTATTCGCTCAACCCAAAAGGGCCCATGTTACTCCTCTATTTATCGAGTTGCACTGGCTACCGGTGGCTGCCCGGATCAAGCACAGGGCCCTAACCCTTGCCTACAAAACCACCTCAGGAACGGCCCCAGCTTATCTGAAGGACATTCTAAGGTCGTATGTTCCTGCCAGAGAACTGCGCTCCTCCAATACAAACCGCCTAGCCGTGCCACCTGCTCGCTCTAAGCGATCCCAGTCAAAACTGTTCTCTGTCACTGTCCCTCAGTGGTGGAACAAACTTCCAGAAGCAACAAGACTAGGCTCATCTCTCTCAGTCTTCAAGAAGCAAGTAAAGACTCTCCTCTTTTGTGACTATTTACTGCACTGATGACTGAGCTAGCCCAGACCCGGGGTAGACTCTAAGGCATGTTGTGCGTTGGGTTTGTGGGAGTGTGTGTATGTGTGTCTACTCTACTTTTCCCTATGTTAATGTACTTAAATTAAAAAAAAAAACTAACCCCACTTGGTATTTGCACCTATTGTTCTGTATATTTCCTGTGCTCTTTGTATCTGCAAGTGTTATATGCTATGATTATGTTCTCGATTGTAAGTCGCTTTGGATAAAAGCGTCTGCCAAATGTAATGTAATGTAATGTAAAATCAGGATCAAGTGACCAGGATCAATCCATTGTTGCGCTTGATCCAGGTCTGAAGAACAAGAATATATTTTCGGAGAGGGTTGGTCCAGTAGGGCGGACTAAGAATTGGAATTTGGTTAAATAAAAGAGGGCGGGGCCACTGAATGCGGTTCTAGTTAAACATGTGAATGCTGTTAGAACATATTCAGCAGTGAAACACTTCGACCTCCACACCAATGACGTCAGGAATTTGAGGGAAACCAGGAGTGACACTGACCTCTGACCTTTCCTTTTCCTTATTTTTTTTTACTTTGTACAGTTGAATCATGTGACACATCAAACTACACATTTTAAAGAATCAGCACTGAACTGAATCACTGCTGGACTGAATCTCATAAAGCAAAACTCTGAAGCAGATGAAGCTCGTGTTGAGGGTTTTTACAGAGTGTTCTGTGTTGGTGGTGGAGGAGGTGGTGCAGCGGGTCTGACGTTCAGGTACTCCAGGACAAACACCTGCAGGATCCTGTTGAGGTTCTGAATGGTGGAGCGATCCAGGTGCTGCTCGTCGTCATCAAACGTGTGCCACACAGAGGGGAAGGGGGTGGGGATGAGGTGCAGCGTGTGCACGCCTGACGGACACGCGTCACACGTCAGACTCACATTCTCAGCGGAACAGCAACTTTACGTTTGGACCGAACGTACGTACCTCTGTTCAGGAACGGAACGTGATCGTCCTGAATCGGACTGACGGACAAGTTGGGCCAGAAGTACTGAACATTGTTAGGATGATCGAGGAGCTGGTTCAGGGAGTGGAGA